>NC_067139.1:2159523-3359523 GCF_903995435.1 Acomys russatus | reverse complement strand
TTTAGCTTATAAAGAGCTCACCTTCATGAGCACTTTCTGTTAGGAATTCACCTTAATGGTTCTTTCCTATGAGCCTCCACATCACAAGTCATCTCCACTCTCTGTCCATTTGTGAAGCCATTAGGAAAAGGAGGCTCTATGTTTTCCCCGTTAGTGGAGCTCGGGCAAAAGTTACAGCAGTAACAGCAGAGCTTGGAAGTAGAGAGCCTGCAGCACCATTGTTTTTTAAAAGCTCTTGGAAGGTCCTCTCAGAATAACCTCCACATTTATTTTATGTTTTTAATGAGTGCTTCTGAGGAGTGAAGTGAGCACATTTTTTCCCTTATGGGACATTTGATAGTATCTGCAGTCATTTTTTATTTGCCTAACAGTGTCAGTATGATAGAGTGAGTAGAAAGGAAGTGGGTTTGCTACTGGCATTTAGTCAGTGGAAGCCAGGAAGACTGACAAGCATTCCAGAAGGCACAGAACAGTTCTCACAGCAAGAAATTACTCACCCCAAAGTGTCAGTAGTGCTGATAGGCTATGCAGAATGTCATTTCAGAGTATATCAGCTACTTTTATTTTTGTTTGTTGGTTGTGTGTGTGTGTGTGTGTGTGTGTGTGTGAGAGAGAGAGAGAGAGAGAGAGAGAGAGAGAGAGAGAGAGAGAGAGAGAGAGAGAAGAGAGACAGACAGACAGACAAACAGAATGACAGAGAGAGACAGAGAGACAGAGACAGAGAGAGACAGAGGCAGAGAGAGACAGAGAAAGAGAGAGAGAGAATGTGTGTTATGTGTGTTTTAGATTATATAAGTTCAATGTAGGGAAGAGGTAAATTTATTACAGCCTTGTGTAATCTACAGGAAAAGCTTTCAATATGGAAATTCTTGTTTTGACTTCATGTGATACTTTTAAGATAGAAGACAAAATATTGTCAATGGATAATCTGCATGCTTTGTTCGTTGTCAAGTCCTGTGTTTCTGGAAACTTGGTTAGAGGTGGTAAGAGACTGAAGAAAGGACAGCTGCACAGACACATATACGGAAGCACTGGAGTCAGGTTGGATGTGCATGCTCTGATGAAGCAGTATCCTGGTACCTTAGTACGTTTGCTATAGACAGCATAGCAGGAGGAGTTGGATAGCCTCAGTAGGAGGCCTCTGTAGGTGAGCAGTCTCCGGCTGTAAACATCCAGGAAGTAGGAAGCTGCAGGTAGCTAGTTTTCTCACACACTGGCCAATTGATTGAAAACATGTGTACACACCGTCTCCATTTGAACTCAGATTGAAGGAAAGAAAGCTTTGCCATCCCTCTGAGCTTGCCTGGTATGTATGGAGGAGGTCTGAAACATCAAGTCTTTGCTATGAGTGCGAACATATCAGCAATACACGTTCACGCAGGACTTCATCTGCTCTTTACACTCTGTAGGCTAAGGGACTCTAATGAGATCATTTCTAAGACTATTACCTTGACTTCTTCCATTCTGTTCCTCTCATTTAGGATCAGACTGTGGCATAAGCAAGACCAATAGATACTTTTGAAGCTTTGAACCTTAAAAGAGAGAAGATAGTCTAAATGAGCAGTTAGCAGTACTTTTTTTTATGGATATTTAGCAATCCAGGAATATAAGGAAGTAAAGATTTTTCAAAGCTAACAAAGTGGGGTATGCTGCACATTTCTCAGCACTTCTTCCTAGCTCTTTGGTGCATTCTGTGCATGTTTTGGAGACTAGCCCGGGTACATTAACTCTGAAGTGATGAATATGAAAGTTCAAGTTTCTGGCCAAGAGTCACTGAGCAGAGCACAGCTACAGTCACCCATGGGCCAACACATTCCTGGGTCCTCCTGAAAGGCTGCAGATCTGGAAGTCATGGGCCTTCTCTATAAAAAGGATGACATGGGCAAAGCCTGATGACATGAAAAAGGGGATCACTATCAATATATGTGCAAGTCATTAATCGGCATCTGTAATTCTACCTAGTTGCTCTGACAAGGTTCAAGGGAGTACAAAAAAGTACAAGTAGTTTCCTATTGGAAAAAATTTTACCTTGCCAAAAGAAATGACATTTCAAAGAATTGGATGGGAAAAAATAATACTTAAAGAGCACTAGGCAGAATTTTAGCTTAGATGATGACTTTTTCCTGGCTTTAACTGTCAATTCCATAGACCTAAGCAAATTACACCTAGAAGATAGGCAGCAGGAAGTGCATCTGGGAGCCAGATTTCAGCACTGGTTTGTTGATTTTCCTCCATTCTCAGGTCATGGCCAGGCTCCCAGGTCCATCCACCCCTGCCTATCAACTTTTCCATATCCACAGTCACCATTTTAACCCATGCCCTTTTTTGCTTCCTCTCCATCTTGGCTTCTGTGATTTGTTCCTTCTTTCAAACCCAGATCTAAAAGTCACCTATCTTTTAGAACTTAAAAGCATCCATTCCAGACCATTCTAATTATACCCCATTATTCCCTTGCTCCGCCTAATAATTACAGCTTATGTAATATTGATATCAACAGCGTGGAGGAAGATTTTGTGTTTGTTAGAGTACAGAGTCACACAGAGCAGACCAGTCCATGCTCTAGCTGTGATGCCTGAGTAACATCAGGAAGTGTAACAGGAGCCTGAGACGCTGTTACTATGCTCTCAACTGTCTAGAAGATTGCCAGTTCATTGGGGATCAAGACTCATCCTTATCTGGAAGAATATGTATTTATACAAGGTCATGGTTGTGCTTCCAGTTAGTCACGGGATAAATTGACATTAAATGTGAAAGCCTTTGATGCCATCTGCCTTCCTGCTCCATGGAAAGTGTCGGCATCTATTACAGACATACGTTGTGTTGTGCTCACATGTCAATCTGTAAACTATGCTGCAGTAATTATGGGATACTCTCAAGTCAGTTTAAACTACTTAAATGGCTGCAGCAATTTCTTTGAGCTTGGAATTCTAGAGTACTTTAAATTTTACTATTTACATGTTTGTATTCAGAGATTGATTTAGAAATTTCCTAAATGTAGTCTTTGAATCCTGTATTTTTATTTCATTCAGGTTAGTGTGTGGAACAAAACAGAAAATGAGTTAGTGATTAGAAAATAATTGTTGAATTATATTGTTTATAAAACTCACTTTCTCAGAAATAGGGAAGACCAGCTCATCTTTCAGATTTCTTCTTTGGTGGTGAAGGTGTATTTCTGGTTTGAGTCTGAAGGTCTTGAGGGCCTTTGGCACTTGGCTCTAGAGATCTAGAAATTTTAAACTCAATGATACAGCTATATATAATATACTAAGCAAATTCTAGACCCTATTTCTTTTATGTTCTTCTTCCCAATGTGAATAACACAATTTTTGTTAACACCACTTTAGACATTATTAGAAAAAATACAAAGTGAAACGGGAAGGATAAAAGTCATTCACCATTTTGAGAACTTGCAAGTGATAATCAATTACATCTTGGGGAGAATCGTCCCATAGGACTAGATGAGTATCATAGTGTGGACAAAAGTTCTAGTAACAGAGCATCCTTGGCAAGAGATGGCTCCAGAAGTAAACCGCCTTCAACTATACACGAGGGCCCATGTTCATCTGACCAGCAACCCATCTAAGATTGTGCATTTATAACCCTAGAATTGGAATGAGAAACCATCACTTCCAGGTCACAGGAGCTCACGGTGCAGCCATCCTAGCCAATCAGTGAGCGGTCCTGTCTCAAAACACAAGGTGGAGAGGGATCAAAGAAAACATCAGATATTGATCTTCCTGTACATGTGAGAACATATGCCTACAAACATGTTCACCACGGAGAGACAGAGAGAGACAGACAGGGAGAGAGAGAGAGAGAGAGAGAGAGAGAGAGAGAGAGAGAGGGAGGGAGGGAGGGAGGGAGGAGGAGAGGGAGAGGGAGAGGGAGAGGGAAAGAGGAGGTCAGGCACAAAAGGAAGAACACTTATGTTTATTTACTCAGTAAATTTCCCTGACTACTTAAATAATCATTTTCTACCTCCCATGGAAGATGCATCCATGCCAGTGATGCTGATATGGTCCTCCAGGGAGGAAGGAGGTTTTTTGGGCTTCTTAAAAAGTCTATCTTGCCTTTCTTACTGGCAGTGAACAAAAAGCAAACCTATGTCCGGCCATACACATGACTGTTGTAGACCATAATGTGGCCAAGAGACACAGGAGCTTTGGGCTAAAAGCAACTGAGCAGAGTATACAAGAAACAGGAAGAATCTGACCTTTGACAGTTATGGTTAATCAGTTGGTGCTGGCATCTTATTCTTCTCAGTTTAATCTAATATGAAGCATATGTTCACATGTTTTAATCACCTTAAGTTTTGATTTGTTGTGTTGCTACTGCTGCGTTTAGCCACAGATAGGGCAAAGTATTTCCCAATTTTGCAGATTCCCTCAATCAATTATCAGAACTCTGTTATGTTGACATGGCCAGCATCTTCATTTTTTTATGTAGGTTCACTAAGAATTAGATTGCTTAGATAACTTTGCATCAGTCTTCTGAACTTGTCATTTGTTCTAGAGAAGTCTAACTCAGTACGCAAATTTTAAACACAATACATGATTTTAAAAATGTGTCTTCTGTGTGTCGTGTGTGTGTGGTGTGTGTGTGTGAGTGTTTAAATTCATTTGGATGTTCCTGTGGGCACATGCATACGGCAGCATGAGTGTGGAGGTCAGAGAACAATCACTAGGTGTTGATTCTCAAGTTCTTTCTGAAAGGTCTCTTCACCCCTGTCAGGCTAGTTGGCTTAAGGACTTTGAGTGATTCTCCTATTGTCCCATTTCCTGGAAGGGGAGCTGACAGGACTGCTACTTGGCCCAGCTTTTAGATGGGTGCTTGGGATATGAACTCATGTTGTCAGGCTTGTGCATCAAGAACTTTACACGCTGAGCCAACTCTCATTCCCTTATACATGACTGTTAAGTTCACACTCTTAGAGCTCTCTGTCAGCTTAACCTATGGAAAGAGCAGAGATGTCATACTAGAAACGTATGGGCTAGACGAGTTGAAGTCTGTAAGAAGCCATTTTTAACACATTAAAGGAAGGAGGATCATGTGTTTCAATCAAGTTAAATAAACAACTAAAATGCCATGGCGAACCATGACTTAAATGTCTATTTTGAAAAGTATTTAACTTAGTTTCTTTCCTTCTAGAAGAATGAGGGTATATTTTAGAGGGAAGGGAAATGTCACACTTATCAAATTCCACATGAGTTGTTTTGGGTCCATGGAAGGTACAATTGGTAGGTAGTTGGTGAAGTCCAATGGGATGAGTTAATACGGCTGAGTGGATATGTCCCTGTGTCTCTCTTATGGTCTGTCGCTTAACTGATGCTGTTTAGTGCCACAGGGCCCTGTTTGTGTCCCTGGTATTCCTGGAGGGGCCTGCCTAGACCACAGCCAGGACAGGATCCTGGGTCCAGAGATTCCTTTTCTTAATACTATGCTTTACCAGGTGTCACAAAAGCCTTTCTCTCTATTTACATGGACCTCCTACTTTGATCTCTTTTTCCTTAGGGTCCAGTTAAGGTTTAGAAACAATAGAAGTTGATATTTAGTTAGGTCATTTTGTAAAATCTTTTGTATAATTTTTTGTCTTTGTTTTTTAATTTATTCAGATTACATCTCACTTGTTGTCCCCTTGCCTGTCTCCTCCCATTCCTCCCTCCGGGGACTTCCTCCACCACCATACGGTCACAGCCTATCAAGCCTCATCTTGGTAGCCTTCCTATTCTTTCTTTGAGTGCTACCAGGCATTCCCACCAAGGGGAAGTGGTCAAATATGGGCTACCGGAGTTAATGTCAGAGTCAGTTCCCACTCTCCACATCTGAGTAGGGGTTCAATGTTTACTTCATGTATTGTTCTTGGTTGGTGCAGTAATTTGAGCAGAGCCCCTTTGGGTCCAGATCTGCCCATCATGACGTTCTCATTGTAGGTTTCTAGGACTCTCTGGGTCCTTCTATTTCCCCCATTCTCCCATACTTCTCACCTAGAGTCCCAACAGGAGGTCCCTGCATCTATTCCAATCTCCTATTAAGTGAAGACTTTCAAGGGATATCCCTGTTGGCCTAGTGTCCAATTATAAATGAGGATATACCATGTGAGTCTTTCTGAGTCTGGGTTAACTCATTCAGTATGATCAAGTCTACTTCCATCCATTTGCCCACCAGTTTCAGGATTTCCTTGTTTTTAATAGCTGAGTAGTATTCCATAGTGTAAATGTACCACAGTTTCTTTATCCCGTCTTCAACTGAGGGACATTTAGGTTGTTTCCAGGTTCTGTCTATTATGAATAAGGCTGCTATGAACATGGTTGAGCATGTGTCCTTATTGTGTGGTTTGGGTATATTCCAAGAAGTGAAATAGCTGGATGTTGACTCTGTTTCTTAGCAATTAAACTTTATTATACAACCCAACTAGCTTATACAAGAAGGAAAAAGGTTAAAGGGACAAAAGAGTGAACCTTTCGGTAGCCGTTCCATGGGATGGGTCCTTAGGTGTCTCTCTGGCCTGTGTGCTGGTCCAGCTGGTCCACTGCTCTGCACGCTCTCTCTGCAGCCGACTTTGTTATTCTCTCTTCCCCAACTCCCTGAGTCACTTGGGAAGGACCGGCTCCTTCTCCCAGTGAGGGTCCATTAGAAAGACAATAGTCCAGGTGGGGTTCCTAGGTCTGCTTCCTGAATTCCAGACCCAGGATGGCTCCACTCAGTCTGTCACAAGCTATTTATGGGGTGCCCCAAGGGTAAAGCCCTCCAAGACTGCTCCCACCTGTGACAAGGCTTATTCTTTCCCACAGCTGGGTCTTGAGGTAGCCCTATTCCCAGTTTTCTGAGAAAGTAGCAGATTGATTTCCAAAGTGGTTGTACAAGTTTGCATTCTCACCAGCAGTGAAGGAGTGTTCCCCTTTCTCTACATCCTCACCTGCATGTGCTGTCACTTGAGTTTTTGATCTTGGCCATTCTGATGGGTGTAAGATAGAATCTCAGAGTGATTTTGATTTTCATTTCTCTGATGACTAAGGTCATTGAACATTTCTTTAAGTGTTTCTCAGCCATTCAATATTCCTCTGTTGAGAATTCTGTTTAATTCTGAACCCTGTTTCTTAATTGGGTTATTTGGTTTGGTGGTGTTTAATTTCTTGAGTTCTTCATATATTTTGGATATTAGACCTTTGTCAGATATAGGGTGGTGAAGATCTTTTCCCAGTCTGTAGGCTGTCACTTTGTTCTGTTGACAGTGTCTTCTGCCTTACAGAAGCTTCTCGGCCTCATGAGGTCCCATTTATTAATTGTTGACTTTAAAGCCTGGGCTGTTGGTGTTGTATTCAGGAAGTTGTCTCCTGTGCCAACGAGTCCCAGGTTCTTCCCTATTTTTTCTTCTAACAGATTTGTGTCTCTGGTTTTATGTTGAGGTCTTTAATCCACTTGGACTTGAGTTTTGTGCATGGTGATAAATATGGGTCTACTTGCATTTTTCTACATGTGGACATCCAGTTAGACCAGCACCATTTGTTGAAGATGCTATCCTTTTTCCATTGAATAGATTTGGCTTCTTTGTCAAAAATCAAGTGTCCATATGTGTTTGGAGTTATTTCTGGGTCTTCAATTCAATTCCATTGCTCAACCATCCAATTACTATAGCAGTACCATGCTGTTTTAATTACTATTGCTCTATAGTACAGCTTGCATAATTTTTCTAACTTTACCAAAACTTTCTCTATTTGAAGGAACTCTTCACATGAGCAGTTTCTCTTGAAATGTGTGAAATGAAAATATTAAGTGATCTTTAGACTCAGTGCAATGAACAATGGAGAAAGAGCTTCCAAAATAGCTTTCATACTCTAATGTCTGTGTCTATATATTTACTGGAATTTCCATGTGCATCTAAGACACATGATAAGATATCCCTCAACTAACTATGAAATGTTTGATTTTAATTGCATATTGATGATCACTTCCTTAGAGCTATTCTAGATCATTGAATAATGCAGTGAAGAACATTCATGTAGTAATGAGTATGTACATTTAAAAATATTTTATTAACATTTAAGCCTTCTCATTACCATTCTATAAAATATTTCACTTTCTCTTTTATATAAAGGCCAGGATCCCATCCTATGGGATGGTGTCCATCAGATTTATGGTGTATTTCTACTTTAACTAATCCAGTCTAACATTGTCTTTCCAGAAATTTTTCTCCAAGGTAATTCTATATCCTGTCAAGTTAACAATGCATACAGTCACTCAAATGTCACATTTTCTGTGTTACTCATTTAGTTCACTGTGTAGTTATGAAAAATACCTAGGTTCCTTTGATTCCAGATGAATGTTTCATATTTTCTTAATTACTTTCTATTTCTCTTATTTCACTTTCCTTCTCCTCCTTCTTTCTTTTCCTCATCTTCCTCCTCATCCTCATTATTTTCCCTTCGAGATGACACAGAATAAGAATCAGGACTGAATGTCAATTTCCAACAGTTTTTATCTTACCTTTTATGTATGTCATATTTTACATACCTCTTTTTGCTCTTTAAAATATTTTCTTCCTAATGATTTCTCTGTCTTCTGCGGTCATTTCTGTTGTGTTTATTTTTAACACACTATGGATTTTCTCAGAGTGTACAATAATTTTTGGAGTGTAGCAGTGGTGACCTATGTAGTGGTCCTTTGTATGCAGAGATGATTGTCACATAGAAATTACTTTAGAGTGCACATGGTGGGAACTATTTATTATAACACCAGAAGTTTTCAGGTGCTACATTCTGGAGTAACTTGCTCTTGAGTAACAGTGCCTACCTTAGATGCCCTATTTTTGTGTGTGTGTGTGATATTCTGTTTCATGTGTTTAAAGAGGAAAGAATGGTGGAAAGTAGATACCATGTTGAATTCACTTTATACAGATGTGTGTGGAAAATGTCCCGGTGAACTATTGCTGCAGAATTTACAGACGGCTCCTTGGTTTTCAGCTCCACGTTTTGGTCTCCAAGAAGATCAACACAATTTTCAAAGGCGTACAACCCACCACCTAAGACAGATAGCTGAGGTGAAAATGAGACTTTAACATTTTTTGGTTAACAGTTACTTTACTCTTTTGCAACAACTACTGAAATCTTCCCATTTGTTGATGACTCCCATCTTATACTGTATTCTGCTTTGCCATTTATTTGTTATAACTTAAAATGAAACACAGTTCTAAAAGATATATGAAATTAAACAGAATGGTATAATTAACTTTCTGTGCTAACTAGATTTAGTATTTATTTATGGATAATTTGCTTATTTTTTTACCTTTTCCTTTACTATTCAAAAGCTAATCAAGAAACAATGACATTAATTCCTTAATACTACAGTATACACTGATTATATAAAAAAAGCACACATTTTATGCAAAGTCAGCCCTTTAATATTTCATAAGAACATTATAAAATTGTTTTAATTATTTTAAGCATGACATTGTGTAGGTTGACTTGTTTGAATTAGAGTCCAGTCATGATTCATGAAGTGATTTCAATGGATACATATTTAATTTTTTTCTTATTATATAGTACTTATTGCTTATACACATTTCCCATCTGTGTTATAATAACCTGCTTTGTATTGGTGATAAATGACTTCTAAATGTCAATGCTGCAACAGAATTTTCTTCATAAAGAATGTCCCATAATTCTTTGTTCCTGGGAAAGTATGAAGAATTATTATTAACTCAAGTTGCACAGATTAATGCCTCATCAATGAGGGATATAAAAACAAGATTCCAAAGAGTAATAAAACATTTTTCTCCCTTCCACATTTCATTCATTATGAAATTTTTATCTTTCTGTGGAGTATTTTCATTTGTAGTGTGCCCACTTTATTACAGATAGTGACATGATCTCCTGTATTCTCGAAAAGTTGAATTACCCATAATTTACCTCTTCTTTTGATCCATCACCCAAAGAATCAGTTGCTTTTAACCTATAATCTATCACTGTTGTGGTTACAGCTCTGCAATATTTTTCTATAATTCTCCAAGTGCTAAAGCCACTTGTATCCCAGAATGAAATAATAAGAATCTCTCTTTCTATCTCTCTCTCTCTCTGTCTCTGTCTCTCTCTATCTCTCTGTCTGTCTGTCTGTCTCTCTCTCTCTCTCTTTCTCTCTCCCTCTCTGTCTATCTCCCCATATGTGTGTGTATGTGTGTGTTTCATTTCACCAGCTAAATAAAAGTCCACTTGTTTATAGAGATTTTAGTGAAATATTCATGGTGAACTCAGCACCTCTTTTCATGATTCATTTATGATATGTGGAATTATAGAGTATCTGAAGGAAAACAATCCTATTGCATATAACTCCTCTGTTGTTGCTTTGGTTAGGTTGTATAGGTGACCTGCTATTTGATACGAAAGAGGACAATTGTTGGATCCTTTCTTAATGTTGTAGGCCAAGTAAAGCAGCAGTCTGCAAGATAATCCTAGATCTCACTTCCAGGTCTTGAGTTTGTGGAATCCTTCCCTGTGTGAAGTTGACACTGGCCTCAACCATACTGGGTGGTGCTAGGAAGAGTCCAGATGGAGCTCTGTTGATAGAAGGACTATGAATCTGTCACTTCCTTTTCAGAGAAGGCAGACTTTAGGAGGAGCAACAGAACAAAAAGAATGCTAAGAACTGGAACATGTCCTAATCTGATGTAGCATTTAGGACTATCATGGTGAAAATGCACAAACAATTACAGAGAAATGATGAGTGTTTTGTCTTATAAATAAATCAATATTAGCTCTAACTGTTGTCCAAATGGACCCAAACTGTCTTTATTACATCGTGGCTTACTCCCTATTTTCCTTTTTGACAATATCTTAGACATGGGAAAATACCTTTGATGTAGACAAGAAAATACACTACACTAGATCTTCCACAAAGGAGGATATCTCTATGCATACCAGACACCAGGTGGTGGTATAATGGACTCAAAATTATTGTCTCCAATTATTTCTTAGTGTAATTAAGCCCCTGTGGTTTAGGAGCTTAAATAATTGGGCATATGACTGTGTGTTTCTTAATCTAGTTAAGAAAGTGTTTTGATTGCTAACTATAGTGGTTCACTTGTGTAATTACAGCAGTTAAGGTGGAGGCAGGAGGATTGCCATATTTGAAGCTAGACTTTGCTATGTACTTAAGTTCCAGGCTAACCTAAAATAGAGTAAAACTGTCTCAAACCACAGCAACACCATGAGAGTCATTCATTGTCCGGTGTTGGCCTTAATTCCGCACCTGGCAAGCTGGTCCAGGCGCTGTTTGCTTTCATAGGGGAACAGAAGGACCAGAAGCTAAGCGTGGCAGAGGAAGCAGGTGGATGCCCAACCCGGCTGGAAGGCAGGTGTGGCGAGATGCAGGCCTGGCGAGTGCTTTGTCCATGCTCAGCACCTATCTTACTTCCACTGAGTAGGCTTCACCAGCTGCCAGGACAGCTTCGCCATCACTGATTCCTGCCCAGCAGTCAAACCCTGAGCACCCAGCAGCAATTCTTCCCCAGAATAACTGAGTCTCAGAGGGTTGTGGTATAGGAGTGGACTGATAAAGCAAGCAAGTTTTTATTTCATAAATCAGGGACATTATAAACCTTGGTCAGTGGGAGGGGTTTCAAGGATGAGTGTGTTTCATCTGTGGTGCCAGGGATACTTAATCTACATGCAACAAAACAGCCCTATTATAAGAAGGAAAGGCAGTACTTAATTATCCTATGGGTGGATGAGAATCTCCAGGTATAGTTCAAAGGTCATTGGTTGAAAGTCAAGATACCAAGACGTCTTATTAGCATAGGGTGGGTATCTCCAGGAATCCCCAGGTGTTTGCTGAACAGATTTTTATGAGGAAAGGGTCAGACCTATAATCTTCTCCGAGTGCTATGTGACATTCTTTTTTTTATATTTTATTAATTTATTCATATTACATCTCAATTGTTATCTCATCCCTTGTATCCTCCCATTCCTCCCTCCCTTTTGCTTTCCCTCTGCTCCCTTCCCCTATGACTGTGACTGAGAGGGACCTCCTCCCCCTGTATATGCTCATAGGGTATCAAGTCTCTTCTTGGTAGCCTGCTATCCTTCTTCTGAGTGCCATCAGGCCTTCCCATCCAGGGGACGTGGTCAAATATGGGGCACCATGAAAGTATTCACTTACCAGGAAAGTGGGACAGAAGGAAGGACATCCCATTGGGACTTTAGGTGAGAGAAGCATGGGAGAATGGTGAAATAGAAGGATCCAGAGGGTTCTAGAAACCTACAAGAAGAACATTATGATGGGCGGATCTGGACCCAGGGGTCCTGCTCAAACTATGGCACCAGCCAAGGACAGTATGTGCAGTAAGCTATGTGGCATTCTTATGGGATCTAGGGCTCCCCATCAGGCAAAGAGGGAACCTAGCCAAGGAAGGGAGTCCATTATTTTATACCAACTCAGAGGTTATCCAGACATGCCAGACTTCGACCTTACACTAGGATCCCACACACCACAAATAGCAACAGAGGGACAAACAAAAGCAAAAAGACCATTCCAAAGTTCCTTATTTCTCCTTTAAAGACTTCATGCTGCCTTGCCCTTGGCTCTGATGGCCGAGTGTAGTGCTGTGGGTCTGAGATTTACCTTTGTATTTCCCTTTCTGGCTTTCTCCTTCGTGGTTCAGATGTGCTCCCTAACTAAAGCAAGAACAAACAGGAAGCCAGGAAGAACTCAGTGTCCTCACAGGAGTTTGTATTTCTTCTTAGTGACATGAGCTTGTTAATCAGGGGTCTGTCCAGCTGATGAGCAGCGCAAGAGGAAGACCCTTCTGGAATGTGTGCAGAATAAGAAGCAGGACGATGCCCCTGGCTTAGCACAGAAACCCAGCTGCTGTCTGTTGCTATGCATTCGAGGATCTCCAGTGTTTGCAGAACATGGAAGCAGAATTTACTTGGGACTCTCAGTGTTTGTTTAATTTGACCTATCAGTGGCATCACGTGAAAGCTGACAGTATGGGCTCTGGAATTCAATGGTCAGATTTTCACTCTCACACATAGGTTGTGTCATGTTATAAATGTTTCTTCTCTTCAGTTGTTTTTGCAGTATAGGGCTAACTATGCATGGCAAAGGAATGCTGTTACATCTCAGCGAGACAACACACTCAAAGTGTTTAATACAAACTGCAGCCTTATTAAATGTTAGTGGTGTAATCAATGAAATTGAACTTCTAAATTTAAGTGATCTTTTGTAGAATTAATTTTCCTGGTTTTAATGTCTAAAGTGAAAAACGTTTCAAAGGATGAATGCTGTACTTTCATATTAAGCGTGACTCAACTTCCCCTGTATGTAACTACAGGCTTAAGCAGTTGAGATGCTCCTCTCTTTTCACGTGAAAGAATAGATTGACTAAGCTTGTCTCCAGTCTTCAGAAAGCATCCTAGGGAATTAAACTAGCACCCAGAAGTGGTCCTCAGCAAACCAGAAAGTCAGTTGCCAGGGTATTAAGTAACAGCCTTGGTCTGCAATGTCAAGTTTGTTCCAGAAAAAGGAATTTTAGGACCATTGCTCATAAAATCAGACCAGGCTTTCACATTCTCTATTAAGATCCAAGTGAATAAGAAACCTGACTATCAAGGAATCCCCACCCTGTGGAAGATTTATGTTCAGCTCTCCTGACATTTGTTACTTTTAATTGGATCAGACTCCTTCCAAGGTGTTTTATACTTGACAAACCCACTGGAAAAAATTTCCAAGCCAGCAACAGGAGACTATTACCTACCTGGTGCTTGTCAGTTGTTGACCTGGTCAGGAAAATGGCTTAAGAATCTCTAACTGCCTGTCTCCCTGTCCCAGTGTGCAGTGACATTATTAACTCTTTGTAGTTCATGATGGAAATTTTCCTTCTAGGCTTTTAAACTCATCAATGATTTTTGCATGTTTGTTTGTTTTACATTTTATTTCATGACCTTTAGACAAAGGAAAAATATGCTTCTGGGTCTCTGGGGAGAAGGATGGGGCATCTGTTTGTGACTATGCTCCATGGATTCACTTTAGTGTTATCATGAGGTTGGAAAATACTGGTTGGTTAGATTGAATCCCTGTGTGTTAAGATTTGGCCACCTTCCCTTCAGAGATGGATGTTAGAAGATGGGACTCTATGAAACAAATTTTTCTTTTGTTTTGCTTTCATTTTTCAAGCAGAAGTCACAGTGGGTGACCTGCTGAGGCCACAAAAGACTAGAGCAGTTTGGGACAGAGTCAACATGCCAACCACTGCATGCTTGGTGAAAGTAGGTAGAACAGTGAGAGCTCTGTGAGGGAAGGTAAGGACGGCTTACCCTGAAGAATGCACTGGAGTTGCCGAGTGACAGGTAAGCAGAAATACTTGAATGGGGAAGGTGGGGGAGAGCAAACAACCCTTTTTGCTTGAGGTTGTTTGTTTGGTGATATTAACTCTCCTTTTCTTCCCAGGAGAAAACTTCCTTTTGATGTAATGAGAGCACAGGCTCAGGATGAGGCAAGCCCTGAAAATCTCTGCTACTTACAAGACAGGTTGTCTGGCTTCTCTGAACCTAAGTATTTCGCATAAAAAAAAAGATAATGGATTTTAGTATATAAGTTAATTAAAAATTGAACATCAAAGTGCCTTGTTCATGATAAGTCATTTGAAATGTGTTTACTGTGAGTTGTAGTAACCAGATGGTAGTTAAAATGTTGGTGTTGGTGGTCTTGATGTTGTTGAGAATGGTAGCAATGACAGTTAGGATTAGGATAGGTAGGACACGTGGGCTTTGGGTAACCAATGATGCCATAGCAGAAACATTGGGCTATAGAAAACCAAAGACTTGTGAACTTCATCTCCCAGCTGACTCCCCAAAAGTACATTTTTTTTTACTATGGCTGGATGCCTTAAAAGAATAAAAAGTTAACAATAATAAGAAAGCAAGCATGTTTTTAATAGCTGAGTAGTATTCCAAGGAATTCCCGAAATTTGTGGATAAATGGATTGAGCTAGAAATGATCATAATGAGTGAGTTAACCCAGAAACAGAAAGACTCAAATGGTCAAATGGTATATACTCACTTATATCTGCATACTAGCCCAAGGGACATGTCCCACGAAAGCCTTCACTTAACAGGAAACTGGGACAGAGGGGAGGACATCCTATTGGGACTTTAGATGAGAGAAGCATGGGAGAATAGCAAAGTAGAAGGATCCAGAGGGTCCTAGAAACCTACAAGTAGAACATTATGATAGGCAGGTTTGGGCCCAGGGGTCCCGCTCAAACTAAGGTACCAGCCAAGGACAATACAGGCAGTAAACTTTAAACCCCTACCCAGATCTAGCCAATGGTCAGAACATTCTCCACAGTTGAGTGGAGAGTGGGATATGACTTTATCACATACTCTGGTGCCTCACATTTGACTATGTCCCCTGGAGGGGGAGACCTGGTAGCACTCAGAGGAAGGACAGTAGGTTACCAAGAAGAGACTTGATACCCTATGAGCATATACAGGGGGAGGTAATCCCAGTCAGGAACAGTCATAGGGGAGGGGAATAATGGGAAAATGGGAGGGAGGGAAGAATGGGAGGATACAAGGGATGGGATAATCATTGAGATGTAACAAGAATAAATTAATTAAAAAAAAAAAAAAAAAAGAAAGCAAACATGCCCCATTCATGACCCTGGCTTCACCTGAGTTCAGAAATCTGGCAGTGATGATTCTCCAAGAACCCTGCTGAGAGGACAGCCTAGGCGGCTTCCTCTTGGAGGATACTGTTCTGCCTTTCCCTGGATTCCATGCCAAACAGACCAGGTGGTTTCCATGGCATCAGACCAGGCTTAGATTAGATCCCAGTCCATAAGAGGAAAGGTACCATTTCCTTTTACCAATTCCCTGGAGACAGTCTTTATGCTGTGATTGGCTTTCTCCCAAAGTGACTCATCAAATGGGAGTTTGTACTTGTGCTGACCCCTGATGTCTTCCTGAGAAGGGGTGGGACCTGCTGGGAGGAAAGGCAGTCATTATATCATCCCTACGCTGAGACGACATAAGCACTTCCCTTCACTAATGAATGGGTGCCAAAGGCCAGGGTGACTTTTCTTGGTGTGGTCATCCTAGACCAAGGGTGTGGGGAAGGATTTAAGTAAATGTTGGTATTAGGAACAATTAAATATCAGTTCTTCACTTCTCCCTCACCATATCAGAGTCTTAATGCTGTTGTGAAAGAACTTTTACTTTTTTGTTTTTCCTTATAAAAGATTTTGCAAAAGTAAAAGACCATCTCAAAAATAAGAGGAGAGATTGACAAAGCCATCTGATGTTGACTTCATCTGATGTTGACCTCTTGGTCTCACACACATGTAAGTTCATCCTGAAGCATACATGTTGTACAAAAACATGTAGACAGACACACATGCACAAAAGAACATAAAAGCCGATGTATTACAGTATAGAGAGACAAACATTTAATATTCGGAGCTTCATGGTAATAGTGGAGTATATTCACAGTGAATTCTTCTTAGATGCTGCATTATACAAGGCTTATTAATGGTTCAGCATCTGCTTTACAGCGGGCATTCTGTTATGTGCCTAAGCTTGATTCAACATGGGATTTCAGATTTATTAGCAAGTCTGAGCCACTCAATGGAAACTTTGGGTGTCAACCAGGAAAATAAGTATCCGTTCTCAAAATAGAAATCTTGGTCAAAGAGGTCACCCAGGATGGTGCCTACAATTCTAAGTCCACAACATTCCATAAATTCAGGATTCCTTATGCATGAGTCCTGTACTAGATCTTTTAAAGCATAAAAATAAGAGAACTATTTAGGCAGAGGGATGAGATAAGCAGGAGTGGAAGGAGGACAAAAGAGGGTAGTGGCAATAAATATGATCAAACTATATCATATACATGTCACAATGAGATTCATTATATATAATTAATATTCATTCATACTGATAAAAAGTTATTTTTAAGAAAGAAATGTCAGAAACTTCTAAGCCAATGGGAAGGACATTGAAGGTTGAAGAACAATTAGGAAAGTCAATGTACAGCCAGTAACACTGGGATGAACTTGAAGGGGCCCCACAAATGCTCAATAATAGAGAAGGTTATAAGTCTTGGGTGATCACATGAATCAATGTCTACATAAAGTGGGAAGTTATCAGGAAAAACATAGCATCTATGTGATGCAATCTGACTCACGAATTGCAGAGGCCTCAGAGTTTTGAACAGTGTGCTGGTAGCACAGGTCTAGGGGCTGGAGTCAGGTAGGAGAGTACTTCAGCAGTCAGAGCAAGAGGCTCTGATGAGCATGACTTCTACAGTGGCAACGGTGAGGGACTTGAAGACAAGTAGATATACCAAGTGTGTTTGTGAATTAGAACTGCAGAACTCATTAATGGCTTAGGGAAGTGGCAAAGAAAGAGAAAATGGAATCGAGAATGCCTGTGGCATCTTTGGTGTCACAGCTTGGTTGACTATGGTGTGATTGAGTGAGATGTGTTACACAGGGAATGGGCAATAGTTTGGGAGAAGGAACAGTTCAGATTTTGAGAAAAGCAAACAGAGCCTCAAGTGCATATTTGTTTTCTCAAGGTCTTCTGGTTCTTTAGGGAGTAGTCTAGATTAGTGAGATAAAAGTGGGGGCTCTCTGAAGGAAAGGGACCGAGCTCTGGGACTCACTTGTAGAATAATCTAAGACCTTTGCATTTGCAAGGAGAAAGGAGAGTCACCAAAGGGCACTGAAAGAAGCAGCCAAGAACTTGGATGGAAATGAGCAAGAGTGCCCAGAGTTGGGACTGCTGAAGGAACTGTGCTGGCAGTGCAGCACTCATCAGTTTCTATCTGGCATCTCCGTTGTGGCTTCCATGGCTTCCGTGGCATAGCTAGGGTGGTAAACACTGGTTGTCAGTTTCAAAGCCAATGGTTTTCCTTGCACTGATGGGTCTTCATGCCCTCACCTAATAAAGAGTTGAGCATCAGAGGACAGTGTAGTGCCGTAAAAATGAGTCCAACTAGACTGGCACATGTCAAACCTAATGCCACATTTGTTTTCTTGTCAGAACTGTCAGATTCTCTATGAGGTTTCAAGGTCATGCTGTCAGGACAGAAGCACGCCCTGCTAGCTCCTCCTTCCCACACACTCCCTCTCAAGTTGCAGTGGCCAGCAATCCAGTCTGCGTACCAAGACCCATGATTCTGCCTAAGCTGTTGCATTTCCGCCTTTCTGGGTAACCAACCTGCCCTGCACATGGGCTGCACAGACTCTTAAGGCTACATAGGAAATGAGCAGTAGGAAGCAATTGCTGCAAAACGAACTGCGTTTCTAGTACTCTTTAGAGAAATTCAAGTGAGACAATAGCAAGTGGCATTCTCTTTTTCATGCTTTAAGGCACATGCATAGGCTTCTTTGTCCTGGTGTTATAGAAAGCGGCAAGGTTTACTGTGTGGGTGGTAGCCAGAGGTATCCAAGCAGGGGCCTCAGGCAGTTAGGCGTGCTGAGCTCATAAGTCTATGAGGAAGATAAGAAGGGTTCAGTGCTTCAGGTGGAGTCTAGGGGCGAGAGATGTGCCAAGGAGGGAGTTTAAGAAGAGGCCCAGTTACCCTTCTGAGTGCACAGCAGCTGGACCTCAGCTGCAGCTGGGTGTAGCAGTGTCCCCTGGTGTTTCTGAAACCTTAACTGTAGCTGCCTCTCAACTGGGCTGTCTCTGCTCCTCTGCTCCCTGTGTGTCAAAGTCACTTAGGCTGGGACAAACAGCCTGTGGCCCGATAAGTGCATGACTGTGTTTTATCTGACTGACTTTATTTTGCCATAAAGGCTTTGGGAAAATACAAACACACTGGAGCTTGAGAATGACAGATGAAGCGGGAGACCCAGGAATCAGACTGTCCCTGGGGCAGGTTCATGTGCCAGGCAGGCAGTGATGCAGGAGGAGAAATGGCCCTGGTAGGTAGGTTGGCCAGCTGGTCATTGACATTTGGGGGAGGCACCTGAAAAGTAGTGGACATCAGTGTGTGGCTTCTGTCTAGACTTGATTTTGAACTATTCCCAGAACTTCTGCTTGCAGACTCTGTGGAGCCATTTTAACAGGAGGAAAGGGCCTCGTAGACTACCACTGATTCTAAAGTGAGTCTTAAAGTAGGATTCACAAAAGATTATACCTCCTTATCTATAGGCACCCAGGTCCCATGAGAAATGAGCATATGACTGCATCTTCATGCTTTAGTCTATTCTATAGGGCCCCGGTGAATTCCCTTCTTCACAGATTAAGACCTTCTCTTTGGAATCTCAGGTAGGCACAAGATAATCCACCCATTACCAGTATCGTCTCACATAAAAAAAAATAGCCTGCTGTTTTTGAATTATATTATTG
The DNA here is from genome assembly GCF_903995435.1 of Acomys russatus. Taxonomy (NCBI): domain Eukaryota; kingdom Metazoa; phylum Chordata; class Mammalia; order Rodentia; family Muridae; genus Acomys; species Acomys russatus. The sequence continues at coordinate 3,340,177 of NC_067139.1, read as the reverse complement.
CTTACTGACTACAACCACATACTAGCAAAGCTTTGGACACAACATTAAGAAAGTGCCTTCCCCTTTTCACATTTCCCCTTCACCCATAAGCTGACACTCTTTTTCTGAAATCCCCAGTGAACAGACTTGAGAAGGAGTGCTGTGAGGGAGATCTTTCCTGCATCTTCATATAGAACAGGGGTAATTCTGCTCTGTGGAAATAAGCAGTGTGGCATGTATATCATCTTCTTTCCCCCCAGCACTCTCTGAAGTCTATACTGCACACGGAATTTAGTGAAATCTATGAAAAGAAGAATTTAAACCAGATTACCTACTTCTTCCTAACCTTCCCATAGTTCCCCCATTGAATTGGGTTTAGTCTTAAGACACTTACCTTGGTCCTGACCCTGCCGAATCCTTAACCTGAGGTCCTAATTGTCTTTTCTTCTTAGAAGGATACTTCCTTTAGATCCTTTTCTAGATCCCCACCTTTCAGGACTCTTATTAAAAGATGACCTTCCCACAGACTACTTCACAAAACAGTTCCATGATTCAGTCTTAATTTCTTCTGCCTCTAGGTGCAGGACGCGTATTTACTGCTCCACTCCTCACGGCCTCAGGTAGACCCCATCTCCATGAAGACAGCCATATTGCATCTCTTACTCAGAGTAAGCAGAATGCCTGCGACACCACAGTTGATCCATAAATAATTGTCTAATTAGTGTGTGAATAAAAGATCCAAAGGGAGTTATGAGGATGTAATGAGGAGACAGGAGAACAGCCAGGGAAATGAGTAGAAAGGAGAAGACACCGACTCTTAAATACTGTGTTAACTGAATTCACTCCCACAGATCTAGATTCCAGTGTGCTCAAGGCTTCACGCCAGACCCCTGGGCCTAGACTACTGCTCATAGGGCCATTACGTGTACCCTCCAGGATGTAGGTACCATCCTTGCCTCAGTGGATCCTGACAGAAGGCCATGGATTCAAGCTCCAGACCTTTATACCTAACTGTGGAGTTGGCACTGGGCCAGCTAAAGAACCTCAGCAGCAATCTCTGCCTGCTGGCCTACCTCAGAATCTATGCATGCGTCACATTCTCTCATCCCATATTTAGTTATTAATATTACCACTCACATCTTTCTTATATTACATATCCACTAACCAATTATTGTAACTATAGTTATTGTTAATACTTTCCCTTTAATGTTCATACTAGAGACAAAATGACCTTTTCACAAGCTTTCAGTAGCCAAGAATTCTGAACGTGACTGTTTGTCTGTCTACTAGTAAAACTCCCTCCCATTTTATCCATTGTTGAAAGTTCTTATCTGTCCTTCAGTTCTGAAGGACAGTTTTGGTTAGGTCTGGCACTTTCAGTTGGCATCTTTTCCTCCATTTCTTCAAATATATCACACCATTATCTTTGTAATGTGCAAAGTTTCTGCTGAGGAATTTGTCAGTAGCTTTAAGGATAAACAACCCAGAGAGATAATAAAAAAAAAAAATCATTGTGTGGCAACAATGGAGTAAAGTCATAAAGATGATATAACAACCAATTGTATATAAATATATATAAAGTGATGTTAATAGAGGAAGGAAAATGTAGACTGCAGTTGTTGTAAAGAAGCTTCATACCACACTGTCAACAAAGTAAATATTATTCAGACATAAAAATCAATAAACAGACATACATAGAGACCTCTACATCAAACACCAGCAGAATACCACACCCCTTTCAATCACACACAGAACAACCTCTAGGGAAAGTCAAATCTCAGCTAATTCAAAAATCTTAAAATCATAGCAGGTGTATTTTCAGACCATTAGAAAATAATAATAAGAGGAAAAATGAAAACTTATCCGAAGTTTGAGAATTTTAGAAATGTACTTGTGATTGGAAGATGAAACCATTAATTAGATAAAAATCATCCAGGTGATAATAGCATCACACACATTTTAAAATCTTTGGCTTGTGAGAGGGTTCACCAGGGAGAGGCTCTTGAGCACAGACCTGATGACCTGAGTTCAATCCCAAGATCCCACAAGGTGGCAGGAGAGAGCCAACTCTCAACAGGTATCCTTTGTACTCCATGTGTGCTTCATGGGACTCGCGCACAGGCACGCGCGCGCGCGCGCACACACACACACACACACACATACACACACACACACACACACACACACACACACACACACACACACACACTGATTTGTAAAATTTGAAAAATAAAAAAAATAAGATTAACTAATTAGGAGCTGGATCAGTACAGTGGAAGTACAAAACATTGGAGAGTGAAATTTAGAGTAAGAGTGCAAATGGTGATGGAGTAGAAAGATTAACAGTGTTAAAATGTTCATGCTATCAAAAATAATCAATAGATTCTGTGTTATCTCTGTCAAAACTTCAGTGACATTTATATAGGAGTGAAAAAAATTATTAAAAATCTCCAAATCGCCAAAAAATCAAGCAAAAAGAATAAAGCAGGAGGCATCAGACAACCTAATTTCAAGACACTTTAAAGTTGTTATAAACAAAATAGCCCAGTACGAAAGCATAGATAAAGACTAATGAAGTAGACTATATGTGTTGCATGTATTTACTTCTTACCATTTTAAAAGAAAACTATCTTATTTCTTTTGTGTGCATAGATATGTGTGTGTCAGAGGACATATGACAGGAGTCAGCTCTGTTTCCACCATTTGGGATCAAGCTCAAGTTACCACATTTGACAGCAAACGCCTTTACTAACTGATCATCTTACCAGGCCGTCGCTTCCATCTTAAATTCACTTACCTGTCAATGACTCTCTATTTTGTGTATATATATAATATATACATATAATATATACATATAATATATATATATAATCAGAACTATTATAGTTCTGATCTCCAATACTAAGAAAAATCCATACTATGGGTCCTTGATGGCTCTGAGCGTATTACATTTCTATCAACAGTGAGAAAGAATTTTTCTTCTCCACAGTATAACCAACTCTCATCACCTTGGTTTTTTTTTTTTTTGGTAATAGGCATTGTAGGTGTGAAATGATATCAACACACCTACATTTTTAAACAGATCTATTTATTTATTTATTATGTGTAGGAGTATTTTATCTGCACTCAAGTTTATATACTTTATGTGTGCAGTGCCCGTGAAGGCCCCAAAAGGACGTCTGATCCCCCGAGACTGAAGTTACAGACGGTTGTGAGCCACCATGTAGGTGCTAGGAATAGAACCCGGGTCCTCTGGAAGAGCAGCCAGTGGCCTGAAATTGCCTAGACATCTCTCCAGCTAGAGGTACTGTGGTTTGGGTTCACATTTCTCTGGTGATTAGTGAGGTTGAGATATTTTTCTCCTGCTTGTTTTTTATTTGCATATCTTTTTTGAGATATGCATATTGAGGTTCTTTTCCCACATTAAGTTGAAAAATAAGAACACATACACACACACAATGTAATATTATTCATTGTTTCAAAAGAAAACTTTGTAATGTGAGATGTGAATATAAAATATGGAAGACGTTGCTAAGTAAAGTAAGCCAGCACAGAAAAGCAAATAAAACAAATGATGATCTCTTTTATATGTAGAATTAAAATCAATGTATCTCATAGAAACAGAAAGCAGAAGGTGATAGCCAGCCCTGGGTATATCTTGTGGGGATATGTCTATGTTAGTGAGAAGGAACAACGGTTAAGTCATGCTGGACGAATACGTTCTAGACATCTAATGAGCACATGGTGATTATAGATGATAATGTTGCATTACACAGTTGAAATTTCCTGAAAGCTGATCAATGTTAACACAGAGACATATTTGGGTTTACCTTCCAGGAGGTGGAGGTTAACGCAAGTGAGTCCTAACCAGTTTAAGGGAAGGACCAAACTTCCATTGTGGAATGACTGATGGTGGCTGAGAAAAGTGGACTTTGTCACGAGAAGCAGAGAGACCCTAGTGGCTTGCTGGGAATCCACAGAAGGGAAGCTGAGAGGGTGCACCTGTGCTTGGAGAGGCTGCAGTGCCAAGGAGAGAAGCTGAGAGGGTGCACCTGTGCTTGGAGAGGCTGCAGTGCCAAGGAGGGAAGCAGAGAGGGTGCACCTGTGCTTGGAGAGGCTGCAGTGTCAAGGAGGGGCGTTGAGTGAGGCTCCTAGCTGTCCTGTCATGAGCCTGGAGAATACTTGTGGGGTAGAGGTTAGCTCTTTAGCTAAATGAACGATTTTCTTCAAATAAAATTGAATTCAGAACTTCCACATGTATGTCACAGTAAAGGATTCTCTTTGGGGCTTGGGCAGAAGCCCAGAGGATAGCCCTTCTCACATCCATGGAGTCACTCCTGCTCCTGCTCCGTAACAACAGTCTCTAAGCCTGGCTTGCAGAGCCACACAGCATTGCCAGATTCATGGTAGGACCAGCTTTTCTTTTTATAGTTTTTGTTTTGTTTTGTTTTTTCGAGACAGGATCCTTTTTATAGTTTTATTTATTTTATTTTTGCATGCACATGCATGTGCATGAGGGGCCAGGCATCTATGTATGCCGTGGTGGATGTGTGGAGGTCAGGAAACAACTTGAGAGAGTTTGTCCTTTCCTTCCATGTGGGTTCCATTGGGCTCCAGGGATCCAACTGAGGTCCGTAGGTGACTTTACCACTGTGCCTTCTCACCAGCCCTTAGTGAGGGCTTCTGACGCTGGAGGAAGGAGGAGCCAAGCACAAAGACAGGTAGTTCCCCTAATCTGTCCTCCACTGACAAGTGCAGTTAGCAGCCAAGGACGGTTTCTCTGAGCAAGGACTCACGTCCATGGAACACTGGTGACCACTCCACAGCCGTCCTTGCAGAGCTTGCATTGCTGACTCAAGGTGGCGCCCTCCTAAGGTAGAGCCCCTTCTTGTCTTTTCCGCCCCCGCTTTGGCTTTGGCACCTTTATTGCTATAAATACACCCTGTGTGTGTGTGTAATTACCCTCTGGAACAGAAGCGGCTCCAGCGGCTCCTTGCTCCAGGCTATTGTGTCAGCAGTATACCTCCGCAAAGCATATAAAAAGACAGGTGACTCAGGAGGTAAAGAGAAGGAAGGAATAAAGGGGGAAATATAACAACAAACAACACTCATAAGACTGCATATGAGTCTTCCCAGGAGAATAAAAAGGCTCCAAGGTGGTGAGCCCTGCTCTGGAGCATACAATATGGTTTTTATACACTTCCAGGTCTCCCTTCTATTTTTTTTTTCCTATTTCACTTACACAGGACATAAATTACTTAAGAAAATTAAATACAAAAACCTCTACTGTATATTTAATTCCAAGTGGAAAAAAAAACCCAACTCCTGAATTTTGTAATATCACAAAGGAAGATGATGAAAAGCCAGAGGCCAGAAAGCAGTCTTTAGCCAGCCGCCCCTTCCTAGCCATGGTCTGTGCACACCACGATGCAGCCCCGCTCCAAACAGAAGCTCAGCTTGAGTAGAGAGATGAGGAGGAGGTGCACGCCTGGATCTCGCACATCATCAGAAGCCTGGGACATCAACTATCTCTCTAGGTCCTGGGCCCTGGCTGCGGCAGGACCACTCTGCCCAGCTGTCATCTGGAGGTCACAGTTGTATGAGGACCTTTGTTTTGGTGTGCTGCCGTAAGGCCTTCTCAGTGACGTGCGGCCTGGCTATGGAGTGATCCTGACATGGACACCAGAGCATCTCAGCTTTGGAAGCTTATCTAAGCTTGGGTTTAGCCTTTTCCTCATTTCTGCTTGTTTCAAGCCCTGATGCCTACTAGGGACAGAGTGAACCTATGTTACCCCTGAACCCCTCTACTTGTTCTCCACTCGGCCTTTGTTCTCTCTTATTCCTCGCCTCCATGAAGATGTGTGACTAAGGATTTGAAGTTTGAATTCATTTTGTTGCACTAATGTTTAGCCACCTTGGAGAGACTTCTCTGCTTCATTTGTCTCTTTCTTTCTCTACAAGATTAGGTCATCATGCAGATCAAGGGAAAGCGTGCCTGTAAGATAGTCAATCAACAACAGCTGTTTAAACTACTACTGTGGGTACATGTGAACAAAACTACACTAAGCACCCTTTGGACTCTAAATATCTCTCCCTGTCTCTCTCTGTCTCTCTGTCTCTCTGTCTCTCTCTCAGATGCGCGCGCGCGCGCGCGCGCACACACACACACACACACACACACCACAGAATCAGATGGATGGAGTATCTGCTACGGTACATAACATGCCCAAACCTGAGCGAATGAGTGTCAATTAATTTTAAGCAGACTGCTGAAAAATATGAGGATCCTGGTGTGTACCATATTTAGGACACTCTTTGTCCTCCGAAAACCCTGTTTATATAAGATGTCATGTTTCCATGAGGAGGGTAGCAGAATTGGACTCAGGGTAGGACAGAGAGAGCTGTAGTGTTAGTATTGGTGTAAGGGTAAAGCCATAACAGGAAAAATACCGCCTTTGGAAGTCTTCATTGATGAAGTGATCTTTCCCCCAAATTACTTCATGTGGTTTTCAAAATCATATTCAAATAAGAATGTAAAATGAATGATTGTGTGTGTGTATATGTGTGTGTGTGTGTGTGTATGTGTGTGTGAGAGAGATTATATTTGATCTACCAAATGTAAAGGAGAGAATACATTTTGGATACCTGAGCAGGGTATTAGAGAGTAGGTAGGTGGGTATGAGAGAGTGCTTCTCAACTTGAAGCTGCTTTTCCAGGAGTGTTTATATTGCGAATGACACTTTAACTGTCTTCAGGACGCTTTAGTGCTATAGTGATGTAAGTATCCTTAGAGGACGCCAGGAAGTAAGGTAAGAACAGATTTGAGAACGAAGCACAAAGAGAGTCAAGGAAATGCAGAACATGGCATCTGGTGGTAATGTGCTGCATCACTGTCTTCTTTGTTTTTGTTTGCTGTCTGGTTGGTTGTTGGTTTTTTGAGACAGGGTTTCTCTGTGTAGTCTTGGCTGTCTTGGACTCACTTTGTAGACCAGGCTGGCCTCGAACTCACAGATATCTGTCTGCCTCTGCTTCCCAAATGCTGGAATTAAAGGCATGTGCCACTGCTTGGTGGGTTATAGTATTTTTTAATTCCCTTAAAAAAGTACAAAATGCTAAATATGAAAAAAATATTGGCTTTTCCCCCCAGTTTTTGAATTTCAGACCCACTGTCATGATGTAGTAGGAATTCATTGGCCATTGTGTGCAGTAATGTGAAGTCGGAATAGGAAAGACAGGATGCAGAACCCTTGGTTTTGGGAGTCCAGGGGTAAATAGGGTTCAGGTTACAGCACAGTATCACTGTCCTGCCCTATCAGGACATGTCTAACTCTGCATGCGGACCCAAGGTTGTACAGCTCTGGGGAAAACAACACAATTCTGTGTGTTTCTTCTGAGAAAAAGGGACCAGGAGGAGGATAGGGTTCAGTCTGATTTTCCTGTGAATTCTGGCATCATAGTTACACATCACTATGTGCTAAAAAAATGTTCTGTGGACAAAATGTGTTCATGTAATGACCCCCTCTTCCATAAAAACTGAAAGCATAAAGAATCACTTAAAAAGCACATTGCCTGCGTGTGCAGTCATCTCCTTAAATTTCTTTAGAATAATTTAATCTTGATTAAAAAAAAAAACTCATGTGGCGAATTCTATGGGGAGGATGGCAGTTACAGAGGAGGAACGCTGCTCCAACACGTGTGTGATGTGATTTATGAGTGGTGGTTTACAACATGGTTCTGGCGATATACTGATTAGTAACATTCCAGCTATGGAAATGACAACACGCAAGCAAAAGCCACAAACCCATGACTACAAACTCGTGATTGCTTGTTGTAGCCATACCATGGGTTTTTAACCAGACACCAGTGCCATATACAAGTACTGATCACAGAGTTTCATGCAGAGTTTCTCTACCTTAACTGCAGCCTCGTGTCTCCTTCTATACCGAAGTCTGTCAGCAGTTTTTGAACTTGTGACTAGAAACTTACTTTCTACAGAACTAGGAGTCCTTTACTCACCTGCACCAGATAGTGAGATGCCTCATGCTGCCAGCAACAAGGTGGCTTTCCCACCAAAATGGAGGCTGTTTCCAAGGCTCCGATCCTGGCCTCTGCCACAGTTCACTCTGCTCTGCATGCTCAACCTTAATGACACCTTTGATACATTTTATAAATATAAAAAAAAAATATCACAGAGGAGATGTTTGCATTGACTTTCAGGAGCTCTGTGTCTCTGTAAATCTGATCCAGGACCCTGGTTGAAAGAAGTGTATGCCTTTATCCAATTCTTCTCCTGCCTCGTTGTAACAGGAGAAGCCCAAGGTCTCTAAGAAATGCCCCGTAGCTGCAGAAGCCCCAACTAACTCAAGCTAGAACAATATAGACAGAAAATTTAGTCTCTTCCTGCTGCACAGAAGAGTTCTTTTCTTATCCACACAGGGACTGGCACACAACTCCAGTAGGAGTTGGGTTTACTATGAAACAGCCATGATTGGCAGCCTCTATTTCAAATACTGGTCTATCTCTCCTGCCAGGAGGATGATCCTATTGAAGAAGAGACTGGAGAGTCTCCAGTAAAGCAAGATTGGCATAGCAATATATTTATAGCATTTTCATTGACACCCCCCCTACTAAAACTAATGTATTTGGACACTGAAGACCACAGAAAAGATAAGCCTCACCAAAAACAATACTAAATGGCTGCAGCCCAGGTTTCTTTCCTGCTTACATCACACATACCATCCTCCATAGCCAGCCAGCCATCCTTGGCCTCTCTGGCAGTGTTTGCACTAGCAATTATTATGACTTTATTATGGCCTCTTTCAGCAACTTATGAGTTTTACAGCCATCTTACAAGCCTGTTTACAGTTAAATGGCAGTGAGTACTATTAAAGTGAGTACTGTAGATATTTTTATGACTTACTTTTGCACCATCAGAAACATTCAGCGTCTATAAGCAGTACCAGAACCCCAGTGAGATGGTTTAGGGCTCATCAAAACAGGGAAATAAAGGGGCTTTGTTTTATTTGCCAGAGGCAGGTCTCCGTCAGGGCAGAGCTTTGACTGAATCACTAAACTATGAGTGCTTTGTGTACATGCCAATGCTAGGAACACTATCTACAAGATTTAGGGCATTACAATTAAGATAATTATGTTGCAGTTAAAAATTATTTGCTATTGTCAAATAATAAGACCCTCAAATTCATAGAGTCAGGAAGTAAAATGGCCATTGGCAGAGATTCCAGGGAAAAGGAAATGGGGAGTTATTATTCAGTGGTACACAGTTTGAATTTGGGAAGATAAAAATCTTCTACAGACAGATGGCAATACAAAGCACCCTCAATGTACTTCATGCCACTGAAGTCTGCTCTGAGCACAGTTAAAATGGAAGGTGAGGACATATCCTATTACCTTTAGGCAACAGAGGATAAAGAGAGGAAATAGCCATGCAGATATAGATGCTGTAAAACTGCCAGTCTTTAAATAATATTTAATGATGTTCTAATCTGTTTGATGATGCCAATATTGATGTTTAGTATAAGACATTCAACCTTGTCAGGGTCTCCATTTTTTCTTTAGTAAATGTGGTATAGGTACTTTTAATGTGGTAGACATTTTTATTATCCTAAACTAAAATCCTCATAAGCGACTCCCAAAATTCTACTAGAGAATTCCTAAAGCTGATAAACACCTTCAGCAAAGTGGCTGGATACAAGATAAAATTTTTTAAAAGTTATTAACCCTCCTGTACACAAATGACAAATGGGGTGAAAAAGAAATTAATGAGTCAACATCCTTCACAAAAGCCACAAATAATATAAAGTATCTATGTGTAACTCTAACCAAACAAGTGAAAGAAACCTTCAAGTCTCTGAAGAAGGAAATTGGAGAAGGTACCAGAAGATGGAAAGATCTCCCATGCTCACGAATCCAGAGGATCAACATAGTAAAAATAGCCATCTTACCAAAAGCAATCTACAGATTCAGTGCAATCCCTGTCAAAATACCTACACAATTCTTTACAGACCTTGAAAGATCAATTCTCAAGTTTATATGGAAAAACAAAAATCCAGAAAAGCTAAAACAATCCTGTACAATAAAAGAACTTCTGGAAGAATCTCCATTCCTGATCTCAAGCAGTACTATAGAGCAACGGTAATAAAAACAGCACAGTACTGGCATAGAAATAGGCTAGTTGACCAATGTAATCCAATCAAAGACCCATAAAGAAACCCACACACCTATGCACACTTGATTTTTGACCACAAAAAAAAAAAAAAAAAAAAAAAAGCCATACAATGTAAAAAAGATACCATCTTCAACAAATGGTGCTGGTTTAACTGGATGTCTACATGTATAAAAATGAAAATAGATCCATATTTATCACCCTGCACAAAACTAAAATTATTTCCAAGCTGAACTCAGTTACAGAAAAACCTATAGTAGGACAGCATTTATTATTTTGTGCAATGTAGTAACTTATGAACATTAGAGAACTGTGAGAAGTATGGCCACCTGAAATACACTCTTGGCATTAGAAAATATTTTTCACCCCAAATACACTCTTGGTATTTAGGTAAAATTTTTTTTTAACTTTTCTCATGAAGGTGGCTCACTTTCTATCCTTAAGGCCAAAGATACCTGCGTTATCAAAAGATATTTCCAAGCATGATGGCAGGGGATCTCCTGCATGGTAGGTGATCATTCTGCCACGCAAGCCTCGCCTCCATTTCTGCTGTAGCCCTTTTGACAAAAGTTTCTCCAATTTTTTTTTCTGATATGCCTTAACCTCTTCCATAGTCCTCCAGTCTCAGAGCACAGAATCACACAAGATGACATCTTCCAACCTGGTTATAGACTGTATCTTCAAATTTCATGAAAGTATTTTCAGTGTGATCTTGCTTTACTGCTCAGCAGTTTGACATTAAAGGTTCTGGAGATGGACAGAGGGTTCCACAGCAGTGTGAACACACTTAGTGTCTCTAGACACACAAGCAAAGAGGAAAATGGCAGGAAGTGTTATGTCATTTATACTCTGCCACATTATTTTTGTCTCAAATCACCTGTTTGATGCCAGTAAGTATGTCATCACTTGGGGACTTGGTAGGTAGCAAGAAAAGCAGATGGTTTTGTGCCAAACCAGTGTGTATGTGTGTGTATGTGTGTGTGTATGTGTAGATCTATATTTTAAACTTGTTTTATCTTCTGTCAGTTTTTTAAATCATTAATAGATATTTGTCCTGCTGCCTTGAGGAAAAAAATGAAAATTTCAGATTATAATAAACATCGTAAAGTATTTTAAGTCAACAAGGAAATAGCTTTTCTTGACACATAGGACTTACTGTATACACATGAGAACCTGAGTTCAGACTCTGGCCCTACATACAAGCTAGTGTCTGTAACCCCATCTCTGAGGGTTTCTCAGGCAGATCCTGAGGCTCACTGACTGGCTAGTCAGTTTAGTGCACCGCATTCTCCAGCTTCAATGAAAGATCCTGCCTTAGCAAACACAGACAGTGAAAGCAAAGACCATTCAGTTCAGATCTTCAAATTCTGCATGGACAATGTGGGTGCACACAATAGCACACACCAAAACATACATATACTAGAGAGAGGGAGAGACAGAGAGAGAGAGAGAGAGAGAGAGAGAGAGAGAGAGAGAGAGAGAGAGAGAGAGAGAGAGAGAGAGAGAGAAGAGAAGAGGAGAGGAAAGAGAGAGAGAGAGAGAAGAGAAGAGGAGAGGAGAGGAGAGGAAAGAGAGGGAGAGGGAGAGGGAGAGGGAGAGGGAGAGGGAGAGAGAGAGAGAGAGAGAGAGAGAGAGAGAGAGAGAGAGAGAGAGAGAGAGACTGATTGACTGTTGGCAAACATTGAATATAACTATGTAGAGACAATTGTTCTAACAAATTATAGTAACAACTACAAATACCAGAGGAAAAACACCAAAGGAAATTTAGAGTAAACAGACTACTGGATATAAATTACATAAAACTAAACATTTTTAAAAGCCATATCATAATATGACATGTCACACATAAACAGCAGACAGATAATGATAAATAGGTGATAGGTAGGTAGGTAAGTAGGTCGATAGACAGACAGACAGACAGACAGAAGAACAGTAGGTAATTTGGAGCATTCACCCAACAGTTGGCACATACTAAGCAAGTTTTTCATCATTGAGTTACACCCTTCACCTCCATCCCTCAAAATACTACATAATTTTAAGTTAACAAATCACAGTACCAGAGAGTGAGCAAACTCTTCCCAGAAGCACTTGCCTGTGGAGAGTCCAGCTCGCTCACTTTTTAAATCAGAGGTGCTACTGTCAGGCGTCTGGAGTGCTTCTGTGTCTGCAGTAAGTAAGGGGCCTGAATTCAAGAGGTAAGACAGATGGATAGACACAGGACTTGGAGAAACACTTCAGCATCTTTCTGGGATTTTGATACAGAATGGCGAACCTAATTGAAGTAAGAATAAAAACATGCATAACTCAGTACCTTCCTAGTTGAGAAGTACATCAGTGTCCTGACAGCACAACCATTTTCTGTGTTACATATTCTAGTTCTAGATAAAGTCATACAAAGGTTGTTTCCTCACCTACCTTTTTCCTCCATGGGGCCTGAGCTCCTGATTTTATTTGTTATTGGGGCCTGTGAGTAACAGGCATAATAACATTAGTTTCATATAGTCAACACTTACTGAGTTAGCACTCTGTGTCAGGTGCTATGCTTGTAAAGTGTTGCATCGATGGAGTTAACATGTACCTGTCACTAGTTTTGTGTGCATCACTCCATGTAATGCTCACAAACATGGTGGAGTATGGTGGAGAAGCATCAGTACTCCTCCCAATCCACCGCTAACACCTGGACACTAATTCCCCTGCCCAATATGACACATAAAAAGCTTTGATTCAGATACTTTTAAGTGACAGCTTATTTTCTCAGTCACCATGCTGAATTCAAGTAGTCTTTTTAATCAGCGTTGGATAACCGCAGAGACTGCATTGACAAAGCCTATGGCTTCTGGTCTTCACTGTTGGGGCAGAGGCCATGTGACACTATCCTCGCCAGAACTGGGATACTGAACAATTTATTAATTTATTCATCTTATGAAAGAGTCAATACTCATCCTTTTTAATTCTTAGCATTAGCAGAGGTCTAGATTCTTTAACATAATTTCTATTAAAAAAAAAAAAAAAAAAAAAACCAAGTAAGCTGATTTAGTTTTGTGTGACACATGCTATGCACATCTGTAAGAAAAGAGTTACAACCAGCCTCAAAGGAGTAGGTATATGCGTAAGGACACCACTAGGAAGGTCATTTAAAAATATCACCAGATATAGGTGTAAATGTTTCTTAAAAACAAATTAAAATAATAATAGACCACTCTTTCACCAAGCTTGGTTTTAAAAACAATTAATATAAATGTTTATAAGATATGAAGAAAAAACTGGCATTTTCAGAAATAATTTAGAGAGCAATTTGGTGAATTAAAACAAAAGGCAGAGATTCTGCATATTAACTGGAAGGTTAGCAGCATGCTACATTGCCACCAGAATTATCAAAGAAATAGCCAACAACGGGACTGATTAGATACGTTCAAGTCAGTCAACATTTAGTCTCGGGGAAGTTTCAATTCCAGTTCAATTATATTAAATTTGGAAGATCCAAGTTTAACACTGTGATATTAATATTATAATCTAATTGCATATGCCTAGTTTGTAGCGACAGAACCCCAAGCATTAGTAAATCAAAAAGAAGTCCTGTCAGACTTAGTATACAACCATGAAGTCCCAGGGATGTCAGTTCAAGATGAGGTAACAAAGCAAGACCCTGCACCAAAGCAGAGGAAAACAGAACCAAAGCTCAGGAGGGAAATGCTTAGCAAGCAGTATTATTTTGCCGAGTCTGTTCACTTCAATATATAGTTTTTGTGTACTGCTGTATTTCAGTTTTGTCTGTGACTGTGCTTTTTATATTGTTCTATTCTCTAATCCACACGCCCTCTGCAGAACTGTGAGAATGGACTATCTTCACATATCCTCAAGCCTGTTTATCTCAGGATAGTTTCCTTCTGATTGTTTTAATGTACTTTATCTTTAAGAAGGCCTACTTTGTTGTGGCTACACTATAGCTCAAGTCATTTCCGAAATCTACAGTTCCTTGGATCACATGGACCTGGGTTTGTCCAGATACAGGCTGACAGCAGATCAGTTGGTGAGTTGGGAGTGCTCTGTGTGTGTGTGTGGGGGGGGGAGGGCGGGGGGGGGCAACACAGCTGCTGGACTTGGCGCAGCATTTTGTTCTGAGTAGGACTTGTCCTCACGGGTAGTACTTCCACCTGTTTTCTAAATCATGGCTGTGACGCATGGCTTCAAGTCACCCTGGGGTTCAGTCAGTTCCTTCTTGTGGCCAGTGGGCCAGGGTTTCCTCCGGAAGGTTGTCATTTTATTAGCACTGATAAGAGACGCAAAGCAACCAGAAGGCAGGTGAGGAACGCGCTGCTCGTGGTCCTTGTGAGAACCGCAGGGACAGCGAGTGGAGGGGAAGCCCAAACATCACATATGTGCTGTGCTTCCGGGTAGCTTCACCTGGGGTTCAGACATTTGTTGTTGCTGTTGTTTTCTGCCTCCCAGTATTTCACAAGAGCTTTAAAGTGGGCCACCTTTCGCAAAAGCGGCTCTAAAGCTAGGCTGTAGGTGGGGCTCACCTCCTAGCTTTATCAGGGTCGTTTTTAGGAAGAGTGAATTCATCTGTGCGGAATGTCTACAGAGCCTTGCCTTTTAACCCAGTGTGTGAGTGCGAAATTTGGCAGCGCTGTTAGCTGCTCCTAGCGAAGGGCTCTTTCCGGGCCGTGCTCATGTCTCTAGTTAGAGCCTTGACTTGTATTTGACAGTCTAATTCACTAGCTCACCTTTCATTCTCCTTGTTGGAGCTGGTGCTAACAGGGGTGCATCCAGGGCTGGGACACTGAAATTCAATCCAGCTGGTACTCCAGGAAGCCGGGTGTGAGTTTGTCACCTACTCTTCCTCTGTCTTTAAAGGGTTCATTGGATACATATGATGGGATTGAGATGAGAAACAATAAAAAACCTAAACAGAAAGCAGTACCAAATTGGTGCTGGAAGATTAAGACCAAGGATAACAGGTACTGGATTAAATGGAACAATGGTAAAATGGCCTAAGAAGATTCACTTTCAGTGTGATACCAAGAATCATAAACTTAGGTTGGTACTTGTTATCTACAGTTAACTTATTATACTATATTTAAGAGATATTGAGAAACCTGCATTTATATATAGACCTATTTTTGAATAGAGAGAAAGTGACTATTTGGAAGTATGTTGGGATATAAACATAATAATGCTTGGAGGGAAATGATGGGAAGAATGTGTATTTATGTTTAGTATTGATTGTGATATTATATATTAGCACTATATGGTTATTCAAGAATTGAGGTACAAATTTGAAGCATAACATCTTGATAATACATACTAAAATTAAGTGTAGATTTTAAAATTATGCCTTGTTCCCTCGCTGTTCTCCATGTCCTTTGGTTCTACCAAGGTCCACTAAACATAATCCTTTCTTTCCTGCTAAGTGTTTGCCTCCAAAAGAAGTAATACTTTGCTCTACGATGTTTCTTAGGGAACAGATCAGAAGAACAAAGGAAATAAGAAGACAAATCAACGAATAAACAAACACACAAACCACACGACCCATCCAAAACCAAAGTGGCATCCCAGCTGACTTAGATTAGTTAATTGATTTTATGAATTAATTGTCTAAGCTTTGAGTACAATTGAAAGTTGATTATTTTAAAGTATTATATTTATGAGCTGCAAAAACAAACAAAACAACAACAACAAAACCCCAACTGTACAGAGACTATTAATTCAGCAAGTTCTTTAATTGTTACTAATTCAAGTAGTTAAGGAAATAACAACAATAGTAAACTCTGGACCTAGCACAATTCAATCCTTTTCTTCTTTCATCGTTTTCCCTTATTTCTATTCATTTATTTAACAGACATTTCTTAATCCACCTTTTTTAAAGTGCCAGGTACTCAGCTAAGGTTACAACGGTACTTTTTGTTAAGAGAAACAAAAAACAAAAGACCAATTTACCAAGAGTTATCTGGATGAATTAAACCACATTGTTGAATCTATATTATTTTCTTTAATAGAGACCATTGTGAAAAAATGTAATATTGCTGCTATTCACACATAAGTCTAGAGGAGACACTGCAAAGGAGTAGATTGTAGAAGGTTTAATGGAGTCCCAACCCCCTTTCTACCAGACTTCAGCAGCACCCACTTCCCTGATGAGATAACACAAACTTTACCAGACATTACCAAACGATATGCAAAGCCGTGCTCACTTCAGGACCTCTGAGACAAAGGGATCAAGAAAGAGAGTTTATCTCCATGTGAGTTATGATGGGATTATCCTAGCAATGAACTTAGGCAGGACAAGTGAGCTGGTATGAGCACACACGTGCAGCTGTAGGCTAGGTATGAGTGCAGATGGAGGTACATGGGTTAGCTAACGTGGAGACCTACAGTCTGCTGGTATCAAGTCCTACGTGCTCTTTCCCAAAGTAGTGCATCTCAAGAAATGCTGTTGGCTTTTATTTGAGGAATTTTCAGCAGTAGATTTTATAAGCAATAAAGAATGCATTGGTGAGAATGCTCTTTCACAGCTTGCTGTGTTTTGCTTGATGATCTACGTCCTGTGTATTTTGCTACAAAAGTCTGCACTAATGCTCACAACAGCTAGCTTTCTGTTAGTTCTAAATAAGCCAAATTTATGATACATTTGTTCTGTGTTTTATGTGTTATTTGTAAACCCTTGACCATTTTATAGGATGAGGATGATAATTACCCTAATTGAAATGGTTCCTAGAAGCTATGGTTGTTGTATCTTGCTTGTGTGACATATTGTTGGTTATATCTATGATTTATTTGCTGCTGAGTCCTTGGTCAGGAACATGACTTCCAATTATCTAACCAATTATAACAGGATTTCATGGGAAAGCGGCTGCAGCTCCAAGTGTTGACTAAAGTCAGAATTGCAGCTCCATGGCAGATGGACTAAAACTGAATTCTGCCATGGTTGGTGTCAGCCAGCGTTTGCAAGGCAAGTCCTAAGAAAACCCATGTATCTTTGAATAATTAATTGTATGCACATTCCCGTGCTGGACGGGGCAATCTTCTAGCTTGTTCATGATCTTGATGGTCAGCTGTAGAAGCTGGCCTGAACAATACTGCAATTAAAAATAACTACTTTGTTATGGCGGATACTCTAATCCTTGCTCTTGAAGACTACACATTCAGACACAAAGTATATCAAAACATCTGGGTTTATCGTAATGCAGTGCAGGAGTTGCTATTTAGTTTCATAATAGAATGTTATTTTATTTTCTGATGATTTGTTCTCTGTAAGTGCTTAATTATGCTGCTTAGATACTTGCTGCAATTGTCATAGGATGTACTCTTTATGTGACTGTTCCCACCTTGTCAATCCCCACAGTCTATCCTTACTTCAGAGTTACTGGAATGTGGGGCCACTGATTCCTCCTTTGGCAGACAGCTCATTAAGTTTAACATGGTTCTTCTTGCTATAGGTAGGTTATTGTATATATGTGTAATAATATAAATGTATATGTAAAAAAAAAGTTTAATTTAAAAAAAAGAAAGTAGGACCAAGGGAGAGTGATAGCAAGGCAGAGCAGGGGAGAGACTGGGAGGAGGAGTTACTACTGAGGATGTTTGCAAAGCCACATGGAAACCGACTAGCTTATCAGATCCATAGATATTCCTATAAAATATATCACAATAGGCATACATGCATATAAAAGAGTTTAGTTAGAGTTTATCTTACAATGAGTGATAATAGGTTGCTTAAAAAAAAAAGCCAGTGGCATGTATGACATACCTTCCCTCGAGTTGTTGGTCAGATCAGCCTTGAAGACTCCAGAATCATGCACCCTATTGCTCTGAGCTGCTGATCAGAACTTTATGGTAAGCTGACTTTTAAACTGTTGTGTTCTTGAGTTAATAAGATGGCATTTGATAGGATTCTAGTATTTGATGTTTTAATAACTCACTCATGGCTCAGCAGTTAAGAGTTTTTGCCGCTCAATTATGAGGAATTGAATCTGGATCCTAGAACACACAATGGGTGGCTAGGATTAGTTTCCTGTAATTCCAACTACAAGGGATCTGATGTCTACTTCTGGTTTCTATAGGAATCTGAACACATGTCTATGCATGCACACACACACAAACACACAATGTAAAATAACTCAATTTTATGTAAGCGTACTTCTGTGTCTATATATACAGAAATATAAAGGACTGTTACCAGCAAGTTTCTGAGTGTCTGTTACAGATGTTCTAATATTTTTACTAAATTATTTCCCTTTTCTTTTATTTATTTATTTTTATTTTTATTTTTATTTTATTTTATTTTTTAAGTATATATATTTTTTTCTTTTTTTTTATTAATTTATTCTTGTTACATCTCAATGTTTATCCCATCCCTTGTATCCTCCCATTCCTGCCCACCCCCCTTTTCCCATTATTCCCCTCCCCTACCTTTTCTTTTTTTGAGCCAAAGTCTCACTGTGTAGCCCTGCGATTACCTCACTTTGCTTTGCATCCTGAGTGCTTGGATTAAAGGTACCTACCACCATGTGTTTCTTTACATCGTGTAGATATTACTTTCTTTAATATATTCTTATATGAAGACACAATGAGGATCCAACAAACAGTTATAGAATTCAAGACTTATGATTAATTGACCATAATTAATATTTTAAAATGCAGAGTTGGTTGAGGTAAATATGAAATCATAAGAAAATTAAAAGGAGATTGAATTTGTTAAGTAATCTTCTATATTGGGAAAGTGGCCTAGGGCTTCCCAAAACCAGAACATATTATTATTCAGAAAAGGTTGAGGAGTCATGCATGTTAACACACTACTGTCATCTCAGGAAGATAAGCAGATAAGAAGTTCAAGGCCAATCTGGGCTACATAGTATGTTCCTGCCTCAGAAAATCAAGAATGGGGGTTATAACACAGCAGTATAGCACTGCTTAGAACTTAAACGCCCTTTGGTTTGGTTTCCAGCATAGCAAAAAAATCCAGTGTGAAATATTAGTAGTTCTTCAGTAATGCACTACAGATTTGATGAACACTAGCTAGTTAAGAAGCCATGGTTCTTAATGACGTTATACATTTTCTCCACTGCAAATGTGTTTATTGCCTCAGATGAGGGGATGAGATGAGAGCCATTCCCAAGCTTTTCTAGCTCTTTCTAAACTCCCACTGGCTGGCTCAACTCAGTTGTTCTGGCCTAAACTCTTCTCAAATCTGACTGAGTCAAACTGGCTTCTCTTGGCTTCTGACTGCATTTCTCTGTCTGACCTCAAACTAATTCTGGCAGTATATTTCAATCTTCTGGCTCCTTCTCATTCTCCAGCTCATTCTGTCTTCACCTGTGTCTGTCTTCTTCTCTCTGCAGCCTGTATCTGTAAAAGTATCCTGGTAAGAAACTTCTTTCTCTCCCTCTGTGCTGCTTGAGTAGCCTCTCTTTCCTGTGGTAGTTACGCATATCCTGTCTCTGACTCGTTCCTTCACATCTTTCTCTGATTTGTCACTTTGTCTGCCCTTCAATTAGATGCACTTCAAACATGGCTGCTTCCTCTGTAAGCTAAACATACCATCACTGTTTGGGATTTAAGGTGGGTACTAAGGGTATGTCTGTATTCCATCCGTATCATATAGACCTAGAAGGTCTTTGGATGTGATCCCTTGCCAGAGCTGCCACATTACTGGATTAAAATTCCTCTACACTTCACATTATCGAATCTGCCAATTATTATAAAATAGTCCTCCATGCTTTAAAAATTATTTAGCTCCTTTAGAGGAAGGAAAAAATTTAGTGTTTATTGCCCCTCTAACCCACTATTTCTGTTTTACATTAGTTAGAGTAGATAGGTTGCGCCTATAAAATTATTCTGCAAAAATTTAGAAGTTCAAAGATTAAAAAGAAGTTTAAAAGTGCAAAGTGGTAGTAATCTAAACAGCCTTCAAAAATTCATATAATCTCATGAACCTGTTGTTCTGCTGCCACCTGCATGATAGCTTGAGTTACCCTAATACCTGGGTTCTATGGCACTGGGATGAAGGAAGAAGTCTGCTATCTTGGTCACATCTGATTGCTCTAATGAAATTCTATTATGGGACACAGGGTAATAAAAAATATACATTTCTGACATTACTAGAGGCTAAAAGGTCCATCTTCCTTATGGCGCATGGCTACCTTCATGCTATAACCCCTTTTATTTTTCCTTCTTCATAGTTCTCCATACGAGGAGAGACTCATGTCCATGACATGGTCTCACACGAATCACCTTTCCCAACTCCACATCTTAATACCATCAAATTGTAATCCAGGACTTCACTACATGGGTTTTGCCTGGAGACAAATGTTCTTCCCATGATATTTGTCCTTGCCACTGAAGAACATTATACACACATGCAAGGCCTGTTCCACTGAAGAGAGCACAGCCAAATGGTTACTGTAAAAGGGAATAAGAATTTGTGTGGTGGCTTAGCTCTCATCATGTCTCTTTTAGAAACAGAATAAAAATGAGAGGGTAACCACAGTGTTCAGCATTCCCTCTAACAACTACAATGAGAAAAAAATAAAAAAGCTCTGTTAGTTTATTAAAGCATTAGGCTATGATTAAAGGAAGAGATTCAACTGAGCTCAGGAATCTTTTTTTCTGTTTTATTGACATTTCCTTTTATCTGTTCAGTTTTTTTCCAGGGGAAAATGGAGCATAATGAGTGAAAATGGGATTCTGGAAGGATACCATCAGATGTCAGGAAAGCCCACACATAGATTGGATGTGTTTGGCACCCATGCTCATTGTGTACACTATTGGTTCTGCCTGATGTTTCATTTTGGTGATTAATTCTTGATATGACAACAGTCAAATAGCCAGAATATCTTAAACTCAGATTCTGAAGGGCTACATAATGCATGATACAAGTATATTTTATGTTGTCCAAAAGTCACACACACACACACACACACACACACACACACACCTTTCAGAAGTAGTGGAAAGCTACCCCGATGTTTTGGGGTTTCAGAGTCATGCAGAGCCCTCTGCCTACCACTCTTCTCCCTTCTCCCAGGAAGGTTCTCTCTAATTGGGTTCACTAGCCTTTCTCCCTTAGCTCCGTTGCCTACGCCTACTTTGTAGGTGTAGAGAATGCACATCAATTTCACCAATTTGATGTTCTCTTGAGTTCCATGTCTGCTTGTCCAATGCCTCTCACTCATCTCTATCTGGAGATTCATACTATTCTAGCCAAGCCCACCTACTATTTTCTACAAAATCCACTTTCTCCTGTGCTTCCTATGTGGTTTTCTTAATGGCACCATCCACATCAACCAAGCCAGCCACATGGGAGATTCCACTGAACCATCCATTTCTCACTTTTTATTGAAATATCAAAAAAAAAATCCTACTAATTTTCTAAATGACCTTATTTATGGAGGTCCTTAATCCAGTGTAACATTTTTGGACCAGAAATAATATTGATTACTCAATATTATTTATTGAAACATTCAATATTTTTTGTTGAAATAACTGATTGACAAGATTGCTTGTTTCCATTTGCCCTTTCCTTTGTTGTCTCCCTAGATACATGGGAAGGGTCAATGGGACCATCTGACCCCCTAGGTTAAACCCTTAAGTGATAAGAAACAAGGCACCATTCTCTGAAGGTATGTTCTGGCCCACAACATCCTAGCTTCTTTCTTCCTCCCCCTCCTCTTCCCCCTCCCCCTTCTGCCCCTCTTTCTCCTCCTGTGTTTAACTTAACCCAGGCCTCAGCAACTTTCTCTTCTAGAATCAACTTGAGTCCTTCAGCTGTCTTGCTGAGCCAATGTTTTGCTCATGTTTTTTACTTCCTCTATAGATTTCCTCACAGTACTGCCTGTCACTTGCCCAGCATGGAGGCATCATTTCTACGAACATTTTGAGTACCTTCTCTAATCACCTTCATAATAATTTAGGTTGGTACTATTTTGCAAGATCAGGCCAGGAAAGGTAATTCATTCTTGCTGGCTCATTCCTTGCTAAGGGTCCTTATGTGCTTCCATAGCCCCCCTGTATAGTGCTAAATTCACTGTTTTACGGTGTGTTGAGATTATTTTCATTTTTAGGTTATTGGCTAGACTGTCCTTTCTCAGAAATGATCATTTCTTTTGCATCCAAGGTGCATAATTGATCATCTATAGAATCAGTGACAAAATAGTTAATACCTTGATTTTGAAGAATGCATGTCACATATCTTTGGTAGATGAAAATGAATTGTGAGTGAGGCTCAGCAGAATTCCCTCAGCTGTTCCAGAATGATCAACAGTGTCCATCAGTTGAGCTCTGTATGGAGGTACTGCTAAAGAAGAGGATAGGGCTTTTCCAAGAAAGGTGGAAGGCTGGCCTCTGACGCTGCTCACCTTGAAGCCAGGCTATCTAACCCCATCCTGCACTGGTGTAAGGGTCACATCCTCACACAAGATGCAGCTCCTTTTTTTGTTGGTGGTTGTAAATTGGGTTTATTTCTTTGTTCTCTTCTTTTTTCCTTTGCCTGACCAAAAAATTAATTGTCCAAAATTTATTAACATAGTTTATCATCCTGTAAATCTTCTCTTGGGTTCCAAGATGTCCCTGGGCTTTCAAATGGAAGAGCTGGGATAACTGTCATTTGGTTGTTACCATATAGAGGAGAGATGATATGAGAGGATGTGGCCAAGGGTGAACGGATAGTAAGCACCTTTAAAATTTAAGTGCTGAGTACAGTGATTATGGAAATTCAAAGCATGCTCACTGGTTGATAATTGAGTTTCAGCCTTGTTGCTAGGAGAAGCAATTCTGCTTTGTCCTAAGAGAAATCCCTACGTCAGGCTGGCGTTGACTGTAATAACTGTTTGTGGGTTGAGTGTCCTGAAGTTGATCATTTATCCCCATATATCCCATTGCAGGGTATCCATTCTTGGTATATTTCTTCCTTTCTCAGAATTTCAGAAATTCAGACAGAAAATTGTTAACATAAAACAACAATAACAACAAAATAATTTTGTTATAAACATAAAAAAATCATTGTTATAAGAATCACTTCAGCAGTCATGGGAAGGGAAAATTTATATTTCTAATTTTTATTTTCCATAAAAGAAGATGCAACTATACTTGCCATCTTGTACAAATATAATAGGGATTCCTAAAAACAATGATGTATAGGCATATGGACTCAGTTTACAGGTTTTACCATTGTTGTACTCTCTGACAATGCAAAGACCCTCACAAAGAGGATGTACGTACTAAGCTTCTGAGATAATATCATGGAGTCAGAAAGAAGCAGGTGACTTTGAGCAGCAGTTCTGAGGCAAAGCAAGGGGCTCTGACCCTCCCAGGGGACACTAGGCTAAGTATGAGCTGGATTGTGCTCACAGGTTCTATAGACAAGAAAGGGTGTGCAAGCATATTTCGGAGAAAAGATGGGGTGAATAGATGCAGTCACCCATGAAGGAGCCTCTTCAGCTCCCCATTGTTACCTGTTGTGAGGCTGAGGTCTGGTTCCAAAGCTACAGACTTTTCAGAGTGCTGGATTTATCTTCCTATGTCTCAGAAGATCCAGGGAATTATTGGTACTGGTGCACTTAGAGAGATTGAGTAGACATAGCAGAAGTAGGCGCTAGACTAGATAAATGTTATCCTTCAGCAGGGAGGTTGTAGTTGCATCCTTTTGTGCAATATTAAAATTAAACATCTCCCTCCCTCTCTCTCTCTGGTCCATCTTGGAACTCTCCATCAGATAGACTCATACCTCTGAAATGCATTATGATGGGATCAGTTAACTGTTAACAGTTCAAAGGAGACCTAAGGCATCCTGAATTAACCAAGGGTATGCTTATTAAAAAAAAAACACCTTTACACCCTTGACATCTTGAGGATTCTTTCTTCAGAAGTATAACTCTAAGGGAGGCACTTTTATGTTTTCAGGATCAGTGAGGCATGTGCTCCATATCTAGCAGTTGGGGTAGAACTGGCCAAAGCACAAGGGATGACATCTTACCTGCTGTGTCTCGCAGGGGAGGCACCAATACCTCAGCCTGAATCTCAGGTAACTCTTTAGGTCTTTGATCATGCCCAGTAAAAAGCAAAGCAAAACAACAAAACATCTTCTTTCTTCAATAAGTGGTTCACACCACCTGTCCAGAGCTCACGCCTCAGGAATCCGGTGGAGCTTGTGGGACAGGTTCTTGTACCTTACTAAAGGGGAAGGGAAAAAAACCTGGCAAAACTGAGAAATATGTGTGCTTAAAGGAAGTTGAATTGCTGTGCCGTATGGTAACTCCATGCTTAATGGTTTGAAGAACTCTGAAACTATTTCCAAATAGGTTGCATCATCTTATACATCCTTCAGTGATGTATGTTGGGAATACTGTTTGCAGATTGTTATAAGAATCTGCAAATTTTTTTTTTTTGAGTAGAGACATCTTTGTGGAAGCAAGCAGAATCTTCTGTGATTTTTTTTTTTAAACTGATGACTAAGAAATGCATTGAGCATCTTTCATTTGTATACTAGCCATATGTGTACCTTTTGGAGAAATTCTACTCAAATTCTTTTCTAGGTTTCAAATTGTGCAGCTTGACTTTTTATTTTCAAGTTTTAGAGGTTATTTATACATTACAGATATAGCAGATTTCCTAAATAGTTGTAAAACATTACCCGTAATTATTTAATGTTTAGCACAATCGATCCCTCTATCTCTTTACATCTAGGCTTATTGGGATTTTTCTTATCTTGTGTGTGTGTGTGTGTGTGTGTGTGTGTGTGTGTGTGTGTGTATGTGTGTGTCTGCTTGCGTGCATGATGTGTCTATGTGTGTGTGTGTGAAGAGGTCAAAGGGCAACTTCTAGTGTTGGTCCTCATCCCCACCTTGTTTGAGACAGGCTTTCTTGTTTACTGCAGCATGCGTTAGACTAGATGTCTTCCAGCTTCCAGTCTCCTGCCCTCTCCTCTTGTCTTATCACAGTGTGCTGGGATTACAGATACACTACTGTGTCTAGCTTTACATGGGCTCTGGGATCTGAATGTAGGTCCTCACCCTTGCACAGCAAGGACTTTACACAAGGAACCATTTTCTCACCCTAGATTATTTAAAGTACCTGTTAATAGTCTTAGTGTTTGTATGTATATTAGTATTTCCTATTTCTTCTTAGTTCTTTTTAAGATTAAATTTTGTAAGAATTTTCCTGTTTTGACATCCAGTTAGACCAGCACCATTTGTTGAAGATGCTATCCTTTTTCCATTGAATAGATTTGGCTTGTTTGTCAAAAATGAAGTGACCATATGTGTGTGAGTTCATTTCTGGGTCTTTGATTCGATTCCCCTGATCAACCAGCCTATTGCTATGCCAGTACCATGTAGTAAACTTCGAACCCTACCCAGATCTAGCCAATGGGCAGTACATTCTTCACAGTTGAGTGGAGAGTGGGGACTGACTTTGACACAAACTCCTGTGTTCATTACAATGACAGTTTGATGTATTAGTTACTTTTCTTTGGGTGTGATAGAATACATTTAAAAAGTAACTTCTTTTCAGCTCCTATCTCCTTACCTACAGATGAAAGATAAAGGAAAAGAGAGACATCCCTGTGTTCAGCCTAGCTTTCTCTCTGTAGAAGATCAGTAATAACTTATAACCACCTCCCGATGAAATTAAGCATTTGTAGACCAAGAGAGCAAACAGAAAACTATCGAACCCCCCCTTAGAGGGAATGGGAGGTCTTTCTCTTAAGGTTTCTTCAGGATATAGGAGCTGAAAAGAAAGAAAGGGATATATAGAAATATAGAGGGAGGATAGAACAAAAGGTATATATTGAACTTACTCCTTAATTCAAGGCCTTAATTGTTCCTCACAAAGAAGGTTATGTCTAAGTCACTGGTATAAAATTTTGTATATTGATGCAAATCTTGGTCATGTCAAATACTAGTCTAGTTTTAGCACAAGAATATATTTCCTAAGTCTAATAGATAGATATGATTCTACAGGTATATAAGATAAAATAGTTAAATAAGGTCTTGAAAAACCTCAGATACCCACAGACTATGGCGTTTAAAGTTGTTCTTAATATTCTAAAGATTATTTGACAACAAGACAAGTTAACTCCTGACAACACCCAGCTGACCTCAAAGAAGATGATGAGCATCAAAGAACCTCCCTATAGAGTTGGCTTCAAATGTGGCAAACAAGCCACTGGGAAAAATGTCCTCATTTCTGTCACAGGCAGAATTCTGCCTAAAAATGGGCAAGTTTAGATGCAGGCAGAGTCAAAGGCCAAAATCTGCCAGGACAGGGTAAGCAAGTCCTCAATAGTTCCTGCCTTGTGAATAAGTCTGGCAGAGATATTAGGCTAGAAGGCCAAAGGTGATGCTTCAACAGGCAGTTAACTGTCTCAGTCATTTTTTTTTTTTCATTTTAGAAGCTGCTAACCTGCACTACTGGTTCACCCAGGCATTTAAGTTTTATTTCTTCTCAAGTCTCTGAGGGGGGTTGAACACCAGAACGTTTAGTTTTACAATCAAGTTTAGTTGTTTAGGGGGATAAGATCTTTTTAGATCAAGATAAAGGAGTTAAGTTAATAGAGATGAAATATGATAGATATTCAATTTTATTCAGAAATTTAGACCCAACAAGACAGGAAAGATGTTTACTTCAAATTTGACAAATACAAATAGCCAAATCACCATGAATGTAACATTTATATAACTCATGATTTTCTTATGGTTCTCCCTGTTGTGTGTAGTTTGTTTTATTCATGTATAATAAAAATGTATATGTTAAATGAAAAAAAGAAATTAAAAAAAGTAACCAGAGAAAAGGGGTTTGCTTTCACTCAGAGTTTCAGAATCCATCATGGTGGAAAATACATGGCATCAGGCTGGGGAAGTGTGGCCCAAAAGCAGGTAGCTGGCTGATCACATATTATCTACACACAGGAAGGAGAAAGAGAGAGAGAAAGAAAGAGACAGAGAGACAGAGAGAGAGAGAGAGAGAGAGAGAGAGAGAGAGAGAGAGAGAATATGAACATAAAGATGGAAAGATGAGTGGGTATAAGGGAATCTGGAGTTGGGGGAAGAGAACAAATATGATAAAATATGTTGTATAAATTTTTTAAAAAACAAAAATATAACATAATATGCAACTTTCAGCAAATAGATGTCTGCTTGTCAGTGTTTGCTAATGTTGCCATTATTGTTAGGTTAGTTTTCTTCTGAATTAATCTTTTAAAGTCTATGCTTTTGTTTTGGTATATATATCACTGGGAAGGCTTATATTAAAAGTTCACAGGAACAAGTTAGGGGCAGAAATATTTGCTCCAATTCTTGGTTTCTGGGGCATTTTGACACATTTTTGAGACAGGAGCCTTTCCATTTTTGCTTGAAGGAATGTGTTTTAGAGCCTCTCAAAATCCAGTGGACAGGAGGCAGAAGCTAGAGAAATGTAGTGTACCAGAGGCAGGCATCACCCTGAGGCCCTGCTGCTAGTGACTGACTGCCACCACCCAGGCCCCATGTTTGAAAGTTTCCGTAACCTCCCCAAACAGTGCCATAAGTGGACGACTAAGTGTTCAAGCTCTCTTGCCTGTGGAGACATTTCCTATCAGAATCATAACACGTGGTCATGGTCATCAGCTCGTGGTTTTACTGGGAGGTAGTGGCAGCTTGAAGATGTGGGATCTGATGGAGGTGGTATCTTTGGCCACTGAATGTTTTTGAAAAAAGAATTAGTTTTTGGCTCTTTTTTGTGCCTCAACTGTATTCTGTGGTTTGGGGTCATGAGGTGAGCAGATATGTGCCACTATAGTATCCTACCAAGACGCGATGTCTTGCCAATGATTCCAAAACAGTAGGGCCGTGCATTTCTGGTACCTTAAGCTGAAATACATCCTTGTTTTTTCTGAGTTTGTTATCTCAGGTATTTGCTATAGTAACAGAAAGCTGATTAAACACAATGTTTTCTATGGGTTTCTACTTAATTTATTTTATCAATCCACAAAGATTAGATCAAAATTTACTGCAAAACTCATTTCCCAATCTTTTCCAAGGGACTCTTTCTGTCTGATGAAGTATGTCACCAGTGCGTGACTAAGCAGTTTATACCTCCCCATCTCCCCTTTACTTACTGCTTATACAGAGGTCCAAGTTCAGTAATTGATCTGTGGATGAAATAATGAAGAATGGCCACAGGTATCCAATGGAAAGCAAGGGAGCTGGTCTGCTAGGAAGTATGCCTCCAGGACAGTTTAATTATGGAAAAAATATGAATTCACACACTTTCTCTGCTGGCCACATACAAGCCATGCTCTTCAGTTGGCTTGCTTTTTAAAATCAACCTGGAAATCCCAGAGTTTCTCATTAGCACCCATAATACTGTGCAAATAACTGAGTGCCAAAGAGAATATAGACGTTAGCTAGTCCACTTTTTCAGTTCATGAGCACAGCAGCACGGTGAAGTCTTTAAAGGACTACCCACCAAGATCATGGTTCAAAATAGTTGCAAGATGGTTTATAAAGAACTTGTAAGGGATAACTTTCTCCATCATTCTAAGGCTGATGCCACTTAGACGCAGATGCCATCCACACACAGTCTTAACACTGGTCCTGGTCCACCAGAAACCTCTGATACCTTATTGCTTGATGCCCTATGATGAGCCCTTTGGGAAATGGAGAAAATAATGTCGCACAGAGGTCACAGCATCTCATTTGTATGCAAAGGCTGGTTCTCATAGCGTTCTCCAATTTCTCTGGAAGTTAGGACTTGCAGTACACAGACCTGGTGTTTGTGTCAGCCTTCTTTTCCTGAGAAAGTTCATCCTTCCATGAGTCACGGGGTACAAAGGGCATAGACTCCTTTAGGGAGAGCCCCATCAGAGCCTTTACAGCCAGTCTTTATTTTGCTTAGTTTCAAATAATGTATTTAAAACCATATAAGCTCCTGCACCATGCACGTGCACATGCAATGTGTATTGCAGATGCTCTAAGTACTTTCAAATGCCTCATAGATCTGAATATTTTAGAAATTCAGAGTACAAATATTTCTATCACAAAAATATTTTACAAATAAATGGCACATCAACTTGGAAGCATTTGGAATATTTTTGTTTGTTCAACTAATCTTTATCCTACATGTAGGCACTTGCTCCATTGTAATACAATACAATTAGGTTATATATGTATCACTGTGTGTAATAGCACTCCAGCACATTTTCTCCAAAACTTTAATGCATTAGTCCACAAACAAGTACATTTCAGAGAGACACACTGGTGGGATGGTAACTTATCTAGCAAGTAATTCTGAGAAGTATTACCATAAGAATTCTGAACCTAAATGTTTTTTTTTCCTAAAAGATTAGAATATTTTCTTAAGATAGGGGAAATACTGTGCACATATGTGCACTATTAGGCAACCACTCTGCAATGAGTTCCTCTAGCTGATTAGGACCTTTGCAGTCCCCTCTCCCACATACTCTTGATATTGGGTCACTTTAAATTACATAGTAGATTCAAAATACATAAAACATACATGAATAATCTCAAATTGTTTCTGACTGGAATAATATTCGTCAAATTCAAATTAGTTGTCTTTTGAAAGCTGGACTGCCTGTCAAAACATAGATACTCTGCCAGTGAGCTCTCTGCAAACAGGTGGGCCTTTCTCCTGCAAAAGGTGAGAAGCGGCCCTTTGTTTAACTTTCTCCCCTTTCAGAGCTGTCATCATTTTCCTGTTTTCACTTTTGAAATCAATAACCCATTATGCCATCTGTGGCATCCCTTAGAATGTGCTTCATCTCATACATTCTGTTGCTGAAGATGGGTATGAAAATGGAAAACTCAACTTATCAAATGCAGTCAAGGCCCAAGATAGAAGGAACATAGGATGCTTGCTATTCTCCAGGCTTCAAGTGGAAGTTGGTCCTTCAGATAGAGTAATCTCGACTTCAGTAGGTCCTGTTCACTGATAATCCCCACTGGCACTCATGGATTCATCTAAAGAACTCCTTTACCCTCTCCCCCCACATAGCCACAACATAGAGACATAGTGGATTCTGCCTGAGAGGGCAGCACACTTATATTGCCAGTTCCAGGCAGAAAAAGCCAGACAATGTCATGAAAACAGTCCATGGTTCAATGGGAAAGGGTGGGTGACTCGACTTTTCCTGGGCTGATCACACAATGGCTCCAGGCTGACTTTTGATAAGGAATATGCCTGAGTTAAGTGTTCTTGTTAGGTGTGCCACACATCAGCTCCAGGAAACTGCTCTGCTCTATCTGGGCAGTGTATTTATTTTCACATCCACATGCCATGGTTTCAGGCAGGCTTCCAGGAGGATCATCTGGGGATGACTTTACTTCTAGTTCCCTTCCTTACAAGTGGCCAAGAGGAAGCTGACAAACCAGAGGGGTTGCCCTGAAGGATCAGCTACAGGGGTTCTGGAAATTCCACACACCACAGAAACACAATTAAGCTACCTTAGCCTGCAGGTTTTATAAGCTCTCCCTTACATGCTACACCTAGTTCAAATTTACCTAATGACTGATTATTTAAATTATTCTTACATGTATATACTGGCTCATTTTGTTTTCAAGAATTTGGCTTTTGTACCCAAGAATAAGAGACATTTTGGGGGTCATGTAGAAACACTGTACACTGCCTAATTCAGGATTGTCAATAAAATCTTTAACTCAATGACAAAAACCATGTCCTATCCAGCTTCCTAATGAGATGGAGACTGATGTTCTCCATAGCCTTTTTGTTTGTTTGTTTGGTTGTTTTGCTGAGCTCAATTTTGATGTTTTCCAGTCCAACTAATGCATCTCCTTTTTGAATTTTAGAATTAAATTTGTCTTTTACCATCTATTTATACTCTGATTTGGGGGATGGGAATAATTCTTTGTCACCTGAACATAAGCATCCATGCCTTTCCTATAGGCAGCTCTACTGCAAGGGTGTTTTCACATTTCTCTGAGGAAAGCTGAGCTAAATGAAAACACCATACAAATTTATTTGCCTAAAAAGGTTAATAATGCAAAGTGGCATTCTGTGATATGAGTTTACTCTCGCATACCTACGCATCAGTGTCCTAGCACGACCCCTTGGTGATGCACCGTCTGTAGTAGCTGCTATTTCTCTACCCTCCTGCCTGTGTCTAGGGACTCAAGAAACAAATGCAAAGCATCATGGTAGAATTTAAGACAAAAAGAGTCAAATACAGCAATATTTCATGCTTTGACCCCTTGAAAAGATGTGAAATAGAGGGTAATTCTGGCCATTTGCATGAGGTTGACCTCAACATTGACCAGGCCACTCCTCAGAACAGGCATCCTAGCCTTAGATGTTTTTGTCCTTTACTATAACCCTAGAGGTGATGCTTCCAAGGTCAGCAGATGCCAAACTAAACAAATGGCATGGGGGAGCTTTGGACAGCCTTCTGCACATTGTAGAGTAGTGTGGATTGTTATGAAGATACTGAGACACCTACTATTTCTCTCCTAAGATAACTTTGCTATCCATTTCCTGTCAACAAATCATTTATAAATCAAAACAGATTTGTATTGCTACTTCTGAATGCACTTACATCTTGTATGTCTACTTTTTGCTTGGGAAGTTCTTTCTGGATAGAAAGTCCAATCAATGTCAAAGGGGGAAGCAGAAAAGATCTTGCAAAAATGTAAAATTAACTTTTCTCATTGCTGTGTGGGCATCAACCCACATCATTATTTATGCTAGGTGAGTGCTCTACTCAACTATATTCCTATTACTGAAATGTATTAAATGCTTGTTTTATGTGCATCATAAAATTAGTCCACCCAATCTTCAATGGGTCAACAAGCTGACTATTCATCAACAAGAAGTTAGGCTCTGAGTCTTGGCTTCTAAAGGGACTTCTGGGAAAGCACAGTACAAACTAGTACCTCGGATATCAGAGATGCAAAAACCAAACCCTGTGGCAAGAACTTAATCAAACAGATCATACTGTTAATGTATTTTCTATGCATCACTTAGTGAGGATGCATTGTTTCCTCTACTGTGCTAACTCAACCTGTATGACTCCAAGGCACTACCCCACTACAGAATTTAAGCACATGTTTTTCTCTACAGAAGTTTAATAGCCAATTCTTTATGTGCTTAATATGCCCTCTGATGATATGTGTCTGAATTCTCCCCCAGAGCCTGCCCACAAAGAAATGGAAAGAAAGTAATTTTTGCTTCCTTGTCTACATTTGATACAATATGGTGTGGGCCAATGATGCTGCCTTGATGTATCTCAGTGTGGTGAACCTTCTGTGGCCTTCCATGTCCCCACTGTAAAGGCAGTACTAAACGAGCCTTAAGAATAAAGTTGTCTAAAGTTCTATTTATATTTCCAAGCATGCTAGGTGGACATAAAGTGCCATACTTTGGTTTAAAAAGTACAACTGGATTGAGTTTCAGTGACATTCTTTATTTTAAAGGAGACATTATCTTTTTCTTTATAAGTCTAGTTGAGTACCTTTTAATGGCACCACATAGTATATTTCTAGCAATAGAAACTATAAAATTAGCCATATCTCTCTTTGTCATTCGTTAGTAGTGGTTTAGAGCCAAATACAGCTAGCCCTGTAACTCAGGAGACCCTTCTGGCTCATGTATTCCCATCACGTGTCATCTCCCTTCAGCTTTTACTCTTCCTCATAGATTCACTTTAGTCCAATCCTCATCAATTACAATGATATGAGTGATAAATATTTAGTAATTTTTAAATTAGTGTGTTTCATACTAACATTATTATTGTCAACTCTATAAAGCTATATCACTTGAATTGTATGTGGTGTTTCTCTAAAAGTTCCACATATTCACAGAAAACACATGAAGCAAATTTAAAAATACTTTCAGTTGGCTTCAACTTTAACAAATTGCCATTTCTACATTTTAAAGACAAATCACACCACTCAAAACTCATAAAAAACCAAAACAAAACATCATAGAAAACCAAACAATATACACTAATAGTGTCAGCTATTGATTTAAAAATGGGAAACGAAAATCATCCATTTGTTTCATGAGCTGCACCTCACTAATAGCACATACTTTGTTGACTAAAAATTCCTACTACCAAATTTTTAACAGTTTGGCCATGGGGGTGGTCTACTTTAAAATCCATGGGACAGGTTTCTCTCCCCAGTTGTCACTTGCTGCTTTTTTTGTCTCTCTATGCTCTTTTGAAGGACTTTTCTAAGTATGAGAACAGACAACCAAGCCTCTACTTGCAAACCTTATCAAGGGCATGAATTAAGACAACACTGTGAGCAAGAAAAAGCTTTACCATATACATTTAACTCTGAGGAATCTTGTGCTACTTCCAAGTACAAGGAAGAATGTAGTGTGACAAAGCTTTTACTCTGGTGGTAAAACTAATAGTGCAACTGGTTGAGAGCCAGGCTTCATGGAAAAGGGAATCTGTTGGCATAATATTTTTGTGGACTGGGTACAGTTTATACTTATTCATTCAAATAGCTGATTTCTCTATGCCACTATCTGATTTTAATCTGAACATTGCATTGGAATGTTTATTCTAAGTATCTACTGTCTCAAGTTTGTGTAAACATGGCACCATGTGTTCTCAGTATTGCCAATAAAAGTCAACTAGTCAATGCTGAGCAATACAAGGAATAGAGTGAGACATCCTAGGCCAGTGTGGGGAGGAGAAAGAACAGGAAAGACTGGAGGAATGCACATGGAGAAGACCTGAAAATACCAAGAGGAATGAGCTGGACCTAGGATATGAATAAAAAGCAAGTATAATGTGGAAAAACTGGATGGGAGGAAACTATACTAGCTTAGAGGTTTAGGATGAAGTAATTATTGCATAGCATTGTACTCTAGGCCAATTAAATAGATTCTATTCTCTCTGTGCGGTAATTTGGGTATAAAGTTGGTCAAGAAATAACTGGCAAGTTATTAGAATAATAAATCAATATTAAATATTAACACTCATTCGACAGGAATCCAGACAGAGACAATGAAGAAAGAGCAGGAAAGAATTTGGAGGAAGGATTGTGTCTTGCAAATGAATTAATAAAGCCACGTTTGCATCATTCTCTGGACACACATTGATGTTCACATAATAGTAATATTTTTCTCTTCTAGCAACAATCTATTTTCTTTCTCCTATTAAAGGGTGACTAAAATCTCTATTCAAAATAGAGGAATAGACTATCATTTGGCCAAAGTGTTGTGGTTTGGTTGCAGAGCGTCTGAAAGGATAGTGGAGATAAGTTTGTGACTGTTCCGGGGATGGGGATGAGTTTGTGATGGCTCTGGAGGTGGAGATGAGTTTGTGACTGCTCCGGGGATAGGGATGAGTTTGTGATGATGGCTCTGGGGATGGGGATGAGTTTGTGATGATGGCTCCAGGGTTGCTCCAACCAGCCAGGACATCTTGAGCTCTTGTCCGTTTTCTGGCAATGTGCTACTGGATCCACCAGAACACATCTTTTTCTTTAATTTCACCATATTTTGTTGAATCTAATGATTGGCACAATGAGGTCCTGAACCTTTCCCATGACACCCTTCTTTGAGTTCAAGAGCCACAAAGCACAACTCCGGTGTCACTTGGATGATTTGTCTGTTGTGCAACGGGTGAGAAAGCACTTCACTGTTTACTCTTCCATGACTGTAGACTCCTCTGCTGCCTGATAGCCATTTTTTACAAAGGTCAGGGCTGAATCTTACCAGTGTAGGAAGGGTGCTGCCAAGGTCCCTAGGTGGGGATATTATCTTTTCATAGCTGGAAAAAAGAAAGTTGAGATTGGATCGTGAGGTGTTATTACAGCTCACTAAATTCATGTGTAAGTAATGAGAGAACCACAGAATCCCCACTTAATGATGAAGAGAACAGGCTCTTAGTCCCTCAGAACACAATGCACTGCATAGGAAACTGATAACCAAATCTTCTCACACCCAAGCAGTTAAATAAAGTAATCTTCTTCCTGCTTCCAAGTCTTGTGTATCCCCACCCTCAATCAAGTGGAAGAAGCTCTGGGATAAATTATGGCCATGTGGCTTTTTACAAATGTGTTACCTTTATTAATTGTGTGGGGTTTGTGTGTGTGTGTGTGTGTGTGTGTGTGTGTGTGTGTGTGTGTGTGTGTGTGTGTGTGTACGCACATGTACATGCTATGTGCATGCGTAAATGTCGGATAACTTGTGGAAGTCAGTCCTCTTTTTCTAACATGTGGGTTCTGGGGATCAAACTCAAGTGATCATCAGGCTTAACAGTGGATGACTGTACCACAGAGCCATCTAAAAAGCCTCATAGTTATGTCCTCTTCATATTGTGGAGATAAAACATAGTTATTTCTCATACAAGAACATAAGCACAAAACATGCACCCTAATTCCTCCTTCCAAAATATGGAGTCTAAGGCTAAGATAAGTGAGTGCAGGGAAACTGTAAATGGTTTATGTCTCTAAGTATGAAAGCATAATTTTAATAATTTACATTCAGTAAATTTGTACGCAGCCCACCATACTCCAATTTTTTGCTTCATGAACCTAAGGAGATTTCCAAATGAAAGTAATGGACTTGATTACTTGGAATATATTGTCTTTGAGCTTTTATGGTGCTACATCAATATCTATGGGAGATTGGTTCAAGAGGTCAATATTCAAAGATGCCCAAATAAGTACTCTCATATGCTATAAGGCAGTTCTGAATTACTTACATTTATATAATGGAAATGGGATACACCTAGTTGCTACTTTGCACTATAGGAGGAGTACTGGCAAGAAAGCAAAGCCTGTGCCTTTTCATCACAGACGCAACCACTGTGGGTCAAACTGGCAGGTCAAACAAGGAAATGGGATGAGACAATCTTGCTATACCTGAAACATTTGTAGAAAAAATCTACAACTCACATGGACTAGGCAACAAGCTGGCTAGACCTCTCCTTTTGTCCACAAGGCTAAGCTGAATGGATTTCTTTTTTCTAAGTTGTCTATGAAAATTCGATCTCAGCCTCATTTTGTTGTCAGAGCTGAACTTGAAGCTGATGTAAACACATATAATCTGATCAGCTGATGTTTTTTCCTTTGTATAACCTAGTGGCTTTTCCTAACTCCTAGAAATGGAGAAAGTGGTGCATGGTAGGGTTCATATATTTTTAGATGAAACTTTTATATGGCCACTGGGCATTGGGAGTCAACTCCGAGAACGGAAAAGACATAGAAACTGAGCAGAGAATTTCCCATGGCTTACAGAAAAATAGAGGCCACTGGAGAAAAGACCTGCTTGGATCAGCGTAAATGCAGAGTGTGGGTTTAATGTTTGGCACACAGGGGCAGCAGACAGGTTCTTGCCAGCAAAACCTCAAGCAACAAGACCCACTTGTGGCTGGCCTTAGGACACCTCTTGTAGTTCACAGCTGACGCTTACTCCTAGAGCTTTGCATGCCTGACAGGCCAAAGAGAACTTGCAGGCTCGCCCTACCATCTCTTACATAATGAGCACCCGGAGCAGCTGCTTACAGCCAAGATGATCCAAGCAGCCTCCAGACACTGGGAGCACTCCCAGGAGATGTTCAGGTATCCTATGATTTTTCTCCTGACTCCTCCGGCTAGCCATGTGAGGCTGCTGTGACTGTCAGTATACATCCACAAGGATAAAACCTTGTAACAAGGTGGTTGTCAATTTCTAAGGCAGCTCTACAGATTGTACTGTGTCTGCTAGCTCCAATTTTCAAGTCGAAATAGGTCTCATGGTCTTCTTGACCTTTCCTAATCTTCTGAGAGGTCCAATCTAAGTCATGCTTACTTAAAGACAATCACTTCCAGGAAATAGACATTTCCCAACATTCCCCCGGCCTGTATGTTCCAGTTCTGTTCCAGCATGGTTGAAATTGAAGTTGGAAATCTGATGTGCAGTTTTAAGCTACATCCTATTGGGTCCAAACATGTATCTGGATAAAAATTTTGTATTTTCTTCACCTGTATGGGTTCAGTTGGCCTAACTCATTTTCTTCTTTAAAGTATAAATTTCTTTTTTATTCTTTCAAAATTCCACACCCATATACAATGCACTTTGATAAATCTACTTTTTGTTCCTCTCTAGTCCCTTTGTCCATCCCCTTATTAAATTTTTGACCTACTGTTTTTTAGACTAACTTACTGAGTTCACTTAGTGCTGTCTGTGCATAGTGGGAGACAATACCCTGGAGTAGTGACAACTTGCTGGGGCCTACCCTCTTAAAGAAAAATGACTCCCCCTCCCCTAGCAAGCAAATACTGACGATAGTTTCTCAGCTGTGGGTGTGCCTTGTCAGACCACCGCTCCCCCCATGCTGGGATGTTGATTTACTCAATCCTGTACAGATGTTGTGCAGGTAACTACAACTCCTATGAGGAATTAATGGGTGTACCCGCTAAGTGGTACTCAGAAAACAGTGTCATGGAATCCTTCCCTAAAGTGTTTCTCTGAACTTCATGCTCCCTAACGCCTTTGCGCTACCCCCTTAGCTTTGTGGATGGCTGTGTGTGACACAGATGTCCTTTTGAGGGCTGAGCAGTTCACGTTCATTTGTTTTTTGCATGTTAACTAGCTGTGACTCTACACACTAACTGTCAGCCATGGGGGGGGGGTGATTCTCTAGTGAGGGCTGAGTGCTGCTTTAATCTGTAAGCACAAAGAGCAGGACTTAGAAAGCAATTTTGAGTCCATGTCTAT
Source organism: Acomys russatus (assembly GCF_903995435.1). Lineage (NCBI taxonomy): Eukaryota > Metazoa > Chordata > Mammalia > Rodentia > Muridae > Acomys > Acomys russatus. Next base: position 3,302,346 of record NC_067139.1, on the reverse strand, counting down.
TTAGCAAAATAACAGTAGTAAATTCTCATGTAAGGCCTACACTGTCACCCACAAGATCTTTGCCAGGTTTATATAACCAGGCATAAAATCACTTCCTTGGATTGGGCCTTAAACCCAATCAGAAAATAATTATACATATAACAACAATGCTGCTATTGAACCAATGGACATATTTGCCAGCTCAACTGCCATTAAAGCTCACAGGGGTGAGCCTGGGGTAAGACTGTTCCCTTTTCTCCCCGAAGCAGCCTACATAAACAGCACTTTCAGATACAGGGAAGGTAGCCAGCAGGGAGGAAACTTCCAAGTCACTATCAGCTTGATTTTTCCATGTCCTCTGACCTCAGTGTGTGGTGTCTTCAGCAATGTGGTCTTACCATGAAATTCCGGTGGACAGCCAAGAGCAATACAATAGCTTGTAATGTTTTGGGGGCTCTAGAGGTCCCCCTAGCAAACAATTAATTCTCTTTCTTCTGGTTAATTTGGCTAAAGGTCTCTCAATATGCTTATCTTTTGAAAGAACCCCCTCCTGGTTCCATTGACTTCTTTTTAATTGTTTTTCTTCTAGTTGTTAGTTTTTTTCTATTTCATTAACTTCTTCCCTTATCTTTGTTATTTCTCCCTGTCTACTGCCTTTGGAATTCATCTGTTCTTTTGTCTCCAGTGACTTATGGCTGCATCATCAGGCCGTTTAAGACCTTTCTGATTTCTTTAAAATCTAGACATTCAGAGCTGTAATCTTCCCTCTCAGGGATGCCTTCATTGTATTCATATGCTTGAGTATGTTTTGTTGTTGTTGTTGTTGTTGTTTTACTCTAGGAATTTTTAATTTTTTAATCTTTTTCCAATCATTATGTCATCATTCAAAAGTATATATTTTAATCTCCATGAATCCATTTATTTTCTGTAGTTTCTCTTGCTGTTGATTTCTAGATTTATCCAATTAGGGTCAGATAGAATACAGAACACCTTTTCAGATCTCCTATTTTGAGACTTGTTTTGTATCTTAATGTATAAATTATGTTAGAAAAGTTCCATGGAATAATGAGAAGAATATGTTTTATTTATTTATTTGTTTGTTTGTTTGTTTATTTATTTATAGCTTTAGAATTCTCTGTAGATATCTGATTTATAATGACCCCTAATTCCAGCATTTTTCTTTTGTCTTTTCTTTTGTTCAGACATTTGATCTGTCTAATGATGTTCCCATTATTGGGCATTAAAGTTATCCAGTACTACTGTGTTGAGATTAATCTGTGACTTTATATTTACTTGTGTTTGCTTTATGAAATTGGATGGGCCTGTGTTTGTTGCTCGAACCTTTAAAATTATAATTGCCTCTTGATGTTTTATTCTCTTGATCAATACAAACCTTTTTATTTCTTTCTGAGTATATTTGTTTTGATGTGTAGTTTGTCAGTTATTGGAACAGTGAAAGCTACTTGGTTTGTCTGTTTGTTTGATCCATTTGCTTAGATTATCTCTTTCCATCCTCTCACAGTAACATAGTGTTTATCTTTGATGATGAGATGTGTTTCTTGGAGGCAGAAAAACAGCACTGTTTTCTAATCCAATCCGTTTAATAGGGGATTGGCACAATTAATATTCTAAATTATTATAAAGAAGTGTTCTAACTTTAGTCATTATGTTGCTGCTGTAGTGTTTGTGAATTTCTTCTCCCTTTTGTGCTTAATGATCTTAATGACATTTAATTAACCCCCTGTTGCCTCTTGTGCGTGTTACTCTTCTTCAGTCCAAACCATCTCTTCCAGTGGCCTCTGTAGGCCTGACTTGCTGGTTTCAAATAGCAGTCTGTTTTAATCACTGAAAGTTTTCTTTCATTTTTCAGTTGTAATAGATAGTTTTTCTGGGTTTACAAGTCTAGGATTGTAATTACAATCTTTCAAAATTTGAAATGTATCACTCTAAGCCATATTCGATTTGATGGTTTTCATTGAAAAAACAGTAGTTATTCTGAGGGTCTCACCTTAAATGTGCCCTAACCCTTCTCCCTTGCAGCATTCATTATATTACTTTTGTTCTGTATGTTTATTTTTTTCTAATTATATAGTATGGTGTGTTTATTTTCAGGTCCTCCCATTTGATATTGCAATAACTCTTTTCTCTGTAAGGGCATCTCTTTCCCAATATTTAAAAAAGTCTATGATTTTGCTGAAAATATTTTATGTGCATTCTACATGACTTTCTTCTTATTTTATGCTCAAAATCCTTTCTACAATGTCCAAAAGTACTTACATGTTTTATTTTCAGTAGACTGCAGAGGTCTTCTAAATTCTTCAGCTACCGTCTACATTTGGGTGCAGTCACAGGAAAAAGTCTGGGTTAGATGGTGTAGTGGTTTGAATGCAAATGGCCTCCATATGCTCTCATGTTTGACTATTTTAGCCCTACTTCGTGGAAACTGGGAGGCAAAAGATTAAGAGATATGGTCTTTCTACAGGAAGTGTGTCACTAGGGCAGGCTTTGAGACTTCAGAAGTCTTCCACCATCTGCTGTGAACTCTTAGTTTCCCTGCTTGTGGTTCAAGATGTGAACACACAGCTGCTTCTGCCACCATGCTTTAACTGTCTCATAATGGACTTTACCACTCTGAAGGTATAAGCCTAAATAAACTTCATGTAAATTGTCTTAGTCATGACATTTTATCACAGCAATAGAAAAATAACCAATACCTATGGTAAAGGAAGTTTGTTGAGTGTTGACCATGTGGGTTCTGGTAACTGGAAGAGCAGCTATTGGAATGAGGAAATGTTCCTGTTGCCTTTGTCTCCCTAACTATAAGCAGTATTTTGATAGGGATTGCATTGAATCTGTAAATTGCTTTTGGTAAGATGGCCATTTTTACTATGTTTATTCTACCAATCCAGGAACAGGGGAGATCATTCCATTTTCTCATGTCATCTTCAATCTCTTTCTTCAGAGTTTTGATTTTTTTTCAAACAAGTTCTTCATTTGCTTGGTTAGAGTAACTCCTAGATATTTTATATTGCTTGTGGCTAAACGTGAAGGGTGTAGTTTTCCTAATTTCTTCCTCTGCATGATTGTCATTTGTATATAGCAAGGCTACTAGAAAAGATCATAATGAGTGAATTAACCCAGAAGCAGAAAGAGTCAAATGGTATATATTCACTTATATCTGGGCACTAGCCCAAGGGGCATGTCCCATGAAAGTCTTCACTTACCAGGAAAGTAGGATAGAGGGGAGAACATCCTATTAGGACTCTAGGTGAGAGAAGCATGGGAGAATGGGGAAATAGAAGGATCCAGAGGGTTCTAGAAACCTACAAGAAGAACATTATGACAGGCAGATCTGGGCCCAGGGGTCCTGCTCAAAATATGGTACCAGCCAAGGACAATACATGCAGTAAACATCGAACCCCTACTCAGATCTAGCCAATGGACAATTTTTCTGTTGTTCTTAGCCATTCTGATGGGGGTGAGATGAAATTAGTGTTGTTCTCATTTGCATTCCTTAATTGCTTCAAAAATTTGAGGTGTTTGAACATTTTTGAGGTGTTTCTTAATCACTTTTATTTCTTCTCTTGAAAACTCTGTTTAGATCCCTACCATTTTTTGAACCTAGTCATATGATTCCTTGACACTTTTTTTGTTTTCTGAGTTTTGTTTTTTGTTGTTGTTGTTGTTGTTTTTTTGTTTTGTTTTGTTTTTTTGTTTTGTTTTTGTTTTTTTGTATATTCTGGATGTTAATCTTCTGTGGGATATACATTTGGCAAGGGTTCTCGCCCACTCTCTGGACTTCCTCTTCACTCAGCTGATTGTTTCTTTTGCTATACAGAAGTTTTTTAGTTTTATGAGGTCTGAGTTGTCATTTGTTGCCCTCCATTCCTGGTCAAATGGAGTCCCATTCAGAAATTACCTTTCTGTCCTAAATCTAGTAGGGTATCATCTGTATTTACTTCCAGCAGTTTTTGTTTTTCAGTATTCAAATTGAGATCCTCGATACACTTACTTGAATGTACACTAAGTTGTTAGGGTGATAAACACTGGTCTAGTTTCTTTCTTTCCTTCTTCCTTTCTTTCTTTTTTTTCTTTCTTTCTTTTAGCCTAACAAGCAGCAAGAGCAATAGCATACTCATTATTTCTGTTCATCATCAGTCTCATAGAGGAGATTTCATGAGCCCATGTAGGTGCTGTGCACACAGAGAAAGGGCTTGCATTACAACTGGAAGATACTCAGGGAAATGCAGAACTGTGGTCTAGACAGGTAACAGGCCTGCACTGTGACCTAGAAAGGAGAGAGCACTTCACTCTTCAGTTGCTTGCTTTAAGTATAACCCTGGAAAATGGCTGTTGTAAATAGGGATCATTTGTGTTATACTTGACAGACCCAGGGAGATGTCCAGGAAACTGGCTATCCATGCAGGGCTATCCCTAAATAAGGCACATCCTTACGTGTATATTTTAAAATATATATATATCTTCAATAATTTCAAAGGGGTGAAAAAAGGACCAAAAACTTTACACTGCTTCGGTTTCTGTCTCATTCTATACATTTGCTTTCTCAGCTGTGTCCTGTGCTGCTATTTCCTTACTAGTCTGGGGGTGGCTCTCATCTGAGTGCTCAGACTTTTTTCGAGTCTCTGCTTTTCTGGGGATATGTTTCAGTTGTATGAACAGGAAGGGTATTGTAGCAGACTGGTTTCCTGCTCGCTGTCAAGGTGGAAGTGGCTCTTTCTCTCCTGGTTGGTGGAAACAGGACAGCTCAGATAAGCATCAGTACTGCATCTCCCTCGTACAGCATGACAAATTTCTTTCAACTCATGAAGCCTTGGTCCCTGGTTTCTCATTTGATCTAGCACTCTGGACAGGTGTTACGTTATGTGACTATTGTCATAGGTGAATTTTAATGACATTTCAAGGCATTCTAGGAAAAAAAAACAAGGTAATTCTGTGGATTGCTTTTGTCAAATAATAAAATTATTTGACATAAGTCTTATTGAAAACAGATGTGGAAATATGCAATTCTTACTTTTTTTTTTTACTGTCCTTCCCTGGGGTCCTTTAGACTTATGCCAATCTGAAATTTGAAGTTAAAAGTTTCAGCGTCTTTTTTTCCAGGTGTGTTGCCTTTAGTATACAGAAAAATTTTGTGGCAAGAAACTCTGAGTTTTAACTAAACCTGTTGCCAAAAAGATTGAACCAAAAGGCTGCTAATTAAGCAGGAGAGATTTGTACCTGAGCCCATCCAGCTATAGGCTAAAGCTATAACTCATTATTGGCTGGAAACATGGTTGGTCCATGAGATTGTTTCTCTCACAGACTTCTCCTATTGATTTGGCATGGTCACTTTTTTTATTTTCTTCTGTTCAACCAGAGTGCAAGTATCTGAACCCAACTTTAGTAGAAGATAGCCTCTAATAGTAATTTTTTAAAATGTACATGTGTGATTGAACTGTACATTTTAAACTAGTGTTGTGTTTCTTTGTCTCTTTCTCCACTGGCATTCCCCTTCCCAGGACTTATTTTCGTTTGCTTTAGCACTTCCTGGCATTGGGGCAGCTGAGGAGGAATGGATTATCTACTAGTCAGACATGATGCTCCCTCAACGTGAGTGAATCCCAAAGGATACAACCACACATCGTAAAATGGGTTTAACTCTGCTATATACTAAGGAGGCTGGAGGGGAAGTCTATAGTACCTAGCAAGTCACCTTCAATTAAATGGATTCTTTTTATTTCCTAGTCTTGTGGCAGTGTGTTCCATGTCAAAGGTATCCACTCTGCCATATAAACAGGAAAGATCAGTCACATTGTACAAGGAATGTGTCACCTCCCAAATCCATGAGTTGAAGCTGTATCTCCCAAAGTGACTGGCTCTATGTGATCAAGGAGCTTATAAAGAAGTCATAAAGATAAAGTTAAGACTAGAGGATGAGGTGTGGGCTGATGTGGTGGGTACCCTAATCAAAAGAAGAAACACAAATTTCGGGAATTCCTCATTTTTAATAGCTGAGTAGTATTCCATTGTGTAAATACACCACAGTTTCTTAGTCCATTCTTCTACTGAGGGACACTTAGGCTGTTTCCATGTTCTGGCTATTATGTATTATGAACATGGTTGAGCATATGTCCCTGTTGTGTGGTAGGGCATTTTCTCGGTATATTCCAAGGAGTGGGATGGCTGGGTCTTGAGGAAGCCCTATTCTCATTTTTCTGAGAAAGCGCCAGATAGCTTTCCAAAGTGGCTGTACTAGTTTGCATTCCCACCAGCAATGAAGGAATGTTCCTCTCTCTCCACATCCTCGCCAACATGTGGTGTCATTTGAGTTTTTGATCTTACCCATTCTGATGGGTGTAAGATGGAATCTCAGTAACTGTGGTATATTTACACAATGGAATACTATTCAGCTATTAAAAACGAGGAATTCCCGAAATTTGTGGACAAATGGATTGATATAGAAATTATCATAATGAGTGAGTTCACCCAGAAGCAAAAAGAGACAAATGGTATATACTCACTTATATCAAAACACTAGTCCAAGGGATACGTACCATGAAAATCTTTACTTACCAAGAAAGTGGGTCAGAGGAGAGGATATCCAATTGAGACTAGGCAAGAGTAGCATGGAAGAAAGAGGAAATAGTAGGACCCACAGGGTCCTGGAAACCTACAAGAAGAACTTTATGACAGGCAGATCTGGATCCTGGGGTCCTCCTCAAACTAAGGCACCAGCCAAGAAGAATATAGGCAGTAAGCTTCGAACCCCTACCAAGACCTAGCCGACGAACATGATACTCTCCACCGTTGAGTGGAGAGTGAGATTTGACTCTCACACGAACTCTGGTGCCCCTTTTCTGACCGTGTTCTCTGGATGGGGAGACCTGGTGGCACTCAGAGGAAGGATAGCTAGTTACCAAGAAGAGACTTGATATTCTGAGAGCATATATAGGGGGAGGAGGTCTCCCTCAGTCACAGACATAGAGGAGGGGAGAAGGGGAGAAATGGGAGGGAGGGAAGAATGGGAGGAAACAGGGGAAGGGCTAACAATCAAGATGTAATATGAATAAATTAATAAAAAAAAGAAGAAACACAAGAGTTTTTTCTCACTCTCTATTTATCATATCAATACACTGTGAAAAGAGAGCTATTTGTAAGCTGGGAAGCAAGGCCGTAACCATCTAGGAATTCCAACATTCAGAACTCTATTGCTTATTCTGTCATATTTTGGTATGGACTGACCTGACCTAACATGGACGAAGACACATACATTCTCATTCTCTCTCTCTCTCTCTCTCTCTCTCTCTCTCTCTCTCTCTCTCTCTCTCTCTCTCTCTCTCTCTCTCTCTCTCTCTCTCTCTCTCTCTCTCTCTCTCTCTCTCTCTCTCTCTCTCTCTTTCCCTCCCTCCCCTCCCTCCCTCCCTCCCTCCCTCCCTCCAAACAGCCACATATGGTCAGAAATGAGCACATTCTACATTTGAGTGATGGCCTGTCAAAAGCAGTTAAGAGCAGCATTTTCCCCATATTCACTCTAAACCACTGCACTCAGGTCTTCTTAGAGAGAAGAGGATTATACAAATACTAGATAAACAAGAGAAAATTTATGTCATTTTTTTTCATATTTCTGGAAACTACATCAGAGCTCAACTATCCATACATCCCTAAAACTCCAGTGAAGTATTTGCTGAATAATCTGCCCTGCGACTTTATTAACATCTCTAAAAATATATGTGTTTTGTTTCCCATGGCATCTGTGCACCTGGCATAGGAGGTCGTAAACAAACAGTTGCTGCATGATGAATGATGCCGCTATTCACTGATCCACGGGCTTTCTAGGCCTCTAACTAGATGTGCTTTCCAGATGGATATTCCCCCTTAGATGTTGCATCTTCTTTCCAGTTAACAAAAAATAATAAAGGTAAATCTATGCTTCTCTACTTTGAAGCCTACAACCTCCCCTTGTCTGTAACTTCCCTGGAAAAATCACATTAGAAGGACATCCTTGAAAGCAAGTGAGGTAGGCAGGCAAAGAAGAAGTTTGTTGATGCATTCACAGCTCAAAACTACATGACATCATGGAAACAGCCTAAGTGTCCCTCAATAGAAGAATGGATAAAGAAACTGTGGTACATATACACTATGGAATACTACTCAGCTATTAAAAACAAGGAATTCCTGAAATTTGTGGATAAATGGATTGAGCTAGAAATGATCATAATGAGTGAGTTAACCCAGAAGCAGAAAGAATCAAATGGTATATACTCACTTATATCTGCATACTAGTCCAAGGGGCATGTCCCACGAAAGCCTTCACTTACCAGGAAACTGGGACAGAGGGGAGGACATCCTATTGGAACTCTAAATGAGAGACGCATGGGAGAATAGCAAAATAAAAGGATACAGAGGGTCCTAGAAACCTCCAAGTAGAACAATATGATAGGCAGATTTGGGCCCAGGGGTCCCGCTCAAACTAAGGCACCAGCCAAGGACAATACAGGAGGTAAACTTTAAACCCCTTCCCAGATCTAGCCAACGGTCAGAATATTCTCCACAGTTGAGTGGAGAGTGTGATATGACTTTCTCACGTACTCTGGTGCCTCACATTTGACCATGTCCCCTAGAGGGGGAGACCTGGTGGCACTCAGAGGAAAGACAGCAGGTAGCCAAGAAGAGACTTGATACCCTATGAGAATATATAGGGGGAGGTAATCCCCCTCAGGAACAGTCATAGGGGAGGGGAATAATGGGAAAATGGGGGGGGGGGGAGGAGGAATGGGAGGATACAAGGGATGGGATAAACATTGAGATGTAACAAGAATAAATTAATTAAAAAAAAAACTACATGACAATTCATTGGTTTCTGGAAGTTCACTAAGACTTTAAAGGCTTTTATTTTGCTGCCTTTACTGTGATCCACAAAGGAGCGATGTGTGGTATCAATTCTAATCTGAATGAATGTCTCAGGGTCCTCTCCTCTGTCTCCTGCTTTTGCAGAGCAGCGGTGGACAGAAGGTGTGCTCGCTGAAGGTCAGTGTTTTGTATTTCACCCATGGACTAGGAATAGATATATAGCAATCAAAGTTTAGAGCTGTCTGGTAGTTGTGGCACACACCTTGAACCCCAGTACTTGGGAAGCAGATGCAGACAAATCTCTGAGTTCAAGACCAGCCTGGTCTACAAAGCAAGTTCCAGGACAACCAGGGCTACATAGGAAACCATGCCTCAACAACAACAACAACAACAGCAAAAAAAGCAATCAAAAATTTAAAAGAAGGGGAGCCACAGAAGGTAGGAGACCAGAAAAGGGAGAATCTTTCAATGTCAGGCACTATTGCCCTAGTTAGCATTTAGGATGGCTTCAGAGACCTTGCCAAAAAGGTCTGCCCTGAGCAGAGAGATTCTGCTCTGAGAATCTAAAGACAGACACAAAGCTTGACTCTGGGTTATGACAACAACCATCCCTTATACTTCCACTGCCCTATCTATGGAGTAACACTATAAATATTTGTGATTCAAAATGATCAAACAGGATAAAGTGCACTCTCACAGGTTGGTTAAATACAGGATGTTGTATTACCTTTGTCCGGTTCCTTTACTGGCCACTGATAAGTCTGGTGCCAATGAAAATAATTAGACCAGTATAGGCATTCATTGTAAAAATGACTGTATTTGCTACAACCCATGCTTTGATTTTCTAAACCTTCTGTGCCTTTCATATCCATGTTTTACTTCATGAGTTATTGGGAAGAGAAAGGAAGGAATATGTGTTCTGTGACCAGGAACTGTGTTATGACCTCATTTGAAATGAATATAAATAGGAAAAATTCAACTGGACTTCACCTTCTTTTCAAACCCAAAGAGTTAAATCGACATTCCCGTGAGCTACATACAGAAGTCCCTAATGGGCTGTCTAGAGAGACAGTCACTTGACCATGCTACTTGCAGTGAGGTAGTGGAATTGCAAGTGACCTCATTTCTTTGTAGAAGGTGAACACAATACAAATAAGTGATCGGCTTACAGAATGAACTCTGAATGACCGGATTTGGTTTAAGTAGAGGCCTTTCCCAACTTTGCAAGGCGGTGATAAATCTTTCAGCAACAAGTTGACCTTCCTCAGAAAATAGGTTGTCTCTGAATGCTTTCCCAGTCTGTACTTGCCAAGACTGAGTGAGAGGTGGAGACCTGAATACACACAACTGTAGAAAAGAAGCCTTGAATGGGCCACCAGTGTTTGGTTGACACCATGGCTGCTGCTGCTGGAAACAATAGAAAGGGGAACAATATTAATATTAACAATTAATGATATTAATATTATTAATAATAGCAGACACAATCGATCATCTGAAAAAGAGAGCTGTCATTTGGCTACCAGAATGTTGATAAATTGATTAGTTTTTTTGTCACTTGACACAACCTTGGATCATCTGGGAAGCAGACCCTTCAATAGAGAATTTGCCTCTATCAGATTGTCCTGTTGGTGAGTTTGTAGAACATTTTCTGGATTAATGTTTGGTGTGGAAGGTCCCAGCCCTTTGCGGATGCTGTTGCCCAAGAGAAGGTGGTCCTGGGGGGTTAAAACAGAGCAAGCTGAGCAAGCCTTGGAGAACAAACCAGTAACTGTGGCCTCTGCTTCAATTCCTGTCTCCAGGTTAATGCCTGAGTTCCTGCCCTGGTTTGCTCGTGTGACCTGCTACCTGGAAGTATGAGGTGAATTAAAGCTTTTAATCTAGATTTGCTTTCAGTTGTGGTGGTTTTTCAGGGCAGTAGAAACCTAAGACTACAAGGTTAAAGTCATGGGGCAGTGTTTCTGTTATGAAAACAATTGGCGATACCATTTTGAGATTTTTTTTTTGTCCTTTTCATTTTCCCTACTGGGGTCATTATTTAAACTGTATTCCCATTTTCTATGAATTAATAAAGCAAAAATGTAATGTTATATCACTTAGTCTAGGCCTATTTGTGTTCCATGAAGAAGGCACATGAAAGAGTTAGGGAGTTCAGTATTTATCTAAATATTCTAGGATAGCAGATTATATGGGGTTTCTAGAGAAGACAGTAAAGCTAAGTTTTCTAAGCAGCCACTAACAGGAACCCTTCATCCTATGGTGATGCTATTCTGATAATGACCTTATAGTCAGAGGGTGCAGAAACAGCAAAAGATTGTTCTTGGTTTCATTCCATTGGTTTGTCTGGTCTTTGCTTTTTTTCTCCAAATTAATTAGGACCAAACTGCATTAAAGTCATCAGTAAATTTCTACTTGGCAGAACTTATGGAAGTGCCAATGTGTCCTCTTCTTGTCTGGAGATGCAAGTGTTGTATTTGGATACTGTCCTTCTGTGACCCGATGAAGCCACTGCTTGTCTTTTAAACTCGACCCCTCTGAGATCCAAAACTTGAGTCTTGCTGGTCATCACTGGTGAATTGCTGGTCTCTTGAGTCATTAGTAGAATTCCAGATATCTCCCACTTGTTTGGATTATCAAAATCTCACTTCTATTGGCAGACTAACTAAATGAGCATTCACATGTGGGCTAAAACAGATTGAACCAGGCTACACCGCTGGCCAGTGGCACGCATGATGATCCTGGGCTGCAGCTTGCATTTATCATAGCGCATGGGTTCTTGCTGTTGGTCCTGCGTTGTTTTGACTGTGGCTTGTCTCTCTAAAATGCAAATCAAAATTTAATGCTAACTATAAGTTACTAAGAAGTGAAACAGAGAACGTTAAGCAATAATGTTCGGTCCTAATAAAAGGATTAATCTATCCATGTGATTAATGGATTAGTGGGTTATTGGATCTTCTTAAGGGTGAGTCTGTTATAAAAGTCCTTTGGCTTGATCTCTCCTGCTTTCTTGCCATGTGATGTCTGCACCACCTTAAAGTGCTGCCAGTAAGAAGGACATCACCAGATTCCTTCTGCTTTGAGCCAGAAGTAAGAGCCAAAATAAACCTCTTTCTTTTATACCTTATCCAGCTTAGGGTATTGTGTTATTAGCAACAGAAAATGGGCTAAGACATCTGAACTGATGGAAGAATTTATCTTCTTTCAATGTTTCTGGACAAAAGTTCACAGGAAAGTTGGCTGCCAGAACAATGCACTTATTTTCTGAACTCTTTGACACCTGATTGTAGTGTACCAGCACAGCAAAAACAGCTTAACTATTGATGCACGGACTTTTAGTATCTCATTCATTCATTCATTCGTTCATTCATTCATCTATCCATCCATCCATCCATCCATTCAAATAGTAATTGGATACCTCTCATGTGTCAAGCAAATACATACACACAGACACACAGACACACACACAGACAGACACACACACACACACACACACACACACAAAATGACAAGACATCATGACAGACATGTTTCCAGGTTAGGAAGACATAAAATCTTGTCATCAGACAGACTTTCACTGCTAACAAAGTCATGACCAGGGTTCTGTAAAAGAAAGTAACTGCAAAGCAGGAAGTAGAGTTTATAATAGGGTAATGGTAGTAAGACCCACAGGGAAAGGCTAACCAATGTCAAAAGTGCAAACAGTCTTATCTGTGGAATAAAAGCAGCAAATGCCAAGGCCGTGAGACACAAAAGGAAAGATGGGCTATAGACACAGAAGGGAGACCTTTGTGCAAATGGTGCAAAGAAAGAGAAAGCACAAGATGAGGTTGTCAAAATGAGTACAAAACTGGTCAGTGCACTGTACATGAATGCTCTTTGGCATCCAGTTCTTCACAGAGGGGATGCGACTGAGATGCATTAAGCCAGGAAGTACCATGATTTGGCTTGGGATCTGAGAGGCTTAGGTTGGCAAGGCTAGATGTTTTAATAGTGCTGTCACCTGCTCAGCCTTGTAAGTCCCTGGGTGGATACAAGTGCAAAGTTAGCACCCTCTGCTCATTCATAGGCTCTTGCTTCCCACGTGTTTCCACAAATTGTTGACTCTCATACCTAGGAGAGAACCTTCTTTGACTTGGCTTCTGCTTGGCACTTTGTTCTTTCCCAGGACCAGAACAGTCACTTGAAAATACCTTTGGAAGCCTTTCCCCAGACATCTGAAAAAAAGCATGGGTCTTTCAGTCTACTTCTATCCAAGATTCAAACCTAGCCGAAACTGTGTCCCTGACATATTGTGTGGGCTCATCCAAAGACCATAGATGCTGATAGAAAATTTTTTACCAAGGTGTAAGGATTAAAGATTATTTTAAATGTTCTCCTAGGAGTCTGGATCTTAGCAGACCAGTGAAGTTCAGTAGCATGGTGCTCTGGAGAGCTGGGGAGAGTATATGTCATCATCACTCATAGATCTTCCAAGAGACACTTGGTGAAACCATCCTTGTGAGCCATGGCTGCATCTGTGGAAGCTTCAGTTCCACACAGGTGCTGATTGCATAGCCAAGTCATGTAGAAATGACTGTGTGGTCTGTCTGTATCACTTCATGAGAGGAGCTGGTGGAAATTTCTACCACACTAATCAGTGACATTTGAAGAAGAAAGTATAAGTTCTGGAACCTTTGGTCAAGTCACTCTGTCCTCATTTGCTGTGAAGGGAAGTTGGAAAGCAACACACACCTTAGGAGCAGACACAACTTTTTTGAGAAGAAAAAAGAGAAAAAAAGAAGAGCTAGGGGTGGTAGTGCACACCTTTAATCCCAGCACTCAGGAAGCAGAGGCAGGCGGATCACTGTGAGTTTGAGGCCAGCCTGGTCTACCAAGCAAGTCCAGGACAGCCAAGATAACATAGAGAAACCCTGTCTCAAAAAACAAACAAACAATGACAGAAAGAAAAAAAAAAGAGCACAGTGTTACTGTGAAAGTGAAGAAATCTTCAGCTAGACTTGGTTTGCGCCATCATAAAATACAGAGTGGCTTCAACAACAGAAACGTACTGCCCCGAGAAGCCACATCAAGGCTCTGTGCAGTTCGCTTCTCCTGTCAGGGCTGCTTCCTGGCTCACAGACAGCTTCCCTCTCACTGCCTTGTGCCACAAGAGCAGCACTGTAGCCCTCTGGCTTCTTCTCCAGTAAGGCCTGGAGATCATCATGGAGCCCCACCTTCACGGGGGAACCCCAGCTAGCTCCCAGAGCCCTAATCTGCTTCTAGTCCTACACTGAGGGCTAGACCTTTAACGTGTAAGACTGAGGGGGACACTAGCGTTTCCCAAATCTAGTCTCTTATCGCATACCCATCTAGTCTTTCCACCTCAAAGTCTCCAGGCTTCTTGGCATTCGGACTATTGGAACCATTCTGCCGCCTTTTCTGCAATGTTCCGGGGTGGCAGATACAGGAGGTGCATTGCAGATATATCTGTTGGGCCTGGGCTCCCCACAATCTGTCAGTCTCTGCATTGCCTCTGGGCTTATGTCATGGCCTCCATTTTCAGTAAAGAGAGGTTGCTTTGGTGAGGGCTGGTAGCTCATAGGATGTGACCTATTTTAACGAAGCTCCCATTGGATGCTGAATAGAATGGGTATTATTTGGTGTTTGAGGGGAATGTTCTATAGATATGTTAGGACCGTTTGATGCGTGGGATGTTTAATTATGATGTTTTCTGTTTTATTTTCCCAGACGATTTGTTTGTGGGGAAGAGTGGAGTAGTGAAAGCATCAACGGTTACTGAGTTGGAATTAATCTATGATTTTAAGTCTTGTAGTATGGCTTTATAAAATTAGGTGCTCAAGCCTGGCAGCAGGAGGACAGCATGTGTGGGCCTGAGTCTTGGGTACTCTCCAAGGTAGGCTGGCATACAGATTGTAAGACCAAAGCTGGGCCTGAGGGTCGGGCATGGTGAAGGCTGCTAAGATTCCAGGAACTCCTTAGACTAGGCCTGTGCACAAATGTGCATCCTAGGCTAAGTCTGGAAGTTATATATACTACAGCTGGGATCAGACCAACTCCAGACCTGCCTGGTGCACAGAATATGTGACAATGGCCAAGCCTGCAGATGGAGAGCTGTCCAGGCAGTACTCACAGATATGGTTGGCACATAGCACATGTAACCAAGAGCCGGAAACTGGGGAGGGTTCAGGAAGGCTAGCATTTGGGGAACTCACCACACTGGACTAGAAGCTATCTAGGTCTGGAAGGCTGATATGGTATAGGGGGCTAGGACCAGGTTGCCTCCCTAGCAACAGTACAACAATACTACTCTTACTGGAAAGTGTTTGCATTTTCTCAAGCCATCCATGGTGCTTCACTTCTGTATTCAAAAGCCACTGGCAGCACCTATCACGGCTAGATGAGAGGATGTGAAAATGAATGCAGGCTGTGCTAAGACACGTCAAAATGAGTGTTTAGTAATCTACTCTAGCTCTCATAGAAGCCGGTGGAAAAACAATGAGCAAGTCCTCACTACTGACCGAGATGGGAAAATACAGGAACATTCCCAGCTCATGCCACTCACCACCACGGCTTCACCATCCATGCATTACACAGCAAAACAAACATAGCCTCTGACTCTCACCCTTAATGAGCGTATGTGACTCTGATAATATTTATCAGGTTTATTTGTTTGAGAGTGACTGAAATGAAAAGAAAATAGTGCAGCTTTGGCTCATTAGACTCCTCTGACGTGTGCTGCAATTCTAAGGAAAACATTAGTGACCTATTTTTAGCAAGTACCTTCCTCTGCGGAAGCACTAATCACCGAGGAGTAATCCCTGGGATGGAAAACACAAATTCCCAGAATTAAACTTTCTTGCTCATCTGTTTTCTGGTCACAGGAAATCCATCAACACCCTCATCTCTCATCAACATTGAGGACTGGATAATGATGCAATTCAGCCGACCAGGCTGCCTTCATTTTCCTCTTTGCTAAGTAGGGCCCCTCCCAGCCCAGACAAACTGAAAAGGTCATCTCCTTCAAGAATCCCTTCCTGTATCAATGTTAATAGTGTTATATTATTTACACTTCGCTTATCAGTTTATTCTGATTTTTTTTTCTTTATTTGCAAATGTTTACAGACTCAAAGAAAGATAAGGAGATGCTTTGTCCCAGGTCTTCTGCTCATGGTATCTAAAGTAAGTGGTAGATAACTGAAGAAACTGCAGTTTCTTCTCTACAAGGCTACAGCTTTGGAATGCTGCACTCTGGCCTTTTGGGCTTGAAATCGGGAGAGCTGAGATTGGATCCAGTAACATTCCTTCACGGCAGAGAAGGGCACAGGGGAAGGGTCCTAAGGCAGCATCTGACACTACTCTGGAGGTGCCTGTTGCTGAAGCTATTACCATGTGGCTTTTTGTGGGGGGGGGGTTGTTATAGCTGACCATAAATTTCTCTTGCTTGGGTAGCTAATCCCTCATTCAGCCTTCTGTAAATAAACCCCATTAAATCCATTGGTTCACTAAGTTCCACTTCTTAGATGGATTGATTTCTTTGGTCTGTCATTGATGTAGTGTCTGGGATAAAGAGATGTTTGTTCACAATTTCCCAGCAGAAGATAATGCAACAGCTATATAATTCATTAAGTTCAACAAGTGGCCCTTGGTATCATTTCATTTCTCCTCAGCATCTGAGGGGGATGCAGCTCTCCACCACCAACCTGAGGAGACCACTACTGCTTGACACTCATGTGTGCACATGTGAGGTGTATGGCCCCATGCCAATGGAGCTTTAAAAGAGTGGAATGCAAGGAGCAGCTCTGAGATGCACTGGATAAAGCACTAGTTGCTCAAGGTGGCTGTCTTAGGAACAAAACGCAGTGTAGATATGATCGTGACACCTCCCACTCTTGTTTTTGACATATGACAATTTTAGTATAGTGATATTATCACTTATCAGAAACATTGTGAGAAGACGTTATTTTGTCCAACTTATGAGAAGTTCCAATGCAGGGAATTTTGTACTTTTCATATACTCTTCTTGCTTTGCAAAGATGGTTAAAACTCCTTGCACTGAACTTAGAACTGATTTTCAATAGAAACAGCTTATAGGCCAGTGGCTCAGAGACAAACAGTTCTATGACTTTGCAGAAAGCAGTAGGACTAACTTCATGGAAGAAATGTCATTCTAGCTTGGCTTTAGAATTGAATGTGCATTGAGGAAGACATGAAAAAGATACTGACCATCCAACCACAAGCCAAATGACTGATGGAAGAGAGATCAATGCTTGTGGTTATTTTAGCAGTGTGGCCTAATAATAAGCATTATTATAGTGCTATTTTCTAACCCACTAGCAATCAATGAAACACAGACACCTGTTACATTTTAAAATAGCCTTAGTTAACCTGGAGCAGGGCAGATATTAATCCCCTAAACTACATCCCATATTGGGGCAGGTATCCCATGCCATCTGCTTCTAATGATTTCTATCAAGCTACCTCCCATCCATAATCCCAAATACTTGCTAATTATTATCATCTGGGGGAAATGTCCATCCATGCTCCATGTGCCTCTCCTCCACTTAATCTGTGGTGCTTGCCTCCTTCTTCCTCTCTTCTACTCTAGTCTCCCTTCCCAAGATCCTCTCTGTCTCTCAAGGCCCTTGAACCTTAACCATGCCTGTCCTCTTTTCCCTGCCCAAGTGTGATGGCTTTTTATTGGCCAAACAGGAATAAGCTCTTAAGGAAGGTACAATTTGGGGGCACAGAGATGGCAAGCAGTAATTAGCATCAAAATACATCAGACCAACCTCCAATGATCAATAATTTACATATTTCTATCTAGACATAAAAACATCTTTTAAAAAAAGATTTATTTATTATTATGTATACAGAGCTCTGCCTGTATGTACACCTGCAGGCCAGAAGAGGGCATCAGATCACGTTATAGATGGTTGTGAGCCACCATGTGATTGCTGGGAATTGAACTCAGGACCTCTGGAGCAGCAGTCAGTGCTCTTAACCTCTGAGCCATCTCTCCAGCCCCATAAAAACATCTTAAGCCCCAAATAACTAAGCTTAATTGTAAAACTAAACTATCTGGTATTCATCTCCATCAGAAACTTGAGAAGGAATACAATTAATTATCTGAGTATACAGGGAGTGCATGTTAGCAGCTCCCCAAAGGAGAAGATGACAGAGACAGTTTGTTGTCTCAAAAGTCACCCAAAACTCTCTATAACATTGAAAAATATATATAAATTTTTAAATGAGCTGCCAAATACAAATAACCAAAACACTATAAATGTAAGATTTATATAATTCCTGGTTGTTTCATGGTTCTTCTTGTTGTAGGTAGTTTATTGTATATATGTGCAATAATATAAATGTATATGTAAAATATTTAATAAAAATTGTAAATTAAAAAATGAAATCCAATGTTCAGTTTCAAATTTACCCCACCTCCCAGTAATACTTATCTTTGGATTTCTGACTGTAAGGTATTGATAATGGAGATCACATGGGGAGACAATCCTCATTATCAAGCCCAGCTCCCTACCTTTTAAATGGCAAGCTCTTCAGAACAATCGCAGATGGATTCGGTGTTCTATGGTCCCATATTGCTGACTACACAGAGGAAAAGACCTTAATTACACGAGGCACAGTGGATGCTCCTATCACTTCTGCTTATCAATAAGCCTTAGTCTGCATGTCTTTTACAAACAGCGCTGATGCCACAAGCCAGGGAGCACTGGGGAGACCTGGCCAAAGCCCAGAGGGAGGGAAGGTTTTTTCTTTTTCTGGCGGGAAGACAGGAAACGAGTGGCTCTTGCTGTCACCAGTTCTCTCCGTTACTGAAGTTCCCATCTTGCTGCGCAGGAAACAGATTCATCTGTGGTTTCCTCCACTGATTCTTCTCCAAGAGAAAAATGACTCCATGGTAGCAGGTGGGTAAGAAAGTGAAGTATATCTCTTTGGCAAGTGCTCCCCAAGTGGCTGGACTCCAGGCCCAGGACTCTGTGTCTCCAAATGTCACTGAAGAACAACAGATTAGGGTCAAAAAAGTTGGAAGGTCCTGTAGGCTCTGAAATGATCAGCTCAGGTCCTTGGATAATTTTCTAATGACTCCTTTACTTAGCCATCAGGTCAGTGTAAATGCCATTTCATTATTACACTTTGCTCTGATACCCTTTACACAAATTCATACCCATTCCGAGAATCCACAGGTCAAGTATTCTACTCATTTCCTTTCTGGTCCTTTCAAGGTTTGACATTAAATAAAACTTATGCTCAGTATTTCTTCTACCACTATATAGCCAGTGTGATGAAAGCAATAATATCAATTGTTTATGACAGTCCTCCCAGTACATAGTGTGGAATGGAAATAATACATGCTCAATAAATACTTCTTTCATTCAAGTACTAACCAGGCCTGATCTTGCCAAGCTTTTGAAATCAGATAAGGTCATGGTTAGTGGCTGTGTGTAAAGACTCAGTGAGTATTTCTGAATGAGGAATGTCTAATGTCATATCCTGTTCAGGATTCCTGAATTTTCCCTTCACTTCGTTGTTCTAGATTCTCCTGCTTCTTCTAGAATATTCTTTCAACTTTACTCAGTATATTCTCAAGCCTATTGTTTTCTCACTGTCGTCACTATAATCGCCAGATAAAATAGCTTGCATTTCTGCAAATGGGAAATCTTTATGTTCATATACTCAGGGATCCAGGAAGTCCAGAAAGATCTAAACCACAGATTTTATAAATTTCTTCAGTAATGTTGCCCCCTGTGTGAAATCCACTTCCCAGAATATATTTCTCTCTAGCTTGCTTTTGCAAATGAGATGAATAAAAAGTAAGTCATGAATTGCTTTTCTGGTAATTTCATACATCAGGGGCAAGTGGTATAAAGGTATTTTCAATCCTCGTGTCACCTCATGACTTCCAAGTAGAGGAAAATGTGCTTCTTCAGGGTGAGTAATTCTGCCTTAAGTGGGGAAAATATCCTTAGAAAATGTCTGACATCTAATAAGCAAGCACTCAAGGTTTTGGAAGGCATGCACAGACAAAAATCCCTCAGGCTGCTCCCCTTCTCCCTCCTATGTTGGTGGCTTGAATTGGGGGATTTGTGGTAGAGCTAAGCGTATGTCCATACGTTTTCCTCTGAAGCTCAGCTGTCACTGTGTAGCCTCTGCCTTCCTGTACATAAAACATTCCCCGTACATCTGGAGGCTTGGAGAAAGGGGTTTGCCAGTCTGCACATGGAATTTGCAGCTCTCAGCTTCAGCACCTGTGGGCCGAGTGATCTGGAATATATTTGTGTTTCCTGGTCACAGTTGGAGCAGTGAGATTTGACCCTTAGAAGGCAGTGGCTTATTGCAAGGCTGTTCTTAGTCCTTTTTAAATTGTGTACTCACTGCAAGAGTGAGACACCTCTGCCTACTGAAAGCCAGAGGAATGTGCCTGGAAGCCAAGTCTAGACAGAATTCCTAGGCGGGGGAATCTATTGGGAGAGAGGTGAATGCCACAAGGTTCAGTCCAATTTTCTGTCCTGTGGTTTTAGCATCTTTATGTTTTTTGGTTTCAGCCAACACAAGAGAGAGAGAGAGAGAGAGAGAGAGAGAGAGAGAGAGAGAGAGAGAGAGAGAGAGAGAGAGAGAGAGAGAGTTGTGAGCCATGGGTGACCATAGCAAGTGGATTGGGGTTTCCACTGGCGATTAATTTAAATGCTTCACCTTTCTTCCACTTCTAATCTGAAGTGCATTATGGTCCCCAAGGAAGCCCCAGGATTTTACAGACCTCTGGTTTACTGAGGGGAACTGCAAAGGGAGGGAAAGCTATTCTCTGTCATGTCTGGTTTATAGACACCTGTAATCAATCATCAAGTGAGTGGGGATTTACTGAAACAATTTCATTAGAAAAGTACTAATCCCAATTGTCAATGTGATGAGTCAGAGAGAGAGAGAGAGAGAGAAATAAAACACAGGAGACAGGCAAGATTTTTCCACTTTATTTTCTGCATACACTAGGGCAGCTTGGTGATCCAAGGCCCAGGCAGCTCTGAGAAACACAGCTGGCACCCTATTAAAAGCTGGCACCTCAAGCCCTCATGTGGTCTGTGACCTTTGTTTTAAAAATGCTTGTCCCCACCCATTTCAAATTCCATGTCTTGAGACAAACCATCTGCCAAGCATTAACAGTCTCATCCTTCCTATCCTCTGCATCCATGACACCTGTCAATCAGCCATGAAACCCCACTGTCTCTGCTTCTTGCTGCATTTCTACACATGTACACTGCCACTTCTGCGAGTCCCTCTGCAGGCCCTCCTCAGTCAAGTACTCCACCCAGCTATAGTCTCAACCTTACACCCTGATTACCTCAACACTACACCCCCACACACACTCCCGAAGGCATCTGACCTTGTTCTTTTCAGACTCATTTTGTAAGTTTTTTTCTTTATCATATTAGATAGCTTATGGTCCATCCGACATGACTGACCCCCTCATACCAAAGTATGACCTTATTTTACGGCCTTGCTTTGTCTTCTTTCCAGGCTTTTCTTACTTGCTTCCCTTAGATAATTTTAACATCTCAAGATTGGGGGGGGGGGGGGAAACAGTCTTATCTCCTAGAAGTCTTCTCAACAGTTTCTCTTTCACCAAAACATTCCCCATCTGTTCATAACTTCCTGGGAAACTTTGGAAGGATTGCATGGCTTCTACCCCGCCCCCCTCAATTTTTGGGTCATCATGCAATTTTATCTCCATAGTTGGTGTTCCTAAAGTCTTTTTTGAGCTAAAATGATTAGCTCAAATCGGTGTTCTTGAGGTTGGCTATGTGAGATCTACTTTATTTCCTGCCTTCACCCTGGTGTAGACTGACCCTCCAGTGCGGCTACTCCTGACATCTTGGTTAGAAACTCCCTCTGATGGAAGCATGAGAGCACAGTCGGTTTCCCTGGGGTCCTGGAGCTCATCCCTGGGCTTCTAGCTCTGAAATCACTCAGTGGCCTTCCTGTGGCTTTAAGAAGCCTTTTTAATGTGAGCATTTAGTTCCAGAATGATGGAAAGTAGATGGTTCTGGTTAACTATATGATCACTACTGAGTGTTTAAAAATGCTCAAGAGTGAAGACAGTGGAAATTAAGTTACCTGTGGGATAAGGACCCAGAGTGGTGGCATTTCTATGGTTCCCATGCCGATCTTTTCAGGTACTAGTGCCCACTTGTTACTAAGTGTGTACTGGCTCTAAGTGTTGCCTGAATATGTGGGTCCAAGTTCTGATTTGAATGGTCCAGACAGAGTCTAATAGTGGGATTGTGTAAGTGCCCGCTCTCCTGAATTTCTTGAACACTGAAGAATTAGTTTGAAAAAAACTTCTGTTCATCAATCTCTGAATCCGGCTTCACAGTCACTCAACTTTTTCAATTGTCCCTTAGTCACAGAAGAACCGACAAATGCCAAGGCAATGCCCCTTAAGGACAGATTCAACTGACTCTCCCCCTCTGGGATTCACGAGAAGAATGTGTAACGAAGAGAACACTCAGACACTTACTTACCTCTTTCGAGTGGTTGGTTTAAGCTTTGCTACACACACACATAAACATAATATGCTATGTGTGTGGCTCTGCAGAGCCAGGCTCAGAGGGCATGGGCATGCTGCAATGACACTCATAACTCCACCTCTAACTTGGAAAACCCCAAAGATCCAATGTGCTTGAATCCAGATGCAGGGGCAGTAGGTATGTGAGAGCGCTGCCTGGGAAATAGAGTCTTACTGTTTGCAGGTTTGTTCAGTTCCTGTCAATTTCTAGCACTTTCTTAGTATTCCTGAAGTGAGAGCAAAGATGATTAAGCAAATTAAAAGATTCTTTAATCTTTGGGGTTACAGCTTAAAATTTAACATTTCTTTTTTCCACTCTTTAAAATACTTGGTACACTGGATTTATAATAGTGACATTCCTGTGCTCAGATTTTCCTTGGCCTCTGGACTCGATCCACTTTAAAATGGAGGCAGCATCTGAGGTCACATGTCTGATGGAAGCCTCTCGTTCATTTGAGAGACATAGACTGAGTCTGACTTAGTGTTTGAAACGCATAGTAAGTCTCTCAACCGATGGCCCAGGAAGAGATTAAAAGCAAAGCCCAGCATACACTTCTGTCTTCACTCCCCTGTGTCACATCCTCCAAGCAAGGATCTGTCCCTAATTAAGGAGACACCAGGGCTAGCGGGGAAGCTCTGTCCTTGTCTGTGTTGCAGACAGCAGCGATACTGGTGGCACTTGGCTGGCCACCATCTTCTCCCATTACTTCCTCTATAAAAACAAAACAAAACCAAACAAAATTAAAAAACCACTTTTCCTGAATCTCAAGTCTGCTATGGTATTATAAAGAGAAGTATAATATACATTGGGAAACTGGAACAGGGTGTGGTGTCACATGCCTTCAATCCCAGTACTGGGGGGGAGGGCAGAGAAAATCAGGTGTCTGGCCCCAACCTGGTCTACAGAGCCAGGTCTAGAAGAGGCCATCCATGAAGTGAATTATATGTGTGAATTCACAGGCTTTATTACTGTATACTACTAGCTTATTACTTCGTTTCTATTTTGTTTGGATTTTAAAAGGCACTTAGTAGACCATAGCTCCAAATCTCTAAGTCTTGAGCACTGGGCTTCCTGAGTGCCACCCTGTCCCCATGTCCCACTGAAAAGGCCTACATGTTGCGAGTGATTTTTTTTTTCTCTCCATAACGAGATGGAAACGTTTTGTTTTGTTTTGTTTTGTTTGGGAGATTTGGGAGAAGGCAGACTTCACAGAGAAATTACCAGTCGAATTGAAAGCACTCAACAAGTTCCTATTAAGCACTGCGCTCCTGTGTGTACGTCCCTTGTTATGCTTCCTCACACACAGGCGCGTAAATTGGTCTCAGATTGTAGGAGTTTGCAATCTGGTTGATATGCCCGTAATTCATCCATACCCCAAATGTTTTCCTACAGAGAGGCAGGCATTAAATAAATGCTTGTCCGTGGTGAGGCAATTACAGTTCCCTGATTGTAACAAACTAAGTTAGATTCTGCCCAACTTGGGTTTCTTAAAAATAGGAGTTTAAGATACTTAACTCTAAGAATTAAGGAAAAGCTTCTTTATGAATTTTCTTACAGCCACACTGTTGCTGGTAAGCCAGGGTGAGGAATGTGGGTTTAATTGCGGTGTGCAAAGAAGCCATTGGATGGACTAAAAGGATGGAAGTGGGTGATGTGATTCGTAATTTCAGGTAGCATTTCCAGCTGTTGTGAGAACACTTTGTAGATGTTAAGTTGGAGACTCGTTTCAGGGTCCAGGTTAGAAGGTATAGTCCCAGAAAGTGCCCATATTTCTACTCCAGAGAAGCGGCTAGAGACCAAACATAGTTTTAGTGTTTACAAAAAGAAAGGGCATCAAAAGCCCATGGCTAGCCCACTTTTGGGCTGCTGGCATTTTCACTTGATGAGCAGGGTGAATAAGTTCGTTGTTTCCTGGTGGAGGCGGGGAATTTTAGAACTAGAAAAGAACCACGTTGGAAAATGGTGGCGACCCTGCGCCAGGGAAGCTTTAGACATTTCTGTTTCAGTGTAGGGATGGCACACACATCTGATGTAGGCAGATGAGCTGGGGGCTTCGTGAGAGGACCAGGGCTAGGAAATCTACTTTCACCTTTTCCTCTAGTGAGCTATTAAGTGATGGTTCTGATAACATGTCGTGGTTAACATGCTTTCGGAGAAGAAAGAGCTGCCACATTTACCAACTGGTCAGCAGAGGGCAGAGGGGGGAGATCTGTCACTAGGGCCCATAGAAGAAAGTGTGGAATAAACCTGCAGGAAACACTGCTGCGCATAAAACCGAAGACAGTGCAAATGGACTGGGTGGCATAGAAATCTGTGGAGACTTGAAGATATGATGGAAACAGAGTCCCATCGTGGTGACTTAGGGAAAGAATGAGAAAATGTCTATGTAGAAAAACAGGGAATGAAAAATGTTTATGTTCAGGCTACTAGAACAGTACTATAAGCCTATGCATAATGTAACATAATCTCCCACAGTTTTAGAGTGAAAACGTCCCGCAGTGTACTGGTAGCACAGTTGGTTTGGGTAATGTCCTTGCATAGTGTCCATTTCTCTTGCATCCTGATTTATCATAAAGAGCGTGGGTAAGCTCTCTAGAGGCACCTTTGTAAGGGTGTGGTCCTGTCCGTGAAAGGCCTGCTTTAATACCTCACCTCCTAATGATGACGTATCAGTTGTTAAGGTCTTGTTCTACACAGACTCTCATGCTGTGATAGCTGAAGCCTTGAGGAAGGAATAGTTGAAGGCTGCACATTTGCCTGTTGGTGGTAGCAGGGTCTGGTGAGATACGGAAAATGAGAGGCCAGCTTTTGCACTGATAAGATAACCCTCAGTCTGGATGCAGACTAGAAAAGTTATCTTTTGATGGTTACCGGACTTTGCGTCTTGTCCAAAAAGACGGAGGCAGGAGAGTGGCAGGCCTGTGAGTACAGTGGCGAGGGACAGAGAATTGTTCGGGTCATTGCTTGCCCCCTCAATAATGATGTGATGTCATATTGAGGTTGTGTTTGGGGAGGTAGGAAGCTGAAAAATCATGGTGCAGTAAATAGACATGGCAGAAATAATGCATAAAGGTGCCTGGCTTTGTTCAGTATCTGTCTGAGAGTTGTTGGCTTGACATCTATGGGGACCATTCAGTACAGTTTGATTTTTTTCCATCAGTGTTTAGTGACTCAGGGGAAAGCACGTTGTAATTCTTACTATTTATTATGACTTCTTTACTTTATGGACAGGTGACGAAACTGAACCTTGGAGAGGCTGAGCAATTTGTTTAAGATCATACAGCTTGAAGCATCTGAGGCCTCTTACACACCTTGGCAATTAGATCTCACAAGTAATTTTTTTCATCCCTGTATGTCACCACTAGGATAAATGAACCAGTGTCATACAAAACTGGTTCTGTGTTCTGCCTATGGAAAACATTCAGTGAATGTTAGATATGAAATGAACTTTAAAGAATGCAATAAACCACACTTTTTTGGAGTTTAAAAGAGGTAGAAAGTGTACAATTTAAAGCCTAGTACCTGGAGCTTAATGAAAGTACACACACTTCCATTAACCCTCCAACAGTAATCTTCATTCTTAGTTCTGAGTGATGAGAACTGTGTTGCTACTAACGGCCACTAGGTGGAGGCACCAAAGAGCAAGTCTGTTCATTTACCTTTGATTGAGCTCAGATACAGGTGGGTTAGTAGAAGCAGGATGCTGGCAACCAAAAAAAGAAAAAAAAGAAAAAGAAAGAAAAAAGAAAAAACAAAAGAAAGAAAGAGAGAGAAAAGAAAAAAAAAGAGTTGTTATAAATACACAAACAGATGGCCAGGGAAAGAAATAGGGTTGCACTTAAAGCATATATTTGAGTAAGCAACTAAAACAAAGAGCATTTATATCCAGGGAGACTGTTAATTTGATAGGCATGCAACAAGGGCCAATGCAAATTTTCTCTGTTGGAAAGCTAAAGGAGTTAGAAATCTTGCCTGCATTCTCTCGAAACCATGCTACACTTCAGAACTATTAAATGCACGGACCAGACAAGCATGTGAGCTCTGACGTGTCTGTGTGTGTGTGTGTGTGTGTGTGTGTGTGTGTGTGTGTGTGTGTGTGTGTGTGTTGTATGCCCTTTCCATGCCTCCAACACAGGTAATGGATATGCTGAGCTGTAACCGAGTAAGGTTCATATGCCTCCCCTATACCCAGCACTGCCTAACTTATAATTTGATAGCTGTCTTGCTGGCTGCCAACTCTGTCCAAGATCAACACATGAAAACACCCACTGTTCCCAGGAATGCTGCCTCATAAGCAGACAATCCCAGGTATCGCCATGTTGCAACCCCTCCACTCCAGGTGGCTATCTGAGAGAAACAGAACAGCTAGCACTTCTTACGGTGTATTCCCTCAGAGAAGTGATGTAATGCAATTGAAATCTTCCCTTGTTTATTGTCCTATCACCCATAGCCCCATTACTCTAAGATATCCTGAAAAATGTTTAAACTCGATTAGAACGAAAGCCCAAGTCTTATCACTATCATGTCCATCGGGCCCATTTTCCAAGTTTGACCCCCCCCCACACACTTGGGTATCTTCAGTCTTTTTCCTGCTTCCTGGATCTCCCCACTAAGGCCATATGTATCTGCTTGTAGCCAGTGCAACTGAGCTCCCCAAACACAGATTCCCATGAAAACTGAACAAAACAGGAGGGAGAGGCAGAGCATGTTAAATGTCTCATTAGGCCTTCTGTCTGATTCTCATTAGATGCGCTGACTGCTTCTCATTAGGCCCACTGCCTCAACTTCTTTCAGGCCCTGACTATGTAGGCCAGTGCTTTTTGTCATGGTTGGTCGAGAAGATCTATTTCATTTATTCATAAATTGAATGTGGCTTCTGAAAAGGCCCAGGCAGTTTCTTTTGGCAAAGTTAAGGCAGGCTTATTGTTGTTGTTTGCCATTTTTTTTTCCGAGTAATCCTAAACAGGGTGGGCAGAAGGAATAATTTAAAAGACCCGGCAGAAAACTTCAAACAGTGCTTCAGAATTAGGGCGCTGGGGGAATCGTTGCGGCAGCCAAAAGGCTAGCCTCCTGTTTGGACATCTGTGACAGGACATCGTGAGCAAAGTCACACATCTCACCATGCTCAGAAAGCACCCAGCATGGGAAGGAGGAAAATGAGAAATGGAGTGTGAGGTCAGGACATTAGTAAGTTGCAACTCCCATTTTTCTGTTCATTCTCTCTGCCTGAACAGTGCTGAAACAAGAGGCAAATAATAGCCTTTAAAAAGCTGCCACTTTACAAACTGTGCATGTCGAAAAGACATCACTTACGGATCAGTATTCATCTCACCAGAACAAGTGGCTGCTGGCAAAAATCTCCCATGAGATGGCAGGTGTTTGACAGACCTTAGAACTGATGACATGCTGGTAGTGATATAGTGGACATCACTTTGGAGTCTCTTGGGAGATACATATTTCCAATGATGCAAAAAGAGTAATGAGCCTTTTCCCCAGAGTGAAAAACAAAAACAAAAAACCAAAAAACCCCAGCCATTATACTGGGGGTCTTGATTTCCTCCTTGAGGTTGGCATCATCATTTGGGTGAACACGGTGTGTACCAAACCCTTAATCTGTGAGCCATCTGATGCCCCAAATCAGAGATTTTTCTCACAGCATTTATGTTTTTCTTCCCCAGATTTTGAAGACTAAAGGTGGAACTTTAATAGCCATTAGAAATCAGGTGTTTTTCCTTCAACTAAATGTCTGAAGTGTGCTTAACATGGTTCTACACAGGAAAGTCAGACTGCTACAAAAAATATTTGTAAAATTGGGCATCAAGACAAGATTTGAACTTTCTGTTCCATCCCTCCACCCAGAGGCAAGAGAAGAGAAGTCTCCATATAAGGCCGTCTCTCTATCAGGAAGCTGGGCAAGTCCTCCCCAAGGAAGGACCATGACTCACCAAGAAGGCCAGGGTGGGGTCCCTGTCAGACACATTCCAGCTGCTGCATAAGTTGGAAAGACACGGTCACTTCTTTGTGGCTTTTGTTCAGATTATGCTGTGTCCCACTCTGAAGGTGGCACTGGAGTCATGTGTGTTCTGTGCCTTTGAATGAATGCCTCTCGTAGCATACAACCATTTTGATGCAATCACATGTTTTGCTGTAGTCTGCCTTTGTGTTGGGCTATACACGCAGCCTTTAAAGATCCAATGTGGCCATCAGAGACTAGCATCTATTGTTAGGGAAGGGCATGACCATTCCAAAGATGCTTGAATCAAGCCACCCCTACCCCTCAATACTGACTTCAAAGAAGGTTCCAGTATAGTTGGTGAACTGCCCTCAATCTGAGGGGGGAAACTTTTGGAGGACTTGACCTCTGAACCTGCCAGGATATGTGTATAGTAGATGGCAACGTTCATTCACAATGTTCGCAAGCAAAACCTGTTTGCCTTTCAAGTGGCTCCTTGAATGTACTGTGTTTGTGAAGTGCTGGCAAGAGGCCTTTGTGCGTTCATGTTTGAAAGACGCATGCTCATTGGTGGCTCTGAAGCGTGGTTTGAGGATGACCTAAAATTTTGGCTCCAAAGCCTTCAGAAGAAAACCCAGTTCAGAGGCAGGCTAGAACAATGGGCTGAAAATGATCTTGGTCTTTCAAGAAACTTTATCCTATCTGAACTTTCAGGGTAAGAACCCGATCTCCCAGAAAGTATTTCTTTTATTGCCAACCATAGAGAATCACAGAGAAACTAATTAAATCATTTGAATCTCATTCCCTCTTTCGTTAGCTGACCCTTGACCAGGGGCTAGATTCCAAACAAAGGCGCTCTGAGCCAACAAGATATAGAATGAGACTCATCAGCGTACAGTGGCTGTATGCTCCCGGGCTCCCCTTTCATTGAGTTACCTAAGTGCAAACTAGCTTGGTTTTTTTTTCCCCCACAATGGAGTGCCATCAGAAATAATCAAGTTTGAAGTTCCTAAAAGTTATTCATTTATTGGATTCGACTTTCCACCCTTCCCTTGAATTCCAGGAGCCAAGTCAAAACAGTGAGTTCTCATGGAAAATTAAGTGCATTTGCAAAGGTGCTTGGAGAAATATGTTTGTTTCAGGTTTCAGACTCTCAAGAGGATAGTGGTCATTGATTTCTAGCCTTAATCCAACGATAAAGACTTCCAGATATGAATGGGTTTCGATGGAACCCAGCCAGTGTGCTTGAAAGCCTCCTGCTGTAAAATGCTTGGTTTTATTTTGGATACCCACTATCCTCTTCCTCTACTTTTCCCTCGTGTTTTAAGGTCACTTCACTTGGCAGCCATCCTGATGATCACACAGATGGCATTTATTGACTGAATAGTTGGCTTATCGAAGAGCCACTACTTTAAGATTGTGAGGTAATTTCTGAAAGTTTCATGATTATCTACTGAAGCAAAGGCCTTTATTTTAACATATATCTTTGCTAGTCAGTTATATGGTCATCATAAACCTAGAAAAGAGAGCCACTGAGGCTCCTGGGAAAGAAGTACATAGTATTAACATCAATCAATGTTAAGCTTACAGATTCAGATTTAAATTTAAAACTAATGAGAAGAAACAAAGATAATTTTATTCTAAAACACATTTCCTTTCTTTGTGGTTGATAAGGTGAAGGTTGTCACAAAAACCATCATATGAGAATCATGAGTGGGTCTCATTTCTCAGACTGCACACTGACCTGACTTATTGCTACATTTCTGCTAAGTCTGAGTGATTCTGTCATTGCTATTTAGATTACTGTCATGGAACAGGGTTGTCCAAAGGTATATTGCACTGCAAAAAGACCTTCTTAATCTAGAATGAGGTGGCTCATATGCAAGAGTGGCCACGTATTAATGAAAGCAGGTTCAGGTTTAGAATTAGAATGGAAGCCATCAAGTTCCTCTCTCTGATGGAGAGGATGGCTCTTGTTGCCAGAATGTATAGGGCAGCACTTCCGAACTTAGACGCAGTACTTTGGAAATGCTCTGATTTCCTCACCTTGGAGATGTAGTCTCCAGTGCCAGATAGATTTTCTTGCAAAAGACCAAACGCTTGACTTTGAACTTTTGGTGAATGATTTAATGTGCAGTGATCAATGAGTGAAACTAGCATGCAATACTAGAAATATGCCAAAATTAAGATGGAAAGGGGGGATTAATATTCTTGAATTATTTGAACATGACAGCATGGAATTTGCTGTAAGTGAAAACTTGTATGACAATGGAATCTTGAAGGGATTACAGCTAAAATCTGAGGAAAATGAACATGGTGTTCTGTACTTCAAAAAAAAAAAAAAAAAAAAAGGAAGAAGAAGTCAGTGCTGAATTGTGCTATGTAGAATTCGCTGTTTTCTCTTCCCGTAACAAAATCTTGGGTGTATTCCATAACTTCCTGGTCACATTTGGTAATTAAAACTTAGTGTGGCTTAATTTAAACTCTTAATTGCATTTCCAATTTAAAGCTAGAGCTGTGACTCGGGCTGCTTAGAAAAAGGGTGGGGGCAAGATCTGTCTCTGGAGCCACGCTGCCCCCCCCCCCTTCCTAAGCTCTTCTCTTCCTAGGAGCCCAAAGGAAAGCCAAGGGCTCAGAGAAATCCTTCCTAAATGGTTGCTTAGCTGTGGATGTAAAGCACTTGTGAGCACTACTGGGATTTTTCCTAGTCCCATCTACTGCCAGTGGTTTTGACATGTGTGCTATATATGTGTTTTTGAGTTGTCTCCACTTCCCTTGATGTAGCCTCATCTGCCTTCAGCCCAGAGTGAGCATCTCAGGTCTTATCTTGGTAGGTAGTAACTGAAGGCACTCCATGCATCCAGAGTTCCTTGGAGTGGAACTTGGGTTTTCCTTCAAAGTCCGGTGAACATGGAATTGAACTGTCTTGGTGGTCAGCTTACCCTTTCCAGATACTTCTGCCATTATTTATGAAAGTTCTTTTAAATGCATCTCCAGAAATTTCTAGACTGGGAAGTTGATTGTAGCCAGTGTGTTTCCATATGTCTGTGTTGTACCTCAGGGAGGCACATCACGAAGCCCTACAGGGACTCAGGGACCATGTCTTCTTATGATAAATTTGAGGTGGTCGGTCAGCTTTTCAAGTGCAAATGGGTCCTCATTCTCAAGAACACATCAGTTTTCCTTTTTTGTAATTTCCCCAATTTCTGTGGATGGTTTTCCTGGAATTTACTCATTTTATAGGGTGGGGACATATATTCCTCTGTGTTCTTATGGTCCGGGTCTTTGCTGAGAATCCTTCCCACCTTTTCCATAACCTGGAGAAAGACTGATAGGGTGATGTCTGGTAAAATGGAACCATCCTGGTGTCTCTCTGTCCTCTGCGGCATAATGTCTGGTAATACTGCGGTGGCTTATTGATGAGCCTTGGAATATGAATATCTTTAGATCTAGTAGTCTGGAATACCCTGTTGTATGAGCAAAAATTTAAAAACGACTTACTCATTCAGGGAAATATGGCTCTATAAAGGCAGTTTAAATGGATATTGGTGACAATTGAGTAAAAAGTTACATTTCACACAGTCTGTGTTAAGTTTTCATCATCAAAATGATTCTTATACCTGTAGCTCACAGATTGTAGTTTATCGTGAAAGTCTGAGGAAGGAGACTCTGTTGTGCTTACTTTGCCAAGCATGAACACAGCCACGAGGGTGGTAGTGTGGATGAGTACTCCATACCTGGAGTCCTGCTATGGATGTGTCTTCTACCTTACAGCTCAGCATTAATGGGTCCATCTGTGTATCCATCTCCTGTTCACAGTCCTTCCTTTTATTCGTCCATCCTAATGTCTTAACTGATGTCACCTAAAGGCTGTGTTACAGTTTCACTATAGGATCCACTGGTGTGTAACTGGGAATACTGTTTTTTGTTTGTTTGTTTGTTTTGTTTTGTTTTTTAGCAAGGACCCCGATAAATCCAAACAAAGTTTAAGAAGCTCTGGACTACCTTTCTTATCATCATTGAATCGGTGACTCCTCTCCTCAGGAATATTTAACTGGCATGCCTGGCCTCATAATGACTCTCTTGAGACATTAAAACAGTTTCTACTTACATGCAAACTTTAAAATGCCCTGAGAATTAATCTTGTTTGTCAGCCTCACTGGATCTGGGAAGAACTGAGAGAGAAACTGTTGGGAATGATTGTTGTTGTTGTTGTTGCTGTTTGATCAGTTATTTGAAGATATTTTCTTGATTGGGCTATTTGGAGTGGGACATTCCACCCTAAATGAAGTGTCATCCCTTGAACTCTGTCAGATTAGGAGATCTAAGGCAGGAGCAATGCTGTTCTCTGCCTTGTTGCCTTAGTTTCCATGGTGAGCGCTTACCTTTCTGGCCCATCAGCACTGCTCCCTGCACCACTGTGGCATTCCAATAGGGACAGCAGAACTCACAGTGTGAGCAGAATACCACCATGTTCCAGTGAGTTTTCACTCAGCAGAGTCAATGATTATTCACTCAGAACATGAAAGGTTGTTAAAAGTGCACACACACACACACACACACACAGAGAGAGAGAGAGAGAGAGAGAGAGAGAGAGAGAGAGAGAGAGAGAGAGAGAGAGAGAGAGAGAGAGAGAGAGAAATAATTCAGATAAGAAATAAACTCATGGGCTAATGAGATAGCTCAGTAGATGAAAGTACATGCTGCCAAACCTGACAGTCTGAGTAGAATCCTCATGGCAGAAGGACAGAAACAGCTCTCACAAGTTTCTCCTGACACACACACACACACACACACACACACACACACACACACACACACACACACCACAGAGTAAGTAAATAAATATTTTTAAAAAAACCAACACCTGACCTGAAATAGTACTTTCTCACCAACTGAAATTATTATTTGTGTATTTTCTGCTCAGCATCAACCTCCCTAAGCCTGAATGGCAGCTATGTGATATGGAGGACATTGTCTTCCTACGTCTTGCTTACTTACCACTGGTTGCCAGCGAGTTGCTTAAAACCCAGCACATAGGAAGCAAACAGGTTTCTGCTATGGAATCACACGTATTCATGAACAAGGCAAATCTTACCATGATAACTGGCAGACCTCCAGATGAAGTGTGGGTCACAGTGGGTAGGAAGGAGTTAGTTTGGGAATAGATTGATTGTTGAGGCTGCAAAACTGTTGAGACTGGCACAGGAGACAGCCTGCAGATCCCCCCCCCCCCATACACACACACCAGCCAGCTCCCACAGAAGCCTCAGGACAGAAATCGGGGAAAGAGCCCTGAAAACTAAGAAGCTGTCATGAAGAAGCAGAGGGGTATGTGACACAGGACAGAAGTAACACGTGAGAGTGGTAATAGGGTGGGGCTCAGAGGAGGACAATTTGAAGGCAATGGTCAGAAGTTTATATTTGGTCCAGATGGTAATAGCAAGCCACTGAAGGGCCATGTTTACACATTTTCAAAATCCAATTAGGATACCACATGTTTTTATGGTCTAATCACCCATTTTGGACCCATTAAATAAATTAGTTGAAAGAGAAAAACAAAGGAAAAAAAATAAAATGATGTGTCATTTGATAGCATTAGGAAATCATGGGATAAATGTGTTAAATTGGAATGTTTGACCTGGAACAAAAATGGATCTAAATATGGTCTTTATGGCTGAGTCTTGAACTTGAACCAGGCCCACAGCTGATGTTACCAAACATGCGCAGTTCAGGCTTTTCAAAGAGGGTGATTTGGGTGAGGGGGAGCATGCATGCGCCCTGTGGAGTGGGGCTTAGATATCCCCTTGTTCAGGAGGAGGCAAAACTGGCAGACATCTCGTGACACAGCTCTGCATCCCAGCAGTTCCATAGGCCACCAGCTGGGGTGGGGAGGAAACAGCTGCTTCAGCGGAATTCCCTCCAGAGAGGAAGAAGTCCAGCCGTGCAAGGTGGGGGGAGGATAGCAGGCAAAACAGACACTGGGAAGAAAGCAAGACCCAAGCCGGCCCCTCCTGGATCTGTCTCTGTCGTTAGCTGCAGCATCATCTTAGCACTGACAGAGAAGCAGTGAGGTGACACAACGGACCAGCAGAGATGGAGGAGAATGTCGTTTTGCTTGGGAGAAAGTAACTCCTCATGCTCTTGTGCTAGGATGACTTTATTTCTTTTGAATAGTGCAGTACCAGGGTGTAGCTCAGAGGTAAGGTGCTTGCTTAGTTTGTGCACAGCCCGGAGTTCAGTATCCAGCATAAAGTGTAAAACAGGTAGGATACAGTCGCCTAACAGGGGTCTCTGAAAACTGAGGTGAGAAGCTTAGACCTCACCTCTAACTTAGTGAATTAGAGCCAACTTCAGAAATACCTCCAAAGTGATTCATGTGCACACACTGTAGTGTGCGAAACACTACAAAAATACCTGAGATAGTCAGCTTCAAAGGTGGATGTTTATTTTGTTCCTGTGTTTCAGAGGCCTCCATCTGGTCTGGGAGACTGCTTCTTTGGGCCTGTGGAAGCACACTACAACAGGAGGAAAATAAGTGACAGAGCAGATCTAGTGACTTCACAGTGGCCAGGACGCACAAAAAAGAGAGAATGGGTCTGCTGTCTCTCTCATGCGTATGTCTCTACTTACCTAATTTCCTCTCGTGACAAGCCACCTTTTATAGCTTCCCATCTGCTCCCTCCCAGTAGCCACACAGGTTTTAACATAAAGCAACAAGTCTGTAACATAAGCCAAACCAAAACAATTGTGTAGAATAGAGAGTTTGCAATGCATTTAATAAAGTAAAATTAGAGGGAAGAAAAGTTAGAGATTTGTAGCCCTGTAGGACATAAAACAGCAAATAGTAGCAACGCCATCCCAGAGAACTCCCCACCAGGTATAAGAACTACAACTGGCCACACGTCTTCATCCCGAAGTCTCTAATGCCAAGGCTAGGGCACATATGTAAGCAGAAGTCTGCAAAAGCTCAGGTCGGAACAGTTCTGCTCTTCAGCCCTGACAGCGCTTTAACCAGCTTGGATCTTTCTTTACAGCTTTTACCTGGAGCAGCTGAATTACACCTGGCTTCCTAGGTCAGTGGTAGTTTGTGTTCCTTCTCTCTCTTTCGGTTCCTATTCCAGACCTGTATCTTTTGTAAGAGGAGCCCCTGCTCAACCAGGAACTGAGGGAGCCAAGTGGAGACAGACAGAGCTGGAATCATTTGCCGTTCAGCTGGAAACATAATGATCCCCCAGCTCCGCAAATGTGGAAATTTCCCAGAACCAGTGTTGTTCCTGGGCCGAGGGACCCTCCCTCATTAGTTCCAGCTAACTTTCCCTTCTTTTAAGTCTTTACTTATGTGCCTCCTGAGGCCTCTGTGGGCTTCTTCCCACCCTGCCTTCCATTTCCTCCTCAGCCCCGAGAGCGGTGCACACAGTAGCTGAAGGCAGTGGTGAGTGCGCTCAGTCCTGCAGCTCTATCCATTCTGTCTTTGGAGTTTAGTGTTGCTTCCTGGGAAATGACAACAATACCAGCTGTGCAGATATGTGCCATTGTCAAAGAGATAAGGTTTCCTAAAGTGGCGTGTTAACACTGCATATGTGATCTAAAATGATATGTGTCATCTACCTGGGGCCTTTAATGGTAAATTCATTAGATGACCTTGGCTTTAAAGAAACGTTAGTATATTCCAAATGCCACATTTACACTCTGATTGCTTGAATTCTCTTTAGACAAGGCTGCCCTGCGATTCATGGATGCACTAGGTGAAGAGAGGGACACTCACATATTTAGTTACAGTAATCTTTTAGCCAGAGACACCGGAAGAAGAATTCAAGCAGAAGAATGTAAAATCAAAAACTGTATCAGGATAAAGGCACAAGTGTATTTTATGAGTCCCAGGACCTGTGATGGAAATTCTAGAAGGGAACCAAGAGTGTCTGACCCTTTAAGGTATGCACAGAACAAGTGCTTGTAGCCACGCTCTCTTCTGCACAACACTGGTATTACCTGCAAGGCGACTTTGGTAAAGAATCCTTGCTGAAGCTACACACATATGCAGACACACACATTTGTCGTTAGAGAGTCAGAGGGCACCATATATCCTTGCAGGTTTTGTCACACACCAGTTCTCAAACAACAATGGCAAACGCAAATGATATTTTCCTTCAAATTATGGAAATAATGAATGATTCCTGTCCCTTTGGCTGCCCAGCCATTTATCACAGGTCATTTACATGGTGCTGGATGGCTTGGTAAACTAATTACTAAGCTCATTCATGTGGTGATGTGTTCTTTTTAGCACAGCATGTGGAAGAAGTTTGGTGATTTCAGTTCCTTCTCTTGGGATTCATAATCCAATTTTCAGACAAACCAAAAGCATTTTACGTGAACCCACCGGCAAGGTCTAAATAGGCACAGTTGTATCTCAATGTTGGACTCGTTGACTGCCAGCGATGAGGTGTGGTTTCTGGGCGACAGCTCTGGCTGAGAAGACGGGTATAAGACAGAAAAAGAAGTCAGTGTGTTGTTGCACCTGTGTGCGTGCTTGTGCGTGTGGGTGTCTGTATATGTGTGTATTCCTGTGTGTAGTTACGTAATGTGTAGATAATGAATGGATTTATTCAGGAAATCAAGCATTCTGACAGAATTTTAAGCATTTATTTAATAAGGTCTTGATTGGGGCATATTTTGGTTGCTTTTAAAAGCTTAAATATTAGTTTTAGGGTTTTTCTTTTTACTATTCCCTGATTTTTGCAGTAATTCCCAATAACATTACTTATCCTACGCCCTCTTCTCTCTGTCTACCAAAGGCAGTCTGAATCCTGTCCCTGTGATGTTGCTGCTGAGGAAAGGAGGTGTGACCTCTGAGCTGTCAGGAAATGCACACAGCTTCTTGCTTTTGCTGTTGTCCTGCCAGGCTCTCTCCATATTGTAGTGTTGCTGAGTGGACAATATAACACATTTACCATCTCCCAAACTCTAACTCCTGTACTGGCCAACTTGGGAGAGATGACAAAGCAGAACAGAGATACCACTGGGAAGCCCTGCCTCCTTGCCTCTGCCATGTGAGATGGGAGAGGCCTTCAGATGGCTCTAGAACCGCTACTCTCAAGCTTTCCCAATCTAGGCCGAGTTTGGTCAGCCATTGAGCAAACACACTGTCAAGAGATCAGAAATGACTGTTCCTATGAAGTTTTAACACTATGCTGTGTGACCAGTGAGACAAATGTGGCTACATGGTGGGGTAGTTTAAAACACGGCAACAAAGAACTGTAGCATACATCATATGCAATTAGTTAAACCCTATTACTTTGTACGTTGGGAAACCATTATCAATTCAAAGGTAAAACAGAGCAGCTAAGACTAAACCCACAAACTTAGCTCACAAAAGGAGGCAACTGCAATGTCATGGTACCTCAGTCTGCTCACTCGGTTGACTCTGGGATCCCAACAAAGAGGTTCTGGCTGGGAAAGCA
Organism: Acomys russatus; assembly: GCF_903995435.1. Taxonomy (NCBI): domain Eukaryota; kingdom Metazoa; phylum Chordata; class Mammalia; order Rodentia; family Muridae; genus Acomys; species Acomys russatus. The sequence goes on along the minus strand of NC_067139.1, from coordinate 3,264,526 downwards.
GATGACACAATTATTACAAGCCTAGGCACAGTATGCCAATTGTGCCAATACCAGGTTCTTTATGTACGATGAACCACGAGAGAAACTTGGTGAGGATATATGGGACCTGCCTACTACTTTATAACCTCTAGTGAACTTTTTTTTTGAAGTGGATGAAATTGAGTGTATTGTGTAGATGTGTGCATGTGTATATCATGTGTGTGGGCATATGTATAATACAAAAACAAACAAATTTGGCAGTCTGTGTCAGCATCTTTTTGATAGATTTTAAGATACAGTTTGACAAAAATTGAAGGTTACTTCAAGGTTCTTCTCCTCAAATCCAGGATGCCTAGATAGCCATGCAAAATACATCCTACAAAGATCCTAACTGAGGGTCTTCTAAGGGGTTGGGATATGTTTCAGTATGTCTTAAGGCTGTTGTGAGTATCAAAATTAAAGAAACTGGGCTAACTGTCATTTCCAATAGGTATCTAAAGAACCAAATGACTGAATGCACAGTGGATAGAATTCTGGAGTGAAAAAGAAGTTCATGCAGACTGATGGCCTAACTAGTTAGAAGCAGATGTTTTGCAGCTTGATTTATCAATACCTCCATAACAATTAAAATTCTAGATTTCCTGACCTGCTCTTACATAAAGGGTACAAACCAAAGGAAGCAGAAGGCAGTATACTTAGTATGTCTTTATATGTCTACCATGCTAATGAAAGATTGAATAACATGGAAAATGGATCTACGACACAAAGCTGTGTATTTCCCTCATGGCTTTCTTTCTTCCTTCTTTCCCTCCCTCCTTCTTTCCTTCCTTCCTTCCTTTCTTTCTTTTGTTTTTTGTTTTATGTTGTTGTTTGTTTGTTTTGTTTTTTGTTTTTCAAGACAGGTTTCTCTGTGTAGCTCTGGCTCACCTGGACTTGCTGTAGACTAGTCTGGCATCAAACTCACAGTGATCCACCTGCCTCTGCCTCCCCAGTGCTGGGATTAAGGGCATGAACCACCACGAGCACCCAGCCTCATAGCTTTCTGTAAACCTAAAACTACAGCCATTCTAAAGAAAGAATTTGTAGACAGATATCATTATATGGACTGAACAGTTTGTATTGACATATTCAAGAATACACACACACACACACACACACACACACACACACACAAGGTCATTGCACGCCCAGTGGGACCCCGGACTTTGGCTGGTACTCTCTTGAGAAGCTAGGTCTCATTGAGCACAAAACTGGAAGTGCACATTCCAGGGTTGAAAAGAATGAAGCTCGGGGTCAAAGGAGCTGGGCTCTGAAACCTGAGCCAGGCCGCAATGAAGGCCTGAAGGCCAGGCCTGGACAAGTTGGTTGCTGCTTTGTGAGAAGCTGGTTACGGAGCTCTGAAACCAAGAGAGGCAGAGGCAGTATCCCTCTTTTGTCTAGGCTGACAAAATGGCTGCTTGAGCTGTAGAGATGCTTAGTCTTTAAAGGCTAGGCTCACAACAGCAACAACAACAACAAAAAAAAAACCATAAGAAACAGCAACTTGCTCCAGCAGAGAGGCGCTGAAGTGGGCAAAGCAGTGCTACGTCCAGCTGACAGTGGTGACCGGCAGAAGCTTGCTGCAACCAGCAGCATATGGCTGAATGACCCAGGGCTCCAGGGATGAATTCCTCTGGAAGAAGGGCAGCCCTTCCTTCCCTAGAATAAATGATGAGTATCAGATGATCTTTGATGAAATAGATGATGCTGGCCCATTTATTTTGTGTGAAAGAAGGACTTATAAACCTTCAGCAGAGGGAAGGGTTTTGAGGGTGAATGTGTTTGATTTGCTGGGACTATGGGCACCAGGGATACTTGATTTACATACAGTAACACAGTCCTATCACAAGAGAGGAACACAGTATTTAATTAACCTATGGTTGGGGGAAGGACTCCAGGTACAGTTAAAGCCAAGACACCAAGATATCTTATTAGCATAGGAGGGATGTTTCCAAGATTCTCCAGGTGTCTGCTGAATGGGTGTCTTCTTATCAGGAAAGGGCTGGGCTTGTGATCTCCCTGAGGGCTATGCGATGTTCCTTAGAAGATTTGGGCTTCACCAGATCCCAGCTGAGGAAGGGAGTCCATCATTTTATATCAAGCTCAGTGACTATCTGTAAATGCCAGACTTTGACCTTAACAGGAGGGTCAGATACAGAACACACACACACACACACACACACACACACACACACACACACACACACACCAACAATGAAAGAAATACAGACTACGACTTTACGATTTCCAGACACACATGTATCATCAGTAAAAGAAGTGCAGACCATGAATTTAAGAAAGAGCATAGGATGGTTGGAGGAGGAAATGAAAGAGGGAAAATTATGTAACTATGTGTTCAAGTTTTAAAACCTATTTTGAAAACTTTTCTTTGATGCTGAAAGTTTCGCTTTCTTTGGCATTTGACCACTGACAGCTAACAGCTTCACTCGTCCTTTTACATGCACTTTTTCTTTCGTGTCTTTTCCTTCCTTCCTCTCGGTGATTATTTCTCAAGAGAAACACTTGTCTTAGCTTTATAATAGCACATTTTGTGCTCCTCAATGAATGTGAACAAAAGCAGGATGATAAATAAGAGAAAAATCACACACGTGCATCCCTGTGCTTGTGATCCAGAGACAATGTCACCAGGGTTCTACAGGGATTACTGGTACCATGAACTCTGTTATCGCCACCATCAATCTGGACAAAAACCTAACAGTGGTTTTCCTTTCATGCACCATCTCCAAATATTTCAATGTTTTGGGAATTTAAGCACTGTCGGGACATTCCTATTAAAAATGTCATTTTTTTTTTAAGCAAAAGAGAATGAGGTCTTACTTGAAAAAAAAAAATCTCCTAGCATCGCATTCATTATAAATGCAGTGTCCATTGTGGAGTCCAATGGGAGTATGATGGGGAATCTTTGGCAGCTTGACCAGCTTTAGAATGGCTATGTAAACGAGCCTCTGGCGTTTCCATGAAAATATCTCCTAAAAGGTTTAACTAGGGAGGGATGGCCTAATCTGAATGTAGGCAGCATCATTTCTTGGACCAGGGTCCTGCACCATATATAAAAGGAAAGAGTGAGTGAAATGGGACAGAAATATTGCTTCCTCCTTCCCCTCTGTTGGAACTATGTAACTAGCTGCCACATGCCTGCTCCTGTCACCATGATATTGTCACGACAATGGATTGTGTCCTCAGACTTTGAGCCAAATTAAAACTTTTGTTCATTAAGCTGTCTCTGCTAAGTATTTTGTCAAAGCCAAGAGGAAAAAAGCTAATACACCAAGCATGCAGAAGAATGTGAGAATGCCTATAATAAATAAGTTTAACTCATTGTTTAATGAAGCATTTTTCAAACTTGTTTAAGATGGATTTCATTTTAATTTTCTTTTACTATTTCTTGCCTCCTATTTGCTAACTTTTCCTGAATTTGTAAGTCTTTAAAGATGTTTCTTAGATGATGCAATGCTCAAAAGTGCTAGACTAAGTAAGTATTCATGTTTGTTGCACACCAAGGCAAAGGACCAGTTTATCTTTTGATCTTATTTTAAAAATTATATAATCTTCTTGGAATTAGTTAAGAACTTAGTTTTTTTCTTCTTTGCCATGTATCTTTGAATAAGTAATCAACTCTGGTCCTTGACTTTGATATTTCACAAAAGTACATGAGCAATAAGCCTTACTTGTGGCTTTGCTGAGGAGTTGGGATTGTAGAGTCTCTCTTCACCCTGGGTATATAAAGCTCTCACAGTGGCTGGGTGACCTGGCAGCTGAATATCCTCAAGCAAAATAACCTCCATTCTGTTGAATTTTAAACTCAATTCTAGATAAGAAGCCATGAGATTGACTCCTGTCAGGCAATGTGTAAGTAAGGCCCAACAGGCAAAACAGCTTTGGGAATTGGGAGCAGATGGAGGTTATAGAAGTGCATCTCATGCCCTAGTGCTGATCTCCAAAGTCCAAGGTTGTGGTGAACTCACTACATTCTTGGTATTCTCACAAGTATGCTACATATACATGGTGATTTAACCTTGACATCAATGTGTGAGGCTGACCCACTGGTGATTCACATTTTATAAAGAACTGTTGGAAGTTGTGTACATAATTGGTAAAGGAAATGCCAATGTTGGCAGTCAAGAAGACTATGCAGCTGTGTTGTTTTGTATTGGACTAAAACTACTACAGATCTACTATTTTCCTCCAAATATTCATACCCTTTAATCTTTCTATTTTTGCCATGGTACAGAAAATCTGCACTCCTGACCTGAGTATCATTTCCAAGAGGAGTTAGGACCCTAGCATGTTGCCATTCCAGAGTCCATATTTTTGATCCAGGTAGAAGGCAAGACATTTTCATAAGAAAAGCAACATTATTTCTCCCTTTAACTTTGGTTTCCTGTAATTAGCTCTTAGAAATGGTTCTTTGTTTCAAACAAACATCTATTCATACCTACTATACACTGTTTGCTATTGAAAGGTCCTCTTCTCTCAGCAGCCCTGTATAACTGACAATCCACCATTAGCCTAGTGTCTTTTGCTTTTCTGACTAAAATGCAAAGAAGAAGAGAGTCTCATGATAGAGCACAGGCCCTACAAGGGTAGAATCCAAAGGCCAGCAGGCTGGGTGGGGACCAGCATAGCTGGAAGGAAGGAACATAAATGTGAGGCCCATCACAATGCCCTTTATCTTTTCTCTGACAAATTGTTTCCCTGCACCAAATATCACAGAACAGTTGAATGTGTCCCTAAAAACACCAGCATCAGAACCTTGACTTCCACATAGCACTGCTGTGGGTGAGTGGCTTTGAGGCCACAAGGGGTCCGTTTCTTCAGTTGACTAATAGCAGGAAACTTCTATCTTGCCATAGAGGGATAGCTGACTTCCATGGCTTCCTCTTTCTTCTTACGCCAAATGACCTGTTCTGTCCTTCTGACACCATAAGACGTCTTCACCAAAACCCATTTTGCTTTTTCACTTCCTCACAGATGTGCCAGAAACATGAACTACAATGAGCTTTTATAAACTGCACACTGAAGCACACTAAAAATGTATCTTAGAAAAGGTGGCTTGCCAGTCAAAAGACTCATAAAGAAGCATTTTAGTTCTTGAAGTCACTACAGTTTCATCATTGCTCCTTAGCATTCTCAGAAGTACAGGGAATTTTTTCCAGAAATTTATTACATATTTAAACTTTTATTGTCTAGTAATTTATTGATGATAGATATATAGCAACTAATCATGATGGCCAATGCATCAGCCAAACGTAAAATATATTAATCTACATTCAAACATGAAGCAGTCAGCAAGTGACCATACTGAATTAGGCTGTTATTGTTTTGCTTTCATGTACATCACATGTATGTGGTATATACATATATATATATATGGTATGTATGTGTGGTTTGTGTGTATGGTATATGTGTGGAATGTCTGTACATGGTATGGAATGACATGTGTAGTATATGTGCAACATGTGTGTGGTATGTATGTCTCATATATATTTGTGATATATTTTGTAGTATGTATGTGTGGTATATGTGTGTGGTGTACTGTGTGATGGCTGTGTGTTGTATTTGTGTTTTAAGTGTGTGAAATACATGTGTCAAATATAGTTTATGTATGCGATACATATATGATCGATGTGTGATAAAATATGTTCTCTGTAAGTGTGCCTTATGTCTGTCTGTTTGGTATAGGTATATAATGTATGTATGTGGCATATGTGTGTTGTCAATGGGTACATTATAATGTGTAGTATATATGCATAATGCATATGTGTGGTGTGTGTCTGCACATGTATATATATGCATGTATATATATATGTATATATGTGTGTGTATGTATGTATGTATGTATGTATGAACTTTTGTGTTGCTTGGTGTCCAGAATCTGGAGAAGAACACCCAGGACACTCATTCCCTTCAGGCAAGATCTCTCAATGGGCCCAAAGCAAGTCAAACCCCCCAGCAATTGTTCTGTCTCCATCCCCCATGCGTAGGGTTTACAGGTTAATGGAGCTGTGCCTAGATTTTAATGTGTGTGCTAAGGACTTGAATTCAGATATTCACACTTAAGCAACGAGTTTTCTTAGGAACTGAGCCATCTTCCCAGACCTATTTTTGCAATGTTTATTATTTTAAAATGATTATTAAGAATTATTTATTCCTAATTGGGCATAGTAGTACAAATCTTTAATCCTAGCACTAGGAAAGCGGCTCTTTCTTCTTGGATGTCTTTCTCCGGCTTCTGGGCACCACTCAACACATATGTTTATTCATATATATATATATATATATATATATATGTGTGTGTGTGTGTGTGTGTGTGTGTGTGTGTGTGCGCACGCGTGTGTGTGTGTGTGTGCATAGTACATGTGCAGATACACAACACACATGCAAGCAACATACCACAATATGCGTCATACACAGATACACTAGGGTGCATCTCTCAGCCTTGTAACCTTTGTGCTCTACAAAACAAGTTCTAGGTCAGCCAGGGAAACACAATAAGACCATTTTATTAAAAAAATAATTTTTTAACTAATATAATCAAATTAATTGTCGTTCTCTGACATTCTTACATACTTCTTAAAGACAGCCCTGCAACTATGCCCAGATTCCTCCTCCAAACACCAGTGGAACTTGGCAAAAAGCACAGCTATCTGCAGATGCGCTTGACATGGTATGCTTGAACTTTTGTTTCTGCCTCCTTGGAGTTGCCTAGCTGTCCTGGCCGTGGCTTGCCTACTGATGTGAGCTGCCATGGGCACGCCTTCCCACTTCCGGGGCCCTTGACAAGCATTCTCGTGGCAACATGTGTGAATGCAGTTCACGACTCCAAACCAATCACATTTTAGCAGCCATCTTTACTTCATTACTGTAAGATCCATGCGACAATTATTATTTATGCTCTGGAAACATTTATTATATTTAAACTAGAAAAACAAATTGGGTCTTCTCATTTCTTCTGAGAAAGAGGTGGTAGGTTGTTGTCGCACCGCCTGGGTTACAGTTGGGTCCAGTTCTTCACTCAGCAGAGCTTTGGCCTGAGGATGCACTAGAGCCTAATCTTTCTGATCTTGCAAAGTGGCAAATATAGGGATCTTATGAATTTTCTGGGGGGTTTCACTATAGAGAAAATAACTTTAAAAACAATCTTAAGACATATTTCAGAAGAGGGCTTTAATGAGCAGCGACTCCCTTTGGCTATATTTAGCTATGAGGTATTTTCCTGTACTTTCCAGCCCCTAGCTGGCTGCCACTCACCATTCTCTGTGCTCGATACTCACTACTGTAGAACAATCCTACTTTACCAGCTCCCAGCACTTAATTTTCATTATCATTTTTGTTTCTTAAAGTGAAAATCACACCATATTATCTACAGGGCCATTGGAAATAACACTTGCTATCTGATTTTCTGGAGTCACCTTGTGCTGTTATAGATTTAGCAGGTTTCACAAAATATCAAATATACAAGCCTTAAAGAGGAAAAGTCTCCATTCTAGTATATAAAAAAATTCCTAAATTCCAGAAGGGTGAATGAACAGATGGATACTTTGGGGACATGTGTGTGTGTGTCATTTTTGTTTTACATTTCCTTGGCTCTGCAAGAGAACACATTTCTACAAAGCATGGTAGCTACAGGGAGGGATCATGTTAAACTAAACCTGGAAGCAAAAAATGAGGAGTAAATAGTTTAGCAAAAATTCAGTTCCATATGTTAATTCTGAAAAGTTTCATTATTGAAACCACAGATTTAAAATAACAGAGCCACAGTCTAAGACACAAAAGATAAATAGTGGCTTCTGGAACAGAAATTACTTTCCTTACTTGAAGGTATATATGTCATTCAACTCATTCATAGATGTATTTGGGGCTTCTGTTCATTAAGGAAATTCAATGCCTTAATAAACACCCATAAAAAGCAATTGCAGAATAGCCCTTCCCCCACCCCTGCACCCAAGTGATAATTTCCTATGTGGGAAGTGACGCTTGAGCTTCAAACAACACAGAGGAATGGTTACAGATTCGCCTCTTGCCACAAGCATACAATGCTCGTGAGCACCAGGTTATCATGCCAGGGCAATTGCCGAACACATCCAGAGAGAAAACCTAAGGAACCCCAGGTTGCCAGAATAAAGAATGAGTTTTGAGCAGAGCTAATACAGAAACATTTTACGGTGATGGAAGCTCAGAATTAAACAGATGCCCTACATTATATAGACTGAGGGGTAAATGCTTACGTATAGACAATAGTTTTGTACTTTGGTCCCTGTGAGACATGCCTCTTGGAGATGGATATAGCAGCCTGGTAGGGTCTTCTACTCTGTGACAAGACCTGGCAGGTTATAAGATTTTTCTGCAAGTCTAAGGGAAAGCAGAAACACCACTAGCCAATCAACAAATTAAAAAAGAAAAAGAAAAAAAAAAAAAAACAATTTCCTTGAGAAATTGAAAGCCTAGCCTACCATGTGCAGAGGCGTGACAAGCAGTGTTTTGTTACTAGCTGGAACAGAATGTTGACTCAGAAACAGTATGAACTCTGGTCTCAGGCAGATGAAACCCTGACAATTTTCAAAACGCAAACTGGTAGGGATTCCAAGACTCACAGAGAAAAGGAGAGTGTGTTTACTTACTTTCCTTTCCAATACACATGTTGAAGAATCATGTCATGGTTTGTGCAATAGTTGTGCAAACAGTGGTGCTCAGTGTTCAGTATTGCTAGAATCAGACTGGATTAGTGACTATTTCCCTTTCCCTTCCGTCCTTTCTTTCCTTTCTTTTTATTTCTCTTCTCTTTTCTCTTTTTCCCTCTTTGTCGTCTCCTTTCTTTCTACATTTTCACCCACCATTCTCTTTATATTTTTTAAGACAAGGTTTTGCTACATAGTCTAAGTTGGTATTGAACTTGTAATCCTCCTGCCTTACCTCTGAGTTGCTAAGATTCCATGTGTGTGCTACGATGTCCACCCTATAATGTGTTATTTTCTATGGAAGAAATAACTACTCAGGAAAAGTCTGATGTGAAAAATTATGAGATGAATTTACAAGAGAAACAGAAAGAAAAGGTACAGTGAACTTTTCAGATATATTTAGTTAATTCTTAGGTGTGTGTGGGGGCAAAGGAACCTAAATTAGTTTATTTAAAATCAAGTCCTGGACTATATGGATAGGAGTAGAAATGGAGGCAAAGCAAAGGGGAAAGTTTAAAGAACAGCTAGAAGAAGGATAGCTATTTTAACCAAAAATGTGGAAATTAATGTAATAATGAACTCATTATGTGAAATGAGATCCCAAGACAGGATGTCTGGACAAAAACAACTAAATCAAGAAACACAAAGTCTTATGTCATGTGGGCTTAAGAAATATCTATAGAATAGTCTACACAATCACTAAAGAATATTCTCTTCAGTAGCGCTGAATAAAATATATAAGGCATTTCTTTAAAACAGACCACATACTTGAAGACACACACACACACACAAATCTAGAAAATTTGAGTGGAAGATATAATTCCATATTTCTTCCCTGACAGCAATGCAATAAAGGTTAAAATAAACATTAAAAAAAAATCTCTTGTACTTAGACAAACCTATGAAGATGTAATAACACATTACCAAGTGGTGAATGAGTCAAAGAAGAAATAAAAACATCCTAGATAAGAATGAAAACACAACACAACAAAACCTCTGGGGAACATTAAAAGTAGTCCTATGAGGAACATTTATAGCTACAATCGCCTACTTTAAGAAATCAGAAAGAACACAAATAAATAACTTAATGATGCAATTCAAGATTTTGAACGCCAAGTACAAACAAATCTACCAAATGAAAAAAAAATTTAGAATAGAAACTAATGAAACATAAACAAAAGAGAACAGTACAAGTAAGCGATAAATCTAATAACAAGTGTTGAGAGGACACGAAGCTAGGGACCTCGACACATTGACTGAGGAGTATAAAGTGCTGTCAGCCAACAGAAAGATGTCAGCCCTATGCATGAGGACTATGTTATTCATCCTTGCTGATCATGAGGACTCACTAAGTCTCTCCTGTGTAACCAGCCCTTGGCCCTAGAGAATAGAAAAGTGGCAAGGGCCCTGCTATGGGGGGCAATGTCTGTCTTCTCACTCGCTTACACTGAACCTCTCCTTCACAATACTTGCCAGAGCCCTGTAAGCAGTTCTATGTCTCTGTTTTCAGTTTTGGTTTGATGAACCTTTACAAAGAGTACCAAAGACTTTCTGGGGGGGGGGGGGGGTGAAGAACTAAGCTCTGTGAAACTTTGAGTGGCCAGAGTAGAGGCTGAGTTCCTTACTGATGTTTGTGCATATCGAAGACTTTGACTAACTCAGGCTTTTTAGATGATGATGATGATTCAGCCCTCTAGTTTTATATGTAAAACTTTTAAACTCCACCCAAGGTGTAGGCTGGATCTAGGCCCCTGCAGAGATGTGGCACGTGAACAGCTCAGGCTTCATGGGGCAGCTTTTTTCATAACAACCAGAGGCTGTAAACAACCTAGATGCCTCTCAACTGAAGAATGGATAAAGAAACTGGCACATTTACACAATGGAATACTACTCAGCTATTAACAACAAGGAAGTCATGAAATTTGCAGGTAAATGAGTAGAACTAGAACAGATCCTCCTGAAAGAGGTAGCCCAGACCCATAAAGACACACATGACACACACCCACTTATAAATGGATTTCAGCCATGTAATACAGGATAAACATTCCCTCAATTCACAGACCCAGAGAAGGTAACTAACAAGGAAGACCCAAGGGAGGATGATTAAACCCCACTCAGAAGGGGAAATAGAACAGTGGGAGGACAAGGGAGGGGAGGGAACGCAGAGAGAAATAAGATTGGAGATCAGAGCTGGAGAGAGTGGGGCAGGAGGACAGAGGGCCTGCAGAGAGAAGAGAAACCATGGGTGGAGGCATCTCTGTGACACCCTGGAGACAGGACAGGATAGGCTTCTGGGAGAATATGGGGACAACTCAAGCTGAGACTCCTAGTGGCAGAGGTCATGGGAAGTGAAGAGGACATCCTCTCACTAGACAGGACCCCTAGTGGAGGGACGGGAACACCAACCCACCCACAAGAACTTTGACCTATAATTTACCCTGCCTACAAGACGTGCAGGGATGAAAATGGAGCCGCGATTGAGGGAATGTCCAACCTATGCTTGCCTAAACTGAGACTCACCCTATGGGAGAGAGCCAATCCTTGACACTATTAATGACACTCAGCTATGCTTGCAGACAGGAGCCTAGCATAGCTGTCTTCTGAGAGGCCCCATGCAGCAATTGATCCAACAAGATATAGAAACTAATAGCCAAATATTGGATGAAGCTGAGGGAGTCTTATGGAAAAATGAGGGGAAGGATAGAAGGCCCTAGAGGTGACAGGAGTCTACAAGAAGACAAATAAAGCCAACCACGCAGGGCCCAGAGAGTTTGTGGAGACTGAAGCACCAACCAAGGGCCATGCGTGGACTGGATCTAGGTCCCTACACAGATTAGCAGATGGGCAGCTGAGGCTTCATGTGGGTCCCTGGTAAAGGAAGTAGGGACTGTCTCTGGCGTGGATTTGGTTTCCCGCTTTTTGAACACTTCCCCTTGGGGGTCTCCCTCTCCAGGCCACAGGGGAAGAGGATGTGCTCAGTTCTGATGAGACTTGGACTTGATGAGCTGGGGTGTGTGGGTGTGTGGGGACTTCTCTTTCTGAGAAATAGGGGAAGGGGCATGGCGAGAGTGAGGGAGGATGGGACTGGGGCGGGAGAAGGGAGGGAGTTATGATCAGGATGTAAAGAGAATAAATAGATTACTTAATTTTAAAAAAGCTATATTAAGGAAGAATGACACATACTCTGTCAGGTCTGCATCACAGAAAGAAATGCTTAACTCATTTATTTATTTTTGAAAATTGACGCATTCTGGGAAACATTTAGAATTGCAGACTAGGGTCTATGGCTGTCCCTCCCAAGCCTCCCAGCTTCTTCTTGTCTTCTGTAAATTTCTTGAGAAATCTCAGGGCAAGAATCCTAAGGAAGTTTTTTCTCTGTGTGTCATCACGTAGGCTAGAAGCTTACACGGTATCCTTTCAAAGGACTCCTAATTCCTGCATATGTAGACTGTCCTGTGGGGTGGGGCATGATGGGAATGAGAGGGTCAGCTATTCAGGAAGTTTGTCCGTCCATTTCACAAATCCTGTGACTTGTGGTTAGAAAGAATCAAAGGTATTCGGGCCAGTAGCCTCCTCAGTCGTGGCTCCTGGGAATATAAACCAGTCGTCTCCTGTGGAAAATGTCAAGCTCTCATGAGAGAAACAATTGAAAAAAACAGACATAACAAGGGGCATACTTAGCTTTGTAATGTCATCCAAAGACCACAAGGAATCTGTGATAGCAAGACGCTCAAATTCCTCTTTGATCTACATAAACTGAGTAATTACCATAGTATTACAAGTGGTGGGTCAAGGAGTCCAGAAAGCACCGAAGTTATCTTGGTGGATAACAGGCTCTGCTTTTCAAAGAATCAATTAACCCTTTCCAGCCACATTTTCTTTGCTTCTATATTGGGAGTAATACTGTGAAGTTTTCCTAAGGTTTTCAGAACTAAAAGGTCGTGCAGGACAAATGCTCAGCAAGGTATAAGGAAGCCTGGGTAGAGATCAGGGCAATTGCTTTTTTTCAGGGTTGGTGATTAAAGCAAGTGGCATGTACATGCTAGCAGCGCTCTTCCTCTGAGTGCTCTCCAGAGACAGGACTGGGGCTGCATCTCTGACCTCTGGATCTTACACCTTCCATGCCTAACATCAGTGCAAAGCAACCCACATTTCACCAGTAGCCTTATAGGCAAGTGAAAGAAGCACGTTTCAATTATTTTGAGGTTGAGACTCTGGAACTATAGGAACACCATGAAATTAACAGGACGCGTAGATTAAAGATCAAAGAAAGCCTTCAAGAAATGAAAACATTAGAAACTACTGGTTGTGTAGAACACTAGTCCCAAGGGGTCTACAGGCATCTCTGGCCTTCCTATGTGACGAACATGGAAAACAATAAGCTCGAGTGAGTCAGCAGCCCAGCTCTGAAGATGAGCAACTGCAACATGCCCTGGCTGAGGGTTACAAGGCAGACTGCCTCACTTCTGTAGGCTTGGGTCTCTATTCTCTACTAAGGAATCAATGATGGTTCTTTCATGGACTTAGTAAAGTGTTAAATGTTTTGGGTATGCTTTCTTAATACATTCTTACAGTAGAACAAAAATGGCACCACCATTTTTGGCATGACTTTCAGATACCAGATGACAAGATTATTGAATCTGAGTGTTCATAGCCCTGCTCAGTCAGGCCTTCCTCATGCAATCCTCCCCTCTGTCCTCAAGTACGTGGGAGCCCTCGTGAGGACTCTTGAGCAAGCCAGCCTACGTGCAGTGTGATGACCTGAAAACCCAGTCATCCTCAGCCTCTCCTCTGCAGTGGGAGCATGAGTCACTCAGCTCTCAAAACGTTGCCTCCTCCAAGGTGAGTGCTACTTCTTTGCATAGACAATGAGGTCTCAGCTATATATGATCATGTCTCCTTGAAAGTTCTTAGTCACAAATTAGTCAGACCACCTCCAAATCAGAGGGTTGAGCTTCCCTCTGGCTTAGCATATAACTTATAGAACCTCTTCAAAAGTGTTTTTGTCATAGCCCCTCCATTTCTTGTAGCCTGTGACAAGCTCCACACTAACTAGATAGGTTTTTTTCCCCTCTTTCTTGAGAAATTCCCCTCTCTGGCAGGCCCTTGCCCAGCATCTGAATGAAACTATCTGTTCTTCTTTACAGGATAAACTGAGGCATCAGATTGTCAGAAGGCATTGTTTCAGGGATGTTTTCATACAAAAACATTCAGGAAGACATACAGAGTTTCTGCATGGCCCCTACTCTAGTTTCTCCCGTTATTAGCATGTCTTATAATTGATACACCAATATCCATGCACTATTATCAACTAAAGACCATCTGTAATTTATACTGGGGTTCAGTTGTGTTTGCAGCACTATGGCGCATGCCATATATGTACCATGGCAGTATCACACAGAATATTTCACTGAGCTAAAATCACTGTGATTCTCCTTTCTCCCTCAATCTCACATCCTAATCCCTTTAACTATTCTTTTTCTTGCTATTTCTGTGGTTGTTTTTCTTTCTAAAAGTCATAGTTGGAATGTGTCTGTTCACAATGGCTTCTTTCACTTAGAAATATAGTCTTTTTAATATTTACATTAAAGATAATTTTTATTGTATTACTGTATATGTAGTTGTTTTACCTGCGTATATATCTGTATATCACTTTGGTGCCTGGTACTAATGGAGGCAAAAGAGGAGTATCAGATCCCTAGAACTGGAGCAACCGATATGGATTCTGGGAACTGAACTCAGATCTTCTAAAAGAGCATCCTATGCTCTTAAACAATGTAGACATCTTTGCAGCCCTGCAACACAGTCTTTTAATTGCTTTGCAACTTAATTATTTTTATTGATTAATAATATTCCATGGTATAAATGTATCAGATTTTCCATTTATATTGAAGGGTAAGTTGGTTGTTATCATTTTCAGGCAATTATGAAAAAAAAACCTGTGCTTTCATATGGACTTAAGCTTTTCTAGAGACCTTTTTTTATTAAGTTTTCCACATAGACTATAGGTTTTTTTGGTTCTATTTGTTTTTACTTTTTAGTCACTTGAATAGATTTTAAAATTTTTAAAGCGTTTTGTATTTGAAAGATGGATGGCTAAATGGAAGACATGCTTTTCATTCATTTAGCCTTTCAGACTCCTGCTTATTCATGCATCAAGGTGTGATAACACCAAAGATGGGAGTATGTGTGAAGATGGTGGTATTGTCATAACAATCAGCCAATAATTATCCGTCTTTGTTTCCTTAAATGATGTATTTAGTATTCCTTCATGCCATATTGCTTAGAAACTCAGAAAAACAGACTATCAAATGTCTTCTGCCTGAATTTTTACACATTTGAATTCAGTATCTGATGGTTTCTAAAGCTATTCTTCATTCCTGATCAATCACACATTATAAATTCTCACTCTGTGCTGATATCTCTACTTAGAGTCTGGAACTACGATTAAAAGAGAAATTAGATGCATCCTAGGTGACTCTTTGTTGGCTGGAAATAAGATTACAGTCATCTGAGTTGTGGGAGGGCCTTGTTGAGAAATGGTTAGTGAGAAGAAAAGGTTAGAAGATCCTCCTGAAGAGAGAGAAAGTGTGTGTGTGGGCAGGGGGAGGAGGAGGGATATTGGTGTGCCAGAGATGCAGCAGTAGACATCCAGTTCCCGTGATTCTGTAAATCAGTGGTTCTCTTACACTTGTGACTTACCTTAAGTTTAGATGGGTTGGCCCATTTATGGAAATTTTCTGATGTCATTGGTCAGTCCCAATGTTATTGGCAGAGTGACCTGGTCTCCTATTCATAACTTGGGTGTTTCGTCTAAATGCTACCACTGTAAATGGCGGGGAATAAAAGTACTGGTCTCTAACCCAACTGTTTCACCAAATAAAAGCAAAACTTTTCAAAATAGAATTTTCTGAATGAATTGACTGACAGTGGTAAAAATAGTATTTTAAAGATAGGATGCCAGGACTGAAAGTCAAGAAGACAGTGTGATTGAACAAACATGGCTTCCTTTCCAAGGACTTCATTGTCACTCTATTCCATGGGAAAGACTACCATTATCTGACCTTCGACTACCAGTGGTTATTTTTTCATGTTACAAAGGTTCAATATTTCAAATGCTCTAGACTTTAAAGTAATGCTGACCATTCCTTCCAACATATAGAACAAGAAACTAGATCCCGATATCTCAGTCTGTACAAAATTCAACTCCAAGTGGATCGAAGACTGCAATTATAGATCTAATACATTGAAACTGCTAGAGAGTAAAGAAATGGTAGGGAATATGCTTCAACATATAGGTAAAGGTAAGAATTTTCTGAATATAACTCTGGAGGCATAAAGAACAGACAGGGCCAATGATTGGTAAACAGAATCTCATGAAACTAAAAGCTCTGTATAGCAAAGGACGTGTCCAGAGCAAAGAAACTGTCCACAGAATGGGAGCAAATACTTGATAGGTGAATATTCAGTAGAAGCTTAATAACTATAATATATAAGGAACTAAAAAATAAACTTGGAAACAACACAATTTAAAAATGGACTATGAAACTAAACAAAAAGGATTCCTTAAAAAATTTGCCTAGAAAATATTTTCAAGTGCGTTCAGCATTAGCAATCAGAGAATTGAAGCTTAAAACTGTTCTAGTATTCCAGTCCAGGCAGAATGGCCACTATCAAGGATGTAAATGGTAGTACATGGTAGCACTCATGTAGGGAAATGCAAGTCATATACACTGCTAGTGGGAGTACAGGCACGTAGGAAATAGATCTGGAGATTTTTCAAAAATGAAAGACATAGCATATAACACAAATATAGCATACCTTGGCATATCTTAAAGCATCTGTGTCCCACTGTAAAGACACTCATGCTCATTCCTCTTCATGCAAACTCTACTCACAATAACTAGGAGATAGAATCAGGCCAGGTATATAGCAACTAATGAAGATAGGGTACACATATACAATAACTCTTTATCCAGCCGTAAAGAAATTGAGATTATGAAATGTGCAAGTAAATAAGTAGACTTGAAAAAAAAGTTACACTAAGTGAGTTAACCCATACCCAATGTAAAAAAACAAATACTGTGCATTCTCTCTATGTGAATCCTACTTAATATCTTTAGCTTTGTCTGTTTAACTTGGAGTGTCTATTGTCACTATTTAGAGAGCTAGTAAATGGTCATTGGTCAATGAAGGGTCATCTTCCGGAAAGGGAACAGTAGAACACAGAGAGGTATTATGGGGGAAGAGAGGACAATGGAAGTGTGTGGTCAAATGGGAAAGGACATGTGAAGATAGCACAGAGGATGGAGTGAAAAGAGGCATAATTAACAGTATGAAAATTTGAAAAAGCTACAAGGAAACCTACTATTTTATAAGCTTCCTAAAAGCTATGTATCCACAGATTGTCAAACCAAAATCCCAGTACAGGATATGACATACCTCCTTTGAGTTGTTAGTCAGAAGGTTTCCAGCTGTGAACCTTGTGAGCCACAGTAATCATAGATAGTCCTGACAAGATAAACCCATGGTGTAATAGTGGTAAAAATACTATGGGAGTGACCATATGCTTTCGGATTGGATTTAAGGCCCACTCCACAAAAGGAAACTATGCTTAGTATTATAAATATAACATAAGACTAAGGAGTCAACAGGTCCTAAGGGGGAAAACTATTAGTATTTCTTAGCATATTATCAAACTGCAGTCTAAATAACTGTTTTTACCCTTGTAAATCAGATCTCTGCTTAGTCCTCATCAGAACATCTTCTTTTCCCACTAGATGACAGTTAATACAGAGATTCATAACTGGTGAAGATGCAGAGAATAAGTGTCTATGGTGTACAAAGCTCTGAATGGGACACCTATGTCATAGTCCCATACCCCAAGGCTCAGGGAATGTTATGTAAGTAGACTCAGAAATATTATGTGAGTCAGATATCGGGGAAGACAGCTATAAAGCACTATGTTCTGGTCAAGTCAAGGCCTTTGTATTGAACTCACAGCCCTATGTGTGGTGGCACAAGACCTAGTTCAAGATCAAGCCATTCAATGTTCCATGTGGAAGGGGTAGTCCTACAAGGTTCTATTCAATGTCTGACGGACCTAGAAATTCTTTTGAGCCCTGACAGTGCATGTAGCTGTATGGATGGGGAAAAAAAAAAAAAAAAAAAAAAAAAAAAAGCCCTGGTTTGTGCTTACTTTCTATGTTCTTGTATGTACAACTCAAAAGTGACTGTCAGAGCATCAACATTGTGTCATTCAACGTTCAGTTTATCGGGGGCTCTGTGAACATACATTTTGCCACTGTGTGGACAGCTTAACAGCAAGCACTCAGAAATTGAAGTCGTTTTAATTTGGAGACTAAACATTTTCCCTTCTACTCTCTTTCTCATCCTTCTTTCCATGGCCTTATCTATGCCTATTCTCTTATCTCACCAGGTTCATTTGTTGGATTTTGCCATCCAGATTTCTCCATGAGTCTTTTGGGAGGGCTGTGTCCATCAATAACTGTATCTAGATAGAGATTTGCATGTGACAAGAACTCTAATATCCAGCCCTGTTTATACGGTTCTCAACGAAGGCCAGCTTTCAGGGCGTTGTCCTGGAATCTACAAGTCTTTATGTTTACAAATTTCTCTTGTGGCTCTGGGAGGCCAAATATTTTTGGCGCAGTGGTTCTTCCATGTGTACATAATGCACGGTTCAAAATGGTTGCTTTTATTTTCTAGTTTAGGAAGCTTGATTTAGTTGGTTGAATCTGGAGACTTGTCTGTCAATAAGCACTGACATGTCTGGGAACCAGATATTCCCTGGGTCTGACTTGAAGAGATTCTCACCATGAGGAGCCTGAAATGTCCCTGTAGAGATGGGCGGGTCATTACTTGTGAACAAGGTGCTGAGGACAAGGAACCTGAAATTGGTTCTGGGGATCCAAGTGGATGAGAGGTGTAGGAGAATAACACTGAAGGAAGGAGAAGTATTGCGCTTTCAAACTCTGACTTTATCAAAAGACCCAAAGTTCTCAGCACCAAAAAGTTTGAATCTGCCAGCGTTCCCTTGGTTCTTTTTGACAAGATGACCATTGGCTTCCTTTGCTCATATTACTGGCACAGTGATTGCAATAGTCTGTAAAAACAACATAATCAGCCAATCACATTCCTTACTGTGTTTAGTGCATTTGAAGTAGAAAATGTGCTGCCTTGCAGTTTCTTAAGCAACTCCACGTAACTGGAATACCAGTACATGTGTGCACGCATGTGCTTGAAGAATGTGAAGGAAATGCGACAGAGTGATTTTATTCATATATTTATGTATATGGAGAAAAATAAGACTGTTAGAAAAACAGTTCATTATCTTTGGACCACAAGCTTTTTATTTATTTGGTTCAACTAGCAAGTATTGAGAGCTGAGCCTGTGTTTGGAGCCAGGAACAGAAACTTAGCTGGGGCCGGAGGGACCAGTATAGCCCACATCCAGCTAATGAGAACTAATTGGTCCTTCCTGCCACCAGGCTGAAGATAATTGGATCCTTGGACATACTGACCTTTTTATTTGCTCACCATTTAGCATGTGCTCTTGGCTACTGGCTTGGAGTTTAAACACTGGTACATTTAAGCCACCAGCCACATTCTTTCTTCATGTGCATCTACCCTCTTTTCTCCTTTCTTCCTTCCTTCTGTCTGCCCCTCATTCTGGCCTTTTGAGAAAGGTGGTGTGAGTGGCCTGAGTAGAGTCCTCCTGCCAACTGTAGACAGGCAGTCCTTGTTGTCTGGCCCTCTCTCTCAGGATGAGGAGAAGCAGCCCTTAATGAGGCCTCAGAAATGTAGTGAAAAATGCAAATAGCATGGCTCTACTCTTGCTTGGTGGTCCTAGCTGCTGCCTCCAATCCCAGCTCAGTTGGGCCGGCCGGGCTTCCTACTTTACTGGCCCATATGCTAGCTGACAAGTGAAGAAGGCACTTGTGCTCTGGGAGCAGTGAACTGGTCATGTGTTTCTGTGACTTCTTTAGTGCTGCCAGCTGCCTGCTGAGCTAACTCAGCCTAGTCATTCAGCCCATAGAGGCTGAGGAACCTGGTAGGCAGGGGCCCAGAAGGCTGATTCTCCCTCACTGGACCTTTTGTAGCCATGCCTTACCAGTTGCTAAGATGAGAAGTTTCTTAAAGTCATAGCTCTGACTATTCGGAGTACCCAGGTGAACTCCTGAAATTCAAGTAAAAGACCATCAGAAGGATGCATATTTGCACTTTAATGTTACTGTTCTTAGAGCCGAGGACCTCTCAGCTAGGACCCATGGCCTCCTGACCTAAACTAACATGCACAATGCCACCTACATGGATGCATGTGACTATGCATATGTGGTATTTAGAGGCTTCTTTGGTCCCATTACATTCAATGAGATTCTGGTCACAAAATCTATTCAGGTCCAGCGTGTTTCCATCAAGTTGTGGCTGTGAAAAGTTACCTTATAAAGATATCATGACTATTCTTTATTTTAATGCCATAGGACAACAAAATACAAAATCGACATGATGAATTTGTGGATTTCTAATTTGAGGCTAGATTTTAAGAAAACCATTGCTTTAAATGAAATGACAACCAAGTAGTTATACAGCAGTGTGCCATCCCATGAGACATCAGTAGAAAGGTAATTTTTTTTTATGTTTAGGAACTCACTGTAGCATTTTAGCTTCCTGATGGCTCTACGCACTACGTATTTTCCACACTATCTAGAAAACTACCCCTGCCTGCCATTTTCTTCCTCCACACAGAAAGTCTATTTTATAGGACCCATTCAAGGGACTTGCACATCAGTGACCCATACAGTCTTCTCCTGTACCTATTCCAACAGACCCATGATAAAATTTTGTCCTGAGGCTGAAAGAACCATTAGAGAGGAATCATGTGTCACTCACATGTGAATACTTGGCCACTTGCAGGGTTCATTGCAGATGCTTTGAAAAAATAGATGTTTGGAGCCAGGCATGGTAGCACACTGTAATCCCATCACTTAGGAAGCAGAAACAGAGGATTTATGTGAGTCTAAGGTCATTCTGGTCTATATAGCAAGTTCCAGCCCAGCAAGGACTATACAGTAAAACTGTGACTCAAAAATAAATGAAGAAATAACAAAATCAATGCTAACAAAAATATGTGGAATGAGCAAATAAGTGAATAAATGAGTGGATAGCTCATATGTCTGCTCTTATCTAGAAGTAAAGTACTCTACACTGCTTCTATCAATTTTTTGTAAGAAGAGAATACATATGTAAAATAATATTTGGGTCCAAACCTGTTTCTAACACCGACTAGTGTGGTGACTTTTGTCAAGTAGCTTAATTAAGACTCAGTTTCCTCAATTTTCTTATTGTGCTCTAGAAATCACAACAAAACAACTACTCGTGCTGTTTCTGAGAAAGTCATCTTATATGTGAGCCTGTTCTCTGGGTTAGGAACATGGCTTGGTGGTTTAGTGCCCACTAAACATGCAGGGAGCCCTCTGTTTACCTCCTGGTACAACTAACAAAACAGCAACAACAAACAATTGCCTTAGTGCCTGACGTGGAAAGAACATAGACAAATCTTTACTTCGTTGTTCTTACTAATATAATTTCTGTTTTCATGCCCAGTAGGTATTACACAATGCATACTTTGCTCAGTGTTCCCTGGGGAAGCATCCACTCCTGACCCACAGTGCACACGCTTTTTGTATATTGTGATATCCTGCGGTTGCCTCCCTTCACTGACACTGGGGTACCAGTTATTATTATTATTTTTTCCTTTACCATATCAGCTGCAGCATTTTCTCATCCATGCATGCAAGTCCTTTTTCAGGAGTGTCCTTGGTAGCTCCACCTCTCACTCACACTATATCTCTCTACACGGATCCTGGTTCCCCTTTCTCAGAATATAAAAGGCAGTGACAAGTGCCATCTGTGGCCTCTAAATATATCTGTCCAAGTCATCCCGTATCCAGTGTAAGCTTCTCTCTCGCTCAGTCATTAATGTCTCTTTGTTTCTGAAGCCTTCATTACATACTTGGACAGAGACATCATCTTCATCACCTGCATCCTTCTGTCTGTATGTAAATATCCATAATCCTCCCATCTAAAACTGACCAACAAGTAAAGAAAAATCATATCTGCTCTGACACTCGACTGCTCCTGAATGAGCAAACACCCTGTCTTCATAGTCAGCTTTCCGGTTTTGCTTCCCAGCCCCAACCCCACCTCCTGAGACAGGCTTTCTCCGTGTAGCCTTGGCTGCCCTGGACTCAGTTTGCAGACCAGGCTGGCCTCGAACTCACAAAGATCCACCTGCTTCTGCCTCCTGAGTGCTGGGATTACAGACATGTGCCACTGTGCCAGGCTTCTGTTTTGCTTTCTTAGTGCTACTCCTCTGTTTACCAAGCTTTATTCTTATTTGCTATTCTATGTTTGACTTTCCCAGATCTCTGACCACCATCTCATTGCCAAATCCAGTGACTGCTCTCATCTTGCTTAGGCAAAGTGCTTTATCTCTTACTGACCCTGTTCACTTCCTAAAGCCTTGGCTCCTCTTTGTATTTCCACAGCCTCGTGCTTGCTTTCTTCCACATTGCACCCACACAGCAGTGTGATGCTGACCATCTGATGCTGGCCATTACTGCAGGATTCTTATGCAGCTATTGCTTTCCTTGCTGCCCACTTGCTCTCAGGATGTGAGTTAAAGGCCTGGTTCTAAACTGTGTGTTACTGGTTTCCTAACGTTTGGCACGTAGCCTTCTCTCTCCTCTCATTTTTCTCACTTGTAGCATAGGGACACATATCTTGTAAGAGGTCAAAGCAACTATATGTACATCAGAAATGCAATAACATGAGTCAAATCCATCCACAAGGCAAACTCTTTTTCTAGAATTTTCTTATTTGCCTACCAGCCAAGGGCTTTTGTCTCCATCTTCAGTGTCTCCTTCTTTTCTGAAATAGAAAACTCACTATCCAGAGGATACACTCTACCCTTGAGGCAAGGATGATAAATGTCTGTGGGGCTCTGTTCATGTGCTTTCTTGTCTTTAGCTCAAAATCCTGACCTCCCAGGCTCTCGCTCCATCTTAGTTCTCACACCAGACACTCAGCCTTCCTCAGATGATCATTGTGAAGTAAATTAAACTCTTTTGTTAACATGTATTAAGTGTACATATTATCTGGGCTCATCTCTCCATGTACACAGCATGAATCAGCGAGGTATAATATTCTAATCCCTTAGCAACTAGTGACTCTTAAAAATTATATAGAGGGTCTAGAGAGATGCCTCAGTGGTGAAGAGCACTGGCTGCTCTTCCAGGGGTTCTGAGGTCAGTTCCCAGTAACCACGTGGTGTCTCACAACCATCTATAATGTGATCTGATGCCCTCTTCTGGCACATAGGTGTACATACAGATGGAGAATTCATAAACATCAAATAGGTGTATGCCTTTAATACCAGTACTTGGAAGGCAGAGGCTGGTGGATTTCTGTGTTCAAGGCCAGCCTGGTTACAAGTTCCAGGACAGCCAAGGTCACACAGAGAAACCAAAAACCATATATATCAGATTGAAAAACTACACACTTAGATCATGTTTGCTTCAGAGTACTGACTTTCTGATAATTGAGTTTACTGACAAGAGAGATGTGCAAATGTCTCAGCTAATCTTGGATAGATGGATAATTGAAGGACTTCTTGCAGTTTCAATCCCAAAGCCTTCTGGGGTTTAGTAAATCCCTAGGCAGCTCCTCCCATCCACCACACAAAGCATGGAAATGTCTGGGTGATCAGTTCACTGCCATGTGCAGTTTCTTTTATGAAAAAGGTAGGTTTGAGTTGCCCTCCAAATTTTCTTGAGAAAATCTGAAAAAATGGAAACTTCTTAAGTAATCGATTTAGCTTCCCTGAAGGTTCTGGCTCTTGGCAAGGCTGAGGTCGGAAACTGCAATAAGATTCCCTTTTCTGTTGTGTTTTCAACATTTCATTCTTAATCCATATAAAAGTGCAGTTGCTATGAGGAAATGTTGTTGGGGTCACTCAGAACACAGGAAAGAAATAGAATTATAACACATAACCACACCCTGTAAAAGGAGAACAGGTCTCATCCGGCTTCTATTTTTCTTCCTAGGAAAGCCTGAAAACTGGGGGAAGTAGGACAAGAGCTGTGAGGAGACCTGAGATGCAGACAGTCAGACTGATTACCAGCTTCCTGTCCTGGCTGGGCAGGGCTAGACAGATGTTGAGGATGCCCACCTTTTTCCCCTGCCCCTGCATCTTAGAGGGCTGCCACAGGATTGTGTAGAGACTCCCACGGAGCCTACCTTTCCCTTATTCTCTTACCTCACTGAACCTGAGAAATTAACCCTCAAAAATGGCATTTGGCTAAAATTCCACAAGAGGTTGCCATCTGTCAAGGCTCATTCTAAGTTGAAAATAGTATGAGGGAAAAGGATGATGCATCGAACAGACAAATAGTTTTGTTTTGCTCGTGATCTGGCCTTCTGTGACTAATACATGTTTCAGAGGCAGAATAGGTTTCATCAATAGCGAGGCATCACCTTTTCATGTGACTGCCTCATAAACCCAGTCTGAAATCCCTGTAAGCTGGGACTAAGTGTAAAAGGAGAAAACATTAATCAAAGGAGGCCAAATCTTTGTCTCGCAGACCCTACTTCATACTTTCCATACGAGCAAACATCTCTTTTTTTTTTTCCCCTTCTGTTTATTATTAAGGAGGTGACTCTTTTGTGAGAATAAGATCAAGTTGGGGAAAAGGAAAGTACATGTGTGTGTGTGCATGTGCGCGTGCTGTGGATGTGTGTGTGTGTGTGTGTGAGTGTGTGTGCACATGTATTCGGAGTTGAGATGAGGGGGTATGGGAGCTTAGGTGGCTAGGATCGATTTATAATACAAAAGTTTCTTGGAAGGAGATTCCACAGTGGTGACGTCGTGGGGTACGTGGGAAAGGAAGAGGACTGGGGAAGGCTTAGAGAAGAGAACTCCCTTCCAGAAGTCCTCTAGGCCTCAGGAAGATGCTGAAAGTGGGCCTGTGACCCTTGAAGCAATCTCTACACTTATTTGCCCAGCACTCTTGCTTTTTTGCTCATTTTCTTAGCTTTGCCATTATGTCTGATCTCTAAGCACCCATGAAGTTCTCACCACTTTCTTCCAATGCGACCCTACTGTCTTAGCTAGTGTTTCTCGTCTATTGTATGTGTTTTTAAAGGAGGCAGAAATGTTCCATTATCTACTCTCAGACCCACATTTCAGTTTAGAACAGGTGTTTCCTCAAAGACGTCAACATAAGAGCTAAAACTGTAAAACTCTTAGAAGAAAACATAGGATTTGCCTTAGGGTTGTATTGCCCTTGAGAGACACCATGACCACGGAAACTCTTATAAAGGAAAACATTTAATTGGTGCTTGTTTACAGTTTCAGAGTCTGAAACTGCCACACTAGGCTTAGCTTGAGCACAGACCTCAAAGCCTGCCTGCACAGTGACACATGACCTCCAACAAGGCCACGCCTACTCCAACAAGGCCACACCTCCTAATAGTGCCATTCCCTACAGACCAAGCTTATAAAGTAAAACAGTGATTTTCAAAGAATGGGATCAAAGGAAAACAAGAAGCTCATATTGAAAGGGTTTAGAGTTTCACTTTTTTTTTCTTTTTTTTCTTTTTCTTTTTTTTTTTTTTTTTGAGACAAGGTCTCTCTGTGTAGCCTTGACTGTCCTGGACTCACTATGTAGACCAGGCTGGCCTCGAACTCACAGCGATCCGCCTGTCTCTGCCTCCCAAGCGCTGGGATTAAAGGCGTGCGCCATCACGCCCGGCCTCACTTTTTTTTTTCAAGATTAAAATGTTCCTGAGATTGCTTTTTCAATGATGTAAGTATACATTAATGCTCCCTATCTATCCACTTAACGGTGGTTATGGTTGGCCTTGGAAGATGGCTTGGCCAGTCTAGTGCCTGGCTGGCAAATGTGAAGACCTGAGTTTGATGTCTAGAACCAATGTGAGAAAGTAGGCATGGTTGAATATCTGTATAATTCCACAGTCAAAGAAATGGAGACACCAGGATTTCTGGGGGTGCTGGCCGCTGACTGGCCCACTCCATGAACTCCAGGACAGTGTCAAAAAATAAGGTGCAACGAATAGTGCTCTGAGGAGCCACACTACACTCAGGCTTATCCTTTGACTTCACTGTTAAACAAGTGTATGGGCATGTATGAACACACATACAAAATACAAACATATACATATGTTCATACAAGCATAGTTATAATGGTCGATTATTATGTATATTTTATCATAGGAAGACCAAGAACCCAGATGTTCTGGTGAAAGTGGTAATTAGAGTCTGTTTTTCTCCCCCAAACAAACCTGGTTTCTAATCCTGCCTTTATCACTAGCAATAAGTAAATGTCTCTTTTTTCAAAGTTGGCCACATTTTTTTCATCAGTTAATGTGTCTCTATTTACCTTTACAATTGTTTTGTGGATTAATAAGAAGATATAGTTTGTTATGTACTTTGTAGAAAATTTAGTTCATTAAAACCCTCAATAAATTTTGGTTTCCTTTATTTACATATTCATGAGCACATTGGTGAGCCCAGCTGGACTGTAATGGAAATGTGGCTTAGGTGGAGGCTGTCTTGTCTAAAATCAACAGCACATGCTTTGTGGTTTTGTCCTCAGCATTTATAAGGGGTTTGATCTCATATTCTCCTGGCCAGCAACAGTTTGTGGCCATTGTTGGTACGTCCCTGGCATCTTCTAACAAGCTTTGAATCTGTGATGTCAGGAAACATCTACTTTCCTACACAGGTTTTTCTGGAGAAAAAAAAAAACCTAACAATGTATTTTTATTAACATGCACTGCCAATACACTGCCATTTCTTTCTATGGTTACTATTTGTCAACTCATCTCAAAAACCTCCATTATGCTGTCTTTTGCTGGAAAGTGGGTCGTTTCCAGAAAAATCCAATTTTCCCTTAATCCTCACCAAGCACTCTCCGGATCCCCAAGTGGCAGACTTGAGAGTGGACATCAAAGTTGGTGCAGTGTGTGACCTGTTACCGTGGTGCCATCTCATCTATGCTTATGCCAACTGTAGAAGGGTCAGACACAGCACACATCACTTAGCACATGGTGTGGCTCTGTGCTGCTCAGTGAAGGTACGTCAGTGAAGGAAAAGGAAGTATGGATAAAAATGAAACTGATGATTCTGTGACAGCTGTGGACCAATGAAAGGTAGTGGATACCTTTTTTAAAAAGCAACATAAAATGTTGGCTTTATTAGCCAAGGAATTCTAGAATTCTCAGATTTCCAAAGACATCATACCTCAAAGAAATACATGATTTCAAGTTCTCCTGAGCAGTTCCCATGACTCAGACGCTGACCAAGTGTCTACCACTCAACTTCTTTCCATTTACATGAATCAATATGCTTTTCCTCAGTGAGTTTATTAGTTCTGTGTCTATAATTGCTAGAGTGTCTCAAGAGGACCAGGCAAAGACTCAGAACTGTGTGTCAAGTGACACAGCAGAGAGAGGCAGTGTGTCCCAGGATTTGGGCTTTACAAGGCCAACAGCATCACCTGAGGGTACAGTGGCCGGGTCCTCCTGAGACCCACAACACAATCAGAAACACACAGTCTGACTTGGGACAGGGAGAGGGCAGAAGCTTGTCCCAAGCAGATCTCTGCATTATTCTCATGTAACTTAATAAGGCAAACATGTTTTCCCACCCTAACCCATCCTTCTCATACTGTGCACATGGCTAGATGTGCATACTTTTAGTTTGGGTGTTAGTGTCTATTATGTATAAAATGTCTGGAGTTTCATTAGGACATTTCTGTATACGAATATTATGTATTCTTGTGACTTTGCCCCATAATCACCCCTTCTTATCCAACTCGGCATCCCTTCCTTGTGGACCTCCATTTTGGTTTCATTAGGTTTTGATTTTCTATCAGGTGATACAACAATTATTTGAGCTTGGTGATATTACACCTATTAATTTGCAAATGTTAAGAATGAAGATTAGAGAAATTCTGTAATTATTTCCAGAGGATTCAGAGTGCTTCACTTCTCAGAACCAAGATGCCTCACTACCTTTCTTACCAGAGATAGAAGAACTAAAGAACACTGAACAAGTGGCTCAGGATTGCCTTCCAGGACTAAATAAACAAGACGAATGACTCCTGCCTTCCCTACTCTCTGTTTCCTAATTATGTCACATAAAGCACCTAGTATGAAATCATAATCAGAGTATATGTTTGACCTTTGTCCATATTGATAGCATATGCATTAAGAAAGGGCTCAGTTAACTGGTGGCCATGACACACTCAGCCTCTTTAGAGGTAAGGGGATCTCTGTCTGTCTTCTGGGTGTCCCTATGCCTAGCAATGGGGCACTTAGATACTTTTGAGTGGATGGATAGATATTGAATAGAAGTCCTGGCCAATGAAAGGCGAGGCTGTCAGTATTATATCCTAGTTTCCCTTTGAAAGTAATGGATTTGAAGGTGGTCAAGAGGAGAAATGACAGGTTCTTACTGAATGATTCTTACTGACCATGTATTAAGCTTTCATTATTTTTTATTTCTATGACTGACCTTGAAACGGTTTCTACAGTAAAGTGAGGGTCTGGGGATAGTATTGTTTTGTGAAAACTTTACGTGGTTCCAGAATGGACCAGTGCACAGACAAGGGTCATTAGGAATGGTCTTCTGGAAAGTGGAAGGCTGTGTGTGTTCTTGGAGTCAGGGCTTGGATTTCAAGCATCAGTTAAGTCCCGGTGATAGTCCTTAGACTTCTGACTGGGAAAGGGAGCTTTAATATCATACACGAGAGCCATGGGCCCAGGGAGTGAGTCACTTCCTCCTGCTGTCTCCCTGTGTGGTTGGGCTGGGGCTGGACTTGGAATGAATTTGGAGTGACCCCTGATGTGTTCTCACCCCCCCCCCAAAGTAACCTTAAAAATATCTTTGTGTCTAACCGGACATGAGTTAAAGTCAAAATGACTCTGTCCTAGCCAATAACATAGGTCACTGTGTGTAGGGGCAGGGGCGCGGGTGCAGCTGGAGAATGATGTTTGTGTTGCCTCACTTACCAAAAGTGCCTCTTGGGGAGAAGAGAAATGTCAAAGAGGCCATCCCAGGAAGAAGGAGAAGCTTAGCCCTGGACCAGAGTTCCATAGCACAGCTACTGAATGAAGTCATGCCATTCCAGTGATTGCTAGAATGGGGCCCATGGGGAACATGGAACCATGAAGAGGACACACACACACACACACACACACACACACACACACACACACACACACACACACTGGAGAGAGAAAGAAAGAGGGGGGCGGAGAGGCACATACATGAGCACCCCACAGTGGATGCAAAAGTACAGAGAGGTTTTTGCTGTCACCACCTGACAAGTGCTAGACTTACGCTTGTTAGCGGGGTCACCGTGGCTGTGGACATTCATGTGGATGTAGGGGAATGGATGGAAAAGCACCTGCCCCATAATTTCTGTGGTGACAACAAGCCTTGGTGACAACGCACAGGCTTCCCAGTCGGTTGTTGAACATGTCTGTGGGATCAGCACTGAGCGTATCCTGGAGAGAAAGAAGCCAGAGGAAGAGAGAGCCAGCTCTGTTTTGCTAAAAGAGAGATTAAATTTCAACCCCTGGAGGAAAACAAAGAGTGAAATTGAGAAATGAAAAAAAAAATACCCAGCTAAATCCAGAGTTTGTTTCTGGTGCTTTTCACTATTGTTTTCAATGTATACTTATCCTTCACACAGTTAAAGAATGGCAGAGGTGTGTTCTTCAACCCCAGCCCTCTTGGATGCTGCCCGGGGCAGCTGGGCATCTCTCTGACCTTTGTTTCTGGATAGAGTTGGGATGGGGAAAGGAGAGCCTCACCCTCCACCTTCTGTCTGATCCAGCACAGCTGCAGTTTCTCATTCCTGAGAACCGGACGGGTTTCCTGAGCCCTGGGTTGATATACCGTACCATCTTCAATGCAGCTGTGATTTTAACAAGGGAAAGCCGACTTGAACCTCTCTAATCCTTACTCCAGACACCTTGAGCTCCTGAGACTGCTGTATGTGTGCATGTGCGTTTAAGGGTTTTGCTCACTGTACTTCTGAGAATGTGGCTCCATCCAAAGTTAAAAACAAAAAAAGGAAAAGGAAGGGCTTCAGTGACACATCTGCCTTATTCTGACCAGGAGATTTGTAACTTTAATGTTTACAGAACAAAATCAATGTTGTTATCCTATGTTAACTTATTTATGTCATACTATTCCTGTTTCCTCTTCTGGGGTCAAGTGATGGATGCTATTTCCCCTCTTTTCCGTGAACCATAGAAGAACTAATCCAGAATTAAAAGTATGAGAGGCGTGGGGGTAAAGACTTTAAAATCAGTTGCAGCTAGTCTCAAAATTGCACAACCAACCTGATGTTTTTATTTTTTTCGAGACTTATATTTTGGGAGGGAACTGTTTTATGAATGGACATAAGCCTGATACACGGAATGCGTGGGATTTGGTCTGAGAGCCTTGTCTGGGTCAACTGTCACATCTGGCCCTTATGAATCTGGCACATGGTGACTCATGGATACACAAATAGTAACCCTTGATAGTGACCACTTGTGACTGGACAAACAATGTCAAATGTCAGGGAACTGCTGTGGCCACTAGGCTGGGCTGCTCAGGCTCTCGCTGCCCCTGATGTTAGGTGGGCATTCAGGGAAGTTCTCTTCTGTTATTGGAAGTCACCAAGCTCCAAACCATCTCCTCTCTCTAGGACCTCAGATAGCCCTGCCCTGCACTGTCTTCTCAGAAGTGACACTGGATGGCATGAGGCTATATTGGCAGGCACTCTGGGTTTTACTACCGGCCTGGTGATGCCACTGGAAATGTGGCAAGTTATCCATCCCTTCATCTCATGAAAATGAAGTGTAATGTAAAGGATTTAAAATGCTGAGCATTAAAACTTCCCAAGGGCCAGGCACTGTTCTAAGCAGGGTATTAGAATTGCTTCCGTTAAAATCTTAGCAATGCAACTTGGATAGCCCCTTTGCCAGTAGGGAACTGGCATGTGGTGCATGGACAGTAGTGACTTGTATCAGGATTTCTCGATCCCTTTCTCTGGAGTAGCAGTTCCCAACTAAGGGCACTGTTGCTCCGAAAGAGACATTTGGTAATTTTGGGTACATTTCTGCTTATCACACAGCTAAGAGAAGTTGCTACTGGCAACTTCAGGACAAGGATGCTGATTCATATTACAGTACAGGACCCCACAAATAATTGGGATCACCCAGCTCCAGAGTGATGAAGCAGAAAAAGGCTAGCTCAGAGCCTAGTCTTATTACTACACCAACACCAGACAGCACCACCAGAGAGGAGGGTGGAGAACATAAGTGTTGGTGGTGCATGGAAGGACCAAGGGAAGGTGTAGAGCACATGTGTGAGCTCAGTACCATCAGGGGGCTATTGTTCCTATCAGCTGCTCCCCTCAGTCTCACTTGTCTGTTATTTACTGCTGTTTTAAGGGTTGCATGTGCCTTTTCTCAGAATGGTTAGAAGAGGCTGCCTCCCAGCCAGCTGCCTTGGGCACTAGCAGAGTGTGTTTTCCTGTGTGGGTTCAATGGCTCAGATCTCCACTGGGGTCTGTCCCTGGCCACTCCCTGAGGCTACAGCCCAGAAGCTTTATTGAAAGGATGGCTTTCTTCTTCTTCTTCTTCTTCTCCTTCTTCTTCTTCTTTTTCCTCCTCCTCCTCCTCTCTCTCCTCCTCTTCCTCCTCCCCCCCCCCCCCACCCCTCCCCCTCCTACTTCTCTTCCTCTTACCCTTCCTCCTCCACCTTCTCCTCCTCTTCCTCCTCCTCCCCCCCTCCTTCTTCCATGTACCTCCTGAAGATATCTGGGCTGGTGGTGCAGCTCTCCCAGATGCAATGAGAGAGAACTCATCAACTCACATGGGAATGATTTGTGTCAATTACCCTAAAGTTAGGAAATTGATCTCATAATTGAAAACTTAAGGAGGTTGTACCATCTGTTATACACCTCATTTCTGTAGGATTCCAGAAAAATCTCAAAAACTGCCCTTTTCCTTAGCAATGGAGTGGATAAAGAGGTAGCACCAGTAGTAAAGCTATCCAGGACTGACAAGCAGATTCTGAAAACTACGGAGTGACTGAGGGAACAGCAGCTTGGTTTTGCTATCTTCTGTGCTTCTTCTCAGTAGTAGGAGTCATCTTGAGCTCTGAGTATATTCGTAATTTCACAGAACTGCCCAGGGGCCTGGTCCTAAGAGGCTGTGTTAGGTGGGTGAAGGCAACTGCTAGGCTACCCTCAGAGATTCCAGGTTCCTTGGGGCCAGTCCATCATGAGGGATCATGGGACGCTGTTGCTTCTGGAAGCAGGCACTAACAAGCACAAGCACACACTCACCATACATTTGTAAAAGTTCACTGTGCTTGGCACTGTTCCATCGACATTACACATATTATTTAGCTTAATTATCATAACAACCAGTCTGGAGAAGTGCCATTTTATTCCCATTTGGATATGGGCAAGCACATACTGAGAAACCTAGCCCTATCTCTAAGACAAGAGTAGATGTCAGGGCAGGTGAGGGAACTCACAAATGTAATGCTCTGGCTGTATTCTTGACCATTATGATGATTTATCTCCATGTATAAAGCATCACAGTCAAGGAAAATAATGGTTCTGAAGTTCAGCACATCAAGAACAAGAGATGACCGCAGTAACTGGGACATATACCTAAGCATCTGCATCTGTTGTGAACTTTGTCACAAACACCAGAGGTTGGTGGCTGGTTTTGCATCATGAATGAAGGGATTTTATAAAGACCTGACAAGAACTGACAAGCTGCTGCTACACTAACTGTGACATGGGGACTTGTAAATATCTGAGAACTATCAAACCATTCTAGCCAGGCATTTGCAGGCCACACTTTCCATACACTATGCACAGTTACATTCTGATACTATGAGAAGCACAAATCTATGCACATCAAAGCAGAAACGCCACAGTTTCTAAAGGGAAAACCTATCACAGACCCCTTCAAAGCTCAAGTCAGCTCTTGGTACAAATGTCTTCAATTGGAGAATGTCTGTCTAATGCTGTGATCGTTAAAATTGTTCTGTCTATTTAAATAGCTCCTGGACTGGACTTGGGTGCAATAGAGGAACTGAGCGTTTATTCCCCTATGAATTCATCGCACATAGGTAAGGCCCTAAGGCCCAACTCTATCACTTCTAATTGAGCTTTTTGTGATGGCTAAACTCTCATTAAGAGATATGCAAGCATGTGTTGCATCAGTTGCCAGGTGGGAAGGTTGATCAACTAAGCAGCTAAGAAGGGTTAATGAGGACACTACAAATAAATGCACATCAGACCCTTAAGTGTACATGTGCATTAAAGTGCCCCCCCCAGGGTTTGTTAGTCCTTAAAATTCTTCTCCCAACCCACTGAAATGGAACCCAAGTCCTTTCATTCTTGGGTAGAGGCACACATTTTGGACCAAATATCTTTGTCTGACTGGATAAGCCTAGAACCTCTGACATGACTGTGTTACTTTGCACATTTTCTCGAAGGACACACATGCTCAAACTCAGCCACTGCACCAGTCCCATTCATAACCACTGCTATGTCATTCTACGATAATACCAGAGCCATATTCACACAACTTCTGCTGGAAGCTCTCCATTAAGCCCCAAGTCTTGTCATTTTCAGTTCACCAGCCAGTCACCAAGTATCTTGGGAAAGACCTCCTACTTTGTCATTGCTTATCTTTCCAGACACTTGCACTGTCTGCCATGGTTTTGCACTGGCCCCTGATTCCATGTACGTTTGCCACATAATTTTGCATGTATCTACTTCTCAGTCTGGTCATCTTGCTGTGTTTGATGAATTCTAGCAACGCCATCTCTTCTTAACTTCAAACTCTTCTACCTATCCAATTGTTGGCTGGACATGGACACCTGGGAGTCCCAGAAAGCTCTTTCAATTACTATGCCCCTAACTTATCCCATCATGTTTCTATTTCCTACTTACTTCTCGCTGCAAATTTTATTGTATAACAGTGAGCATGAATATCATCTGCCTAGAGAGTTGATCAGATATTAGGAGGTAAGCTGAGAGGGAAAACTCTGTATTTCCTTAAGTCCAGTGTACAAGTGAGTCTTACAAAAGTGCATTTGAAGATGTCTAGACCATGGTCTCATTTAGGTTGCTGTTTCCCCACACCCCTAGTCCCCTCTGGACTGCATCTTGTCACTGGCCTCTGCCCTCCCTGACACTTTCTTATTCTGCTCAGTCTCATATGGAAAATGTATAGTCTTCAGGTCAAAGACCCTTTGTCCAAGATTTCCTGAAGTTTTATGTTACTTATATGTCACAATATGGGATCTGAAAGACTTAGTGTAGATGCCTGTGTCTCTTTGTGTGTTGTTATGGGGCATGTGTGGAAGGCAGACACACATGAATCCCTTCAACTCTACAGGATTCATGGTGTTGATTTGCAAGTGTTTGAAACATGTATTTGGGGGTGGGGAGCATACTTTACAGTAGAAATTGAGGAAATCAGACAGGCAGTTACATGGAAATTAAATTAAAATTAAATTGCATTAAATTAAAATGTAAGCTCCTTTAAGTCAGCTACTCATGGTCTCCCTTTATGCCTCCCAACACTCTAGAAAGTACCTTGGTTCATGTGATTGAGTTCAGACCCAGGAAAAAGGGAGCCTGCATTAACCAGAAGCAGATGGCGGCAACTGAGGCTCTTGTAACAGGTTAAACTCTGTGCCAGTCTTTGAGGAGAAATGGAGTGGATTTAAGAAGCAAAATATTTGTGTGTGATGAGTTGGAGTTTGAGAAGGTTTTTATTTTTGAATGGAAAAAAAAGCCCCAAAGAGCCAAGAAGACACTAATGGATAAAATGCTTTGCACATATGGGGTGGAAAATTGTACTCGCTTAAGTCAAAACGCAGCTTCTGGAGATCACAGTGGCTTAGCCTCACAGGTGCCTGACCCAGGCCGCAGCACTGCTCTGTGTGTTTGGCCCCAGTCCTTGCTCCATCCAGCCATGGGAGCAGATCAAATTCAGTGAGGCAGAAACTTCTAGAACTGCCTGAAAAATGCTACTTATGCCAAAGAAGATCCCCTCCTTTTCCTTCTCACCCTTTTATCCCCACACAGGAGCATTAAAGAACTAAATAGCTCTCGTCCCAGCTTCCTCCTGGCTCAGTGTTTTGGCTCATGCTCCTCAGAGCAGCAGCTGGCTTTCAGCTGACGTTTAAGCTTGCACACTCCACGTTAAATCACTCAGATTCTTCATAAAGAGAAGATGTCCTTTTATTTGGTTGTTTTCATTACTTTTAGATGTTGTTCCTACAGGAATGCCTGGATTTATACATGTTTGACCCTTCTATAGAATACACCATTTATACAGGGGGCTACATGCAACAACAAATCAGGGTTACAATGCACCAGGACAGAGGCAATTTTAAAGGAAGTTTTTTGGTCTTTCTTTTTGCACAGAACCTTTTGATAACACAAATGATTGGTTCTCTTCATTCTTTCCCCACAAAGACTCTACTTCCTCTTCGCAGGCTTAGGAAATTTTAACTGATGGGCATGGGAAAGTCTCAACATGGGGCTCACACTTGGTCCCAGGCCGTTCCTACCAGGCAGTAGCCCTAGTTTTTTTTGTGTCTTTCATCTGCTCGGTGTGGTATGTATCAGCTGCAAACTATTGAACAAAAGTATTAAAATCAGTATGTTCAAGTCAACACCATGACCTATAAGTCATCGTGTTGGGACGACCCAGAACATTCTGCATGTGTACTCTGGACTCTGAGTTGTAGTTTGTGAAAGATGCTAAGATAACCTGGTAAACTAGTAATCCCAGCATGACTAGTTCATGGACCACCATGGCCCTGGGGCATGCTCGGAACCTTGTCAGTTTCTCTTTAGCATCTTCAGACCTCTGTTAGTCTCATTTAATTTCACAGTGACACCCCACTTCCCTAGCTTCTTGCCTCTGCCTTTCCTCTTCTTTAACAGCACCGACAACTACATTTCAACAGTGCCATTATAAGCCAGGCGGAGTTCTCACCACTTTGAAGATACCAGTTCCTTCTGCCTGCAATAACTCTCAGCGAGCAAGTGTCGGAGCCTCAGCTTCACTTGACTGAAAAGGAAGCTCAGCACCAGCAGGCTCTGACCATGAAGTGGCAGAACTAGAGGAAAGAGACCATGCCTGACCTCCCCTATGCCCTGAGTTTTGCAGTATCTCAGCATCTTTAGAACCACAGCAGCTGCTCACGTTTACTTTGCACGTTCTAGATCTGAATGTGTCTTACTCTAGCCTTCTAGCCCTCCTTATGATACTTTCCATTTACCCCGTTTATGAGAATAGGTCAGGTTCGTAACCCACACAAGATCATGGACTTTCTAGTTGGTGAAGAAGGAGTTTGGACACAAACTTTCTCCACCACAGTATACATAATTAGGCTAAACAGAAAAAGGGGGGGGGTTGGTTCTTCATTAAAGCAGTTCCTGAACAATGGGTTGGAGAAGAGGTTTTTGAGAACAGGGTTAAAGTTGGTGAAATTTTAGTATACAAATCTGAGCCATTTTATTGGATCTACTCCCGCAAACTCGTAAAAAACCTGCACATGTACACACACACACACACACACACACACACACACACACACACTCAAACCAGCCTCTTTACCGTCTTCTCACAGAACTTTCCGTATGGATTTACTTCTTACAGACTTTCCAAGTCTTTTCATAATTTGTAAGAATACGTTCACAGTTCCTTAGGTTCTCTCTGAGGTTGTTCCAGCCTGTTACATGTAACGCCTCTTTCTCAGAATTCCTCTCCGCTCACACCAGACAGTCAACACTCATGTTGACTCAGATGAAGGGGAAAAGATCTTTGGCTCCTCCACACCGTCTTCCACTAGTCCTTTGGCCTCTATCTTCCCTGGGGATATCAAGCTCCTGAATTGGGCTGGGGCTTGGCTTATAAGTACCATAACTTTGAGGACTTCCCCAGTGTTTCATTTAGACTATCATGTGCAAACCTTTTAAAACAAATGAACACAGCCGTAAGTGCACCATATTTCACACTGTGTCCTCCAGGGCTTTCTCTGTTCATTTATAACTTATCAACTTTCTTTGTTAAAGTTTCTGTTGCTGTAATAAGACACCACAACTGAAAGCAACCTGGGGAAGAAAGGGTTTATTTGGCTTACAACTCTCAGCTCACACTCCATTACTGAGGGCAGGAACATGAAGACAGGAACCGAAGCAGAAGCCATGACGGGCTCTTACTAACTGCCAGAATCCTTATGGCTTGCTCCGCCTGCTTTCCTAGACAACTCAGGACTACTTAGCCAAGGGTGGCACCCCCTCACAACACACACACACACACACACACACACACACACACACACACACACACACACACACAGACTCACACTGGGCCAGGTCTGATTTTTAAAAATACCCTGTCTACAAACTTTCAGGTAATCTGAGGGAGGCATTTTTTCAGTTGAGATCTGTCTTCCCAAATTGTTGTAGCTTGTGTCAAGCTGACAAAACAGTGGCCAAAGCATTGATGTTTTCAGTTCTATCAATAACCCAATCTGTACTTTTCAGATGAAGAAGCTAACACAGACAAGAAATGGAGCATGTTCAAGACCATGAACTTGGTAAATGTCGGAGGGGGGAACTGAAAGTAGGCTGACTCAGTTTCCCTCATTGTCTTCTTTTCCTAAGTGTTCACCAACAGTTAGCCAGTGTGAAGTGGAGGAGATCTTGGGGGATGCCATGTTGCCTTGCAATGCCTCAAAACTTGTCTTGCTCTGTGTTTATGACTCAAGAAGGAGAAATTAATGTTTAATACAAGTTTATGGAATAACGGAAGACAATTTTTATGGTAAGAAAGACCACTTCAGTTTCTTCTGCCCTGGTAGCAAAAAAACTGGAGAAAACCATTTTCCAACATTCTCTGCATGACATTTACTTCAAATTAAATAGAAAGATTATTAGGCATATAGGAATCTATATTAGAATGTCTCTATATTAGTTACTGCAGAAGCAAATCATTCTTATTCTCTCTCTCTCTCTCTCTCTGCCTCTCTGTCTCTGTCTCTCTCTGTCTCTATCTCTGTCTCTCTCTGCCTCTCTCTCTGTCTCTGTCTCTGTCTCTGTCTCTGTCTCTGTCTCTCTGCCTCTCTGTCTCTCTCTGCCCGCCCCTCTCTCTCTCTAGGTTACCCTAACCAGGTTTGCCTCAGATTCCCATTTTAGCCCAGGTTGGCTAACACCAGCATGCCAAGAACGAGGGTGACTGCCAAGTCTTTCCAATCCTAGCTCTTTAATTACAGGGTTGACTTCGCAAAGCTCTGTAGGCCCCACGTGTGTCGTTAATTTTCTCATGCCAGTGATGATCATGTTTGCATTTCTAGCTGGCTTGAGTCACAGTCCAGGCTGCAGGAGTCACCTGAGATTTCTTGTGAGGTTTGAACTAAACAGAGCTGCCGAGGGGTACACTGTGTAGGACTGAGGTGATGATGGGAAAGAGGAGAATTCATCAGGCTCCACTTCATTGCATAGGCATAATCAAGTCAGA
This sequence comes from Acomys russatus, assembly GCF_903995435.1. Classification (NCBI taxonomy): domain Eukaryota; kingdom Metazoa; phylum Chordata; class Mammalia; order Rodentia; family Muridae; genus Acomys; species Acomys russatus. The sequence continues at coordinate 3,226,133 of NC_067139.1, read as the reverse complement.
ATATTAATGTGGTAATTGCTTCCCTCTTTGTGTTTACAGAGAGAGAGAAACAGCTGGGGCGGTTGACATCTGAAACAGGAGCCGCTGATCGATCGTTACTTGCACGGCAGATGGGCTTGGGTTATGAATAAGCAGCAAATGTGAAAAAGAGATTCATGAGGTTGAGCCAGGCTTTGCTTCATGCAAAAGTGGTTAACCCTTCCTGCTTGTCACTGGCCCAGGGTCTGGGTGTAGGGCTGAGACTGCTTTTCTTCTGGTCAGAGACCTGAAGTCACCGAGTGCGGTAAAGAACAGAGCAAGACCACGCTGAGAGAATGCAGAAGCGCAGCTAAGGCAGGTCTAACGCTTGGTGGATGGAAGCAGAGTTCTGAGTGAATGGCAATGGACTTCCTCTACCTGTATTATCCTCTTGGCAGGTGGAGAAATCACTCTCTCAGAGCAGTAAACCTTAAGAGGAATAGGGAGCCTGTACACGGGATCCTGAACATAATGCGGTTTGAAACTATGAAAACCAAGCAAGCAAATGAACAAACAAACACAACCACGTATCACTGGTATCTTTGGTGCACACTCCCCATTATTCCTTACAGTTGTATATTTAGGAGGCTTTTGTTCATGTTTTATAACCGATGGAAGCTCATTAAAATGCAATGTCCTTGAGAGGGGTGACCGGTTGCCTGCTGAAATACTAGTTTGCAAGATCCTTTCCAAACTTCATTTTCCAAGCAAGCAAAAAACAAAAACAACTGCCTGTGTGAATTCATTCACATGATAGAGGAGCGTTTAAGGTGGGGAGAGAAAGGGGGTACACTTAGGCCCTTGGCTCTGTTCTATATGACCTTGAGAATCTTGACCTTGTGGCATGCAACCTTGTCCAGCTGGAAGATTCTCACTTATTTGAAAAAAAAAAAAAAGCCAAAGCAACATCAGCTACAATGACTAGTTCATAGACAGGTTTGTGGATTAAACATGAGGAAGACTGTGGAAGCATTTTAACAATTTTGAGACAATAACAGGCATAAAGTGGCAGCGGTGTGATGATGGCAGGTAGAGAGCTGGGGTAGAGAAGTAGTCCTTGCAGTGGGAGGTATGTAAATCTTCAAGAATTACAGAGTACTGAGGAGAGGACAAGCAGAACTGACTGGAGTTGCTGTATAGATGAGGAAGCCTGAGGAGCACTATAGGAGACATACACCAAACAACTCTGGCTTGTTATAGCGGGGAGTCCTACCATCATCACAAAGGAAGGACCATCAAGCTTGTATTTCTGTGTAAAATATTGTGGTATTCTGACTTCATCCCAGAGCTATCGTTTGCTTCCTTCCTTAGCTATGGTAGGTACAGAATATTAAAATGTCTATCAGGGTTAAAATGGAACAAAACTAAAGGGGAAAGAAAGCTGAAGACAAATGGGAGAGACAGTTATTTCTAGATGGGCCATGGGGTGGGCAAAGCAGGAGAAGAACTCTTCAGAACTCACATTGTAATGTGATTGTCATTGTGGTTTGGTAATTCTCTAGAGTGGGGACCTTTAAGGGGCTATTATGCCATTCATTCAGAAGGTTTTGTGTGTATATTCTCCCCTTTCGCAGTGTGAAATAGGTTGCTTATAAATCAAAGCTATTGCTCATAGGTAGTCATTTACACCTCCCTACTTGCTTTTCTGCTTCCTGTTGTAAGGTAAAGCAGTGTGAGGCCTCTCTCTCTAGAAGTGCAGAAAATATGAAAGCCATGCTGGTGACCTTCACAGCATCCCAAGTTGTGGTCCAGCCAAAACCTCCGTACTTCATTGGTCACACAGTCCCGTGTATTCTGTTAGCACCAATAGAAAGTGGACTAAGACAAAAAATTTAAACTCCTTACTTAATGGCACCTCAGAATTAACTTCTGATTTCTGTTGATTCCAAAGCAGAATTTTTTTTCTTCTTTATTTCTTTTCTTTTCACATTTTCTTCTTATCATAGTACATATCTTTGCATTTCTTCTTGTGCTTGCCAATGCAGTGTCAAAGACCCCTCAATCAAGCCTTTATGTTATCTCAAGGTGTTCATGTAGCCTTACAGCCAACTCACTGTAGCCTCCATTCACCCAGCACCATCCCTCTCCTGTTTTGGCCACTCTAGTGTCACTTCCATGATTAGCATTGATATGTCATAAGAGCCAATTTTACGCCTAAGGTACTGGTAGCTTTGGAGTCCTGAAGTCTAGATTCATAGTGTGTTTTACCAAAGCATTTTTAGAGTTAGAATCTTCAAGGGATTGAAAATAGACTCCTCATCTTAGTTTTGAACTACGCTAAGATGAGAGAGGACAAAAGCCATATATTTTGTGATTTAAGTTATTTACATTATTTCTCAAAGCCCATGTTGGAAAATGCCTCTTTGGAACTGGGCAAAACATGGCTCCTGGGACACCAAAGCTGTGGTCCCCAAGGGAAGCCATGATGCACGGAAATCCCTCATTCATGAAACAAAATGGTCACATCATGTGGTTACACTAGCTGGCCAGGGATGGTTTTGGGAATAGAAGAGAGCTCTTTTATTGGTCAGCCAAAAGGAAGATTGAAGGAAAGGCTTGATCAACAGAATCACTTAAATTCATATACCTAACCTGAGGCCCAAGCAATAGAGAGGGGACACAATATCGCAGTGGTAGAATGCATGGCGGTATACTCCTGCAGTCCCCAAAATACATGGCTTCATAGTGATACTGTCTCTCCAAACAAACAAATCAATAATATAGAGACTTAGAAGAGACAATCCAGCCCTTGATTTGGTAAATGCCAAGTTTAAGTTGTCAAGTTCTGGCTTTTCATTTATATGGCGATGTTTTAGTTCTGGTATAATGATCTCCTTACTTTCTATGTTGAAAGTAGGTGTACTAAATAAGGCTTATAAAGTACCACGTGGGTCTGGTCCTTTGAAAAAGACTAAGACCCTGACTTATGTTGTAGTATCAGTGGAGGAGAGTGTCACGTTTCTGTCCTGATGACTGAATGGCAGGATTAGTAAGTTGACAAATTCGATTTCCTGGAAAAAGAGTCCCGTGTTTCCTTTTTGAAACTTGGGAATAAAGTTCACAGAAAGTATCTGCGGGTGGGCTGAGTGCAAAGTAAGATCTGGCTAAATGCTCGCCTTACCTCCAGCATGCAGACAAAGCTCACACCAATGCCAGGGAACCTGAATTTTGCAGATTAAGGGATGACTAAAGGATTGTTCCTAGCTGAGGATGCCCTAGTCTTTGCAGGTGAAATGAGCAGTAGGCCTAGGGTTACCTAAGATAGAAACTCTGAACTGTCCCTAGTTGAGAACGCCTTGATGAGCAGCCAGAAAGCATCCCTTCTCCTGCCCCTCCTCATCTCCACAAAGGACAAAGTACAAGCTGTTGCTTCAGGTGAGCACTGTTCTGGGAAAACAAGAAAAGCAAACAAATACTGCTGTGTGGCTGACTGGTTCCCAGGCTCCATTTCAAAGGCAGTCCCCTATGGCATTGTTTGCTCCTGGTTTTTCCCAGCATAGGTGTCTGATATCACACAGACCTATTCTGAGATTTCCAGGGAAAGAAGCATTCAGTTTACAATGTGAAGCAGAGAATTTCCACATTGAAAAAAAAAAAAAGGTAATATGTTACCTATCCATCGGGTATACGTAAAAGTCCCTGATTGTGCTAGTATCAAGATATTGAGGGAACATGAGAAAAATCTACATGATGTGTCTTAAAAAGGGACCTATCACACTGGGTTTTCTGAGGCAACTTTGTGGCAACATTTTCCTTGATTCAAGCACAGCAATCTCTCTGAGACAACTGTCCTCTTTTCCAGCTTAGGTTGTGGAAGGAGAAGGCCAGGACATTAGGGAATTGCTTATTAGAGTAAACTTGAAAACATGAAATGGATTTTAGAGCAAATACATATTACTCTCTGGGTCATTAACATGTGGAATCCTGAAAACGTCCGGCCGCTTTCCAGCCATCATGAATGCTGTCAGTTGGTCAGATGAACCTTGCTTGTCTTATTCCAGCCTGAGTGACCAGCAAAGCGAATAAGCTCACTCCATTTTGAAGGAACAAGAAAATCTGCCTATAGCACTGAGGTCGACAATTCAAGGAAGATTGAACACTGGCAAATACATGAAGGGAGGAAATTCAAAGGGCACCCTCCAAGATGGGGTGAAAGCTGGAAAGAATCATGTTCCTGGGTTTTGGGCTCAGACTGAGCACCAGAGTTGGGCATCATGAGTGAAGCCTTGGTGTTCATGAAGAATGACCCCCTTCTCTGCCATCTGCCTCCATCACTGTGATACTGCCTCACATCTGGAGAATCTAAGTATGGCTCAGAAATAATAGCCAGGGAGGTAGGACCAAGATATAGAGTACAGTACAGGTTTCAAACACCCAGGGGTATTTGCTTTTAACAGAGTGAACACTGGATCAGTCTGAAATCTTAAACAGGCCCTAAAGGAAAAAACATCAGCCCCACAGGCAATTGTACCTGCCTAATGATTATCTAACCATAGGCTTGTCATGGATCATGAAATACCATTCGTAAAAAAACTCCTAATTTAAAAATATAATCCATGTAAATGTAGTAAACTTCTTTCTTCTGTTTACTGGTCTCCTCTCTTACCCAGCCTCACAGTACGTGCTGGACAAGACCGAAGCAGTAACAGGTTAGTCTCAGAAATACACCAGTAGCTTAGCACAGCACAATTGTGGTTTAAGCCATTTTGAGATATGACTAGGAATAGCCAGCATGGCATGGCTTCTCTTTACATGCACACCACCTGGGTTTTACCTGTGTATTCAGCGTGGGAATTCCTCATCTTCTATTGCTATCAATAAGTGATTCATAACCACAAAGGAATACATTGCTAATTGTATGCCCAGCCATCAGAGTAGCTTCGATGGAAGCCTCTGATCTGGGTGTGTTCAGATCATATTTTCCTAGAGTGAATTGCACTCTGGAAAAAGGGGGCAATCATGTGGGAAGTGGGATCAGTCATAGAGTTGGCAACATGCGTCTCCTATACCTGTGGCCCACAGGGTGGCTCTGCCATTCCAGGGATACAAGGGAAAGTATCAGAGCTCATGTCTAGAGTATTTGCAGTATGCTGGGCTCTGTTTCAAGGGCTTTCCATGGACCTTTTCCATAATCATAACTTGCAGGCCATCAAACAAAGGCTTAGGAAGTATTTTGTTGTTTTTGTGTCTATATGTAATGGCTGGATACCCTACAGGGAACCTCCTACCTTGTCAGATATTGTAAGAGAGGTAAAAGTGAAAGGGTGACTTTTTCCAGAGTCACATACTTTAATTTTTCCCCCTACAAGTTTGCCAAGAAAGATTACAAAAAGGCCCATGAAAGAAAGGTATAGCCCACCTTTTCTCCTTCACATAGGTAAAAGTAAAAAATTAACTTACATAAAAACCCATGTACAACTAAATCAGGAGGTTGTTTTTCAAAATATATCTAAAAAATGTTCTTTTTAATGTGTGGGCTAATTTTAGGTAATGCATATAAAATTAAAACTGAAGATATACATATGTTAGTACAATTTGTATAAAGAAAAGTGGGAATAATAGTAATTAACATATTAACATGTATTTAATGCATTTTGAAAAAAAGATTCAAAACTCCTAACAATTTTAGTTGTTTTATCAATAATCAAAGGTTCAAATAGCTAACTACAAATTTGTCTTTCACTTTTCTTTTGGCTCTTCACTTAAAAAAAAAAAAAGAAAATTTAATTCTTGTAAATATCAAGGAGAACCTATAATCCAATTACCTATTTTAAATAAATATACTTAAAATTTATAATTTTAAAGTTTGTCAGAAAATATTTTTGTGATTTTGAAAATAAAAATTTATTTACAATTATTAATTTACTTAGATTAGACTATTAGGAAATGTATTTGTTTTTAATTTGTTTGCATGAGTGCTTTGACTACACGAAGGTGTATGTACCGCATGAGTACAGTGTCTGCAGACACCAGAAGAGGGTGCTGAAATCTCTGGAGCTGCAGTTACAAATAGTTGTGAACTGTTGTTATGTGGCTGCTGAAATCCAAACCAGGTGTTTTGCAAAAACAGCAAATGTTCTTAACCACAGAGCCATCTCTCTAGTCCTTCATGGTTAACTTGTATGCCAGTGTTAAATTAGCTGAATTATTGCCATGTTAATATATATAGATAGAATTTATATATAAAACTTTTAAGAGTGAACCTTTGCTGTGAGCATGTGTATTTTTTTAATTTCTTTTTTTTTTAAAGTTTTTTGTTTTTTTATTAATTTATTCTTGTTACATCTCAATGTTTATCCCATCCTTTGCTCAACCATGTTCATAGCAGCCTTATTCATAATAGCCAGAACATGGAACAGCCTAAGTGTCCCTCAGTAGAAGAATGGATAAAGAAACTGTGGTACATATACACTATGGAATACTACTCAGCTATTAAAATCAAGGAATTCCCGAAATTTGTGGATAAATGGATTGAGCTAGAAATGATCATAATGAGTGAGTTAACCCAGAAGCAGAAAGAATCAAATGGTATATACTCACTTATATCTGCATACTAGCCCAAGGGGCATGTCCCACGAAAGCCTTCACTTACCAGGAAACTGGGACAGAGGGGAGGACATCTTATTGGGACTCTAAATGAGAGAAACATGGGAGAATAGCAAAGTAGAAGGATCCAGAGGGTCCTAGAAACCTACAAGTAGAACATTATGATAGGCAGATTTGGGCCCAGGAGTCCTGCTCAAACTAAGGCACCAGCCAAGGACAATACAGGTGGTAAACTTTAAACCCCTACCCAGATCTAGCCAATGGTCAGAACATTCTCCACAGTTGAGTGGAGAGTGGGATATGACTTTCTCACATACTCTGGTGCCTCACATTTGACTATGTCCCTTGGAGGGGGAGACCTGGTGGCACTCAGAGGAAGGACAGCAGTTTGCCAAGAAGAGATTTGGTACCCCATGAGCATATACAGCGGGAGGAAATCCCCCTCAGGAACAGTCATAGGGGAGGGGAATAATGGGAAAATGGGGGGTGGGGGGGGTGGGAAGAGCATGTGTATTTTTGTCCATGAACCTTAGAGCTATTTTTCCAAGGTCCAATAACAAAAGAAGAAAAATGGCCACGTCAGGAATTTGAGTATGTGTCAAAGTATCAAATCTAAAAAATATCTATGCAAGTACTTATTGAGTGTTGTGGCTCACTTTAATTGTAATTCATGAAGTGTTTCCTCACCATGTACACCCTCTGACACAGATGCTTCTGATTGTGATAAGGAAGGAGCCAAGCATTTTTGCTTAGGTCTTTGGTATTGGAGTCTGTGCAATGCATTTTCAATCTCCAACTGAGATGATCGCATGGTTTTCTCATCACTGTCTCTTATGGACTTCAACTCCAGTTAAATTAATCTGCTTGCTCATTTAAAAAATTTATGCTTTGTGTAAATTACTATCTTTTACTGGATAATGTTTTATATCAGGTAGCATTCCTACATGAAAATGAACGAAAAACCAAAGGGCAACATGTGGAACAGAAGAGGAAACACAAAAGACCATTTAATTGAGAAATCCAGTAGAATAGGTCCAGGACCCCAGAAGGCATCACAGGACACAGTTCTTCTCCTCCTCCTTCTAAAAACTTGGCATCTACCCCTCTAGAAGACATCCTCCCAAATCATCTTTGACAGGCTATTGGCTAGCAGGTGTGAGCTCCACATCTCCCACTTTCAGGGTTGTTCTCACAGATGTGAACTTATGTTTTCCAGAAGATAAGGATTGGACTGCTGATCCTAGTGTGCCTGTGAAGATGATAGGATCAGAGGGGGGTGCGAGGAGTTATACTGCTTTCACGTTTTGTGATGTTACTGTCAGTGTAGCTCCTGACTATGTTGCACTGACATTCCAACACAAATAATTGAGTGCAGCCCTCCTTTTCTTTCTGAGCTATGACCCACCCCCGCAGAGATTTCCTTTCTTCTGGCACTAATTTCTTCATCTCCACCACTTCTCATAGTTGCCCTACTTCTTAAACAATTTGAAACAGCTACTAGAGAAAATGAGGAGGCTTGCAGCTCAAAATGCTACTGTGCATTAATAGGATTCTCTGTCTGGAGATATTTCAAAGTATAGCCATTTTGCAGGAAGGAAGGCTGTCTAAGGAGATACTATGCTCTCCCCTTGATTATTGGACTATTGAAACAACAGCCTCTGCAAAAGTGAAACTTCCCCCAGAAAACCCACCCTGGTGCTTACCAGAGGAGGAGTTTGTTTCCTAGAAAGATTTCACCTGATTCTGACAACTTGTCAAACCACCTTGCAAAACAAACCAGGGGAGGGGGGGAAATTAATGAGCTGTACCATTCCTTGGCAAGGACCCTTGCTTATGCAGACTTCTTGCCTTGTATTTAATCTACACCTCTGTCAGAACCCCCCAAAAATTATGTGAGTAGTCACTGGATCTCTTTGCTCATCTTCTCAATGGACCATGTTAAATAAATATCTTTTCTGTACTTTTTACTATTACGTGTTTCTTTAGTTGGTCTATTCTGAAAGGTGGTCAAGCTGGGGGATTCTAGGGGCCCAAGCTCTTATTCCATCTTCTCCAATCTCAATTTTATGGAGCCACGACCAAAGAGAGACATTTTTGCACGTCAGTCATATGCAACTTAACACTGGATGAAGAAAGATTGAATGGTGCCATTTGTCTGTTAGAATCATCTCATTCTGTGGGATTTTTCTTACCTTCTCATTTCAGCTTTCATCAGCTTTCTTTTTTGTTTTTTGTTGTTGTTTTGTTTTGTTTTTTGCCTGTTTGGTGAAGCAGAAAATATGAGAATTTGGATTTGGCTTGGACTCTCACAACATTTCGTGTTGGTCATTTGTCTATCTTGGTCTTTACAAACTTTTCAATTTAGAGGCTTCTTTGAGTTTTAGGGTTAGTTGTTCATGAAACATTTCAGCAGCTGCCATTTTATGAGGACCTTTGTTTTTGAGAATCTTCTGCGCCATTTTTGTTCTGTCAAACCATATGGATGATCATACCATTTGTACAGCAGGCATTTTTAGTTGAGAAGCTCTTTGGACCAAATTTAATCCTATTGGACTTTTGGATATTCACCCATGCATCGGAGATGATTGGAATGTGTTGGTCTTTTAGGATTCTGTTGAGGAGTCAGGGTTCTCTGGGACCATGGGTTGTTGCTATCACTACTGTGATTGTGTAGCCATTAAAATGTTAATTCTCTCTGCACTGGTGCCCTCTAGGGGGAACTGCCCAGAGTAGCCTTTTGTAAGCTTAAAATCCTCAAAGTAGTATAGGAACTCAGCATCTGCCCTGAGGATGCCAGAAGAGCTAGTCCAAGCCTGTGGCCATTTCATTATTTTATTGCTCTTTTGAACTTATTGTACTCTGAAATTCTTATACTTGGAATGAGAAGCTGACAGGGTGTATGAATGTATTCGGGGGGTAATTTTTAGACTCTACTAATATACAAGAGCTGTTGTTTCTATGTCTTTTTTTTCTCTAAAAAAAAAAAGCAGTTCACTAAAATATAGGAATTTTATGTTTAATAGTAAAAATTGAGACTGAAAAAAGTTGTTATGCAGGCTCTACTTCAGTAAGATGTAACTACCAACCAAGCTTCCTTTCTGGTGGAATGGTTTGGGCCTGGAACTTATAAATGTTAATTCTGGAAATTAAAGCTTAATAAACAAGATAAAAGAAAGAAAGTAACAAAGCAAAGCAAACAAAACAAAACAAACTCTAAAATGATTTGGGAGAGAGGAGAGATATCTGACCGTCTAAATCAAGTATTTTAAAGGATAATGAGCATCTGAAAGACTTTCCTGAAAGTACAGTTTGTTTGTGTGAAACAATGTTCGTTGCAGACATAAGATAAAAGCTTTCCTAATTTATGACGTTTTATATTTACTACAAATTTTGATAAGAATTTTCTTTCAAAATAGGTTTTAGGAAAACTTTAAATTCTATTCATTTTTAGTAGTCAAGTATAACAGAAAATGAAGATACAAATGTGATCTCATTGTTAATGCTAAGATGATTTATAAACTGGGAGTGACAAGACGGCTCAGTGAGTATGTCACCTGCTACCAAGCTGGAGAACCAGAGTTCAATCCAAGGACCCACATGATACAAATACTAGACAAACCCTTACCTAACACTGTACTCCAAGCAGTGTCTCTGGATATTAAAGCATACTCAATATTTCTCACCTAAAGAGTATATCTGTAAATAACTGCTTAATTCTTTACTTTTCTCTAATTGTTTGCTATTGTTGGTAGTATTATATAAAAATTTTATAAATGTTGTCTCTTAATATTAGGTAGACTCACCACCTCTGACATATGTAGGCATAAGGCTATTGTGTAATGCTAAGTTCTGTAACATCCATATCTGGTTGCAGTCCTTGTTCTGAGAATTTCCTGTCTCAATATTGTATAAACATTGCTCCCCACTTGTTCCCTGGTACGCCAATACAACAGTTTACAGCCAATAACTGAGCAGGAGAGAGAATAGGGCCGGACTTCCTGCCAGCCAGGGTAGGAGGGATTAAAGGAGGAAGTAGGGGATTCAGGTACAGGCAGATGTCCTTGAAAGACCACGAGTGAGAGTTCAGCAAAGAAAGGTACAAAGTGCAATATCTCTGGGATGTACACTGGGAAGAAGCCACATTAGCTTAGAAGGATAAGCATAGAGTAATAACTGTTCAGTTCTCGTGCTTTGAATCTTTTTAAAGTAAAATAACAGAGTCTTAATTATTTGTTTGATAGTTGGCTTAAGAGAGAAACTGAGAAACAAACACAGTTTTCTAAAAATAATTTTAACAGACATAAAAATCTAGAGAGTAGTTTTGAGGTGCTTGGCCCGCAGGACAGAAAGCATTAAAGTATCCTGGCCTAACACTCCTTCCATACCTCTGAGGTGTTTGAAATTAGCACTAAAAGGTCTTATTGGTACTAACTCCTTGTTGTCTGTCACCTGCTTTCCCTTATCAGATCATCCAGGATAGCTCTCATCCTGGTGTTAAGGCATAATTGGGATTACACCTTCAAGTGGTTAATTGACAATACCTTCAGAGAACATCACTCAGAAACAGAGTGGGATAATGGTGCGCTGGGTATGGTGGTACTTATAACACCAGCACCTGGGAGACTGAAGCAGGACAGTCGTTAGTTTGAGGCCAGCCTGAACTTTATAGCTAGAGACCAGTCTCAAAACCGAGAGAAATGGACTGGCCTTGCTTGAGCCAATCCCTTTTAAAATAATTAAAGTCAAGACGTTATGGGAAAATGGCCTTCATACTGGTTTCTAAGATGCCAATTGAATGTGTTTGACCCTCAGCTTCTATTTAAACTGAGCTTGTGACATTTGCATCAAAACAAAGACTGGGGAAATGTAAGACATTTTAAGAGACACTTAAGCTATCCAGACTATTGAAACAACAGTCTCCTAAGCTACCCAGACTATTGAAACAACAGTCTCTAAGAAATTAGAATTTGCCAAATCATCTCATGCTAGGAAAAGGAAAAGGCTAAAACCTAGTGACAATCAGAGGAAACACTTTGCTCCCAGAAAGAGAAGTCACACAGTTTTTAAGATGTGTTAGGCCACCTTCATGGATAGGCCAGATTTTTAAAAACTTAAGGGTGGGATCATGACTTGACTAGTACTGCTTACTTATGCGTACTCCTTGCCTTCTATTTAATCCTAAACTTCAAATCAGGACCCCAAAGATGGACTTGGGAAGGTAAGTTGGCCTCTCATCCCTCTTCCCAACATTCTGTATGGAATCAGTCCCTTTTTTCCTCTTCCTACCACGCCCTGGGTCTTTCGTTGGCTTATTGAGGATAGGAACATCAACTTGCTTGGTAGGGCTGCTGTGGCCCAGGTTCTTTCCCCAAAACACCAGATAACAAAGAGGCCTCTATTATATTAAATAATTCCCTTCAGGGCATTCCTGAGGATTGTAAAGGAAACCCACTCAAGGCTGAATGGGGCCACTTTTTCAGCCACCTGTAGACTTAAGAAAAGTCAGTCACTGGTAAAGACATTAAAGCCCTTGGCAGAAGTTTTGCAAAAGTTAAGGAATAGGTTACATCCAGCAAGTAGCATGTTCCATACATAAGCAAACAAAAACTGTTGAACAGGCCAAGGGAAGAAGACCATATATAGTGGATGTTGAAACTACCCTTTGAAGGAAATGGGTTTGTCATCCGCAGCTGTGACTACTCAGGAAGGGCTTGCCAGTGAAATGTGGATGGTGAGAATGTTGGCGTTTTTTGTGGCTTTGGGCGGGGTTGAAGCCCGCCATTCAGAAGTGGTTTGATGCCTAGAGGCTGTGAGTGAGGAAAGAGGGCAGGGCAGGGAGAGTCACCCAGGTAAGTTGGTCATGGTTCCCAGCAGGGTTTGGCTGCCCAGGCTAAAACTGCCTCAGTCTGGTGCTTTTCAACCCAGCTCTGAGAAGGGCCGTTCCTTCCTTGTTTGTCCTGCACTAACACCACGAGAGGGGTTTGTTGGCTTCCATGATCGGATCAAGGAAACCAGTAAACATTCTGAACTCTCTTGGCTCTCTTCTTTTCATCTTTTGTCTCTGCCTTCCTTTTCCTGAAGTCTAGCTACACCTCAAAAGATTACCACACCCAGCAGCAAGAATTGAGGCTTTGGGCAATAAATGTACTCACTAGCAAATTTGGTACTTTGTCTTCCCAACAGTGAAAACGCAAAGTGAGGGATGATGGAACTTCTCTGCACCATGCCCTGCTATGTTAAAAAGACAATTTCTGCTAATTCCATACTGTTTTGAAACTGTTTGACTTTCTGTTTTACTACTAACTGTGTATTATCCTCTCCCATAGAGAGATGAATACAATGGAATTTTTCTTCCTGAATCTAAAATAGATAGTCTTTTAAACTAGAACATCATGCATTTCTTTTGTTTGTTTGTTTGTTTGTTTGTCTGGTTGGTTGGTTGGTTTTTCAAGACAGGGCTTCTCTGTGTAGCCTTGGCTGTCCTGTACTCACTTCGTAGACCAGGCTGGCCTTTAACTCACAGCAATCCTCCTGCCTCTGCCTCTCTGAGTGCTGGGATTAAAGGTTTGTGCCACCATTCCTGGCTAACATCATGCATTTAGAAAAGACAACTCTATGTTTTATTATCTATTTGGCTGATTTATCCTTTTTCTCACATTTGTTAATAGACAGGTGCCATAATTGCTACTTAAATATTTAGGTAAAAAGTGGTAGGGGAACATTCAAGATATCTTCCTTCATAATTGTGAACTACCACACTCTCCAGCCCACCAATAACTATGAACATGACCACAAAGTCTGATATGTGTTTGGTAATTAGATTCCCACAGATACTTTGAGGTATCAGGTGCCCCTGGCACAAGAAATTTCAGAAGATGTGGAACTAGGCCATGGATTTCCTCTTCTTCACTGAAGAAAGATCCAAGACTCTGTATTAAAGGAACATACTGCCTTGAAAGGTAGTGGATACATGATGAACAATATATAGAAATTGGCATTCTTAAAAACCAATAAACTTATGTTATGTCTTCATTGAGGCAACTATATTTGTATACTTCCCAGTAGAGAACACTAGGACTCAGCTCTCAGAGCCCAGCTCCCAAGGGTGACAGAGACAAATCTCAGCTGAAGGGAGATTAATTTGAAAAAAACTTACTTAGCAAAAAAGTAGTATTATATATATATGCAAAAATATCATTTTAGCAATGCAAACTCAATACAGTTAAGCAAAGCTATTCTGTCTACCAGTAGTACCCAGAAGGCACAGGGATGTTCTGCCTATGACCTGGCAGATCTCATTGTTGTCAGGTAGAAACAGAAAGACATAAAGAAGGCGGTGGAGAGGGCCTACCCAGACTTTTTAATATATGGAAATAAGTATAAGGTTGTATTTCTTTCTAAGGGTTAACTTTTCTGGAGCTGGCAGCAAGAAAGACTGTGTACTGTGGTGTTTTCCTGTGAAGAAACATGTATTGAATATTGTGCATTTATGTGTGCCCTAAACAGTTTCAAGTGGTTTGTTTTGCTATGACAGCTTTGCAGAGTAAATTACTGCTGGAAGATTATTTACAGGCAGTGGGTGGACCCGAGGGTTTCTCTTCCTTGTCTGGGTGATGGACGCTTGGATATCAAATTTCATGTCTGTACAGTTGTCCCATGAAGCTGTTTGATTCTAGTAAATGCAGAATTTGGCAGTCCTAGGTGAAGAATATTTATGATTTAAGTCCAAATGAATCCCAAACATATAGGTCAAAATTTTCTTGAAATATCTAAATTAAAGGTGGAAAGCACTTTTAAAAAATGCACTGGGGACTTGTTGCTTCTCAGGCCAACATTAAAGTTAGAGCAATTTTCTCCTATTCAGAACTCAAAACTTGCCCTTGCTATACCGTACTTGCCCTTGCTATACCGTACTTGATGGTGACCATTTTGGCTTTCATGGTTCTAATACACCTAAGGAGATAACCTTGAATCCTGGAAGTGGAACCATCCAATCCTAGGGAGCCACAGCTCAAGCTGAGAGCACTTTATGTAGTGCCACCCTCATTGTCTCCTCAAAGTTTCTGCTTTATCCAAACCTCAAGCAAATTAATACAAAGAGCACAGGAATCAATGAGACTCAAGAAGCCATCCCAAAGGAAGCCTTTCTGAGGCAGAGCAAGCATGACATTGGCTTTCACCCCCACAATACAGAGCCATACTGGATTTATTGTCATATTTTTTATGAGAAAAACAAACATGGCAAACTATCTGCCACTACAGCTTCTTTGTTTTACAGATAAACAAATCTGTAACAATCATATGATCCTGACATTATTTCTGTACTTACTGTGCTGACATTCTCAGAGAAATAATGTCAAATAAAGACCTTTCAAATGACTCCTGAGGTTGTATGCTCTTGATTTCTGCCCTCTTCCTTCCACAGATCAGGTATATTTCTTTTATAGGCTCTCAAACCATTATGAATAAGAATAAGATTACTTTGTAAGTCACCACATATTTTCTGCTTTGGCTGGAAAGACAATCTTTTCCTATACTCACAGTGATTGTAATAGCTGTCTTCCTCACCCTCTCCCAACTCTATAAAATCACATCAATTTTCCCTTTAACTTTGACCTCAGTACGTAAATGAGCCTCAGGCCTCTCTACTAGGGAGTTGAAATTTGGGACTGGTGTCTGGTAACACACTGTGAACATCACCAAAGGGACTAGTTGCCTCTCCATCAGAAAGAGTGGTTTTCTTCAACCCATTGCTTCCTTCCTTCAGTCCACTGAGCCATCATAAGCCAATGTTGTCCAAGTCTGACCATTAGTACCCTTCTCAGAATTCAAACATGCTACAGTGACACTGTAGTCAAAAATGTTCTTTATCGCTACTGCTTTGGTTAAGGATGCAAGTGGCACAAAAGGAGTCAGTACCGTGGCAACATTCCTGATGCTATAAATTGTTCACTGTCACTTAAATAAACTTGGAACACCTTCGCTTGGTGACATTTTCAACACAATCACTAAGGACACAGACTTTCATTCTTTTATAATCAGCGTGTATCACACCTAAGTGTCTTCATCTTTCAGCACTCACTGTGGGTTTCCCCACATAAAGTTTTAATTCCAGCACTGGAGGGGGGCTCGGGGGATAGAGGAAGCAGGAAGGCATTCAAGACCAGCCTGAGCTCATCGTGAGATTTTTGTTTGAGAAACAAAACAAACAAGATGGGAGTCAGTGGTTCTGTCAGACTGAGAGAACTCCAGCCAAATAAAATCCAGTTGTCCAGCATTAAGAGCTGGCATCCTTTACTTTTTTTGTTGTTGTTGTTTTCAGTTTTCTTTTTAAACCCTAATCTTGATGATCTAAGGCATTTGTAGTCCTACCAACATGAGTTAGGATGAGCATGTTTTCAATAGGCTGAAACTGTTTGTAAAATTTTAAAGCTGAAGATCAAACAGCATCGCACTGTTCTTTTCTGTGTCCCCGTTACTTCTGTCTAGATTTTATCCTGGCCCACCTCGCATGGAGGGAGCTAGGAACATCGGAACAGATGATGTCTTTGTGGTGTGTTCTCAATGATCCTCAAGTAACAGTTCAGACTTCAGTGTGGAACAAAGCAATAGCTCTACCAGGTCAGTGAGACTCCCCAGAGACCTGGTTAGCAGGAAGACGTCCACTTAAATAGAGATGCTAACTGAATGGTGCCCAATTCAGGCATATCTGTTCTGGCCAGCTATCTGTTCCCTTCTCTGTCTCCAAGCTCCCTGTATCTTGAATCCCTGGCTCACTCCCCTAGGCTTAAGTTTGCCCTCTCTTGTACTGTGGGTGGAAGGAGCAGAGTGAATCTCCATTGTGTATTAAATACACAAGCTCTGCTTGCTTGTCCATGTTTTCCCATTCGTTAGTAGACACCAACTGTTAGTGGCAACCAGTTCTCAAGAGGTGTTTCTGCTTCTCACACAGCATTGCCTTATGGGAAGAAGCAAAACAAAAGTAAGTTTTCTTAAAATAGGATTATTTTCCTATTCTTTACATTAAACATGGTAGGGCGAACCCAGTGAAGTACGAATTATACTTCATTTGTTCCAAGTACATAGTATGTGTGTATGTCTATATATAACATGTTTGAATTAATAGTCCAAAGTTGCCTTAATTTTTTCATTGTGTGAATGATTATTAACCACATTTTTGTGTTTATTTGTGATTATTAATGGCATTTTGTGTGCTCATGCACATAGAAGCCAAATGTCAATATCAGCATCTTCCATTATTGTCCACATTTTTACTTTTACAGACCAGCTGGCTTGTCCATGACCTCCAAATATGTACCTCTTTGCATACCCCCACAGCTGGGTTGCAGATGCATGCCACCACCTTTGGCTTTTACACAAGCACTGGGGACTCAAACTCAGGTCTTTGTGTTTGTGCAGGAGGCACTCCCTCAGCTCTAATTCACTTTATTTTAAAGAAGTGTATCTCATGATCCAGGACAACACATGCAAAGAATGAAGACTCCCTTTTCAAATGTAGGCAATAAACTGTGGATTCCCCACATGAGGAAAGGGGAGAACTGCTGCAGAACCTCTGTCATGCACTTGGGGACCCACTACTTAGCCTCTGTCCCTTGGCAAGATGGCCTAGTGGGCACACAGTTGAAGGGGATGCAGACTACCCTGATGATAGGCTGTTCCCAGAGGTCTAGAGGAGGGGAATAAGCAGAAGAGGGAGGGAGGGTGGCAATGGGAAGATGAGAGGGAGCGGCTAACAAATGAGAGGTAAAGTGAATAAATTATAGTAAAATACACACTTAAAAAATATGAACGAGGAGACGGCTGTTGCAGAGACAGATACATCAACCAAGGACCATGCCTGGTGAGGATCTAGACACTCAGCTCAATTATAGTACATAGGCAGCACAGTCTCCTTGTGGGCCCCACAATATGGGGAGTAGGGACTACCTCTGACATGGACTTGGGCCTCCTAATGCTGTCCACTTCCTGCCTGGCAGGGTGGCCTTGCCAGGCCACAGAGGAAGAGATTATATGTAGTACAGAGGACACTGGATAAGCTGAGGTCAGACATAAGGAGAGGAGGGCTCCCCATTCTCAGGACTAAGGAGAGAGGGAAAGGGGATGGGGCGGGGGTGGGATTGGGAGGTGTTGAGGGAGGTTGCTGAGTCCCAAATTCAAACTGCAGAACAAGTAGGTAACTTATATTGCTAATCCCACTACATGGGAATAGCTCTGGGACTGGCTGAGATTTGAATGTGTATGCATAGACAATGCTTTATGTTGGTCACAGATTACTAGAGGCCATTCTTAGTATGGCATAAGGAAGATTTGCAGATGTCTTACTTCTGCTCATGCAATGAGTAGAGAACCAGCCTTAATTGCTCTGTACATCCTGCACACCTCATATAATTATAATCTTAGAACTGTATAATACTTGTGAGAAATTATGTTTTCTGAAAAAAAGAACTGACGCTGATGCTGGATCCGACCTGACAGGATTCATTCCTCTCAGCATGCTGCATGCTGACATCCTGCATCTTCCTTGTTCTAGACCCAGGCATCTCAGTTGCTGTTACCCATCAGAATTGGACAGTTTCCAGGACAGCTTTGTAGAAAGCTTCTGATTCCAATTGATCCAGCATTTCAGTCTGTCTCACATGGGACTCCTATTAAGCCTGGAATCTCTCCACATTTAAAAACTGGACCACAAATGTAATCCTTGGCTTGCTTAACCATTTTACCCAATTTTTGGGCCCTTATAAGGCATTATTCACCTCAAGTCAGCCTAAAGCAATCTTAAGAGCACAACGTCCCATTTCCTCTAAGGGGGGTTGGGTAGGTTTCTGTTTGCTCTCTTGGTCTACAAATGCTTACTTTCATTGCAAGGTGATTATAAGTTATCATTGGTCTTATACAAAGAGAAAACTAGGTTGGGCTCAAGGATGTCTCTCTTTTTCTTTATTTTTCTTTCATAGGTAAGGAGATAGGAGCTGAAAAGAAAGAAAGGGGAATATATAAATATAGAGGAGGATAGAACAAAAAGTAGATAATTGAACCTACTTCGTAACTCAAGGCCTTAATTGTTACTCACAAAGAAGGTTATTTTTAATTCATTGGTATAGAATTTTATATATTGATGCAAATCATGGTCATGTCAAATACTAGTCTAATTTTATCATAAGAATGTATGTCCTACGTCTAACAATATATATGATTCTATGGATATATAAGGTAAAATAGTTAAATAAGGTCTTCAAAAGCCTCAGAGACCTACAGAATATGGCATTTAAAGATGTTTTTATTATTCTAAAGATTCTTTGACAACAAGACAAGTTAACTCCTGGCAACACCCAGCCAACCTCAAAGAAGATGATCAACATCAAAGAACCTCTTTATGGAGTTGGCTTCCAATGTGACAAACCAGCCACTGGACAAAATTCAGCTACAAACAAGAGTTCTGCCTAAAATTGGGCAAGCTTAGATGCAGGCAGTATCGATGGCTGAACTCTGCCAGGACTTGGTAAGCAAGTCCTCAATAGTTCCTGCCTTGTAAATATGTCTGGGAGAGATATTGGGCTAGAAGGCTGAAGATGATGCTCCAACATTATGGAGAGTGTGGGGTGACTGTTCGAGCAGTAAACTGTCTTAGTCATTTTTTCATTTTAGGAGCTGCTAACCTGCACTTCCAGTTCACTCAGGCATTTAAGTTTTATTCCTTCTCAAGTCTCTGATGGGGTTGAAAACCAGATAGTTTAGTCTTATAATCAAGTTTAGTTGGTTAGGGGATAAGGTCTTAGATCAAGATAG
This sequence comes from Acomys russatus, assembly GCF_903995435.1. Taxonomy (NCBI): domain Eukaryota; kingdom Metazoa; phylum Chordata; class Mammalia; order Rodentia; family Muridae; genus Acomys; species Acomys russatus. The sequence continues at coordinate 3,206,762 of NC_067139.1, read as the reverse complement.
ATGACTTGAGTTAATAGATATGAGATATGACAGTATTGATTTTTATTCAGAAATTTAGACCCAACACTTAGGAAAGATGTTTACTTCAAGTTTGACAAATATAAATAGCCAAATCACTATGAATGTAACATTTATATAACTCATATGTAGTTTATCTTTTCATGTGTAATAATATAAATGTATACTTTAAAAAGAAACATAATAAAGTAATTAAAAAAAAATAAGTATATCTTGAGCCAGGCATGGTGGCACACACTTGTAATCCAGCACCGGGAGCTGTAGAGAAAGGCAGATCTCTGGGAGTTCAAGGCCAGCCTGGTCTAAAAAGTGAGTCCAGGACAGTGAACAAAGTCAGCTATATCAGATTCAGACAATTCGTACATAGGTAAAACAGTAGAAAGAAAGACTGGTGTTCTTTTGTTTCTTTTTTTAAATATGTATTTCTCAAGACTGATGATATGATCCAAAGAAGGTTACATAAATTGCATGTGAATTATCATGACATTAAAGTTACATAATATATTTTTCAGACATTAATAAGAATTATAAAATTTCAACCTTTGGTTAGTTCGACTGCCTTAGTTTAATTAGAGTTTGTTATAATAGAGTGGTAAAGTTTATTACTTTTGTCTGTTGTTATCACCTTAACTACTTAGCTATCAGTTATCTAATTTTAAAAAGTCCAATCAACTGCAGTAGCCTTAATTCTAATTCAGAGATGGCATATAGTCAGATAAAAACATTTATTCATTTGTGTGTGTCTGTGTATGTGTATGTGTGGGTGCACCAATACGAGGTGCATGTAAGGCCAATACTCAAGGTCAGTTGTTGGTCCTCAGGAGTCATTCTCATCATGATTATGACCTCTGAGACAGCGCCTCTCACTGGGATCTAGGCATCATTGCATGAAAGTGAGAAAGTGAACCCTGGATTGTGTTGGAGATGTCAAGATGTCAGAGCTGGAAAAGCATCAGGGTATCTGTCAATGATATCATGTGAGAGAAGTGTATTGCACGTGATAGAGCTGAGTGGTAGCAGCCATCTGAGCACTTTGACATTGGACACAGAGTTGTAGAATTAAGAATTTTCCTTCTGGGTTTTGGTCCAGTGTTTCCTCAACTTTCCTCATTCCTGCCTCTTGGAATGGCAATATATACTCTGGAGCATTGTACATTGGAAGTATATAATTTACTCTTTTATTTTACAGGAGCTTAGAATTAAGATAGTACCTTAAATATCAGAAGACACTTTGGACTTTGGGCTTTTAAAGTCTCGAGACAGAAAGGCTAAGGGGACTTTTGAAATAGAACTAAGTGTATATTACATTATGGTATGGCCAGAAGCCTGTTTGGTCAGGGAGTGGAATGTGATGAACTCACCCTCTGAAACTGTAAGATCCAATAAACTCTTCTATAATTTGCCTTGACCATGGCCTTATCAGAGCAATAAAAAGTATCTATCATCTCATGTATCTAACAAAATCCTCAGTATCAGATATGAAAATTTTCCATCCGAGTGATTGGCCATGGTAGTCCAAGTGGCTACAAAAACAATATAGATTATTGATGTAACACTTGGCATCCTCTTGGGGGTTAAGGATGGGCCCGTATTTCTGAAGATGTGTGTGCTTTGGAAATAAGACCCCATGACTAGAGATGACTTTAAACTGAATTCTTCTTTCTTGTGGTAGTTTCCATGGTACCAGAAAATACTGGGTAGGCTGCCAAGGCAGAAAAGCAATTAAACATGCCTTTCCAGGTGTAGTGCCGAGGAAACATGAGAATGACCAGTATGGCAAGATATTCATAAAGTTGCAGTAAGTGGCACTCACATGTTGGTGGCAGCCAACAGCTGTCAACGTGGACTCGAGTTCCACTTAACAAGCGGGAACTCAAGCCTGGTACAGGAAATCTAGACAGATTTCCAGGTTAGTGAGGTCACGCATCCACTACTGCCACTTTACCAGACCAGAATAATTCCTTACGACATCCTAAATCTTACCCTTATACCCAGAGACAAGTGTAGCTAGCAACCCCGCATCAAGGAAGTCTCTCTATACAGCAAATGGAGACCATCACAGAAAGCTGCAAGTGACACAGCACAGAGATCAACAGAGAGAGGGAATCCCGGCACGAAGGGATATATTTACATCACAGTTCCTGTATCTGTGCTTTAGGAAACATCATGGAGGAGGAGGCAAAGATTCTAAGAGTCAGAGGACCAGAAAGTCTGATGTGAAATAGTCTCACCTAAAAAATGGCTGCATACATGAAAATAATGTCATTTGATCAATAGCAACATTGATAAAGTAAGGACTCAATCACCTTTCTTATGTGCAGCTAATATATAATTAAAAACAAGTCAGGAGAAAGTCTTTTTTTAACACCAGAAAAATAAGATTCTATATTATAAATTACCTGTATATGAAGGGCTTGAAGGAGAATTCCTAACCATATAGTATTTTAGCAGGAACAATTCATTTTTTAAAAGGTCTTGCATTAGGAAATCCTGGCTTGCTTATCTGTGAATGTTAGCTGTTAAGTCAAAGATAACAAAGCTGCAACCCCTATGAACACAGAGGTTATTTATAGGCTAAGGGAACAGGGGGAGGGATGGGGCTCCCTAGGAAGGGGAAATAGAATAGATAGCTATGGTTATAGATAAATGAGGTGGAAGGCAAGAACTAGAGGCTCAAACAGGCACAGGGAGGGAAGAGGCTTCAGTGGGAGGGAAGATGGGGACAGACATCTAAAACTAAGGGCCATTTAAGGGAACTTATGGAAGCCTAATACAGTAGAATCTTCCTAAAAAACTTCCATGTAAGAAAGTGATTTAAATGAAATTATCAAATAACAGGAGAGATGGAGCCCCAACTGGCTATCTCTGATCACCAAATGAAGCTTTTAGTGCTTGGAATGTGTTACATCCAATCAGGATTTTGGCCATAGGGGCCCATGGGAACCCCCCAAAAGCCAAGCTACAGCTAAGTTTATTGGTTGCTCTCCACAAACTGACTGTAGGGCCCTATTGCTGAAGACAGCACCTACACAATTCATGGAACCTGTAGAAGTTGAGCTGGTGCTACCTAAAGCCTGCACCCCTACTGACTAGTGTTCATGGTACTGGAAGGTGCTCCTCACACTGCCAAAGAAGAAAAGTAAACACCAACTCAGCTTGAAACCCTTCTATCTACAATGGTGACCAGCCTGCAAGATACATTGGTGCAAATTTTGCACAGAGCCTGTGAGAGTAACCAACCAACATCTGGTTTGAGTTGAGGCCCACTCCATGGCTTGAAGCCCAATGCTACTTGAGTGACTAAGAACCTGAGATTATATAGGTCAGAAACTTAGGGGAAAACCAAATGCTACAATTTTGTGAAAGGAATGTAGCAATAAAATGACTCTTAATAACATTTTCTATACTCAGATCTGTGCGTTGTTCAGCTACGATCAGAGAAGCTTCACCTTGCAGCAGATGGGAACAAGTACAGAGCCCCACAGCCAGACAGGATGCTGAAAACAGCACCTACACAACTCACTGAATGCAGAAAAATCAGTCTTACGCTTGCCTAGAGCCTTCAACTCTGCAGACTAATGTTCACAGTACTAAAGGAGACTCTGCACACTACCAAAAGGAGAAAAAAAAAAAAAAAAAAAAAAAACAAACCACCAACCCAGTTGCAAAACACCAACTCTCTCCACTCAGGGATCAGGAAAGTCTATGGAAGAGGAGACAAAAAAAATTGTAAGAGCCAGAGAGGCTGAAAGACATGAAGGAAACAAGTCCTAAACACAGCAGGAAAGTTGCACGTATGAACCCACAGAGACTGTGCTAGCATGCAACAGGGTCTGTATGGGTCTATGCTAGATGGGATTCCAGAACTAAGGGAAGAACTGAAAACACACCCACATCTCTAACCCAGGAACTGTCACAAATTGATAGCAATTTACAGATGGATATTATAATTGTCTTCAACTGGGTGTCATTGGGGATACAAAATACTTTTAAGGGCAGGTCCTGTGCCCAGAAGTAGATGGCTAACACACACACACACACACACACACACACACACACACACACACACACACTGACTTCCAATTGTGTGTGTGTGTGTGTGTGTGTGTGTGTTTATGGGATTACTCTGTGTACAAATGTGTGTGTCTTATGTGTATCCATAAGTTTTTCTTATACTTTTTCCTTGCATCTTTTTCTTTTGTTGTTTGTTTTATCTTACTTTATTTTATTTTATTATCATTATTTAGATATCTGCTTGTTTTCTGAGAGAGAAAGAAAGGATGTGGATTTAATTGGAATGGGTTGTGGGGAGTTCTCAGAGGAGGTGGAGAAAGGAAAACTGTAATCAGAATATGTTGTATGATAAAATCTATTTTCAATAAAAAATAGAGAAATAAAAAGGATCTCTAGTTCATCAAGCTGGGCAGAAGAAGGAGAGATAGACACTCTCTTAAATTGCATGGCTTGGATACTGGAAAAGTAAGGTGTTTGAAACTGACTGGAAGAAATGAACACTAAGGTCTTGCGGTTATCAGAGGGAAAAAATACCCTAGACAGGGGGAGGAGAAAGTACAATGTTCTTAAACTAAGGGAAGGTACGGGCATTCAGAAATACTCAGCAGGCTCATGGAATTGGTGTGGAAGAAGAAAGTCAAAATGTAGGAGAAAAAGTTAGAGCTGACCTATGCAATGGCCCTGAGCCATCACTTTCACTTGAGTGAGCTGCAGCACAGCATTGAAGATGCACACTAACTATGAGTTTTAAACCTCACACACTTTAATAATTTCAATATTCAGAAAATGAAATTTGATTTATTCAAATTACTCACAGTCTCAAATGGTTCTTTTTTTTCTCTACCATAAAAATTGGAAAGATTATGCTAGATTTCATTTGGTAATATCCAGTTGTCAAAATGGTTGTTTTGGTCAGGAAAGAAGTAAGGCCAGAACATCTGTAGAAGGCACCCATCCTGTTCCCTCTCTTCAACTGCTTCCAGCATCTCTTCTATTTGCCCTTCTGAGTGAGAATTAAGCATCCTCCCTAGGGTCCTCCTTGTTACTTAGCTTCTTTAGGTTTAAGTGAACTCTAGTATGGCTATCCTGTACTATGTGGCTAATATCTGCTTATAAATGAGTATATACCATGTGTATCCTTCTGGATCTGGAATACCTCACTCAGGATGACCTTTTCTAGTGACATTCATTTGTCTGCAAATTTCAAGATTTCCTTGTTTTTAATAGCTAAGTAGTATTCCACAGTGTAAATGCACCACAACTTCTTTATCCATTCTTCGATTGAGGGACATCTAGGTTGTTTTCAGATTCTAGCTACTACAATTAAAGCTGCTATGAACATAGCTGAGCAAATATCTCTTGTTGGATTGTGGAAAATCCTTTGGATATATGCCCAGGAGTGGTATAGCTGGCTCTTGAGGTAGCACTATTCCCAATTTTCTGAGAAAGTGTCAGATCTCCAAAGTGTTTGTATAAGGTTGCACTCCCACCAGCAATGAAGGAGTGTTCCTCTTTCTCCACACACTTGCCAGCATGTGATGTCAATTGAGATTTTTTTCATAGCCATTCTGAAAGGTATAAGATGGAATTTCAGAGTCATTTTGACTTGCCTTTTCCTGATGACTAAGGACTTTGATCATGTCTTTTAGTATTTCTATGCAGCCAGAGATCAAAGCAGATTCTGAGACTCACAGTCAAACTCTGGGCAAAGGGCAGGGAATGTTATGGAAGAGCTGGGAGATAGAAAGACCCAGAAAGGCAGGAGCTCCATAAGGAGACCAACAGAACCAAAAATTTGTGTACAGGGGGACCTGCCTAGACTGATGTATCAATCAAGGACCTTGCATAGAGAGGACTTAGAACTCCAGCTCAGATGTAGTCGATAGGCAGCTCAGTCTCCATGTGGGTCCCCTAAGATGTGGAACAGGAGCTGTCTCTGTCATGGACTCTGTTGCTTGGGCCTTGATCACTTCTCCCTAACAGATTAGCCTTGTGAAGCCACAGAGGAAGAGGATGCAGGCAGTCCTGATGATAGGCTGATGGTAGGGAAGGAGCGCTCCCCTTTTCTGAGGACTAGGGAAAAGGAGACATTGTAGGGAGAAGGAGAAAAAAAATGTCAGTCAAATTAAGCATCAGTCATATCAGACAGTTATTATCTAGCACATTTTAATACTGGAGTAGACCTGTACATTTTGGTATTTAATGAGTTATGCTATTTTAAATCAAGGTGGAAAAGATAAACTATTCAGTAAATACCATTACAGACTAGTTAAATATTTAATAGATAGCTAGGATATGTCAAAATGGGCATAAAGTCTTACAATAAAATCATTTTTTATTTTTAAGAATATATATACATAAAAGTAAAATTTCCAGAGATATAGAATTCAATAAGGAGGAAATATACGTCTACATGTGTGCTTGCATGAGAACTTGGGAGCTTAAGTGGCTCCAAAACTACATGTGTAAAGATTTGGTACTTGGTGTGGTGAAGAGGAGATGGTAGAAACCTTCAGAGGCAGAGGCTGGCAAAGCTTTAGGTCATTATGGGCGTGTCCTTGGAGGAAGGAGCTTGAGTTCCTTCTGTCTCTAGGTGAGCAGGGCTGGAAGAAGGGCAGCTGTGTCTGCCATGCTTTCCCTTCATGATGCGTTGCCACAGGCCCAGATCCATGTCACGACTCAACTGCAGCCTGAAACCTATAGAACTCTGTGTCAAAATAGCTGTCTATGTCTATGTTGATTTTTCATATGATGAAACACCAACAAGAACACAGTGTGTCTATTCATTGTAGTGCAAATACCTATGAAAGCATGCATCCAGGTCAGGGCTCTCAAGGAAAACAGTAAACAATGAGTCAAATGAATGTATATTACAAATATAAGAGTTGCAATTAAAGGTAACTTTTGAATTAGATCTTACAATAGGATTAGTAATTAGAAACTAATTATTTGAGAAAGAAAGCCATTTTTAAAATTATGAAAAACTAACTGGATAAAAACCAAGATCTAAAGTACATATAAATATGCACAACTTATCTCATTCTATGTTTGAATTAAGATATATGAATGAAAAGACAATGATATTCTTTTCCCAAATAGGCTGACAAAAATAATTGTTAATTTCTAAAGCTGGAAGAGTGAGGGAGTAAAAGTGTTATTTATTGATCCAGCATCCACAAAGGTTTTACATTGTTTTCCACTTGCTGCGTTTGAGAGATGACGCAACTGGCGAGTGGGAATAAGAGTGGAGATCACTGAAGCAGAATACGAACCGGAAAAAGACTCAGAACTCAGTACAGTGAAACCTGATTTTTAATCCAGTGGCTGAAAGTATACTTTGTTTAATTAATAATGTTTGCACAATATAGAAAAAAATTGATTATTTGTTCACAATATATCAAAATTGAATTCTAAATACATTTGTTTTAAATAATTATGACTAATTTAAAAACATGATTGCAAGGCTAGAAGTTTGCCATTCAAATATATTAACCAAAAATTTGTAAACACTATCTAAAGTAAAAAAAAAAAAAAAAAATAGAAACTCCCAATGTGAGTTTAGTTGAAATTTTAAGTGTACATCTATAAAACAAAATTCATGTCTATAGCTACATGGAATGGCTTTGCAACTATTTTAACCAATGGGGGTTAGGGGGAAGGTAAAATTAAGATTAATAGTGTGTGTAGTACATTTTTGTAATGTTTTCAAGAGGAAGCATACACTAATAATAATAATAATTATACTAATTATAGTAATTACAAGAAGTCATTATTTGCTACTATGAGCCAGGTACTATTTCATGTGCCTTGTCTCTCAACACCTCCAGCAGGTTCGCAATCTGTGAACGTTTTTCCGTTGACCACAGGACTAGTAAATGGAGCTGGGTTCAGACCAGGTAGTCTAACTGCACTGCTGACTTCTGTAGGCTATGGATCTCCACAGTACACACCCTTGAATCTTTTCTGGGTACAAAATGAACTAATAATTTGTAGTTTATCAGTATTAGAAGAATAAAAATAATGTCTTGGAATACAGGAATCTTACAGTCATTTTATATCTGACTTACAAATTTGCTTGCATTTACTTTTTTGATGTGCAGTTTTTCACTTTTAAAAAAATGGCTAAACAACAACAGCAACAAATGCCCCCCTTAAAATAAATAAAAACAAAACTCCCCAACCCCCCTAAAAAAAACCTGAAGAGATCACAGGTGGCCTAAAGGAAAACAGACCCCATCTGGCCTAGGGCCCCATCTCTCTAGGGCATGGCTTGATGAAAGTTGAAGTTGCCGAACCAGAGAGCAGCAGACTGTTTGCCACTGAGCTCCTTTCTTGAGCCAAGGCATGGGATTAACTTGCTGGACAGAACCTGGGCGCCAATCTCTTACCTATCAGCAAAGAGATCAGAGAGGGTTACTGTCTTTCTTATCACTGCTCCTATCTGCTGGCCACGCCCTCTCGTTTTCTGTGAGCCTGACACCATGATACCCAGGAGCTCAGAATGCCACTGAAGTCAGAACAGACAACAATGCTAGGGACTGCTCATTTACTCTCCCCTGGGAAGGGAGGTCTGAGAGCCACCATTGGTTGGCTCGGTCCCTGGCAGAGGGGCTTGGTTTCTTTGGCAGGGAAGAAGTCACCATATGTCTCCAGACAGTGGCAAGTTTGCCACCTTCAAAGGAGAGTTAATGATGCCCTTCACTGGAGGACTCAGGTATCAAGGGTGCTGCTGGCAAACCCCTGGGTGCTACCTGAAACCTCCAGAACGCTGCACCGTTCTTCTTTAGCTTCTGAGGGAGAAAGAGATCTGACCATTGTGATGTGAACTATGGACACAGAAATAAAATCAGTCCTTCTATGATCCACAGCTGGTGTGAACTGATAACGTTCCTGGAATTAAAATATAAGAAAGAAAGAGTCAGACTTGATAAATTTCCAGATCATCTCCCCTATGACTGGTTGAGTGGAGACTTATTATCTTGTCTTTATTTCTGTAGATGGTGTGAGGAATGGCTGCGTGTCCAGATTACCAGTGAGCCAGTGGGTGGGAGCCTCATCATCAGAAAAAAAAAAAAAGCTACAAACAGAAAATATTCAACAGTGCTTATAAGTTGTGTTATCACAGAGATATTATTCTATTATGTTCTGACAGTGAGTTATCGGGGTGAAGATATTTATTTACAAGACGAGGGCAAGAAAAGAAAGTTCAAAGGAAGATGACATGAACTTAAGAAATATTTTGAAAAAGTAATAGACATAGCATTGCTGTGTCATTTCTCTGGCTGGTTCATGAGTTGTGTCTAGTTTTCCTTCTTTCCTTCTCTCTCTCTCTCTCTTCCTCTCTCTCTCTCTCCTTTTTCTTTTAATCAAGGTCAACCAGAGACCAGAGATTTGGATGTCTCCTTTATAAGAAAATAGGTTACCAGTGCTAAACTATTTGGTCTTGGACTACTTTGCACGATTGAAAATTATTGAAGACCTTGAAGGATCTTTACTTATATGATTATGTCTGTCTCTACTGAGGGTATTTTAATCATAGCCAAAATATAATTTAAATTCATAATTAATTAAGAACTAACAAGCCTATCACACAAACACAAGTAACATCATATGAAAATGGCTATATAAAGTGAGAAAAAGTTAATAAGTAGTGGCATTGCTTTGTATCTTTTTCTTTTTGGCATATACAGTTATATTATTGCACATAAATAAAAGAAACTACACACCGCAAGAGCAACCTCAATCAATCCTGTTGATGTGTGCTTTCATAGAATACAGTTGTCATTTTTTATCTGTTTCTGCTTTCTTTATTTTATTAAATTTTCATACTTTTATACAACATATTGAAATTATAAATACCTCCATTTAAGTATGCCCTTTCCTTTCCATGTAGCCTCTTCTTCTTACCCCCAGTGGCTACACCATTAGAGAAAATTATAATGGTCTTTCCATCCACCATTAATAGGCACTACCTCTTGAAAAGCTCTGAGACCTCATGGGCACCTCTCCTTTGCAGGATGGAAAGAAAGTTGAAAGACAGAGTCACATGCAGATATGCTCTATGATTCTATGGAACCTACAGTAAATCCACTATACACTCTTATGAAAAGGAAATTTGAAAGAAATGATGCCTTATTATTAATCTGGTCAGGGATTTGACTGTAAAGCCCCCTCCCCACACACACACTGAGGGGTTTTATCAACCCACAGGGATCTTCAGGCCACACACTGAGAACTGCCAGTCTGATAGCTAAGCAGATCAGTTAATAATTAATGTGAGATATTGGAAAAGCCACTGAACTACTTGACCAAATAGGAAGACAACAGCGTATTTATTTCCATTAAAAAGCTACTCATTGGTAGGTAAATACCTGGCTTTAAACAAGATGAATTATTCTTTTGAGACTCAAACTGAGTGAAGATGTGTTTTGAGGAAATCAGTGGAAAATAATACTGACTTCAGCATCACTGACAGCCAGATGCCTCCCCGCACAAGCTCACAGCTAACGTCTAGGCAATCTGGGAACTTGTGCTGAATTAGATAATTGAAAGTTTATGAGCTGTTCGAAATTAGAAGTCTAATGACATTTTTCTTAAAATAAGTGCTGTATTTGGAGCAATTGTGTCAAGGTCATTTGCGTAAACAACACTCCACCTTTATTTAAACTGCAGGTTAAATTGGACAGGACAGGTCTTTGGGGCAAAAGTCTATTTTTATCTCTTAAGGATTTGTGGGGAAATGGCAGGAAAATAGACGGAAAAGGCCACTGTGATGCTAGTGCAATTAAGTACAAGATTTATTTGCTTATTTCTGGGATTGGTTCATTTTTTGGAAGTATCGTTGTGGGATAGCTGCAGTGTTAATGTCCAAGATCTGCCCTTCAGGGGATACATGGACCACACAGAGAGCCAGCCTTCAGGGAATATACGTACCACACAGAGAGTTGAAAATAAGAGTAAGCAGTAAGAGTTTTAATACATTAAGATCCAGCAGTTTCCACAAGGTCATGCATCCGAAACACAAATTGGCTTATGGCAAATGGACCCAAATAAACTTTATAAAATATTAGCTTATTTGTAATAGCAATTTTCCTTCTGGTAACTAAAGAACAGTTAGTTAGCTGCACAATAGTCTCACATAATAAGGACACACACATGAAGACACATGTGTGTACACATGCATATGACTCACACACAACAGTGCACACATGTTTACATGTATGCACACATAATTATATACACATGCAAATGAATGTGTGCACACATATACTTATTCCCATGCACAAACTAAAGAGATTGTTGCAGGTAAGAGAGCAGTGAGTTTTCAGCCCAGTACCCTTAGATGAAACACGACACACATACACATATACATGCACATATGTGCATTTATATAGGGTAATAATTTCAGACAATAGTATATACATAAATGCATACATATTAATATATATATATATATACATATATACTCACCAAAAAACATACATATAATTCTTCAAGGATTGTATGTTTGTCCAATATCAGAGTTATTAAAGCTTCCAAATCCTAAAAGTTCTTATGTCACGATAATACAATACATTTTTTCTGATATTTACTAATAAATAGAATCTTGTTAGATATGAAACCTTTAACCAGTTCAGTAACCAAAAACCTCTATTTTATCTTAAATAACTATGATACATTTCTTGCAGAGTTTTGAGAGTTTGGTATGACCACGTGTGTAGAGGTTCAAGCTCATTTCCTGGTGCTCAGAAATACTCCAGAAATCCACTCTATTTCCACCCTCCCCAATCTGTTCCAAAGAGCATAGCAGTCTGCAGTCCTGAGGACCCAAGGATTCTGACTCCAGTAACAAAGAAATGATACAAACAAGAGCTCTCTGACATTTGGGATTTGCATGTGCATGTTAGAGGAGATATTTTCTTGGGATCACAAGTGGAAAAGCTACTAGAGAAAAAGAGAACTGTTGCTTAGCTGAGGATGCCAAGGTGCTGTAACTGGACCAAACTGCACTGTTTTCTTTGCTATGAAAGAACTCACGTAAGATATGAGCCCAAGACTGTGCTGGCAAGACAGATTAGATTTGCTGACTTCAATTTTGTTTCAAGTGAAGTCTTCAAGATAATAACTTAACAGTAATAAATGATGCTTAGAAACAAACAAACAAACAAACAAACTCACAAATTCCCAACTATTCCTTGTCAGTGCAAGAAGAAACTTTAAAGATGGACAACACTGTTCCATAGTCAGAAGGGTTCTGACTCAGCCAGTCTGGGCTTGCACTGCTTTCTGGCACTGGGGTAACCACTACAGAGGTCTGCTCATGACACTGGGGAAGCCAGGGCCAGGAATGTAAATTGTCTTGTAGTTGCCTCTAGGAAGCAAGTATGCAGAACATCCTCCCCAATGCACAAGGAGCTTTTGGGATGTGCATAGATTATCTGATTTCTTAGTGCCCTGAGAACTGCTCCAGGAACTAGGAGCAGAATCTCTGGCTTCTGTGTCTCCATGCTTCCTCTAATAAATCTTGATAATCTTAATTAAAACATGCTCAGAACTTGGTGAGTGAGAGCAATGCTTATTCCGGTGAGCAGGCAACGTTTTCTAGTTTTTAAAATACAGCGAGCTATTAATCATTCTTGAGGGAAGTAAGTTAACAGGCCTGTTTCTGCGTCAGGAGTTCTGTAGCCCTGGCCTGCCTTCACATTTCAACTCAAGGTTTGTTTTGACTTTTCCAGGTTGTGCAACAGGGACCCATTATCTTAAAACCACAAGAATGAAAAACAAGGGCTGAGAGAGCATTTCTGTGCTACACATAAGCCTCTTGTTTTAGATAATACTCAGTGTTATCTGTAGCTTTGTTGGGTCTATTTGCATATAATGAGAAAAGTTGACAGTATTTTGTGCATCTCAGCTTTGGTTAAAGTAGCTATTGCAAATCTGGCTACTAAAGTATCAAAATCCTGCTCTTTGGGGCCTTTACCACTTGAGGAGAAACTGTTTGGGAAACACAAGAACATAGTTAACTCAAGTAAATAAAGTTTTGGGGTTATAGAAACTTCTAGATTAAAGACCACAGCTCTCGTTCCCTGAAATCTAGCAGGATAGAGTTCTGGGGTCAGGGTGTATGTTAGGGTGCAGATTAGGTAGGCTCTGAGGTCTGCATGCAAAGTCTGTTGCAGAGGTTCAGTGGTGCGTGCCTAGGATGGCAACTGATAATTCTAGGGCCTTAACTGCCAGGTCAGGAACGGAGATTCCATTCCTGGAAATATAAAGAAACACATTGTATATCATCCACCGGTGAGATTTTTTTCCTTTTTGTGTGAGAACTTAATTCAAACTATAAGTGCTTATCTTTGGCTAGCTACAGTAGGGTTTTGTGTTTTTCACTTTTATCTTAATTTTTGATGTACTTGCTTTCTCTCCCAAGGGGGCTGGGGGGAGAAGATGCAACCATTTAAACAAAACTGAGCTTTTGAATTCCTTGTGTATCGCATGGGAAACCTGTAGGTGAAGATCCAAAAGCAATCTCCAGACATGCTTTTTCTGATATGGTCCCTCCTGCCCACCAGTGGTTGAGGAAGACTTCACGAATGCAACTGTGTTTACGTGGTTTTCTATCAGACGTTCGGGGTAGAGTATTTGGACAGTTGTGTTTTACAGCATAGGTTAATAGACCTTCTGTGTGGCTGTTCTCTCCCTGCCTTCTGCTGCTGTGATAAATACCACGGCCAAAAGCAAGTGCTGAGGAAAAGGTTTGTTGCACCTTACAGGTTACTGTCCGTCATCAAAGGAAGCCAAGGCACGAGCTTGAAGCGGAAGCCACAGAGGGAGGCTACTTCTTGGCTCTGACTGGCCCATGCTCCTCTCGTTTTCTCGTAAAGCCCAGGATCACCTTCGTAGGAAGGGCGCCGCTCACAGTAGGCTGGCCTCTGCTAAGCCAATCTTTAATCACAGCATTCTCTCACAGACATTACCACAGACCACGATGATCAAGGCAGTTCTCCAGATAATTCTAAGTTGTGCTAAGTTGGAAAAAAAATAATAAAGAGCACAGTGGCCAGTGACATCAGAAGCTAACACTGTAATGTGTGTATTCAGGGGTGCACTAGGTCAGGCCTTGAAGACTTAGGGTTTCTCTTTAACGTCCTCTAGCTTTCTCTCTCTCTCTCTCTCTCTTTTTTTTTCTGGGTATTTTTCTACCTCAGTCCTTTACTTTTGAGGAGCTTATTGGAACCACCTACAGAATCTGGGCCTTGGTATATAGGCTGTGCCTAGCCATTGTTCTACCAGGGGAAAGGCCTACAAAGTATCCAAAAAATAATTTCAACCTTCGGAGGCAAAGCAGGCACAAGTCCAATGGGAAGTTTCTTCTAAAGCCTAGACAGAGAGGTCTTGTTCCTCCAGTAATTGCCAGAGACAGCGAACAAAATACAGGTCTGCGTATTGGAAATCCCTGTGCTATTTTTCCACAGACAGTACTTTGTGTGCACATCAGTTTACGTGTCTGTCTGTGAGTCTACTTCTGTCTTAAGAGGAGGACTTGCAAGCCGGAAGTGAAGGCACTCCACTTTATTCTCCTTCAGCCTGAGTTAACCACAAAACCATTACTTACTTATCATTTTAAACAGCATTAAATTGTGTGTTTAACCCTGCCTAGAAGATGCAATTTTTGTCCATGTCCCATAACTCTAAAGCTAAGTGTCAATGAGTTTGTTTGCATGGTTTTCTTTTTCAGTATAATTGAAAAAAAAATACATCAATTATATAAAACCCCAAAACAAGTATATACTGGGGAACACATAATAACTAGCTACACATAATAATTAATTAAAAACGTTTTCTTTGATGAGTGTGTCTCAAAATTATAATATGACAATTTATTTAGAAGGAAAAAAAGTAATTGGAATTATTTATTCCTAACTTGCTCATGTGTTTTAAGTTCATGGAGAAACTGTGTTACGGATGTTCAGAGTAAATGTTTCACCAGCTCATGGAGAAGCCCTTCACTGCTACCATTCAGCTTACTTCCCAAATACCTGGAGTCACACCTTCTTGTTGCATGAAATCCCTAAACACACGGCATGGAGAGGCAGAGAAAGTATCAGCTATCTTTCCTCAGTGAAAATGTTCCCTCTGTTTGTATGAACATGGATAGTTGCATGATAATGCAGGTTGTCCCCTTGCCTCTAGCAGTGGAGAAGACAACTTCATGAGTACTTCCCAGCAATGCCCAAGTTAATATGTTCTAATGTGCTGGAGGCTATAACGACCCATGAGTCATCATACTGACGAGTGGCCACACAAATTCAGACCACACAAGACTTCAACCTGGGCCCTGAGTAGGTCAAAGAATCACGAAGCATTTCAAGATCCTCATGAAAAAAAATTGGATTGTTGAATTATACTTTAGAACTATAATTGGAGGAATTGATAAAGCCTGCTTCGTAGTGTTTTTCCATCATGCGATTCAGCTAATCAAGACATGAAGTTAAAAGATGGCTAATAGTTGATGCCCAGTTGTTTTAAAAGCAAAATGTTTTTTAAAGAAGTTAATTTTTCTTTATCTTAAAATGCTTAATATTAAAGTTTATCTTTTGTGTTTGCTGTGTTTCATCTTTCTATTAAAAAATATTTTTCAGACTAAGAATTCTAAAAGGAAAATTTACAGTGAAATAAATAGTGTTGTAGCATTACAGCTTTCTTAAACAAGAGACTGAGCTGACAAAATCTCGGGGATTGTGTGTAGAGAAAAGTAAGAGCTATTCCTACAATTTGGAGTGCATTTGTCCAATCTAGAAGACATTGTTTATAAATAGTATGCTAAAAAAATAGTGAGAATAATTCACATCTTAATTAACGGTTTGTGAATAAGATAAGTGTTTGCAATAGATGATGCAGCTTGAATCTACTTGCTATTGGGTCTAATCATGGTTTACTACTCACTGTTACTTTCCATGCTATCTGTCTTTAGGGTACTCTGTTTCAAATTTTGCTTTAGGGTAAGTGTACACTGCCTGGTTTCAAAAAGTTGTAAGTACCATTTTTCATGATGTTGTAAATCACACCCATCTTCATCAAATAAACCTGGCTTTTTTTTAGAGAGGTTACATTCACAGATTAAAAACAAGGTAGACAAAAACAAAACAAAACAAAAGAACAACAACAACAGCGAAGATTTGACATGTATCTTCTGTCTGCCCCTGTCTTTCCTGCCAACAGTGTTTCATCCCAGAGTGGTACACAATGCATGAGTCAGGCAACATATTGCTACCATATATGGGACATGCACTATATTAGAGTCCACTCTTGGTGCTATGCATCCTATGAATTTTAACAATTGCATACTGATATGAACTCTATAGAGTTGTTCCTTTCTTCAAAAGTCCCATGTGTTCCACTTGTTCATTTTTGCTGTTTTCAATCTCTAAGGCCCCCTAGAATCCACTAATCTTTTTACTGTATCGATTGTGCAGTGGTTTGAATGAAAATGGCCCCTAGAGCCTCATATATTTTCACATTTAGTCCCCAGTTAATGAACTGCTTGGGAGAATTAGAATGTGTGGCCTTGTTGCAGTAGATATGTAATTGTTGGGGCAGGTGACTTTCTGGGGGATGTAAAGCTTTCAACTACTCCTCTAGTGCCATGCCTGTCAGTTTCTCACCATGATGATACTGGGCTAACTACTGACACTGTAAGCCTGTCCCCAGTTAAATGCTTTTCTCTTATAAGTTGCATTGCTCATGATGTCTCCGTACAGCAACAGAACAGTAAGTAAAACACATAGTTATGTTACTTCCACAAAGTCATAGTATTTTAATGAGAAATCTACTTCTTTCATTCAACAATGAGCACTGAAGGGTCCTCTACATATTTCATGGCTTTCAAGCACATTTCTTTTTAATGATAAATGGTACTCCATTGTCTGGATGTATTGCAGTTAATCAATTTACTCACCTAACTAAAGACTTCTTGGCTTTATTTTGTTTTGTTTCTAAATCAATTATGAGAGAGCTTTTCCCCATATTATTTCTTCTACTTCCCCCCTATTTAAGTATAATGCTAGCTATAGCATCCATGCGGTTTTTTTGTTTGGGTTTTGACATTTCTTTTAGTTTTATTGATTTTTTTTGTCTGTTTTGTTTCCATTATTTTTTTGTTTTTTAGGTGATTTTTGTATGAGAGAGAAAGAAAGAAGTAGAGAAAGATATAAAAAGATAGATAATAGGTAGGTAGGTAGGTAGGTAGGTAGATAGATAGATAGATAGATAGACAGATAGAACAGGAAGTTGGGTGGTAGGGAGGAAGTGGAGAGGATATCTGGGAGGAGTTGAGAGAGATAAAGAAAAAGATCAAAACATATCTGATGGTATGGAAACAATTAATAAAAACATTTTTAAAAGTTTTGTGTGTGGTAAAGGGTGGGCTTCTTCATAAAATTTATGACATTACCATCTACTCATAATTTTGTGAAAAAAATGTTATGTAGCCAGGTACTATGACTTGCAGTTGTGTGTTCTGTTTCACTTGATGTGATGTGTGGCTTCTCTTTAGTCAGTTGGATATGATAACTAGATAATCTCTCAGAGCCTGAAATGCTATGTTGTGTTGTTAAACAATCTTAATTTAATTTTTATAATGTTTACATTAACTTTCAATCTCCTTATTAGGCTTCTTATCAACATATAGTAATTACACATAATAGTAAGTGTCTCTGTGACTTTTTCATGTATTTACATAATATGTTTTTGTTATATTCACCACCTATTACCTGCTCTTATCTGCCTCCAACTTCTGCTAATTCTCTTCCTCTTCACAACCAACACCCTTCTACTTCCATGTCTTTTGTGCATAGATGTGACCCAATTGTTATTCTGTTTTAGACAATCTGCATTAGTCAGGTTTTTAGGAAGAGCAGAACTAACTGGATGACTAGAATGAACATATGTATTTGTGAAGGAGATGCATGGAAGCACTTACAGTTGTGGACCATCTAGCCCAACGATGCCTGTTCTTGACAGGCCATGGGTCTGGCAGTTGTGTGGTCTATGAAGCTGCATGTCTTAGCTGGTCTTTAGTCTACACTGGAATCCTGAAGAAATAGGTTCTAGAGCCAGTGAAGGGATGTCTTCACAGCAGAATAGATGAACATGCCAGCAAGAACTAGGGCCCCCACACAAGAACAAAAACCATTTCCTTTCTGTGTCCTTTTATCTGGGCCACTGCATAAATAGGAGTATTCTTACAGGATGATATAAACTTTTCCATTTGTTACATCATTGTAGAAAATCTCTCCTCTGTCTCCATCAAAGTTTATTGGATATAAATCCTCAGAGAAGGGTAGGGCTTCATGAGCCTCTACTCCTTACATAACAGCCTCGGTCTTGTGCAACCAATCTTAGATGCTGTGGATTCAGCAATGTGATGCCTGGAGTTTAGGGTTTGACACACTTCTCTTTCTCCAGCCCTTAAATTCTCCTGGTATCTTCTTCCATGATGCTTTTTGAGCCTTACACAGAGTTATAAATGTCTAATTTATGAATAGATATTTGACAATCATTTATTTTCTGTACTTTGACTGGCTGTTAGTCTCTGTCATCACAACTGACTCTTAGTACAAAGTTTCTTTGATCAAAGTTAATGGCAGAACTGTGTTATAGGCAGGCTCCACATATTGGGCAAACACATCACACTTTGTCCACTTACTAAAATAATAGCAGTAGATACTCTTTTGACATGATTTTGAGCATTAATAAGACATTAATTGTCCCCTATGAAGTCTTCATTCCAGCCAAGCAGGAAATGGTTGGTTACCACCTTACCAGAGTTTTCATTCACTATTGCACCAGTGGCTCATCTTTCCTGCCCAGTGCAGACTGTTGTACACTGAATTCATGGCTGAGTAAGTCTAGTTGCACCAGCTTTCCATCAGCAGCATACATAACGTCTTCTGGTGCTATGAGTACTGAGTTATCTAGAAGCTGGTTCTAGCTTGATTTTCTGTTACTTCTTGGGGCCTCGGAGACCAACCTAGCCGACATAAGGGTTGGTAGTTTGTTCTTGAAACTGGTATTTTCAGTCACTAACCTATGGTTTCTGTAATCTTCTGTTACTTTCTTTTTGCTACTGTGCTTTCTGAAGAGGTCATATAGCTTTGTAAATAAGTAGGGTGACTTTTTTATTTTAAATACTGGAACCTTTCAAGAATTTACACTGATTTTCCACCAACTCTTCAATTATAGTCTATTTTCATGCTCTAGCAGTGACTCATGTCGAGAGTTCTGGTCATAGATGGTGTGTATATTAATTTGAGAAACTCAACGTCTTCATACTTTTCTCTTGTTCTAGAGGTTTTGCTCCATGAGCTGATGTTGGATAGATCTAAGAACTGACATGTTTTAGGTCTTCCCAGTTTCTTTGCTGGGCGGTGTGATAGCTTCCATTTTCCTCCTGTGATGGGCTGGAGACCAGAACCCTCATGCATATGGAACTAAATCCTTCACAGGGAATATGTTTACTTTAATTCGTAATGGGGGGGAAAGTATCAGCATTTAGTTGAAATGATGGCAGGACCTGGAAATTAGAGTATTTTTTTATTAGGCTTCTAGACTAATAATGCTGGTTAATTTCCCTTTGTTCCTTTATTCCCTCTGATGTTTCTTTTTTCCCCCTTCTTTTGGTGACTCATGCTATAGACAATAGCAGGTCTTGGACTTTTTGGAAAATTTGAATACTAGAAGACTCTAGGAATCCATTGGAAGATGAAAGGAAAGCTTGTGTGGGCTAGCTCTTTCTAACTATTTATCTGCCTTTATGCTTGAATTCTATATGTAGGTGGCCCCAATTTCACATGCTGGTCCAATAACTAGTATTTTTTTTCTTAGGCTGTTTCAGCTAATGCAGGGTAATAGCTTTCTTTTAGTGGCCCATGGATAACTCAACCTTCTGGCTTCCTTTACTCATATCCCTAAAACAGTTCTTTCACAACATTCTGTTTACAGGTCAAAGCTATTTGCGTGTAGCATGCCTATTCTCTGGAGCTTCAGTGTGTACTAAATCGCTTACTTTTTTCTTATCAAAGTAGCTCATACTCATGGTATTATATATCTGCATATTTCAATATTAATTTAAAAGATATCCACATATAAATAGTATTTGCAGTTATGATGTTAGATGAAAATTATTAAAGGCAAAAATAAGAGGGCTGGAGAGAGGGCTCAGCAGTTCAGAGTGTTTACTGCTCTGGCAAAAGACCTATGTGAAGTTTCCAGCACCCACACCAGGTAGCTCACAAAGTCTTGTAAGTCAAGTCCCAGGGAATTTGATGCTTTCTTCCAACCTTTGCTCATACACACACACACACACACACACACACACACACACACACACACACATACACACACACACACACACACTTACACACACAGCCATAACCCCCTCCCCCACTCCCCATATATATACACAAGAAAAGAAACATAAAGAAAATAAGACTAAGGCCTAAACCTCAGAGTTCATCACTGAAACCAGGTGGACAAGAAGCAAGCAACAAAGAGATTAAGAAAGAATGGCTGGGAGAAAGCAGCTCACCTTGGGGAGACTGGTGGTAAGGAAGCCACAGTCAGAGTAGAGCTGAGGGAAACTGCCAGGAGATGAGAGAGGAGGGAGAGAGGAAGTGTCAGAGCTTTGCCAGATCCAAACACTACATTTACTTTGATGCAAAATAAGGGCATTGGATAAGTACAAACAGATCATTGAAAAGATGGTCATCATAAAACATATGTTGAAGAAGACATGTATGTTGATGACCATTATAAAAATGTCACACTACAGACCATCCTTTAAATGGTACTCTCTAAAGAACTGTGCCTGAAGTTTGCAGGCATATTTAAGGAGATACTTGTACATTGTTAATGGGTATATATGGTGTGGTGTCTTGCCTTTAGAGACACTTAACATTTTCTGTTAACTTGCTTTAAATATAGAGAAAATGATGGAAGATGGTTGCTGGGAAGAAAAGAAGCATTTAAAATGCATTCTCTCTGAACAATTTTACCCAATAAAGGATATTTGTGGGCAGGTGATGAAAATTGAGAATTAGTTCTCCACATAAGAGGCCAGTGATGAAATTTAGGATGATATGAAAAGACAAATGGAAACATACCTCAATCACCAGTTAATGAAACCCCATGTGAAGAAATGTCAAATAATGAGGATGAGGTCAAAGTTCTATAAGAAACTATAGAAAGCTTAGCTACATTAGGACTGGAAAAATAAATTCCCTTGTGTCCAGCACAGATTGAGAATAAACAGCTCAAAGAAAAGGCTAGAAATCAGAAAGAATCAGAATGAACATAAATGGAAGGAAATCACTGCAGGTCTTTATAAGAAATTAATGAGGTATATATAAATTGTGGTTAGTGCTTCTTGTCACATTTTGATAAAAAGTGCGTGGAGATGGCAAGGAATGACAAATGGGCCTGAGATCTATGAAGCATTCAGTCAGGTCAGAGAAAGTCCAACATCCCCTTGTGGTGAATGCTGCCAGAGAATGATGTCATCCACGGCACACAGCACATGGAGGTGGGAAGAGGGTCAGAAGACCATGTAATTACAATGCCCGAGGTAGAAGGCTGAAGTGATTGATTTTAATTGGGATTGCCTGATCTTTTTAGAACTTCTGTGGTATCTTGTTTCTTGCCTCCCTGTCACATGCTCACCCCTATCTGGGGGCTAGAGTTTAATATCTGGGTCTCATGTCTGTGCTTACCCATGCTGTGTTCACCCCACTCACTGTTTTGTTTAGTTCCAAGAGGCTAGAGAGCCTGTGTTAGGCGTCTTAATGTCTAGCACGTCATCCCCCAAGCTCTTAAATGTGGAAGAAAATCAGTGGACACTCAAGGCTCATCCTTCACCAAAATACAAGTAGCTTTTCACCAAAGAGGATTTTGTGCAGCCTGGAAAAAGCCACTTGAGGCTTGGGGTGTGCTGAGTCTACATTCTTTGGATGCCAAAAAGGTGCAAGATCAGACTATTTTGGTCACTGCTCAAGATGTAGTCATTATTATAAGACACCCATTTGTAAAGATGCTTTCTAAATTTTCATTTTGACTATGTGCCGTAGAGGTGTGTGTCATTGTGGCTAACCAGTATTCCTATGACTGATGACTACTGCTATTCTGTGTGTGTCTTTGTGTGACTGTGGAGCCCAGCCCACAGACTGCCTCTTGGGTGCATTTAAAAAGCAATTCCTCTGAAGACATGAGAGAACTTGTTCAAAATTACAATGTAATGATATCCTAATGCAAACACAAGTCTTGCCTTTTAAAGCTCTTTAAAGTTACCCACAAAGAAATCATTTATTGTACTCTACACACAGTTACTGGAGATGCTGCCTTTTCTGTTATCCCATAAAACACTCCAAAGAATCTTGAGCCATTCTCAATCAATGTGAAAACTCTTAGATTCATAGACGTTAAGTTCCTTGGTATAAAACTTAGAGTTAGATAAAGAAGAGCTGGCATCCAAAGCCAAGTTTTAGGATTACAAACCATCTACTGTGTTTATTCATTTAATAATAATGTTTACAGTAAATAGTTGATAGAGTATCCTTGAAATAAATTCAATAATCTGAAATGAAAATCAATATGTGAAAACTATGACCAAAATTGAGACAAAACCAAAAACGTAGACAAAATCCACTTTGTTTTGTCTCCTTCTTTTCCAGGATATGTAGCTTAAGGAGATTGCTTTTCTAATTATCAACACTTTTCCACCCAACCTCAGGTCACAGATAGGCAGCTCTAAAAACAAATTTAAAGTAGAAATCTGTCAGTTGATAAAGTAGCATGTTCAAAAGCAGATAATACATATAATTTAAAATTTCATTTCAAGGGTAGATTACTACATTCCTTCTTAGTCAAGGCCTATTTTGGGAAGGCACCCACCATCTGGGAGGAGGTATGTTTAGCTTTTCTCCTCCCCAAGTTTTTATTTCACCAGTGTGCTATAGCCAGCTGGCCCTTCCCCGCTTACTGTTCTCAGATGGCCTCTTCCATGTCCAGTTTCTCTTGATGAATTTCCTGACTCCTAAGCACCTTCTTTCTTGAGATAGACTTAAATGGCTCAAGATTTTTTTCTTCTATATAATCCATAGGAAAGGACTCCCTTTTCCCTTTTCTTGTCATGGATGAGAGAATAATTACTTCCCAAACGCAGTACTCTATTCTCTCTGTCCTGCCACAGACCACATCAAATGTTCTGAGACATGAAGACGCCTTTGATCCAAGAGAGGCCCACATTCCAGGAGCAAACTCACACTGTCCATATGGCTCCATACTTGAAAGCGGAGTAGACAGCAACAACCCACTCTTTGTCCCACCACCCAGCATATCTTCTAAAGTTTGGGGTGACTCACCAGCATGGCAGAGAACTGGAGTTCTTTTAAAAGATTGTAACTCTTTCTTGCATATTGTGATATGATTCTGACCCTTATTTGAAGAAGGTTTGGAGATGTTGGTCTTTCCTTATTTTCTTTGTGAATTCTGTCTGCATTTTGATGACTGGATCAAGTGTTGTAGATCAAAGATGGAATAAAATGTTGTCACTGCCTTCCCACTTGATATGCTCTGATTTTATATCTCCAGTTATTTTTCCAGAATAGGATCCTTCTGAAGGATCCTATTATGCTCAGGGAAACAAGCTAAAACATAACATTAGTGTGACGCTTATCTTTGATGAAGACAGATACTGAGCAATTTCCCACCTAGGAATATATTGCTCTGGCAAGATTCTCCTTATGCTGCCAACACTTAAGTCTTCTCTAAGACGCATCGTAAGAAAATGACTTTCAAAGAAGGCCTTGGTTTTCGCATATGAGTAAACTGAACGGGAAATCCCCCAATCTTTAAGTACTTTGCCAAACTTCTTGTATTTTCAGGCAAGTAATATCTGTCCTACATGTCAAGGAGGAAAGTAGGGTCAAAGGCTGTGGCTCCAAACCCACTTTCCATCCTTTAACGCAGTGTAGGAGTCATTCACTGAGTGAAACCAAATAAAAGTTAGTGTCAGGATGAGTGATGGCCAGTGATGACTGCTGTGTCTATCAAAAGCCAAATTCAGAAAGTAGAAGAAATCCAGGGAACAGCTTGACCTCACTTAACTTGAAGTGTTGGTAACGCAGTGGTATTTGGCTGCTTAAAAAAACAATAAAATATCTTGCTTTCCTAATAGTTCCAAAGAGTTCCTTAAATGTACTAGTCTATGACCGAAGAGGCAGAAATGACTAAATTAGTGTGAATTTTATATTGTCGGGGTAAAGGGGATTGGTTTAGGAAAGGTGAGGCTAAAGCGTGAGTGAGGCAGTTGTCAGGCCATCTAACCCGGGGAACTTGAATATTTGGAGAATGATTAATTTGTGTGGGGAATTATATGATCTTGGATATGTAGCAGCGGAGACTTCAAGTTGGGGTATGACAAATGACAGGAAATACAGAGATGAAAATTAAATCCTGAAATAGTAGAAGCAAGTATAAATTTGAGAGTCCCAGTGTAAAAGTAAGACTTGAAGCCATTGCTTGGGTCATTGATGAAATATAGATTAAGAAACCAAAGGAAAAAAATCCCCAGAAGCTAAGTGGGTAAAGCAGAAGAAGAGAACTCAGGAGGAGCATAGGTAGGAGGACAGCCGCTGGTACTTACCAGAATTACAAAACACAGTAACAACCGCTGTGTGTCTGAGTAGCAGTAGTTACAAACTTGTAAAGATGAAATTTTTATCAGTACTAAAGCTTTTTGACAATTATAATTGGATTTATAATTACCATTCAATTAAATTGGCTTCCAGAACAAGATGACTTACTGACAATGTTGAAGGTATAAACTAGTTATCAGCCTAATCATTCATGTTTGTACCATTTCATTAAGAGTTCTGGTTATAGTATGATCCACAATCAATCTAGCTTGTAATATTCAAGTTTTACCAATAAAATGTCTACCAATAGGAAAATCCCTTGGTGTGCCCAAAGAGCAAAGAATATAGGTTATTTCTAGAGATTTGTGCACTAATATATGCATTTCTTATTGTAGTAAAATTACTAAATAAAAGAGAATGCATATTTATCATATATAATATTATATAGCATCATAAACATAAGTACCACTCACAATCCCACCTATTCCAATACCATGTCTTTGTTTTCAAACCCACCTATTCCATGCAATGAGTTTGAGCTATCCACAGACACATAGGCAATCGAATCTTTCACCTGTCTTTTTGTTGTTCTTGTTGTTCTAGAACTTTATTTTTTTCTCTTTTTTTAATTAATTTATTCTTGTTACATCTCAATGTTTATGCCATCCCTTGTACCCTCCCATTCTTCCCTCCCTCCCATTTTCTCATTATTCCCCTCCCCTATGACTGTTCCTGAGGGGGATTACCTCCCCCTGTATTCACCTGTCTTTTTATTCTTTCTAAAAATTAAAATAAATGGGAGTCACTAGATTAAAAATGTTTTTTCTGTGCACATAAAGATGAGAGATTATTTGTTTTTTTGGAAATATTTTTCCCTTCAAATAAGCAATCAATCAAAAACAGCAAAAGCAAGATCATCCCATGAGGTCACTTTGCATGCAGAGACTTCCACGCCTTTCTGAACTCATACAGAGAAGGCAGCTTGTTAGACAAGACTCTACCTTTCATAACATTCCTGCACATAGAACCTGAGTGAGACTCTGGTTCCCATCCTAGATGCTTTTGTGAGGTCAGCCTTCTAGTGTAGACTCCAGCAATCAGCCCGTTCACCTGGTGAAGTCATCCTGCATGCTTTTCCCACACTGTCTGAGATCAGCCTATGGATTCAGTGTACATGTCTAGAACAGAGATCTTATCTTGGATCATCCTGGAAGATCAGCCAAGATCTTTCACTTTAACCCCTGTCTTCCCTTCTCTACATTCTGTCTAGCAATATAACAATCATTGCTAGCCCCACTGTTGATTGTTTCTTCTTTTGATTTTCTTCTGTCTTTCCCCACTCATAACTACAATAATATGTCATCATATATAGTACTACCAGTGTCCCTTAGTCCCCAAAGCTATTATCATTTAACAAATGACTGTACTGTAGTTAACTTCTATTACTCTAGTTTCATGTTAATTTACTGATGATAGTAATTGATGCTTCAGTCAGCATTCACCTCTTTAGAAGAGGTCTAGAGATAGAGCCTAATGCCCTGAACACTTGCCCCAAATGGAAAAGTGCCATTTTAAATAATCCAGTCTCTCTCAAATGACTTTGCAAACACGTCTGGTGAAAAAAGAAAGGAGACCTGATAAAATACCATCACCATCAATAGCAATGGTGAAACATACTTAACCAATAACATGACCCCAATCAGGTTAATCCCAGGACAAAAACATAAATAACATGAAAACCTATTCAAGATCCCCTTCCAAACATTAACAGCCACATAGCAACCCCAGTGAGCATACCTTAAAAGAAATTATGGGCAAAGAAATTTAAGCTACTACTATCAAAATGGTCAAAGAAGTCAAAGATATGAGTACACATTTGAAGGATTTCTGACAGAACAGAAACAACTGAGTGAAATGAGGAAGTCAATTCGGGGCATGAAAGTAGAATTTAGTAAAGAAACAGATGTAGTGATGAAAAACCAAAGTGAGAGATGATGGAAGGAAAAATTCAGTAAGTCAAATAAGAAGTGCCACAGAAATCCTCACCAACTGACTGGACCATGTGAAGGACAGAAGATCAGGTGCTGAGGTCATGGGAGAGGAATCAGATAATTTAATAAACATCAATAATAAACTTTTAAAAGTATGGACAGAACATACAATAGCTTTGGGGAACCAGGTAAAGACAAGATTTATGAACTGTTAGTGTACAGAAAGAGAAAGATTTCATGCCAAAATTATGGAAAAGTTTAAACAATAAAACCAAAAAGGAAAACTTACAAACTGCAGACAAAGAGAGGCTCTTTCCAATAGAGGGATATAGAACACCAAGTAGACAGTACCAGGAAAGAAACACCCTGTGTCAGTTTATAAAGTATTGACTATACCAGGAAAACAAAATGACTTGAAATGCATATGAGTAAAAAACCAAGTTACATATAAAGCTGGGCCCAGCTTGTCACAGAGATGTCCCCACCCAGGGTTTCACCAATCCCAGACACTATTAACAATATTCTGCTTTGCTTGCAGGTGGGAGCCCAACATACATGTTCTCTGAGAGGCTCCACCCAGCAGTGGATAAAAACAGATGCTGAGGTTATAGCCAAACATTGGACCAAGTGTAGGGAGTCTTGTGGAAAAGTGAGGAGAAAGACAGAAGGACCTGGAGGCATTAGAAACTCCAAAAGAAGACCAACAGAGCCAGATAACCAGGGAACAGAGGGACAAGGAAAGACTGAAGAACCAAGCAAGGACCATGCATAGATTGGACCTAGGCCCCCTACACAGATGTAGCCAATGGGCAGTTCAGGGTTCATGTGAGTCCCCTAGTAAAAAGAGCAGAGAAGGAGGCTGTCTCTGACATGGACTCTGTTGCCTGCTTTTTGATCACTTCCCCCTAGCAGGCCCTTGCCAGGCCACAGAGGAAAAGGATGCCCTCAGGCCTAATGAGACTTGATGTGCTGTTGGTAGGTTGGTAGGGGGTACCCCCTTTTCTGAGAAATAGGGGAGGAGGCATATGGGGGAGAGAGAAGGAGAGTGGGGACCAGGAGGAGAGGAACGAGGGGCCTATAATCTGAATGTAAAGTGAATACATAAATAAATACGTAGATAGATAAACAAACAAACAAGTAAATAAAGGTGAGTCCATCAGAATAATAGTTTATTGTCTGTGGAAGCTTTCCCAAGCCGAAAAGGCTTGGAAAGATTTCTAATTCTCAAAGATCTCCAAATGCCAGGACAAACTACTATGCAAGGCAAAAATGCTATCCTACCTGAAGGAAAAAGAAAAAAATATAGTAAATACAACCGAAAGGAATTTGTAACTTTCAGTACATACCTACAGTGAATACTGGAATTAATAGTTAAGATAAAAAAGATAAGCATTGTGGATATATTACAGGAGTGAAAATCAATTATCTTAATATAGTTGTTCATGAGAAAAAGACTAAGAAACTGGCAACTCCCAAATCAACAAAATCATAACAATGAAAGCACACCACTTTAGGATGATACCAAAACTAGGTTAAGAAACAATAGAAAAAGAAAATTATAGAGCATTATTTCTGGTGAACAAACATAAAAATTTTCAATTAACATACTTGCAAGTTGAATCACACCAAAAATATCAATTGCCATTATTAAATTGGCTTCACTCCGGTGATGCAAGGATGGCTCAATATATCTAAAACCAAAAAAAATGTCATTCATTACTTTAAAATGATTCAGAGAAATCATGTGACCATCTCAATACGTTCAGAAAATAAGGCCTCAACAAGATTCAATAATCCTTTCTGAGAAAAGACCTCAAAAGATTAGAACTGTGGGGAAAATACCACAAAATAATGAAGTTTCTGCATGACAAACCCATGACTAACATCATGCTACATGAAAAAGTAGAAGTGTTGTTAGCAATACTGAGGAAGAGAAGTATGTTAGCTTTTGATGTACCTATTCAATATTATGTTTGCAGGCTTAGGCAGCTCAATTAATCAAAAAAAAAAAAAACCACACACACACACACACACACACACACACACACACAACAAGAAAAGTAACCAATGGTGTAAAATTAAAAGTAAAAACAAAGGGAAGAACTCAAAGTATTCCTATTTGCAGCATATTTAATTCTATGAATAAAAGTACCTATAGTAAACTCTTAGTGCTGACACATACTTTAAGCAATGTGGCAGGTTATTAAAAAAATCAGTAGCCTTCCTGTACACATATCAGAGGTAAGCATACTGAGAAAGGAATCAGAATTCCATTTATAATAGCTTCAAAAAATAAAATACTTTTGACTTAATCTACGTAAGGATGACAAAAAAAGAAAAATCTCTACACTACAAAATTTAAAACAGAATAGTAAAATTCGTGACACTACACTGTGAAAAGAACTCCCATGTGCATGAATCAGTAGATATATTATT
Organism: Acomys russatus; assembly: GCF_903995435.1. Taxonomy (NCBI): domain Eukaryota; kingdom Metazoa; phylum Chordata; class Mammalia; order Rodentia; family Muridae; genus Acomys; species Acomys russatus. The sequence goes on along the minus strand of NC_067139.1, from coordinate 3,177,616 downwards.
GTGAAAATGGTCACCCACCAAATGCAATCTACAGATTCATTGCAGTTGCAATCACAAGTTTAGTGCTGTTCTTCATAGAAGTCGACGGAAACAATTTTGTAGTTAAATGGAAGCCCATAAGACATAGGATAAAGAAACCAATCTTTATCAGCTCTAATCTGAAGGAGGACTGAAAATCTAGAATAAAAATATGCACATTAAGAACACAAAACAGATGGTAAAAATGTGTGGAGCTGAACAAATACAGATACCTAATGAATATTTTTTATTAATTTATTCAGATCACATCTCAATTGGTATCCTCCCGTTCCTCCCTCACTCCCCCCTACCCCCTATTCCCTTTCCCTAGGTCTGTGACAGAAGGGGACCTCCTCCCCCACCATATGTTCACAGCCTATCAAGTCTCATCTTGGTAGCCTGCCTATTCTTTCCCTGAGTGCCATCAGGCCTCCCCACCACAGGGAAGTGGTCAAATACGGGGCACTAGAGTTCATGGCAGAGTCAATCCCTTCTCTCCACACAACTGTTGAGAATATCCTGTCCATTGACTAGATCTGAGTAGGGGTTCAATGTTTACTGCATGTATTTCCTTGATTGGTGCAGGAGTTTGAACAGAATCCCCTGGGTCCAGATCTGCCCATCATGATGTTCTTCTCGTAGGTTTCTAGGACCCTCTGGATCCTTTTATTTCTTTATTTTCCCATACTTCTCTCACCTAGAGTCCAAATAGGAGGTCCCCGCATTTCCAGGTAAGTGGAGACTTTCATGAGACATCTTTTTTGGGCTAGTGTTCAATTTTAAGTGAGTATATACCATATGAGTCTTTCTGAGTTTGGGTTAACTCACTCAGTATGATCATTTCTAATTCCATCCATTTGCCCACAAATTTCAGGATTTCCTTGTTTTTAGTGGCTGAGTGTAAATGTACCACAGTTTATTCAGTCTTCAACTGAGGGACATTTAGGTTGTTTCCAAGTTCTGGCTATTATGAATAAGGCCGCTATGAACATGGTTGAGCATATGTCCTTGTTGTGTGGTGGAGTGGAATAGCTGGGTCTTGAGGTAGCCCTTTTCCCAGCTTTCTGAGAAAGCATCAGAATGATTTCCAAAGTGGTTGTACAAGTTTGCAGTCCCACCAGCAATGAAGGAGTTTTCCCCTTTCTCCACAACCTCACCAGCATGTACTGTTCCTTGAGTTTTTGATCATAGCCATTCTGATAGGTGTAAGATGGAATCTCAGAGTCATTTTGATTTGCATTTCTCTGATGACTAAGGACATTGACCATTTCTTTAAGTGTTTCTCTGCCATTCAATATTCCCCTATTGAGAATTCTCTGTTTAGTTCTGAGCCCCATTTCTTAATTAGGTTATTTGGTTTGGTAGTGTTTAATTTCTTGAGTTCTTTATATATTTTGGATATTAGACCTTTGTCAGATGTAGGGTTGGTGAAGATCTTTTCCCAGTCTGTAGGCTGTCGCTTTGTTCTGTTGACAGGTGCAATGAATAACAATACAACTATAGATCAGAAGGCCTAGTGAATACTTTTAAATGGTTAGTTTCCTCAGAAATTTTAGAAATATAAATTAAAACTACCTTGTAATTCTATTTCATGTCAGTCCGAATAACTCATACCCAGTAAGTGACAGTGAGTTCCAGTGAGGTTGTGGGGAAAGGAAACTTTATGGGACTGTAAATTGGTGGGGCTCTTGGAAATCACTGTGGAAGCTTCCCTGGAAGCTAAAAATGTGTGTGTATATTATAAATGTGTATGCCAAAAAATAAAAGCCTTTAGAAAAAAAGAAAGCTAAAAATGTATCCGCTATATGACTCAGCTATGCCGCTCCTGGGTATGTTTCCGAAGGTCTCTATACCCTACTCCAAGACACATGCACAGTCATGTCCATGGTTGCTTTGTTTACAATAGGCAGGAAACATAACCAGCCTAGATTTTATCAACTGATGAATGAATAATGAAATTGTACATATAGATGAGGTAACTTTATTCATTTATAAAAGATAGAGATTATGAAGCTAAAAAATTAGACTATTAGGTCTAGGTAGAAGCTGCTGCATACTCTCTATTGTATGTGGATTCTAACTATGACTTATTAACCTGGCACGTATAACTTGTAGTGCCTGTCAGCCACGCAGCTAGAAAGGAGCATTAGATGGGAGGAACAAAATGAGGCTTTATGTGAGGGAGACAGTAGAGCACCTGTAATATGAACTTAGAGGGTTGAAAGTACTGAAATAGAAAGGTCTGGGATGGAATGGGGATGAAGGAATGGAGAAAGGAGAGGGAGAGGGAAGGATGAACTAAAATTAAAAACTACAAAAGAGTCCTATAGAAGGCTCTAGCCTCTACGTCTGTTACAATACCATTATCACCACTACCACCACCACCACCACCACCAGCAGCAGCAGCAGCAGTAGCAGCAGCAGCAGCAAATGGTTAAAGGGATGTTGCATGGTGAATGTTTCTGTTCCCAGAAGCCATAGGTTATGAAACAAAAATTCCAGGACTAGGTGTGGAATACCTTTCTATAATTCGTCATCAATGAGGCCCTAGAAGGCCTGAAAACAATACTTACCATTGCCCCCGCTCTTGGCTACCCACCAGAAGAAGACTGTAAGACTTTAATGCTGAAGATATCAAGAACGGAGAAAAAATTCCTTGCAAGAGTCTTGGAGATTCCTCCCTGGTGAGTAGTTTTCAGTGTTGACAACTATGTGCTAGTTGAAAGGAAACAAAAGCCATCAACATTCTACCCAGCTATGAACTCCACAATCTGTAATAATGACTTGCCTGCCAAAATATGCCCACTGATTCAATAATGGCATGGCTATTGTAAGGACAACCAATAATCTTCCTTTTAAGAATATGTATTTATTTTAACAAATAATGTATAATATTTTGAGAAGTTCATGATATTTATTTTGATCACACCCTAATTTATTATCAACATACTAATTCTGTAATCAATAGCACATTAAAGTATATGTGTACTATTTTCTTTGAAAAATGTGTATGAGATTCAAACAATCAAAAATATTAACCTTGTGAATGAATGTTGAAAAATAATTAGAGGGAGAATGAACTTTAAAGCCACTGTGAACTCATTTATACTCCAAGAACTTATTCAGTGTCTTAGATTTTTGGTTTTTATTGTGAATAAAATTATAAACATATTAGAAAACTGCTGACAGCATTTAACATATATAGAATAAATAAACACAAATCAAAAATACATACTATTCAAGAAGAAAACTATATATATATAAAACATAGATGCATTTGGTTTTATACACATGCACGTACATATAGCTCTAAATACATACAATGCCTTTATATATAAACTCCATGTCTATATGCAGTTGATTCTCATTATTCTCCAGTACTCTTGTCCTATAATGGTACCCTGATGTTGAATTAGAGAAGAAGACCAACCCACTGCTTCAAGGAGAAAACACATAGTTTGTTTCTTATGACACTCTGATGACATTTTAATCAATTTATTGATATACAATCATTAAATCCATCCTCAGGACTGTGGCAAACAAGGCACAAATAGATCACAAAAATGACAGTTTATAATGTGAGTGCTGAAACAAGAATGCAGACATTATTTGAGTTTCACAGTATATGTCTGTATAAGATGATGAAAAATGTGATCATTCAACATGCTTCTATGAATGATTATTAGGTCCCAATAGAGAATCCATGGAAAACAAGGATTGATTTCACACACACACACACACACACACACACACACACACACACACACACACTGTACAAAGAGAAGGAAATACTTTTTAAACTTTATGTTTAAATCTTTTGTAAGTATAGGTCATGCTGAAGATTATAAAATTGATTGGAATAAGAAGACAGTCTTCATGACAAAACACTATGATATATGAACAGGTTTTTTGAAGTGTAAGGGGAAATACACACCCTTTACCCCTTCCCAAAGGAAAAACCAGTTATTTGAAGTTTAAATACTATACTAAACAGAAAAGGGAACTTCAGTTTTGAGATGGAAAATGAAGCAAAAGAACTCTGCTAGGAATAAAGGAAGAAGAGGTGAAAAGTGAGATAAAATGATTAAAGAGAATAAAAGAAAAGACCCAGAAGGCCCAATAGATAAATTATTTTCATCTCCAAGGGAAAATATATGAAGTTTGTTGATTAAAATAATGAAATTATTTTCAGTATAAATTTTTATATCTTGAAATTCTTCCAGTATATAAAACATGAGAAAAATTAGGCCCAAACAAAGAAACACCACTGGGAGACTTCAGAATGCTAAAGATGGCAAAATAATTTAAAAAAAATTTTTTTTGTTTTCATGACAAGGTTTCTTTGTGTAGCCTTGCTTGTCCTGGATTCACTTTGTAGACAAGGCTGGCCTGGAACTCACCAAGATTTGCCTAGGCAAAATAATTTTAAAATGTATTTTCAGATACATGAAACGGTATATATGTATATCCATATATAATGTATATAAAATAAACAACCAAATAAACAGAAAGCAATAATTCACATGTATATTATGCATATTTAGTGTATGTATACGTATTTATTTTCTAAGTATCAGAATAAAATTCAACTTTTCAAGATGAGACTAAAAGTAGAAAGCTAATGGATGAATTCTTTAATTTTCTTTTTGAACTAAAATACTTCCATGTTGCAACTCCATATCTAGCTAAACTACCAATAATTTGCAAGGACAAAAATGATGATCATTTTAAACATGCAATATCTCAACTATTGTCCCTCCCCTACCCATCTGAAGAAGCCATTAGCTACTCTCAACCAACAGAAGAGATTCCAGTTTACAAAGTGGAAGATCAGAGGATTAAGAAAAGTACATCAAGGCTGAAAGGAATAATAAAGAACAAGGGAATTCCAGGACGATGCACATTCCAGACTCAAACATTATGATTAAAAAGAAAAAGAAGAACTAGAAGAAAAAGAGGAGAAGGAGAGTAGAAGGAGGAGGAGGAGGAGGAGGAAGAAGAAGAAGAAGAAGAAGAAGAAGAAGAAGAAGAAGAAGAAGAAGAAGAAGAAGAAGAAGGAGAAGAAGAGGCAACAGCAGCAGCAACCAGGCATGTTACAGCATGTTATTACCATAATTTCCTTCAATGACATATTTTTACCCTTTCATAATGGGCAAATGAGTCTGTGATTCAAAACAAAGTAGTGCCTCATTAAGGAGAGGCATGAGGCAGGGGGAATCCAAACAAGGAGTAAACAAAGGGAATTTTAAGGATGATGAACTGAGGAAAACCCCAAGATTACAGTTCGGAACAAGTCTAGAGACGTACCAAAAACAAACAAAACAAAAATGATCAAAGAAGGATTGAAGGGTTATATATTGGTTTTCTGAAAATTAAGCTGATAAACCTTTGGAAGAAATCTGAATATATAAAAATGCCTATAAAACCCTAAGTAATCAAAAATGGCATATTAATTTTAGTAAAATGAAAGAAAGGAATGAAACAGCATCACAGCACATATAATCCTAATCTGTAAATACTATTTCAGCTGACAAAGTAATGGTAACCCTCAACACTGATTCAGCTTCATGGCACAGCATTACGTGAATATGAGAGAAAACACATGGAGGAAATCACACCAGGACATCATCAGATAGTGGTCTAAAACATGAGAAATATGAAGATGCATAAGTCCTGAAAGCAAAGAAAAGAACATTAAGAGTCCAAAGATGTTACAAGAGCCTCTACCAGAGTATAAGAGAGTGAGCTTTCTGGATCCCTTCTGCAGCAATCCAGACCTCCAAGGATTCTGGCTAAGAATGTCGTTCATTTTCACAAGAGTTATGATTTGCAAGGAACCGCTATGCTTCTCATAAGCCTCTTAGTGTAATTTACCTTAAAAACTTTGCTATAGTTATTATTGAGTGAGACAATTAACAGTGAACTTAAAAACATTGACCAGTACACACTCTTCCAGCGCAGACATCATTTTTGACTCCTGGGCAAGCAACCATGGAGGTCTGTGTCAGTGTGCTCATCTGGTCCAGTGGTTTCAACCATGCAGATTACTTACTTTCCAGGTACTGCAGTTGTGCCTCTACTGGGGTATAACAAAGCAAGCTTTCTGGAACTGGACCACAGCTACCCAGACCTCCCAGGATTCTGGCTTAGAATATTCCCCCATTTAACAAAGAATTATGACTAGGGTTGTATTGCAATAAGTTAACCTTTCATTTAATTTAATTCTCAATGTTGGATTGGTACTGAAATCTATTTATGGGCTTTTTCCTTCTTCTCCTCTTCCAGGAACATTATCTGGCATTCTAAACTTGGGGAAAGTCTGTATAAGGAACCTCTAAATCTTGGCAGAAAGTATAAATTTTTAGAGATCTCATGAGTAAGACCAAGCTGTGGGATGTCTCAGAATTGACCTTCAAGATCATCTTTTCCAGCCCCTCATTTTACATGCTACAGGAAAAGGCAGCCAAAAAAGGCTGAGTGATTTATCCAAGGCTGTGCAGCTTATTAATGGCACAGAAGGGATGAGAATTCAATTGTCCTGACTTCTAGCTCAATAGCTTTTTTTTTCTGCTTTACGCAAGTCTGCACTGCAGCAAACTGAAGTGCAACACAGAGCACAGCAGAAACGAACTAACCTCATACCCCCTTGCTTTCAGATCTATTTGCAATCCATGCCCGATTCTACACTACAGTAAACATAACTGGCCCTCACCATATGTCCTACCCCTCACTGGATATATCACACTGTTCTTCGCTGTACAACACTATACTACCAGATATCATTTCCCTCTAGACTGCAAGGCATAAATACAATAACATTACCAAATAAACAACCTGGGAAGAATTTTAGTTTCTAATATGTGTTTAATCAGCAGGACTACACTAATCTCTTCCTGCAATTCCTGATCAGGGATTGTTTCTGTGTCTGCCCACATTTCCTAAGCTTCTTGCAGCCTCTCGGTTATCTTGAGATTTAAGCACCTTGCATGTACCATGGAGCCAGTCTTTCTTGAGTGTTCAGGACTGAGGGAGAGTGACCAAGCAGCATCACTGACCAAGGGCTGATCTCTGTTGACCATGGGCTGGTCTCTGTTGACCATGGGCTGATCTCTGTTGACCATGGGCTGGTCTCTGCTGACCATGGGCTGGTCTCTGGGCTCCTGCTTTGTTATCTCCCAATTTGCAAGGTGCTTTAGTTTGAAGTCAGAATTCCATGGACGGTTCTACTCTCAGTTTCCTCTGGGCTCTGGTTAACAGGACTGATCAGTCCCAATGTCTTTTCTAAGACACCAAGGAGACCTTATAAGTGAGAAGACCTCAACCTTTCTCTCATCTAGCACTGTCCTTTAAGAGTAAAGGCTGTCATCAATATCTCAGCTTAAGACCATCATCTCGTTCCTTATTAGCAATAGTAACTCCCGCCTCAGCTGCCCCCACCATGGCAGCATCACCATTCAGGGAATGGTTTGAGTTTTCAAAGTAATAAGCATACAGCTTATAATGGAAGCCCCTGAAGTCAGATCTGGATTTCTCATCACCAGCTAGCTGGTGGTCTGAGGATCAATGCCCTCGTTTACAAAATATGCAGATATGAGGATGAAATCTATCTGATTGGATTAAAAAAACATTGTTTAGCATATAAGTGCTGAAAGTATCAGAGATTATTCTTATTCCAAGCCCTCCTTTAAAAAGGCTTGATAGCATCTATTTGAATAACTTGTCCACAAACTCATAGTTAAACAGAGTGGGCATAAGATCAGAAGCCAGTGTCCTTACCCATTTTGCATATTCTGCCTTTTAGATAAGCAAGTCCCTAGACAGGCTGATTTTCTGAGCAACGCTCTGCCCACCTGTTGGGTGGATCCAGCTTGGATTCTCCCTTGTGCCAGGCGCTGCCTGAATCGTGACGAGGACATGTTAATCACTGTTGGACTCGTGCCTAGCCCACCCAGCAGAAACTTCCCCGCCAGCCTCTGCAGCAAGGACAGCTCTCTGCTGAGAGTTTCAACCTATAGAGCAAGGCTGGTGCCAGCTGTACTCCCTGGCCCAGGCCTGTCTGGCTACAGGTACGATGTTGTGACTCAGGAGAGAACTCAGAGTTCCCATAATTCTTTGTCTAATGTCTTTTGCAGGGTCAACATTGTAACCACATAAGGAAGGGGATAAGGGAATTAAAAAAAAAAAAAAAAAAAAAAAAAGGAAAGGAAAATTTGTGTCTACCATCAGCTTTATGAAGGCAGCAGGAAGTGGCTTATGGTATATCAACTACCATATTATCCTGGGTAAGAGGGAGTGATAATCTTCTTGAGTGACTAAAGAGTTAATCATGACCCATGTGAGAGTTTATAGACAAGTTTCATGCTTGAATTTTGGAGAATTCCCTTTGTTTCACTGAAGCGCATCCACTTCTGTGCTTGTATCTATTTTAATATCCTGGAATGCGAGGCTTTACCCATTATTCTCTTTAACTGTGGGTTTTTCCGACCCTCGGGTAGATTTGTACTTCAAGCTGAATGATTACTCAGTGAGTCTTCACTAAGGGATGTTCCGTTCCAGGAATGACACATTTCTTTGGGGATGACTTTCTACCTAACAGGGGTGGGTGGGAGGTCAGGGAAAGCCCCTACCCAGGAAAAAAATAGCTTCTTTGTATGCTTGAAGAAAAACACTCGGATGATGAACAGCCTGATTTGGGGGCTGTGTGTGGGTGAGCCACTCCAGTGAAGTTGTCCTCAACGCTCCCTCATAAGAAGAGATGATGAATTTAATGAGCAGAATTCTGACAAGCCTTAAAGCCAAAGACAATTAGGAAAAGAAGAATAACTTGAATTCTTAGCAGTTATGAAATACATTTTATTCAAATGAAATTATACATGCATATACCTTTGTAGACTACTTTATTTAAATCCAGATCACATAAGAGACCACATTGCAACTTGCACACATATGCCTTTCCTAAAAGATCCTGCCTGAAGGCAGAAGGCCATAGTAGTCAAAACCTGTCGGAAATACCCTTTTTTAGAGTACATCCATGGATGTTCACAAAGGACTCTGAGAAATCCTAGAAGAAGGATATGTTCAGCTTCATTGATCTCAGTAGTCCAGATGGAAACACGACCTCCTTCTCCCCATCTTAACACTTACAGACGTTCCCAGGATTCAACGATCCACTGGCCATTGCCAATGTGCTCCATGTAAGGGGCTCTTTGTGATACCAACGCTTCAATGTTTTGTCATTATTTAAGAGGTACATTAAGATACTCTGTGCTCCTTGTAGCATCCTAAATGATGCTAAAACCGTGATTGAAAGGGGGGTTTATTTGAGAAACTGCCTTCACTAAAACCCTTGTCTATTGAATGAGGTAAGTGACTGGTTTCATCAAGTCATTGAGTCAATAGCAAAATATCTTTGTACACCTGGGCAAAATAATTTTAAAGATTCTTATAAACCTTTTAACCAGTGTTATGCCAAGCTCTGGCTGCATCCCTCAGCTCTATCTTTTCTCTGCTGCATTCCACCTACTGTGTGACCTACCTTACAAATTACTACACTAAATGGTCTTCCTCCTTCCAGCCTAATTTTCTTCTACTTCTTAATGCACTAGTTTTACAATTACATAAGCTTTTTTTGGCCTTTCTTGTAACATAGAAACTGCTAATGTATTCAGGCTTCTCCATGACACTCATGTATAACTTTCCAAGGCCCTGAATATTTATCTACTTTTGTAGAAATTAGTGAAGATGCACAGTCAATAGGAAGGAATAGTATAATAATTTCCAGTTCTATCAGAGATCTACTTTCTAATTCCACATTAAGCTATTTATTCTCCTGAAACATTCACAAAATATATGACTTATATAAAATACTCTCAGATATTATTTCACATAGCACAATTTAACAGTGTTTCTCACCCTCACTTTGATGGGACAATTACTTTGTGCCAGAGACTCTCAATGCCATTACAAGTGAGTGGCTGCCAGTAGAGACAGGCAGCTCTGTTCCTTCCAACTTCCTCATCCACAGAACACAAGCAAGTTCCTCATGCCTTTTCTATACTGAAAATGAATAAAAGCTGAACTGCAACTTGTTTCTAATAATGTATTAGGTGTCTTACATTTTGGAGGTGAAGGTGCATACAATGGAATTAAGCAGTTTCTGATTAGATTGTTTGGCATGTTTTTCTACCCAGTATTCAATCATAAGAGGAAGCCCTGCCTCTATTTGTATGTGTCATCCATTAAGAAGGAACAAAGAATGTCTTAGGTAATACAGAAATGTACTAAATGGTACTTTCCAGAATAATGATAAACCAAATTATCTAAAGACACAGGAATGTATATTCTGAGCCCCAATGAGTTTCCACACCTGCTAGGGCAGTCTATACATTTACCATACTTTTTCAAAGGCATGAACTATGACTCTTTTCTGGAAAAAATGACCATTACGTGATGTGTGATTGAACCTTGGGTAAACAGTGGTAATGTGCTATTAGACCGACCCTTCAGTTGGGGAGGTAAAATGGCTGTATTTATCCATAAAGGAAAGCACTAGGGATCAGGAACTGACAGTCCTGATCTCACTGTTGTCTACATTAGCACCATTCATTAGAAAGTGAACAAGTTTGAATAATTATTACAAAACTCTGGAGGACTGATGTGTTATCACTATGGTAAGTCATAGATTCCATCCAACTGCCTTAGACATATAATAGTTTTCAAAGTAGGAATATATTTATCTAACAATAGCTCTTCATGATTCCCAGGTTTTCTACTGAGGATGGGAAGATGCAGAATGTGACTGACTTCACTGAGTTAAAAGAAACTCAGGTGTTTATAGCTTGCGAAAAGTTTTCATGCATGTTAAGAATAGAAATAAACAAATGTTTTTTTAAATAAAACCAGAATTTTTAATACTTTATGTAGCTTGACATTGGTGAACAATACTGCTACTTTAAAGTGTTACTATGTCTACAATATCCAAGTAAGTCTTGATGAATTATAAAACCTGTGTCGTGGTAAATAATCTCTCCAGTGTTCTCCCAGTTCAGTCAGGATTCAGAAGTCCAGATACAGAGTTGGACCTGAGATTGGCAGAGGACAGCCACTGGACTAGTCATCCCAGCCACCTTCAAGATCCAAGCAACAGAAGCCAGAGAGCAAAGGTCCTGATGATTGTCTCTGATGAGTAGTAAAGAGATCACAACTCACTGACCTCCCAAAGGTGTCACTGAACTAATCCATCCATTATTAGGTCAATTTATATGGAAACCATGACAAAAAGAAAAATGATGTATATTGGCTTTAGACAGAAAACGTGTATCCTTTGGATCCCTAAATACCTTTCTTCAAATGAGTTTGACTTAAGAGAGGATGCTCTTCACGTTTAATGCTGAAAGGATATAAATAAAGACATTGAGGAAGTTGTAACTTAGAGGGTAGCTTGCAAAGATATTTTGAGGACACTGAAGAATACCTTTTATAAGCCTTGAGGATACAGCAAGAGGTGCAAAACTAAAATGAAGAATATATCCTTAGGAGGGTTTAACAATGTCAGATATTAAAAATGACCAGCTCCCCTTGAACTGTAGCCAGGCTTACATGACAGAGTCCAGGGAGCAGTCCTCCGTACACATGAGACTGAGTGGCCTAGCTCTTTCACATGTGCATTATAAGGAGCACCTTACTCTGCCTCCACCAGGCCTTCCTCTCCAAGCATGATTAGTCGCTCAGTGTTTAAAACTGAAACGTTCATTTTCAATACTACAAAAATGTGTGGCACAGAGCACCGGCAAGGCATCTGTTCCAGCAAAGTGTTATGTTTTGATCATTTTCAAAAATGATTTTTCTGTTTTTAAAGAAAGTGTGTGGACATGGGGATGAGTCAGTCAATTTGAGGGGTACTGTATGCTGGGTTATTTTGAAAGCTGCAAAATTTAAAAATACATGGAAAAAAATAATTTTCTTTAAATATTATTTCAATTTTATTCTTTGACTTAGTGTCTTTTTTTCCCTTTTTTAATCTATCCATAGTATCAGACTCATTGCCAGAGTAAAAATGTACCATTCGTGAAGGCTGCTGGAGAATCTTCATCATATGGAAAATGTGGCATAGGCCTTCAATAGTGTTTGTAGGTATATTTGTGGACTTAAGGCTTTTCCAAGAGAAAGAATCTTATACAAAGTTGGTTTCTTCAGATAAATAGCTGCATTTCTATTTAGAAAAATACTGGGTCACTTAATATGCCCCAAAGCAATCTGCTTCTATACTAGTGCATCCACCAGTTTAAAACTACATCTTTTACTTAAGTGAAATTTTGCAAAAAAAAAAAAAAAAAAAAAAAAAAAAAAAAAAAAAAAAAAAAAAAAAAAAGGATATCATAACATCCATATTTCATATGCTGCTTTAAATGTCCTTTCACATTCTGAAATGAACTGTAGTTGGTTTTCTACCATTGGTTGACATCCTCCCAAGATGTGGTGTTTCTCTGGAATTAGAATACTTGCAAGTTTGCGGTCATGCACAGCAAGAGTAGGGTTTGGTAGAATTTCTTCTAGTTTTTCTTCGGTTTTTATTCAATCTAGTTCTCCTTTACTCCTACAGTATTCCCTTTGTGTGGATTCTCAAAAGTAGACTGCAGTATCTGGTCTCTGTAAATGTGAATGTGTAGTTGTGATCCCGCTTGGCCATTTTGATGTATCCCTGAGGAAGGAACCACAATTTCTTATAGAAAATGCACACAAGCTTGCTGAGCTATCCAAAGCAAATCAGCCAGATAGGGTGCCTCTGTCTTTATCTGGAAAGAGAAAAATGGCAATCATCTAGTCCTTCATGGTTTGCTGAGCTCTGAGACATCAGAAATTATTTGCATTTGCACAGGACTGATGAGTTAGAGTTAGTGATTCCACCATATTGATTGAAAGAGATCAGAGCAGCCACCCCAGCAACTATTTTCATGTTGATCTGTTCCTTTTGGCCACCCAAAGCAGCGCAATCAATTGGGCTAACCATTTGAGATACAAATTGGGTAGTAGGAAAGCCAAAACACCAGATTGGCTTCTTTTTTTAATTGGTGTTTTTCACGATATGAAAATATTGGGTGAAAATGGAAAAACTGAGTCAAAGATCCAGATGTTTGATCTGCCTGTTGCCAAATAGCCACACATTTTGTAGTGTTCACATTTGCAACTGAATCTCTCAGTTTTCACCAGAAAGCCTGTCATCACATAGATATAGTCTCAGAGGAACTGTAAACACGGAACTGATATGGTCCCAAGAAAAGGATCTCTTTTACCCAAGATGACAGTTGCCTGCGCATCTGCTGTTTTCTTTTCACTAGGCAGCTTCCTGGACAGAAAGGGGACAGCATCCATTGTTCAAAATCCTATAGCATTTTCTCTATCTAGACTCAAGTGTACCTTGAAAGAAGGTGAGTAAGAGTCATGACAAGGACCACTTCTTCCCTGAACTGGTCCAGTAAGTAATTCAGATGCAGACTCAAGAGCTGCTCCTGCAGGCTGTTTCATTTCATTCTCACCAGGGCTTCCTTGAGGCGCTGGGATAGTGTATGTAATCCTCATCTTTATGCCTAAAATCCAGCTGCTGATAAGGAATACATTTCAAATGAACTTACCAAAAAATAAATAATATTGCTATTGGGGTAGAGGCTGAGAGTAAAGTCTTTAAATGAGATATATTGTCATTTTCCTGCTTTTTTTGATGGCTGGTATCTGTTTACTTAGCTTCTTCTGCATCCAAGCACACATTAATTCAAAGCCACAACCGTAGTGTGTATTAGCTATAATTTTTCTTCTCTTCTGCTTGGATTCACTCCTCTTGAAATATCACATTTTAATTATGTGCATAGCAATGACTTCATTGCTTCTTAACTCAGCAGCCAACTCATTTTCCCCCGATGGTATGATGACCTGTCCTGTGGGAGAAACCCATCTGTTTATATTCTTTAAGCCTTATCTACACAAGGAACAGGTTTTATGTTTTGAAGCCATCTTTCCTCATTTCACTGCTTAGTGCTTGCCTAGGAAGGCAAAATGAGAGAAGCAGGATGAAATCTCTGCTCTCAATAAGCATTTCTAGCAAGACCAACAAACAAATACACTGGTATAAACATCATAGCCTAATATTTGCCAAAGGTCATGCATTTTATTCCATGTAATTACTAGTTCCCGTGACAGTTTAAAAGAGGCCTCAATATATGACGCTATAAACAGATGTATTTTCTTTAGGGTTATATATGAAAAGTAAAGGAAATTAAATATTTGGCTCTTGATAATATATAACTATGAAGGAAAACACTTCTTATAGACTAATTTTCTGTCTGATGCAAATAATAGGTTATACATGGAAGTCAGTCTACCTGTCTGGCATGAATTCCTGGCTTGACAGTAAACACGGGTCGAAATGTACTTAATATCTTTAAAAGAAGTTCTGTACTGTCAACTTTTACAAGTAATCAGGAGATTCTTATCACCCATCATCAGGGATTTTTTTCTACAGAAAAAAACCTACATTATTTTTACATTAAAAATGCAGTATTCATTTGCAGAATGTTTTGCTCATCCACATAGTTTGTGGAATTTTCTGTTATGGGGAGCAGGGTGTTTCTGGTGACACCCCATTTAACTGGGGGAAATATACAATGATATAGCATCTCAGATTTATATCCAGAGGGGGAAAATATTTTTAAAGCTAGAACACAGCAGAAAAAGATGAGAAGATCACTCTTCTCAGTCTATGGGGTATGAAGTGGGTCTATTTCCAAAGCGGAAGTGAGAAGAATCGATCTATAAATAGTAGCTTATTAAACAATTAGAGTTCCAGCCATTGACTCTAAACACTGTCAAATGAACAAATCCCATTGGCATGCTAGCTTAGTGTTTTCAAATTTACTGTGAGAAACAAGGGTTTGATTTCTCTTTCTTCTTGCAGACTCAAAAGTCCCAGGAAGGGGCTTTGCTGGTGGAATTTTGCGAAAGACCCTTAGCTGTCCCACTGAAGGATGACCAGTAATGGATGTAGACATCATCTCACTTTGTAGTAAAGGTCCCCCCCCCCCAAGGAGTGGTGACGGAGGGTGAGGAGACTGTGAACCCTGAGGGTAAAATGGAAAAAGCAGAGGCTTGTTAACCAGCCTATCCGCATTCACACCATAACACCTCCTTGCTACACACTGTGTCTGTAGTGGACAGCGGTAAGACACATGCCTACATTTTTGTAGCAATATGTTGCCAATCATTGTAACAGGCATGGGTTATTTGCTAAGTGGCTCATCCTACTAATGGTGGATTTTGCAAAAGCTTACAGTTTTATTTTTTCTAATCAATATTCTTGTATAATTCTAGTTAAGAAGTACCAAGTTTAGTAAGTCTCAAATGATCATGGCCTTCTAGTCACTCTTCCCGGGCCAACTCTGACATTCTACAGGGCAGACATGTTTATTTTACGATAAATGAATATTAAAGCTGTGTTCTAGGAGCTGTCTTTTAAATTTGACAAATGTTTTATGTAACTCACACAATGGCGTGAACTGGATGCAATCATTCTTTAGAGGGGAGGAAGTGAAGGCTAAGTGAGAATAGCAGTTTACCAAAACTGATGATGCTGAGGTTGATAGTTTGGGGACCATGAACTCAACCCCAGAAGCCTTGTCTCTGAGCTCTATGAAGTGCTGTGCTTAGGGGCAGCTGTTTGTGCTAGCCAGCTGCTCCCTGGTGCTTGGTTCTACCTTGCTCCAGACAATAAGCCTGTTTTCACACTGACATTCACTCAGGGCTCCCGAGGGTGCTTTCTTTAAAATAAGTGAAATCGTGGGTTACAGTAGATTCAGTACCTCAGCTTTTGCTCACTAGGTACCAGGAGCTCCCTCAGCCTAGCAGTGACTGTCAGACAGATCGCGAGCAGTGCCAAGTATCCCCTGGATAGAAATTTTCCTTGAGCTGAAAATTATTTTAAACCCACTCACCTCACATCTAGTACAAAAGCCAATGGTCTGGTCGCTGGTTTGTTTGATTGGTTGTTTGGTTTTGGTTTTTTGAGACAGGGTTATTCTGTGTAGCCTTGGATGTCTTGGACTTGCTTTGTAACCCAGGCTGACCATGAACTCACAGTGATCCACCTGGCTTTGCCTCCCGAGTGCTGGGATTAAAGGTGTGGGCCACCACTGCCCAGTTATTTCTTAAATAGTTTAATTGGTCTTCGAGAACTGGAAGATGAATATCATGGTATATGAAGTATCAAAAGGTGGTGAAGTCTATTGTTTTTACCTGAGCCTTATTTGAGTTACACACAGTTTTAAGATGTTATACCAAACACTGAGCAATCATCTCAAGAATGGAGTCTTTTACTTTTCATGTGTGGCACTTGGTGCAGGCTATTGCTAATACTTAGGCTTGTTTAAAGAGTCCGAGCAGATTGTCCGTGGAGGGAATGTGACAAGAAGATTGCCAATACCACTCTACTTGCCCACAATTCATAAACCAAGTTATTAGGGCCAGGAAGATGGTTCAGTCTGTGAGAGCACTTGCTGTCTCAGTTAAAAACATGCCTTGGATCCCTGGAGCACACTCCAGTAAATTGCCCTCTGACCTTTGTATACACACCAAGGCAGAAGATCGTGCACACACACCTACACACACAGAGAGAGACAGAGAGACAGAGAGAGAGAGAGAGAGAGAGAGAGAGAGAGAGAGAGAGGAGGTGGAAGAGAGAGAGGGAGAGAGAGAAAGAGGGAGAGAGAGGGAGAGAGAGAGAGGAGGTGAAAGAGAGAGAGGGAGAGAGAGAGAAAGAGGGAGGGAGGGAGGGAGAGAGAGAGAGAGAGAGAGAGAGAGAGAGAGAGAGAGAGAGAGAGAGAGAATAAGCTAAAAATAATAAAGAAAATAAGTTTTGAGAGCAGAGAATTATGGTTACTAACTCTACATCTTAATCCTGGATAGCGCAAAATAGGTATACATGATGTGTTAATTTTGCATTTCTTTTTTCATATGTAAGTTTATTTTTTATTTACTATATATCCTGAATGCAGCCTCCACGTTCCTCTCCTCTTGGTGCCACCCTCCCACCCTCTTCCCCTTTCCCCTGCTGCCCTTCTCAAAAGAGGGAAGCCTCTCTCTCCATATCAACCCCACCCCAGCACATAAAGTCACATCAGGTCTGAGCACATCTTCTTCCACTGAGGCCTGGCAAGGCAGCCCAGCTAGGGGGAAATGATCCAAAAGCAGACAACAGGGTTCATGTCAGAGACAGCCCCCACTCCACCTTACTAAAGGATCCACATGAGAACCTAGCCGCTCACCAGCTACTTATGTGTAGGGGGCCGAGGGCCAGTCCATGCCTGTTCTTTGGTTGGTGCTTCAGCCTCTGTAAGTTCCCATGGGTTGAATTGTTGGTGTTCTTGTGGAGACCTTGTCACTTCTGGGTCCTTCTATCCTTCCTACCCGCCCCCTTACATATCCACAAGACACCTCACCCCCAGCTCTGCTTAATGTTTGGCTGTGAGCCTCAGCATCCATTTTGATCCACTTCTGGGTAGAGCCTCTCAGAGGACAGTTATGCTAAGTTCCTGTCTGCGAACATAGCAGAATGTCATTAATAGTGTCAGGGGTTGGCGCTCTCCCTTGGCGTGCGTCTCAGATTGGGGAAGTCATTCGCTAGACATTCTCATAATCTCTGCTTCATTGTTATCCCTGCACTTCTTGTCGGCACAGTAAATTGTGGGTGAGTTTTTGTGGATGGGTTGGTGTCCCCTGCTTTAGAAGTCCTGCCTGGCTAGAAGGTGGCCGCTTCAGTCTCCATGTCCCCTGCTGCTAAGAGTCGCAGCTAGAGTCACCCCCACATTCTCTGAGTAGCCTACCCTGTCCCAGATCTCCAGATTGTCTCAGAGGTGCCCCCACATCAGTTTCCCTTCACTCTCCCAGCCCTCTCACCTCCTGTTCTCCATTTTCCCCACATCTGATCCCTACCCCCACACTACACACAATTTCCTACCCAGTTCCCTCTTTTCATCGACTTCCACTATCCTATTTTCCCTTTCGAGTTAGATTCAAGCATCCTCTTCTGGTCCTCCTCGTTGCTCGGCTTCTTTGGGTCTATGGATTGTTGTATGGTTTTCTTGTACTATGTGGCTAATATCATCTTATAAGAGAGTACATACCACATGTGTCATTCTGGGTCTGGGCTATCTCGCTCAGGATGATCTTTCTAGTTCCATCCATTTGCCTATTACTGCCCAATTTCCTTGTTTTGCTATCTGAGTAGTATTCCATCGTGTAAGTGTAGCACAATTTCTTTATTCCAGTTGAGGGACATCTAGGTTGTTTCCATTTTATTTGATATTATGAATAAAGCTGCTATGAATAGTTGAGCAAGTGTCCATGTCGTATGGTGGAACATCATTGGGTATATGCCCAGGAGAGGTATAGCTGCGTCTTGAGGTAGCCCTATTCCCAAAATCTGAGAAAGCACCAAATTGATTTCCAAAGTGGTTGTACAGGTTTGAACTCCTATCAACAATGAAGGAGTATTCCCATTTCTCCATTTCCTTGTTATCATGTGCTGTCACTTAAGTTTTTGATCTAAGCTATTCTGAGTGATGTAAGATGGAATCTCAGAGTGGTTTTGATTTGCAGTTTCCTGAAGACTAAGGACATTGAGCATTTCTTTAATGCTTCCTGGCCACTAGAGATTCCCCTGTTGAGAATTCTTACTTTTGCTCTGTACTCCATTTTTTAAAAATAATTTTTATGATTTATTTATTTCTTATGTGTACAGTGCTCTGCCTGCAGGCACACCAGAAGAGGGCATTAGATAACATTACAGATGGCTATGAGACATCGTGTGGTTGCTGGGAATTGAACTCATGACCTCTGGAAGAGCAGACAGTGCTCTTAAATGCTGAGCCATCTCTCCAGCCCTGTACTCCATTTTTAAATTGAATTATTTGATTAATTGGTATTTAATTTCTTGAGCTCTTTATATATTGTGAATATTAGTCTTCTGTTGGATATAGGCTTGGTGAAGATCTTTTCCCAATCTCTTCACTACCCTTGTGTTCTATTGACAATTGAACAATAGAACATGGGATCAAATTGTAGACCCAGAAATAAACTGACAAACCCCCAGACTCTGGATTTTTGGCAAAGAGGCCAAAACCATGCAATAAAAAAGAAAGCATATTTGGCAAATGGTGCTGGCCTAAATGGATGTCTGCATGTAGAAAAAATGCATATAGATCCATATTCATCAGCCTGCACAAAACTCAAGTTCAAGTGCATCAAAGACCTCAGTATAAAGCCAGATACACTAAAACTATTAGAAGAGAAAGTGGGAAAAAGCCTTGAACCCATTGGCATAGTGGACAACTTCCTGAACAGCACACTAACAGCTCAAGCCCCAAGATCAACAATAAATGGGACCTCATGAAACCGAAACGCTTCTCTAAGATAAAGGACATGGTCAAGGGAATTTTACATTTCAGTAGCAAAATGCCTCCAGCCCGTTAGCTAATATCAATACTGCTCACCTTTGCTTTGGTTGGTTTATCCACATCTAAGTATAGAACTTATATTTAGTGTGCCCATGTGTTTACTTGAATAGCTCACAGGATCATTACCATAAGCTGAGAATAGCTGTCACCTGGAAATCTGAATATTGCACCTATGCGTTCTGACTTTATTTAACTGTGCCACTGATTATTGGTCTTGAAAAGGGTTGGGCTTCAACTCAATACACCTGTTTAAACTTGGTTGGTGACTGTGGAGTTGACACAGTAGGAGCTGGAGGTTCCCATAAACTCCTGTCAGTGTTTCTGTCATTTGTGACCATGTCCTATTTTCCTCTCCTGAGGAGATTTTGAGCTCCTTTTTGGTGAACTTGAGAGTGATTGAATTACTGACAATAAGACAACCCTTGATTTATTAAATACCTAATATATATATATATATATATATATATATATATATATATATATATATATATATATATATATGGAATGGGAGTGAGAGGGTCTTTGGAGACTAAACTGTTAGGATTTTATGACTGGGTAGTAGATTGAGTTATGAGAATCAAATAAGGTACCATTTTGGACAGTGGCTCAGCTGGGCTGTTCTGTTTCAGTCTATTCTCTTTGTTCTATTGGTCACTGTCATGATTCTTGATATGCATACTAAAATGTTTTCTTTATCATATCCCACCCAGCTTTCCCTCTCCCCGTCCATGTTTTTCTGAAGCTTATATTCTTTCATAATTGTAATTTAATTCAAATCATTAATGTTGAGATAGCATCCCCTGCAGTGTGAAATTTTTCCCTAGGATGTCTCAGTAGCATTGACACCATTGTTCACCCACACAGATTTTGGGAATACCAAGTCCATTGGATTTTAAAAAGAAAAAAATTATCTTGTGGTTTTCTTTATCTTTTTATGAGACAGTCACTCATAACTTACTCAAAAAACCACACATGCAGTTTCTATTCTGTGTCAACAACAGTTCTCAGAGCTAGGATGTACTAGTAAACAGCACTAACAAAAGGCTCTAGCCTCCTGGAGCTTGCACTCCAGTTCTGGGAAGAGGACATCACACATACAAAATATATAGGGTAGTAGGTTGTGTTGGATGTTAGGGATAATAGTAAAGCCATGCAGAGATAGGAAGAGTTCCCTTTTGGGAAGAGTGATTGCGAAGGACATACTTATTTGAATGACAAAAATCAATGAAGGATCTCTTGGGTGCATCCGAGTAAAAAGAGCAGCTGCAACATGTTTAATTTTAGAAACATTCCTGCATCACTTGAGGACTAACATGGGAGGCCTCTGAGAGGAAGAAGGTAGAGGAAGGCAAGGTTAGTGTGAGTAAACTGAGTGATAAGAGTGGAAACTGACTATATCTGGGAAGGGGTTTAAAGTTTACCTCCTGTATTGTCCTTGGCTGGTGCCTTAGTTTGAGCGGGACCCCTGGGCCCAAATCTGCCTATCATATTGTTCTACTTGTAGGTTTCTAGAACCCTCTGGATCCTTTTATTTTGCTATTCTCCCATGCGTCTCTCATTTAGAGTCCCAATAGGATGCCTTCCCCTCTGTCCCAGTTTCCTGGTAAGTAAAGGCTTTCGTGGGACATGCCCCTTGGGCTAGTATGCAGATATAAGTGAGTATATACCATTTGATTCTTTCTGCTTCTGGGTTAACTCACTCTTTATGATCATTTCTAGCTCAATCCATTTATCCACAAATTTCGGGAATTCCTTGTTTTTAATAGCTGAGTAGTATTCCATAGTGTATATGTACCACAGTTTCTTTATCCATTCTTCTACTGAGGGACACTTAGGCTGTTTCCATGTTCTGGCTATTATGAATAAGGCTGCTATGAACATGGTTGAGCAAATTTTCTTGTTGTGTGCTGGAGCATCTTCTGGGTATATTCCAAGGAGTGGAATAGCTGGGTCTTGAGGAAGCCCTATTCCCATTTTTCTGAGATAGCACCAGATAGATTTCCAGATCAGAATATTCTCCACAGTTGAGTGGAGAGTGTGGTATGACTTTCTCATGTACTCTGGTGCCTCACATTTGACCATGCCCCCTGGAGGGGGAGACCCGGTGGCACTCAGAGGAAAGACAGGAGGTTGCCAAGAAGAGACTTGATACCCTATGAGATTATACAGGGGGAGGTAATCCCCCTCAGTCCCAGTCATAGGGGAGGGGAATTATGGGAAAATGGGGGGGGGGGGAGGGAGGAATGGGAGGATACAAGGGATGGGATAAACATTGAGATGTAACAAGAATAAATTAATAAAAAGAAAAAAAAGAGTGGAAACTGAAAAATAGTAGGATAATACATTTCTAAAAATTAATTTCTAAGATTCCACTTAGGGACAGTGTGCATTTTACAGCTCTGCCCTCCCTTTGTTTCATGGAAATGCAATGGTTCTATGTTTTCACACATCCCTGCATGCTAATCTCTGGTCCTGCTTCTCATTTGTTTTTTAAAAAGTATATTTTATTAATTTATTCATATTACATCTCAACTGTTATCCCATCCCTTGTATCCTCTCATTCCTCCCTCCCTCCTGCTTTCCCCTAACAGCTTCAGGGGAAAAAAGGAAAAAGGAGGAGGCTGGAGAGGCAGTTGTCAATAAAGTGTTTCCTTTGTAAGCAGAAGGACCAATCCCCAGAACCCACGTAAAGAAAACAAAATAGCAACAGCAAGGACAAAACCAGGTGCTTTACTATTATAATCTCATATAATCCCAGAGAGTTCTAGGCCAGTAGAGAACCCCACCTCAAAAAAAGGTGGACAGTGCTTATGCCCCTATAATTAGTAGTTCCTGAGGAGGGTCCAACTCCTTTCCCATGGCATCAAATGACAGTGTGTGACATGTGCTCACAAATGACAGTGTGTGACATGTGCTCACCTTTGCTTTGTTGCTTGACTTGACTTCATACTCGTGGCCTTAATATTAGATATTATATTTGTTATGTAAAAGGGTACAATTTGGGGCAGGATGTATTAAACTCTTCCAAGAAACAGAAAAAATAAAGAGTGGAAACTAAGAACTTTCTAGGATTTATTATAAAATTTGCCTTTTTTTTTTAAATAAAAAAGTACAGGTCTATGAAAACATAAAAGTATACGCATGAGAAAATCCAGCATATGTTACAGGATCATGCTGCTTAACTGAGGCGACTGCTTGGACAACACACTGTAAGCAAGAAGCTAGCTTAAGCTGTCAGCCATTGAGACAGGGTGGTGTGGTAAACGTTTTACGGCACATATAGATTGTGAAATGGCCTGGAGGTGCAGAGGATACCATTTATGCCCGAGTAAAAAGGAAAGTGAGAGTCTGACTCTGATTTGAACAGTACAAAGGATGGATGTGGATTAACTGAGAGGGAGCCACATTTGGGGAAGGCATTAGTGTTTTGGTTATAGAGATTTTTGTAATAGGATAATTGCGCATTTCATTTTGAGGACAGCTTTCAAATAGAGAGATCTATTTTAAAGAACTGAGTTTAGTGATGATTTTGAAGGCTGTATAACTGAATACAATCATCAAAAAAAAAGAGGTTCAGAAAACAGGAGAACTTTGAACCAAAGTCCAACCATCTAGCCAATGGAGAGAACACCACAGAAACAACTGGCATTGCCAAGGGAATAAAATCAAATGAGGCTTCACAAAAGTCAAGCAGGGAAGACCTAAAACTGCCATCTGATAACGACACCAACCAAAGTTCTTCATTTGATCAGGGTAGTGCTCCATTGTACTAATTATTTCAAATAGTTACTAATGGCAACTTTGATTCTTCTCATGACTGAAGAAGCGAACCTCTTGACATGTCAATTTAATGAAAATTGGACATTATGTTTAGAATCATGGACGTTTTTAATTGTTTTTGTGCAAATAGTTGCAGTAGAGGCCGTGAAGGCCATATCCTGAGTAGAGATGGGTGATAGAGATATTAGTAGCTGTGTCTATAGACACCTCAACCAAAAGTTGTGCTGGAGCAGTGAGCCAGAATGGAAGTGGGAGCTGACACCTCAACCAAAAGTCCTGCTGGAGCAGTGAGCCAGAATGGAAGTGGGAGCTGGAAAGTCAATTACTATCATTCAAGAGTAGCAAGTTTTGATTAAATATGTATTTGTTTGGGTGTCTGGGTCTGTCCACTTTTGTTTCACTTTCTCCCCCTTCATCTGCCTTCTAAGTGTTGAGCTTGATTGAAGTATGGTATTCAGCTTCCTTACTGTGACGTTCCTGGGAAAAATCACATTTAAAAGAGGGAAATTTATTGGGTCATATTTTCAGAGGTTACAGTTTAGGGTTGATGGGCCCCACTGCTTATGGACCCATTACATTGTAGTACATTATAACAGAAATATGCTGCGGAGAAAACACATTCACCTCATAGTGGATGAGAAGCAACGAGGCAAAGGAGAAGGCTGAACTCCTTCCAGACCTTTCTAGAAACCTAGCTTCCTTCAGTAGGACTCATCGCTTAAAGATTGCAACGTGCCCAATAGCACCAAGAGTTGCTGACCTTTAAGACCAAGGTAAGTGGGGAAGGTACCTTCCAGGCCCCATCAATTGATGAAGAACTATTGAAACTTGATAGCTCCTTGGGAGAAATTATCACTCTCACTTTGAGGGTGTTCCCACTGGTAGGTTTTCCATTCTCCAGTGGATGACCCCATACTCACGTACATAGGGATGGCACTAACTTAGTGGGTTACCAAGAAAAAGGGGAAAAAGGTAGAAGGCAGATATTTGGGGGGATATAGGAGAAATTAGAGGAGGAAAATGAATAGTAGATATGATATTTTAACATATGTATATATAATATTAAAAATTAAGTAAAACGACATAATGAAACACAAAGATCCAGATTATAACATAGGGATGGGATGAGCACTCTATTCATTTCAAATTCCCCTATATGGTAACTTTACCGATTCTCATCATTGGAAAATAAAACTGACATTAGAAAATCTCATCAAAAAGAGTTTTCTTTTGAACTGAAGGCCTGCAAAGAGGCATCAACATTCAAAAGCTACTAGAATACACACAAAAGCAAGACCTTACACTTCACACTGCCTGAACGCAATCTGTGAATTCTTCCTCAGCACATTTATTCAGTTCAGTGTCCTCTGTAAGTGACACGTACCTATGGTTGCTCAAGCCAGAACCTTAGAGGTAACTGTTGATAATACTTTTTTTTCTCAACTCTCCACATTCCAAAACTCATTACAAAAGCGTATGTCAACGTCACCTTAAAACACAAGTGTCTCTAGCCTTGCTTGATTTGTGTTACGATGTAATCATTGTCTTGTATCTTCTCTGAAAGCACTAGTCCCTGGCTCCCCTTCAGCTGTTTTCTTGTTGCTTCCACCATAGAAGATAGTGCTGGGGGAACAGCAGACAGGAACTGGATGTTTTAACCTCTAGGTTATTTCTCTTTCTATCTGCTCCTTTGCTCTTTCCCTTACTAGTAACTGCACAGAACAAACCACTTCTCCTCCATTTTAAGCAGAATGTTTCCTCGTCTTTCTTTCACAAACTAGATTCCCAGAAACGTGCAGCCTTGGCTGATTTCACCCTCTTTGTGCTCATCCAAGACAGCATTATTTCTTCCCTGGGCAATGACGAGTCTTTTCCATCTTTTATCTTTCCCTCCTCTGACCCACTCACACAATTGTCAGAGTGATCTTCAAAAACCTAAAGTCATGCTACTCACACAGCTTTCAGTCTGGGTAAAAAGACAGGCTTAGCCATCACTGTGCCCCCAAGACAATTTGTACTTTGGCCTTCATTCCCTCCCATCACCTCCCTCAGTCTTCACTCTACTCCCCTTGATCTCCTACAGACCTTGCCCTTTCCCTGAGAGTACTGCTCAGTATCACGGAAAAGTGTTCTCCTTCTCTATCCTTGTTGTTTCCTACTTTGGCTTTCTGGTTTTATTTGTTGTAATAAAATGTCTAGTTATGATTAATTTACATGGTTGCCATTTCCCCCCTTTTCCCAAGAGCTTCAGTAGGTCAGAGAACAAGCCTATAAGGTCTGTCATTGTCCTCCAGTGCCAACTTGACTTACAGGTTGTATTTCCAGAGGATGATAGGCAAGTGTTTGGAAAAATGAGTGCGTAATAATTACTCACACTGTTAGGTTACAATGACATTTTTCAGAGGTATAACTAACATCCAAATCAGCAGTTCACATCTGGAGTTATATCTGGCCTCAGCATGTGGACTAACTCCTAAAATTAGAGAAGACCTCATTTAAGGAGCCAGAATTTTAACAATTAGAGATCCTTTCCAGATCTATCTCCTCTTGCTCTCCACTAATCCACTAATCAGCCTTCTTCTCCTTCTTCTTCTTCTTCTTCTTCTTCTTCTTCTTCTTCTTCTTCTTCTTCTTCTTCTTCTTCTTCTTCTCCTTCTTCTTCTTCTTCTTCTTCTACACTTTCCAAAGGAAAACTCAGAGATCTTCGCATGGCATGTAAGGCATTGTTTAATCTATTCTCTGGAAGTGGGTAAGCAGTTTCTGCCCCACAGGCTGTTCTCAATCAGCCTGGCTGACTCAGAAACACTGTGGTCGTACATGCTGGTTTTTTCATCCCACCATCCATGTGATTGACCATACAGATGTCATCGCAGAGATGCTGACACATAACAAACTCTAGTCAAGTTTCTAATCTGACAGAAACCTCTCCTCTTCTAACCAGCACCCCCATGCATTCCAGCAATCAACCCTCCTGAGTTCCATCATCCCCCAGTGTTTCTCTAGTAGGTGAATTGTCTTTTTCTACCTTCACTTCTCTCCAATGGGCTTCCGGTGTACTGGACTATGAACAGGGAGCTCATTTTGTTCCCCTCTGTATTCCAGAGCATGTGCAAGGTCTGAAAAGAACTTTGCAAGCTTGAGGTAAATGAATGATTGAACTGTAACATCGTTTGCACACTTTCATCATCTCAAGAAATGAATTTGCCACAATAAATTCCTATTTGTTTCCTTTCTGTTTTTAGTTGCCAAATTGCATTTCTTAGTGGATTGTTCCCCATTCCTTCAACTCTTCCTTTCGTAGCTTTGGGCTCAGCCAAGGCCCATCTGCTCCCCCTGCCACCTGGCCTATTGATTCTGCCTCCTGTTCCCAGTTGCCTTCCCTCCTTCTTCAGTGGCAAATTGATCCCTAGAGCTGGTTCTCGGCAGGGACAGAGGGTCTCTTTGCACTGTGATCTTTCTTGAAGTTGGGGAGGGGCAGCATGGCCCTACTGCTCTCACCCAAGCTCTCACAGTACTAAGAGCAGCTCCAAGCCCAGTGAGCTAATCCATTCTACCTCGATTTTGGGGATGTAATGGGAGGAGACAGTCTGCAAATCAAAGAAATAATCAGAGACTCATTTGCATGCACTCTTGGTTCTGGCTCCAGGAAACGTTAATAGCAGAAGGAGTGGGGCCTTCATGCCTCTTTATGCTGAAATGCAACTTTATGCCTTTTGAGTCCCAGCAGTGCTGCGAGAAAATGGATGTCACTTGGCTAGTGAGAATATGTAAACCGGAATTCCCCTTCGGAGAGGAATGACGATGCACTCTTAACCTTTCCTCATAAGACAGGCTCCTAGCTTCTTCCAAACCATTGGTCTTATAAGGGTAGACACAAAGCAAAGCTGGTCTGTGGATGAGTATTGTGCTCTCCTTATGACTGGCACCAAGAACTACCTGGTTGTCCCTCCCACAGCACTCTTCCTCAGTTGAAAGGACTAGGAGAAAGCCCTGCAACCCTTTGAGTCCGCCTGTTTGTTGAAATCAGTTCAAGATCATCCAGGTCTGCAAAACTCGGCTGAAGCAGCTTGTTGCATAATTTACCAGAGAATAGAGGACCATCTGGAGAGCCAATCTGGAGAACTTGAGCAAAGGCAGAGTCTTCCCCCTCCCCAACCCCCCCAACCCCCGCCCCTCTTAAGTTATCCTGATTGACTCCCTGCCTAGATTAGGCCTCCACAGTCCTTGGCTTGTATACTAAACCGTGATGGGTGAGGTCAAAGGCCTTGGCCTTTTGGCGTGAAACCTTGGCTGAGCACTACCTGGCCCTACAAATGCTAGTAACCCCACCTATTATAGCTGTTTAAGGTTCTCAGTCAACTCCCACACGTCTTATCCCATGACATTGTGGGGGCCTGTGTCATTCCAAAGGACAGCTGGTTTACACATATGCAGAGGAGGCAGCTACCCACAAAGGGATGTGAGAAAGCTCTGCCAAATGAAAAAAATAAATAAATAAAAAATAAAATAAAATAAAAAGAAGAAATATGCCCTAACCTCTAGTCAAGAAAGAAGTCACTGCTTCCAGATTCAATCCTTTGTGTTAGAGCAACCTAGTTTTTTTGAACGTAGCACCTGTAAATGATTCTGTAGGAATCTTATCAGGATACAGCATTTTCTCAAATATTCATGTGATCTTTTAAAGGCATCAAGGATTTCCTACAGAATCCCCCCCCCCAATCCATCAAGCCTGGGGAGGAAGCTGAGAGATGAGGGAAGAAGGAGATCTCTTTCAGCCAGCCCCTGCCTGCCTCTTCCTCAGTCCTATCCCGTTCCCTGCACCTGGCCTCCCTGGGGCTCCAGGTGCTGCCTCTGTACTGGCTCCAGTTGATTTGTGTGATTTCCTGAACCATTCCGCAGCTTTCTGGCCTGGGAAGGAAACTGTACAGACATCAGTTTACATCTGCCACAGGTATAGGATGGGAGGATGTGATAGGAATTTTCTAATCCTGTGCTCGTTACTGTTCTTAATTTGCCTGTTCTAATGGGACCATATGTTAATGAAGGCAATGTCTAGTGTACAATGGAATCAGTAAAAATCAAATACTTCAGAGTTTCACATTAGAAATAACATTCCAGGATTAATTTCTTACCAATACAGTACAAATAACACTTATTAGATTAGATCTTGAAACGTCTGATGTAAATTTAAGTCCTGCCATATAACTGTACATCCAATTAAAAATTAGCTGGTTTCCTTTTCTTCATAAAGTGGAATAAATATTCTCCTCAAAGCCAGTCCTCCTGTTTGAGCAATGTACAATTCCTCTGCATGTGCCTCCAGCACACTAAAGTTCCGCCTCCAAAGGCTGTGGTTCTGAAATGGCAAGACAGCATCAGCTTCCATACTTACCAAGCCCTGACCTTGGGTGTGCAGCGAGATGACTCATGCAGTGCAGCATGGATGGCAACAGCGCTGCATGAGCAACGTTTAAACTGCGCCTTTTCTTTCTAAACTATATATACTGTTCATTTCACTATCAGACCCAGCCCTCTTTTTTTGTTTTGTTTCACTGCTATAGTTTGGAACCACATATTTTCCTCTGCTTTTCTCTGTCTGACTCTGTCTCTGTCTCTCTCTGTCTCTCTGTCTCTGTCTCTCTCTCTGTTTCTCTCTCTCTCTCTGTATCTGTCTCTCTGTCTCTGTCTCTGTCTCTCTCTCTCTCTCTGTCTCTCTCTCTGTCTCTGTCTCTCTCTCTCTGTCTCTCTCTCTCTGTCTCTCTCTCTCTCTCTCGTCTCTGTCTCTCTCTCTCTCTCTCTCTCTCTCTCTCTCTCTCTGTCTCTGTGTGTTTCTTTCTATTTTTGACAATTTTGTATAGACTCAAAAAGGGCAAACCTTGGGGGTTCAGATTAAATGTCTTTCTGATAAAGTTGGAGTTTAGGTATCTCAAGGGATCAGGCTCAAACTATCTTCATCTTTATAGTCCTATAGACCAGAAGAAAGTTGTCTTTCTTGCCATTTTCACTAGTTTGTTACCCTCTGAGGAACCATGCTGTTTACACACCTCAAGGCTTAGATGCAAGGGGCTGGTAACATGCTCTGAGAGCCTTGAGAGGTGATTCTTGACTACACGATACACTGTGAACAGACAGCCGGCCCTCAGAGCTTGAGGGAGAACAGGCAGCCAGTCCTTGGCACTTCAGGGTGAACAGGCAGCCAGTCCTCGGCACTTTGGGCATATGCACCCCCTTCACCCTTTGTGCTGAGACACTGGCAGTCTGATGAGGCCCATGAACCACCTTTCCAAGAATGGTTCCTAAGTAAATGCATGCAACCAAGTACGATGTAAAGAATCCTAATTTGTTGAAGTACTGTTTCCTCTGGGACAAAATATATTCTTCTTGGAACTCAAAAATATCAAGAAAAGTAAAAATGTGCTGTACTTTTATTATTATTTTGGTTAAGAAGTAAAATTTGGAAATTATAACAAGTATAGGTGTTTTACATTTTATTTATACAAAATAAATACATTTTTGTACAAAATGATAAATTTCATTGTGACACTCCATTATAAGCAAGAAAAAGTTTTAAAATTACCTGTAGCTTCAATTTTAAGAGAAGCTTTTGGACATTAACTCATTGGTAATAGGTGGTCAGGTCACGGGTTTCCTTAAAAAAAATCTTAAAGCACAATGTGTAAAAAACAATGATCACAAGCTTCAGAATCTTTGCTGCACACGTGGTTGTGGAGAGTTTTATTTGAACCGACCTCAGCACTCTTAGGAGATCAGCACCAGGCTAGGCACTCATTTCATCTGGGACACATTTTTTAAAATTTAGATATTTAGGTTCTATTTTAGGCCTCCTGTCCAGGAACCTCCAGAAACAGAATTAGAGAATCTGCATTTTTCAAGGTTCCTTTGGGACTTAATGATTCTCAGCAACCACTGGTAATTTACTGCCCCACCTCGATTTGGTGCAGAATCCTTTCAAAGCAGTTTCTAAATGTTTCTTTCAAACAATGCTTTAGTTTGCAGATTCAGCTCAAATGTCCCAACCCAGACTGGCATTTCTGTAAGCTGTGATCTATACAGGGTATTTAAAAGACATATAAGATTTCATATTACAGAAGTATTAAAAAAATAAAATCCTTGGTTTCTGTTTAGTTTTGTTTTGTTTTCTTAGCCCGTGTGCACAGTATGGGGGCAGGGGCTCCAGCTTGTAGCTGGACAAAGTGAGAGCTCTACTGACAGGAGATTGGGGTGGGGGGAGATTCTTGGAGTGACTCTCTGGATCTGGATCGTGGGCTTTTTCATCCTCGTGAAGTCAACGTGCTGCGCTTTATTCATTAGCACCTACAAGGGACTAATTGCCATCAGGCATGTAGGTGGAATTCCTGGCAGGGAGCAAGATATGGAATAGGTTTGATGACAACCAATGATCTGCCAAAGCCCTGTCAGAAGGAGAACAGAGCCTTGCTGTCACTCATCCACCCCTTTAAATTCAAATGAAGATGCTTCAGGGGAGGGAGGGGGAGGGTGCTGGCACTTGTCCAACTTTGCATTGATGATACTGTACATTTTTTTTACTGTATATGTGAAAGTCCCTGCTCTTGGCAGTGCTGTTTCTAAAAATATGGGAAGGAAAGGAAAAGAAAAAGAGAACCCGAAGCCTTGTATCAGGCTGGATTTGCTCCTTTATGTAATGTCAGTGGTAAGAGGTGACTGAGCCATCTATGATGGCATCAAGGGGTCTTCTCACTTCCTGTAACTGTCAGCACAGTCACATATGAGTTGTGTGCACATTTCCGTGGAGCTCATCCGTTTCTCAAGCAGCCTATGATCCACAAAAGACAAAGGCTGCCAGGGCTGTCATGAGACATGCAGAGGTCAGGCTTGCAAACGAGAGCAAGAGCCCCCGACAGGAAACATTTCAAGTTTTGCATGTAATAGTAGTTTTATGTCATTAGGCACACAAGGCCTGAGCTGCCTGGAATATGTTCACATGCCTGGGGACAGTGAGGAGTCTTATCAGTGGGCAGCAAGGCTCCCATATGTAAGTCAGATCTACTCCCTAATATTTGGCAAGCACACTCAGAACTCATGCAAGTAATAGGTGTGCCTAACTTCAGCCTTTTCCATGGGTGATAGAAGCACCTTTCTTTTCCATTCATGTGGCCATTCACTTCTCCCTGCTATTTTCAGTGGCAGGCTGTACAGAGCCCGATCAGTTGTTACTCAGGAAAGTGAAGGCATGACTCACTGCCTCGTGCCCATTTACTGGAGGAAGCTGCAGGGTCCGTGGTCTCAAGCACACTCAGCAAATGACAGAAAGTGAACCATCTTGAGGTGTTCTATGGATGAAGAGTTCAGAAAGATGCCCCCACAACAGTCTTGGCACTCAATAAATCCACAACTGTTTGAAATCACGACAGCCTATGCAACAATATTATTTTTTTCAGTAAATCTTACCCCACAGAATTCCTTGCTACTTATTTCACAAGTACTTTATTTTGTTTCTCTATGCTTGGAATGACTACATTTTCTTAAGATGACTACAAATGTTATGCCAGTGACATTTGTAGGTGGAATCAAAGCAGCGTTAATTAGTTATATTGAAGAGTTCCCTGACTTTTTCCTGTCTGTTAATAATAAACACACAGTATATTTTGCTAAGCTGTTGAGTACCAAGTCCCTCATAGCTCATCATGTTACCTTAAAGCACCTTTACCTGGGCCCATAGGCTGGTGTCAATTACACAGCCTCTGGAGATGTCTTATAGAGAGAATTGGCAGTTGGTCAATGAGCATGTGTGTCCACTTCCTGTTGCTTTGGTCTACTGATAAAATGGGTATATAAGCTTACCTATATTTTCAAGAGCGGAGTTTCATGGTCAAATGTCCGTGTGTCCAGTTATGGAAATGAGACAGGTTAGTGTTGATGGATAAAGAATTCCAGCTGTGAAAGCGGGCAAGAGTAAAGGGTTATCTCCTTGTCTTTTTGTGCCCTCGAAGAACATAGCTTCATGTTGTGTGTTGTGTGTGCAGAGACACAGGCACACATTGTGAAAACGAAAGGAGATAGCCAGAATCTGGGCTCCTCTGACAGACCGTAGGCTTAGCACCTTTAGAACGAGCCATCAAACATCCCATCTGAAATGTGTGTATTAACTCATTTCCACTGAGTTGGACCATTCCAATGGTGTTTGGATTAATAAGCGACGGGCTGGTGTTTGAGCCGAGCCTCCTAACCTAAGGGTAGAGCATAACTAAAGAAGAATTTGCCCTGGAACTTAGGGTCGGATACAATCAAGAAAAGTAAACAAAGAAACAAAAAACTCAGAGAAAACTTTGATTTGGACTCAGGATAGTACAATGAAGCAAGAGTTTCAAGTGTGAATAGCTCATGTAGCAAGCTCTTGCCTGAGTGTTCTGGTGTAGTTTGTGAGGTGATCCTCGGATGTCTTATCTTCCGATGTCCATAAGGAGTAGCAGAAAACATTTTGTGCAAAACTTGCAATAAAGGTGGACATGATCTTACAAAAGAACAAATTCTTTTACAGGTTTGGTTTTCTTTTTCAGACTAGCACTGAGTATTTTAGTCCAAACTTTTGTGTTTTTAAACAGTATTTTAAAGTTTCTTACCATGTAAAGTGTTAACATTTTTTTGAGCAACTATTTTACTAATTTCAAGTGTGCATACACAGGAATGGAATTCATTTAGACATTTCTACGCATTTGTGCCATTAACGTTTGTCTAGTTCACCTCCCATGGCCACTGTCTGTCTTCTTGAGGAAGTTCTGAAGCTTCAGGGAGACAAATGGTGGTCGCCTTTCCTTTAGATGTGCCCTGCTTACCTGGGAGCTTCCCACGTGACCAGGCTGCCTCGCAAGCCCCTCTATGGACTTATGTCATTCCACATCATGTAGGAGGCTGGAGCTTCAAATAAATCTGTACCTCTACATCATGTGTCTAGAGATGAGGCTGGGAATGGAAGCTAAGTTTAGTTTAGGAAACTTTCAAACTTGTGCTATAATAATTATAAGAATAATAGGATTATAATATGATTAGACATATTTTCCATGTATCAAACAATTATATTCTTGTGTATGTTTGGGGATAAGATAAAGAAGAAACAAAATGTAATTGGGTTGCCTACACTGAAGTTATATGGATAATTTGATCACCATGCTCCTCAGGATGGTTCTTGCCTTTTCTTTACTAAACTTTAGTTTCTCCCATGATCTCCTGGCTCACACACATGCAGTAAAAAGTCACCCCTTGATCATACCCTTATCTCAGTTGTAAATCCCAACAGTGGGAGGGTGGAAATGAGGAGAAAATTCACTTTGAAATTTTATAAATGCCAGGTAATTTGAAAAAATACTTTGCCTTACTTAAATTAGGAGATAAATACAAACTGACTTGCAGCTTACCAATTATGATGCCAAAATACCCTATCAAGATGTCTAGTCTCCTGAACATGTTACTGTTTGATAGTTTGGTTCAGACTCTTCCCTCACCTTGGACTATATGAGCTTCTGTCATCCAAGCTGGCCTCACCCCTAGGTCACTGGGAAAGCCCTCTGCCCCCTCTCCCACCTTCAGTGATTCCTGAAATACTTTAAGTAGGAGACCAATCAATCAATTTTGCCTCCACAATATGAGTAACAGCTAGACCTAAATGCATACAAGATGAAAACTGAAATCAGACATTTCCTAAGGCTGCAAGTATATATGGGACAGTAAAGGGGGGGGGGGTAGAATGCACAGGTGTTCTCCTGGCCAGAAGGCGTGCCAGCTGTACCAAGTCTCAAGACACGAAAAGAAGTTACAAATTTCTAAGCCAAATGTCATCTATACCAATTTGTCCAAAATTTGTGTTAATGGAACTATATCAGTGACCTCATGGTACAAAGTTAACTTGCAGTCTGGCAGCTTGTGCTGTTGTGAAGACATTAAAATTACAATCAATGTGGATTTCACAGATAGGCAATCCCAACCCAAGACATGTGCCATGGGTCCCAGGTTTGTCACTTGTTCCCTTGTAAAGGAACATTACCTTGAGTGCCTGGTCCTTGGTGAGTCCTAGGATTACAGGAATGACAGTATCATGGGTACTGGTGATCCAATCCAGGATTTAATGCCTGTTAGACAGGCATGCTACCAAGTGAGTATCATCCCTGATCCAAATCGCATAAGAATTCTAAGAAAAAAAATCAGTGTGAATCTTGTAATCCATCTTAAATCAGCCCTAACAAATTAGTTGTAAATGCCTAGAAACATCTTTCTACCTGACCCCAAAGTCCACAGACAAACACACACACACACACACACACGTAAGAATTATAATAAAAATCATCCTTCAGAGTGTAAAATTACTAAGACTACAGGCAATTGGGGTTCAAATTCATATAATCTTTGGTGTTCTCTCCAAGACTACTAAAAAGGACAGTGATAGAAAACATGGCTATCATGCTTATATACATAAATATAAAAGATTTGATGATCCATATAAAGGAACATATAAATACTTGGTGTGTGGAATGCTACTACCAGCTGTACAATTCAGTGGGAGACCAGAGGTGCTTTGCATGCGTGTTTTTCACATCTTGAGGAAGGACAAATTTTAATTTACAAATCAGTATTTTACTATGTTCACGACTGTTCATTTGTGTTATAAAGGTTAGTATCAATCCTAAGGGGAAAATGCTGCATTGGTACAATATAAAAATACTTGTGAGAAGCTGCAGTGGTGTTATGACCGCTGTCAGTCTTACATCTCAGTGTCTCTCCAGTAACAATGTAATTTGTTAAAATGCACATCAGTATGAGCAACAGTCCATACTTGTATATGTTTGTAATAGACCTCACAGTTGGTTGCTCATGAATAAAAAATATCATCACATACCTATGGTGGTGGTTTAGGCATAAGCATTGCATGCAGAAAAGGGAAATCCATAACCAAATTAAGTATCTACTCCCAACAGGAAATTGTGTTTGCATTTCCATGGAAGAAGTGATCCAATATAGTCACTCTGCCACCAGATCCCTAGCTGGTTACCCCAGGGAATGGTGTTATATCTGGGCTCACTGTTGGTCTCGGCCATTGGCTGACCTGACACTCGGCAGCAGTTATATCAGGTCAGCATTGGTGAGTGACAGTCCATGTTATCCAGCCCATTTATAACTTCTCTGTTTGCCATCATGGTCACTTTTTCATGGGCCTATGGATATGACAGGGATGGCTTGGGAAAGAGACTTACTATCCAGAGAACCGGTCATCCAGTCTACTTTGTTATTAAACTTTTACTCAGTTGAAGTTACCTTTTGATGGGCCTTTACATGGGACAAAAGTGTCTTCACATCTTTTGTACACTTGGGAAGCTCTATCCACACACTTCTTTCCCAGGTGTTTTTCTCACCAGTTTTCCAATCCTGCTCTTCCAAGCACCAGACCACCCATTGGCATTAGCCCAAGGATTGGTGAACAATTACACATTGCTCTTTTTTCATAATAAGGTTCTTATTTGTCATTCTTTCTGTTGGAAAGGGCTGTGGCACACACAAAATGTTGATTTTATTTCTTTCTCTTGAATTGGGTATTGATCATCCAAAATTTTCTATAAAATACCCAGGGACATAGAAATTCTAAACAGAGGTAGAGATAATGCCATTCCATTTATATTTGCAACATCTCTTGGTTCCTATTTAAGTTTATACCCACCTTTCTCTAGTAACCCGCTCTTGTAAAAATGGCATAGATATGGATACCATTTATCTAGATATAAAATTCATAGTATTATACCTGCATACAAATCAATGCATAGCAAACTTAGCTCTTATATTCAATTTAGAAAGGCCTCTAAGTGCTGCTTTAGCTTAGATTGCACATTAATTAACAAATTATGCATCACTTTCAATCAATGATATACATTTCAAATTGAAATTACAGATGATAGGATTCTCTTCAGTTTTCCACAGCTATTTGTCACTGGGTCATTAGAAAGCACACCCTGAATTTTAATCTCACTGTTAAGATATGTGTGTGTATGTGTGTGTGTGTGTGTGTGTGTGTGTGTGAGAGAGAGAGAGAGAGAGAGAGAGAGAGAGAGAGAGAGAGAGAGAGAGGGAGAGAATGTGTGTATTATTTTTTCTCATTGGTATGCAAAAATTAACTAATCCTTAGAGGATCACTGTAAGAAGATGATAACAAAAATAATGAATTTGATTTGAGACATTTTGACTTTGACACCCATAGGGAACAATTCTAATGCATTAAAAAATGTTAGTCTTGCTCTCACAAACTGAAGTAAATTGGATATATGCCTGAGAGTTTTAAATCAGCTTTTTCGTATTAAATTAAAAAAACCTCTTCAGACCAAGAAAAGATATGCCTCAGTTAAGATGGTTGAGAGGCACCATTATCAACAAATACAACTAATTTGCAAACAAGGGTTGTGAGTCACCCCCCAAGTCCAAGAGCCTAGGCCTGTACCTCAACTTTAGAAGAGATCTGGTGATAATCAAATAGTATGAAGTAGGGCTTATAAGAAGAGATGAGATTGACAGAAATGAAAACTGATGCACGTGAGAGGTCAGAACAAAGAGAGGAGTGTAGATGTCATTATAAGAAAGTGGGTGTGGTCTCAGTAGGCTTTGCTTCTGCCTTTAGCATCTTCTGGAAATAGAGGCCAACATAACACAGCAGGATGCTAAACTGAATTTGAAGAATACAGGGATTATATGCATTGAGTACATCTGTAACAATTACTTTTATTTGGCTCTGTGTTAAAATCACAGATTTAAGTTTACATACCTTGATTCAAGATACGACATTCTTGACATCTGAAACCGAAGACACCATGAATCTGTAGAGTTGGATATTTATTTATTTAATACACTTTTCAGCTTCAATTTTATTTTTATTTTAATAATAGAAAGTGCTAAGAAATTGTTTTTATGTCAGTAAGAGTTTTATAATGCTACTATAACTTTTTGAGTTCAGAATTTTGCATCAAAGTGTAATATAATGAATTTAAATTTGTTTTATTTTTTATAATTTATTCAGATTACATCCCCAGATTTTATCCCCTCCCTTGTACCTTTCCTTTTCCACTCTCTCTCCCTCTCTCTTCTGACCTATACCCGTCCCCCAGACCTCTGACAGAAGGGGCCTCCTCTCCCATCATATGGCCTCAGCCTATCAGGTCTCATCCAGAGAACCTGCTTCCCGTTCCTTGGTGTGCCTGCTGGGCTTTCCCACCAAAAGGAAATAATCAAATTGAGGAGCACCAGAGTACTTGTCAGAAGCAATCCCTGCTCCCCCATCACAACCTTGGAGACTGAGCTGTCCTCTCGCTATATCTGAACAGGGTACAGTTTCACTGCATGCATTGTTCTTTGTTGGTGCAACAGTTTGTGCAGGGCCCCCTGGGTCCAGATCCACCAGCCTTGATAGTCTCCTTTGTAGGCTCCTCGAACCCTCTGGGTCCTTCCATCTCCCCGCATTTCCTTACCACTCTCTGAGCCCCACCCACAGTCCAGCAGTGAGTCCTAGCATCTGCCCTGATCCCCTCCTGGGTGGAGTCTCTCAGAGGACATCTATGTTGGGCTAATATCCACTTATAAGTAAGTATACATGATGTATGTCTTTCTGCATTTGGGTTACCCCAGTCAGGATGATCTTTTCTAGTTCCATCCATTTGCCTGCAAATTTCAATTTGTCCTTGTTTTTAATAGCTGAGTAGTATTCCATTGTGTAAATGTACCACAGTTTCTTTATCAATTCTTCAGTTGAAGGACATTTAGGTTCTTTCTAGTTTCTGGCTATTATGAATAAAGCTGCTATGAACACAGTTAAGCAAATGTCTTTGTTGTGTAGTCGCGCATCTTTTGGGTATATGCCCAAGAGTGGTATAGCTCCATCTTGAGGTAGCATTATTTTCTGAGAAAGTGCCAGATTGGTTTCACAAGTATAGTACAAGTTTATACTCCCACCAACAATGAAGGAGTGTTTTCTTTTCTCCACATACTTGCCAGCATATGCTGTCACTTGGGTTTTTGATCTTAGCCATTCTGGTAGAAGTAAGATGGAATCTCAGAGTCCTTTTAGTTTGTATTTCCCTGGTAACTGAAGACATTCAGCATTTCTTTAAGTGTTTCTTGGCCCATTACATGTTCTTCTGTTGATAATTCTCTGTTTAGCTCTGTACCTCATTTTAAATTGGATAATTTGATTGGTTTGTGTTTAATTTCTTGAGTTCTTTGTATATTTTGGATATCAGCCCTTTGTCGGATGTAGGGTTGGTGAAGATATTTTCCTAGTCTGTGGGCTGTTGCTTTGTTCTGTGGACAGTGTCCTTTGCCTTACAGAAGCTTTTCAGTTTCATGAGGTCCCATTTATTAATTGTTGATCTCAGAGCCTGAGCTGTTGGTGTTCTTTTCAGGAAACTGTCTCCTGTGCCAAGGAGTTGAAGGCTCTTTCCCATTTTTCATCTAAAAGATTTAGTATGTCTGGCTTTATGTTGAGGGTTTTAATCCACTTGGACTTGAGTTTTGTGCAGGGTGATAAATACGTATCTATTTGCATTTTCTACATGTAGACATCCAGTTAGACCAGCGCCATTTGTTGAAGATGATATCCTTTTTCCATCGAATAGATTTATGCTTTTTTGTCAAAAATCAAGTATCCGTAGGCTTGTGGCTTTATTTGTGGGTCTTTGATTAGATTCCATTGATCAACCAGCCTATTCAGAAAAGTTGGAGATTTCTTTAGGTTTATAAATGCCAAGAATAGCAATGCCTTGGACGAAAAGGGAACTGTAGAATTTGGGTACCTATGTTGGGTGTTTTATGCAAATCTCTGACGTAATATATGGGGTGGCAATTATTATCATATCTAATAGTCAAAGCACAAATGCATACAGGTCAGAGTTCATCCGCCTGGTTCTAGAGCTTTCACTTATATCTTAGTCCTCCATGATGGATTTTGCATTTCTCCATTTAATGAGACAGTATTTGCACTGTAACTTTTGTCTTAAATACATAAAAATGGATCACTATATATACAAATATATAAATAAAGCTTCACAAGTCATTAGAATAGGTGTAATTCAAATCACAATGAGTTGTTACCAAGCACAAGAGGAATATGGATGAAGAATCAGAGTGAATGGCATACTTAGACCTTGCTGTTGGGAACTCAACAGTGGCTTGGCCCTGTTAGAAGAGTTTGGTAGTTTATGCTGATGTTAAATATAAGTACACAGCCAGAATTTCATTTCTAAACATTTTTCATAGGTAAATGGAGACACTTCAATTGGGCGCATCTGTATAGGAACACTTAAAACAGTGTTCTAAAGCCATCAACCTGAAGGGTCATGAACTGGGTGGAACATCTATGTTTTAGGTCGACACTGCACAGTAATGAGAGAATGATGCAGCGGCAGGGGTGGACCTCAGAATCATCGTGCAAAATGACAGAAAGCAAACAAAACAGGCTATGT
Source organism: Acomys russatus (assembly GCF_903995435.1). Classification (NCBI taxonomy): domain Eukaryota; kingdom Metazoa; phylum Chordata; class Mammalia; order Rodentia; family Muridae; genus Acomys; species Acomys russatus. The sequence goes on along the minus strand of NC_067139.1, from coordinate 3,137,832 downwards.
GCGGCACTCTTCATTTATGTGGCTTAGAAAAGGCAAAAACCATGGGGCAGAAATCGGGTCAGTAGTTACTAGTGGCTGGGGTGAGAGAAGAGGATTGGCTCCTCCTGTGAATGTAAGAAACACTGTAGAGTGATACAATTAAGATACAAATTAAGATTCTGTATCTTAATTTACGGTGACTACATGAGAGTTTATAAAACTCAAGTGCCATGCTATAAAAAGGATAGATTTTGGTTTATGTAAGGGACACATTTTAAAATGTACAGCAGGGTATGACTTTAAAAAGTGATTTCTTCACATATATTTACTTCAAGAATTCTTTCTAATGCACACATACACAGAAAGAAGGAGAGAGAGAGAGAGAGAGAGAGAGAGAGAGAGAGAGAGAGAGATATGCAACTGTTACTTCTAGAAAGGTATATTTTAATAGAAAACTGAATGTTGATGTTTAAATGTCTTTGAGCAATTCCTGGTTTGCCCTTTTTACAAATCCCACCCACAAGGTACCACAAGATTTTGTAATATGAGCGAGGATACCAGAAAACAATAAGCTAGTAATTTGTTCCATCCCCCATCCCCCTGGTACAGTTGCAGACAAAGCCTCTGAGTGTGAAAGGATTTGAGCCTATTACCAAGATTAATGGAAACACAGATGGGGTCTCAGGAAGAACTAACAGCTTCATCTGAATTGCAGTGGAAACAATTGTCTTAGAGTCATGTGAACTGCTATAAAAGCTAAGTTCCAGCGCAGTCCACTGCCCTCCAGCATGGCTCGACAGCCTCTGGGGTCTGAGAGCAGAGGACTGAGAACAGAGGTTTATGCCACAAATTGAGCTCCTGAAGGCCTCAGCGGAATATCTTGTGAGCCCTTCAGCCATATGTAACTGTACCGCTGTCGCTACAAGAGAGCATTCTAAAAATGGGGTGCGATGGGGTAAAGGACAGGGAGCATTTAATAAAACAAAACAAAAATCTTGTAAAAAACAAAAATAAAAGTTTAAGAGCTGTTTCGAAATCCTAAAACTTGCTTCATGTCCCAGCAGTGTCTGAACATGCTTGGGGCCATCATTTAAATTATTATTTTTTTCAACCAGTGGGGTGTGTTTTTTTTAATTACCGAATACATCTAAACATAGTGGAGTTTTTCATCTGTGAAAAATGCAAAAGGTTTTTTTCCCTGCGAATTCCTACTTACCATACCGATTATTCATCTTGTAAGCCAGCTGAGACCTTTGAGGTGAAGAGGTATAAATAACATAGATGATGACACTGAGAAATCTTAAAATGAAGAACAGGTCAAGAGCAGAGATTCTTTTTCAAATTTGTCTTCACAGAACCACACGAGGTATTGACTGTTGCCAAACAGCCTCTGCATCTTCAAAGGATCGCGATGTTTTTCTCTGTGCTCCCATGCTCTTGGATGGGGTCAAGTAAACTAGTGAGCAGGAAGACTCATTTGAGTTCCTCTGACACTGGAAGAATCGTGAAAAGTGAACAGACAGGCAGAGGCAGGCATGTTACAGGCTTCTATGCATTTTAAAGTTTCTATCGGCACGAACAAAGCTTTCTTTCTAATCCCAGGAGCAGAATTTCAAAATACCGCCTTTGCTGGAATATTTATCTAGTTTCTCAACACCTGACTAAAGCCAAGTCCTAACCTCAGCAAATGGTCCCTTAAAGTTGTAATTCTAGCATCTCTAACCGGTGAATCATTCAGATATGTACATACATATGTGTATCCCTCTTGGTCACACATAAGCAAACAAAACAAAACAGGACACAGAGAAAACAGAATGTAAGAAAGCTCAACAACGCCTCTCCTTCCTTAGTACACACAGGAGGCTAAATCCATATAAACCACTGTACAAAGAGTGTAATATGTAATAACCTGACTCCACACAGACACTAGCACTTCTGGACCCTAAGTGAAGAATTTCGGAGGAAACTGGGAGAGGTTCTTTTCTTTGAACGATTTGTTTCTGGAATTAATTGTACTGTTTATTTTGGCCACGCAGACATGTCCAACTTGCTGTGTAATTTAGCCTTTCAGTCACTGTAGCATCAAGTATTCTTAAATATCTCTCATTGTGTGTGTGCGAGCTTTGACCAGGAAGCGCCGAGTCGTCCTCACTCACTGATATTTTTGAGTTTTGAAAGGGCTTTCAAGGAGGAAAACAGATCTCAGGAGAACGGCAGATGCTGAATTCATCTGTTGGGTGGTCTTACCCATGACTTCCATGGTACATTTGCTCACCTTTTTCTTTTCTTTTCTTTTCTTTTTTTTTTTTTTTTGTTTTTGTTTTTGTTTTTTGTTTTTCGAGACAGGGTTTCTCTGTGTAGCCTTGGCCATCCTGGACTCACTTTGTAGACCAGGCTGGCCTCGAACTCACAGCGATCCGCCTGCCTCTACCTCCCGAGTGCTGGGATTAAAGGCGTGCGCCACCACGCCCGGCTTTGCCCACCTTTTGAATCTCGGACTATGGAAGAATTTCCTGAAGGGACCAGAAATAGAGAAAATTATTTCTTTACATCCTCTTGGACAAGAACAGGAATAGGGTAGGGACCAGTGCCTGTTCTAGGGCTCAGGGCTGTTTGCTTTCGGCATTTGCTGTCAGAGTTCCCACAGCTATCCCCAAGAGGGATCAGCGAATGCGTGTTCCAGGCAGGTGAGACCCACCATGTGTCTTCCCAATGAGACCTCAGCTAGCGAGCGACATTTGTCTAGAGCCTTGGTGTTTCAACTGTTCTCACAGGATCAGAAGCCAAGAATTTTCTCCCAGAAACGCAGAAGACTTGGCCTGGCTGAACCCTGGCTGCTCCCAGCTTTTCCGGCATATGGAGACAGGAGAGCTATGGCTGGCCCAGGAGCTCCTCTCACCCCTTGCAAGCTAGCCCCTGCTTTCGGTTCTCCTCATTCTACAGGAGTTGCTGGGTGTTTCCCAGCACTTCCGGTTTCTGATTCCTTAGCAGACGGAAGTGCTTCCCCGCTTAGCCTTGTGGGAGTATTTCGCCTCATGGGCTCACGCCATGGTCCTGTAGGTAAGCAAATGATCCCCGCTTGTGGAAGTGGATGTGGAAAACAACAGTCTTCTTACAGGTTGAAAACCGAAACTGATCTTTCTCTGCCTTTGGGCATCTGGCATGGCTCTACCCACTGGTGTTTTTCTCAGATCCTGTCCTTTTCACATCCGCTTGTAACTCAGAGCCTTGACGTTCGTGGTGCCACAGAAGTTAGTGTAATACCTCAAAGCTACTAATTCCTTATCTGGACTAAAGCAAAGAGCAAACCTTGCTTTTCTTAAACCACCACAGACAGAAATAGCCCGTCTTGCCCAGACATGAACAAACTACCAGTTCAGGAGACCTAATCTCCCATTATGCGTACACAAGAAAGCTGCCCTCACCGTTATAAGTGAGAAGGGGGTTATCCTATAATATATTATATAAAATGGTTGCTTTTTCCTCCATGGGAAGGGAGACAAACAGTCTGTATCTGCTATGAATAGCAATGCAAGGACTATAATAGAAAACAGAGAGAAAGGTGGCCAGTGACAGGGCACTGGGAATCAAATATCTTCTTCATGTGGTATCCTCTCTGTCTTGAAGGTCTCGGAAGGCGCAGGCAATGATACTGAACTGAACAGGAAATCTTGCAGGACGTTAGACTTTCTTTGGAAAGAGCAGACATCTCTACAGGCAATGTGTAAATCCCTTAACTCTCTCAACACATTCATTCATCTTTTTCCCCTCAGCTTTCCTTTTTCATATATCCCAAAGAAAAATCCATCCTTTAACAAGAGACTAGGTCAAGGATGAAGGTTATTTAGCATTTCTTCTTTTAGATATCCAATAAAATTTGTGCGTGGTCCAGAATGTAGGTGAAAAGTAATCTTAAGATCACTTACCGCTTGGATATTTTTCCCTTCCTTACAGATTCCATGAAAGAAAGAATTTTACAAAATACTTGAGATGAGAATAAGAACTGTGAGTTCCAGTTCTATTACCTGGGCAATAAATTTATATTACTACGAGAAGTAACTGTCGTTGTGTTCAGTTTCTTAACAACTGTGCCACATCACTGGCTCACATCAACTGGAAAGAAATGAGCTATGTGTGGCTGGGGGTTTCCCAGACTGACCAAGTGAGTAATAAATTGGAAATAGTGAAGGAAGTTGAATTATAACCTAGGATGTAGAATGAGATATTGTAGGGCAGTGCACAGAAATGGTGAGGGGAGAAATAGCTCCAGAGTGGTATCCATCATTTTGGTCACACTGGAACGAGGCTGTGCTACAAACACCAGGCTGATCTGGGAGGAATAGCTGGGTGGCTGCCTCAGAAAACCTCTGATTTGCTTAGTACTCATGGCTTGTTTTGCTTTTTCTGTTCCTGATTTCAGAGGCTTTGTATCTCCAGACTCTGAGGATAATACCCATCCATGCCCATTTCCTCTTTTTAGCAGGGTTAGTTTAGCTGTTTACTCTTCTATTTATATTTAAACATATACCCCATATTCTCCTATCTACATTCTCCACTTGTCTTTATCTCCTATGATAATAGACCCATAGACGTGCAACTGCAAACAATAGAATTCTCCCTCCCTTTCCCCCCCCCCCCCTCTCTCTCTCTCATTATCTGGAGTTTGTGAACCCCTGGAACAGGAATCCTTACACTGCATCATCAATGCTGGTAGACAGAAGGTCAGCAGAGAATTTGGATGAGAGAAAATAACGAAACCCAAACTTGCCTTTAAATGAGTAATAGACTCCAGTCATATAAACCTATTCTCACAGTAATGACATTTACCCACTGGTAGGGGCAGAGGTCACATGACCTAATCAACATTAAAGGTTTCATCTATCGGGTGTTGCATTGGGAATTTGTTTCTATAACATGAATTTGTGGAGATATTCAAACTATAGACCCACTAATATCAGTATCTTGATCTATGATATAGATTCCATGTTCCTTAAATACTTTTTTTGCCTCATTTATTGCAGTACCATATAACTGTTTAACTTTGCTTAATTTCCTAGAAAGTAAGTGGTATTTTGGGTTCTCAAAGGAACAAGTCAACCTCCAGCATTTCACTAATATATTCTATTTTATACAAGTAAAGTTTATATCCAGACACTGCTAAGATTTGATAGGATGGGTTGTACTTATGACAAAAAAAAAAAAAAAAAAGGAAAATTAGACAAGATCTGTTCTAAAAGAAAAATATACAACATACACACTGGATTATACAATGAAAGTGCACTGATAAGCTATATAAGAGAAGATGATGACAAATGGGAGACAGATAATGTTGCAATGAGGCACTAGAGATAGGTTGGGGAACGGAAGGTACTTATGCTTACTGCTCCAAACCTTATAGGGTTCATATTTTAATACCCCTTCAATTTCAGGATGAATTATCAATTGAAATTACTCTGTTCTTAGTATTGTCTTTTAAGTCCTGAATACTTGGTATTCTCTTCATTTACCTACAAGGATTACTTATTATTCAAAAGCAAAAGAATCCAAAAGGTAATGGCTTACTTTGGCCTCAACTCTAGTCAATAAAATGGGATGAAGAACTAACATTTGTCAAACTGCCCCAGATAGTCTCTAGCCACGTACTCATTGAGTAATTTTTAAAAACAAATACAATTATTATCACTATTTTTTTCAGATGAGAAATATAAAGGCTCAGAAAAAGCAGTAACTGTCTTATAGACTATAAATATTAATGCAGGGAGAAACAATGGAAATGGACATCAGAGTTTTTGTTTTGTTGGATCTTATGCAGTCCTTCAATGACTGGTATTGAGAAAAAGAAAATTTCTTTAAAAATCCAAGCTTATGTCATTCCCTCAGAAAGAATACAGAAAAACTATTGACAGTGTGAAATTTCTGGGGGGAGAGGGAATTTTCATAACACAAGCACACATGCACACACACACACACATACACACAGAAACCCACACACATACACACAGACATGAGAGAGGCAGAGAGAGAGAGAGAGAGAGAGAGAGAGAGAGAGAGAGGAGAGAGGAGAGGAGAGAGGAGAGAGAGAGAGAGAGAGAGAGAGAGAGAGAGAGAGAGAGAGAGAGACTATCCAAACAAAGAAGAAAGCTGAAGAGTGTTGTGTAGTTCTAAGGCTGAGGCCAGGAAAAGCTCAGTATAAACTTGTATTTATATAACTAAACACAACCAAATAAATAAATAAGCAAATAAATAAATAAATGCTTTGTACATTTGTTTGGAATAAGGAAGTGGGTGGTGTGCTCACAGCCCTATTGTTTAGAGAAGGTTATATAATCATTAAGAGGCTGTTGCTATCCTAAATCAAAAAAAAAAAAAAAATAGACACAACATTGTGGATTTGTTCTCAGTATGTATAAGAATAAAATGAAGAATAGGACTGATGCTATAGGTGAGAGAGAGGGGAGAAGGAAGAACTCTATAGTTGAGGAGCCTCAGATGCACTTGAGAGAGGAGGTGGGGATGGAGAATTAGAACTAAGTCTTTCCTTTTATCTAATTGCCACAACACTGGGCATTCTGCCTGGCTCATAGAAGCATTTAATAAATGTCTTTTGTGCCCTAAGTGGGAATAGTTTCCCAATTAAAACTTTATGAAACATGTACAATAAGACACTGACAGAATTTATAGGGTGCTTTTGTTTCAACAGGTGGAGACAGTATCACAAGTCTAAGATATCAATTTAAACACAAACTTTTACTCTTATGATCATAATTAATAATACGTTTTCAGTCCATCTAATCTCTCCCAGGGGTACCATTTCCCAGATGCTGTGTAAAGCACTGGGGATATGGAGGCAACTGAAGTGGTTTTTGTTCTCAAGTTTCTCGTTGTCACCTTAGGAAACATGTGTCTGAACTGTATGGGTGCACTAAGGAATAGTTGCCCTGCTCATGAATGAATGTGTGATTGTTAGGATAAACACAGAGAGAAGAAAACAAACATTTCAGCTGTGAGTCATTTGTTACATCAGGAGCGTGCTTTTTAGAGCTAAGGATACTGACTACAGCCAGGGGAAAGGGAGGTGGTGTTGGCCATCAGTTGTTCTAATAGTCTGGGAGTGAGACTTCCTTTGATTTGTACAACTTCCTTCTGGAAATGATGAGACTGGGGTATAGAAACATGAAACCATTCCCCAAAGTCAGGAATGTAGCAAATGTTAGAGCATGGAACTTAACCTAAGCAGTTTGGCTAAAAAGGCCATGCTAAAGCAACATATGGTTATAAACTAATTATGGAAATGCAGAGGAAAGATGATGATCTAGCCTTATGCTTTATTTTTGCACCCCTTTCTTTCTTCTTCCAGTCATTTGGGGGGGGGGGTTACTAGTACTCTGCTGACAGCTTGTTTCCAGGATAATATAATTTAAATTGCAACAGTTCTAAATTGCTGAAGATCTAATATTAGGTTATCTCTAGGTATTTGTAGCTTTAAAAGTTGTGTTATTTACTTTTCACATTTCCGTAACTAAATACCTGATAAGAGAGAACTTAAAGAAAGAAGTACTTTTACTGACTCACAGTTTGAAGGGTGACAGTCACAGCAGGGAAGCATGGTGCCTGGTAGATCCCTGGTATTAAGAGCTTGCAGCTGGGGGTCCTTGCGTTCTCACATTTTTAGGGGGTAAGAAGCTGAGGTGGACAGGTTTTAGGATTAGGCTATTAATGAAAAATCTCAAAGACTATCTTCAGTTACCTACTTTTTCCAGTGAGATTCCACTTTCTAAAGTTTCATAACTTCCATAAACAGAATCACTATCTGGGTACTAACTGTTCAAACATATTATCTTAGGGGGTATTTCACACTCAAACCTTAATGTGGTTTTTCAAGAAGGGGGTAACATACTGTGTAATATTCAAGATGGCTGTTCAATGATGATGTGTAGGCTTGAGGAAGAGATTACATGCTAAAGAGAACAGGATTTTTTCCTAGGAATAATGCCAAACCTCTTAACATAATTGTGAGTTTAAGAAGTATATTTGGAAAGATTTAAGAGAGAGACTTCTTTAAGAGAGTACTTTAAATCAGATCAAGAAAGACACCCAGGCCATCATAGATTCCAAGTCTCAGTTTTGGAGGGACAGGAAGTTTCACAGTCACAAATAAGAACTGAGGCAACTGAAGTGGAAGGGTCCTAAAGCAAACTTATCTCTAATAACTTGAGAAATTGCACAATCAATAAACGAATGACTATAATGATAAATGAAAAAATACTGCAGTCTTCTATTAAAAACAAAGCAATGTGCCATTCATAAGCCCTACAGAAATTTATACAAAGGAGTTTCACTTTTAGAAACCACGAAATTTCTTTTGAGTCTGTGTGTGTGGGTATTTGCTTCTACGGGGTGTCTGCATCTTTGTGTGGGTATGCATATGTGTACACAGGTGCATATGGAGGCTGGCGTCAACACTGAGTGTAAGTCTCTACTGCTCTTCACTTCAGCTTTGAGACGTACTCTTTCTTTCAACCTGGTGCTCATTGATTCAGCTAGGCTGGCTAGTTGCCTAGTTTCAGACCCTTCTGGTTTCACCCCATCAAGGACAGTATTATAAACACAGGCCATTGTGCTTGGATATCGTGTAGATTAGAACATCCATCTTCAGGTCTTGATGCTGCCAAAACAAGCACTCCTCTAACTCCTCAGCCAGTTTTGCCGTCCCAAGTCTTACAATTTCTATTATATGGTTTAATTTATAAAGGAAAAAGCTTTATGCAACATTAACAGAATATGAGTGGTAATTTAAGAAGAATATCATAGCCTCACAAAAATAATTACAGTTCACGCTTAATTTAAGAAATACAATGCAACAAGATAACTGCACAATACACATGCATTGTAGTGATTTTCCAAATTCTTGATCTAATCTCCATCCTAGCAAGAGGGTGAGCTACTTTGTGACTCATTGTTTTTTCCTACTTTTAATTTTTCTGGCTTCATGGAAGCTCTACTGTTCCGGTGATCAAGCAAGGAAGCACTCACCCAGAAAGTGATCCCAGAAGACTTTCCCACAGTTCTTGGTTCAATGTTGCGTTTTGTTTTGCTTTTCTTGTGCACTTGCCTCAAAAGAACGTCCAAATGATGTAAAGGGACAGAAATAACTTTTTCTCTCTCTCTCTTGTTTGTGTAGAACACTTAACTTGCAGATTAGAGAGCAATGAAATCCTTTATCTTTTAAATACTGTTCAATAATTGCTTCTAGAGTACACACCTATATATAATTCCAAATTTATATCCTAGATATTTGAAAGTGGTCTTTCCTATTTAATTAATATAATTAACAATATATTAATGTTTACTCCCAACAAGTTGGATTAGATCAAAAGTAAAGGCTTGTTCACTCTAAGCTTCATATGGATAAAACCATATGAATTTTCTGTTTTTGAAGGCCAAAATTATTTAGCTGTTGAAATTTTCATGTAATTGTTTAGATATTGAAATTTTCATGTAGTCTAAATGTACACTTTTTTATTGATTCTTGACATTATTTATTTATTATTAGGACTTTCTAAAAAGCAGCCATCTCTTCCTTTCAGTCTTAAAAGAAAATGTGAAATATTTCTACTATTCTATATGTACAAACACATATAAAAAGCCTTAAATATGAATGTTAAGTAATACCATGAATACATATATACACACAAACAGAAGCAGAGACAAAAGATTCACTGTGCGAAAGGATGGATGTGCTTTTGGTGTGACTACACAAATAATTTCACTGTGTCTGTGTCTATTAATTTATACAAGTGAAGTACGCAGTTTTTATTAAAATTTAAAGAAACAGAGAAGAGGTTCAAAAATAGAAGAATTATTCCCCATAGCTTAGTGAAGGAAGTATCTATGGTGAATACAACCTGAAGGGGTTGGAGATCGGACTCAGCTAGTAAAGTGCTGACTGTACAAGCATGAATACCTGAGCTTGGATAACTAGCACCCATGTAAAAGCCTGGCATGGTACTGTGTGTCTGAAACTATAGGATGGGGTAGGAGGTGGAGTAGGGGCCCTGATCTCCCAGACATGGCAGTGTGTATGTGTGTATGTGTGTGAAACTACAGCATGGGGTGGGGGGGTGGAGTGGGGGCTTTGATCACCCAGACACAGCACTGTGTGTGGGTCTGAAACTACAGCACAGGGATGATCCGAGGGACCTACTGGTCACTTTGTCTAGTGTGAATAGAGTGTTCTAGGTTGAGTGAGATCCTGCCTCAGCTGATAAACTGAGGGAGTGATTTAAGAAGACATGGAAGTCAGCCTCTGTCCTCCACATGAATCCACACAGTAAGGGCCCCTGTGCACATACATATTGTGTACACACAAACAGAACCAAGCAAAACAAGTGGATACGTAAGTAAATCGAGCATGTCATATATTACTTCATAAAGTTACTATATATTGCTTGGAAACTGCAGCTCCATTTCCATGCACATTGGTCTGTACAAGTGATTAAGAGAGACAATCACTTTGACACTTGTTTTGTAAAAGAGACACTAATTTTTTTATAATCTAGTAATCAAAGTTAGTTGAGAAATATTAAAGAATTTCATTATGGAGAAAAATTACATCAGGTTTACCTAGGACTAGTTTAGCATATAGAAGATGGTGAACTAAAATAACACTCTACTTCTTTTTCCATTCAGCCATAGGTGCTCTGTGTGTTTGTGCCATAGAAATACTACATTACATGTTGAGAGACCCTGTGAAAGAGGAGATGAGGTCCAAGGAAGTATAAGATAGGGGCCTAGAGGGGAAATCTTCAAGGTTCAAGAATAGCTGAGGTCTCTTGATGCTGCAAATTGTGTGTCTGTGTGTGTGAAGTCTTCTTCCTCCCATCTCACTGAGTGAGCTGTTCGCAAGCAGTGTCATATGTTGATGGTCAACAAACGGTAAAACATATTTTAAGTGATGTATAGAGAAATTTACAACCAACAAATAGATGTTTGCATTGTGTTTGGACACAGGGCTCCCATTGTCATTCAAGCACACAGAGCATATATCAAATTACACACAGGCAAACACATACAGATGATTTTCTTACCTGATACTTAGGTATGTACAATCAACAGTAGAATGAAAACAAGAGTATGCGAGTCACGTGTGTGTTGATGAAGCTCTAGAAGATAACAGAACTCTTTCACCTGAATAGTAGAGCATAATGAAAAAGAAATGGCACGGCCATATTCAAAGGTTGGAAGGGCCAGTGAAATTGCTCAGTGGATAAGAGCATGTGTTGTATAGGCCTGGCGACCTGAGTGTGAGGGCAGAAGGTCTTTGGAACTCACTCTGGAAAGTTGTCCTTTGACCACCATGTGTGTATCCCTGTCACACACACACACACACACACACACACACACACACACACACACACACACACACAACACACACATCTAATAAAGTACAAATAAAATAAAAAGAAGACAGGAGGCAAATAGATGTTCACACCTATCCAGCCATTTTAAAATGAGAATATATAACTATATAAAATATGTTAAAGCATTTTATTTTTCTTTACCATCAATTGCTTAAATTGCACACTAAGACAGAAAATTTATTAAATAAGTTAAAAGAGAATTTAATCTTTTTCTCCAAGAAGTACATGTGTTTTCTTTTAAGCTTTCAACTATATTATAATTTTTATCACACAAAAGTAGGATAAAAATAACACAAATAGGGAAAAATTTCCACCTTACTTTATATGCCTTGCATAAATTTAATACCAGCAGGAAAACTAATATTAGTAAACAGTACTTCATCATTAAAATTGTTTCCAATTATTATGTAAATATTGGTTTATTAAATCTTTTATTATACTATAATAAATCATAATCAAACTCATAATAATGGGATAAGTACAGTTGATCATGAGAAAACCATTCAGTGTCATTTGTGACACCAATGGAGTATGAAGGAAGTATTTATCATAAAAATTATGAAACAACTTGGTAAAACCCAATGTAGAATCATGATAAAACTGAATTATTATAAAACCTTAAAGTTAATAAATTATTTTACTAATCTTTTGGGTTAAACAGTTTACGCAAGGCTCTCTGCTCCTTCCTGTTCCAGACACAGTGTGTCTTCTTGTGCAGGGCGAGCCTCATCTTTTGATGAAGGTTGGAGTAAACGGATTTGTCTGTATTGGGCGCCTGGTTACCAGGGATTGTTGCCATCAATGACCCTTTCATTGACCTCCACTACATGGTCTACATGTTTCAATATGACTCTACCCATGGCAAGTTCTGCAGCACAGTCAAGGCTAAAGGCTGAGAACAGGAAGCGTGTCATCAAGGAGACAGGAGAGAGATGCTACTAATATCAAATAGGATGATGCTGGTGCTGAATATGCTGTGGAGTCTAATGGTGTCTTCACCACCATGGAGAAGGCCAGGGCCCACTTGAAAGCTGGGGACAAAAGGATCATCATCTCTGCCCCTTCTGCCCCTTCTGCCGATGCCTCCACGTTTGTGATGGGTGTGAAGCACGAGAAGAAGACTGTGTGTGGCCCCTCTGGAAAGCGGTGGCATGATGGCCATGTGGCTGCCCAGAACATCATCCCTGCATCCACTGGTGCTGCCGAAGCTGTGGCCAAAGTCATCCCAGAGCTGACCAGGAAGCTCCTACCCACAACGTGTGTGTCGTGGATTTGACATGCAGACTGGAGAAACCCGCCAAGTATGATGACATCAGAAAGGTGGTAAAGCAAACATTTGAGGGCCCACTACAGGGCATCTTGGGCTACACTGAGGACCAGGTTGTCTCCTCTGATTTTAACAACGACTCGCACTCTTCCACCTTTGATGCTGGGGCTGGCATTGCCCTCAATGACAACTTTGTAAAGCTCACCACCTCGTATGACAATGAATATGTCTATATCAGTGGGGTCGTGGACTTCATGGCCTACATAGCCTCCAAGGAGTAAGAAACCCTGGACCACCCACCCCAGCAAGGACACAAGAGCAAGAGAGAGGCCCTTGGCTGCTGAGGAGTCCCTGTTCCAACTCAGCCCCTGATACTGAGAATCTCCCATCACAGTACCCATCCTAGACCCCAGAATAATGGGAGGGGCCCCGGGAACGCTACTCTCTTGAATACCATCAATAAAGTTCACTGTACCTAAAAAACAAAAAATAAAAACAAAAGAAAAGAAAAAACTATGTGAGAGTCTAGGTTAATCTTCGTTATGATTGTAAATGACAGAAAGCTTTCAACTAAAAACAATTCCTAAACAATGCAATAAGATGAGAAAAAATAACTCAAGATACAGTCCAAAAGGGTATTGTAAACTTTGATTATTTACAGACTTTGTGGCCATTTTCCAAACAGAACACCTCCAAAGTGGCAAAAAATTCTTTGGGAAGTCCAAAGAAATTAGCTAAGGAGGTATATCCTTTATTTATTATGTGGCCTCCCACTGTTGTCAATGGCATAAAATATGATAGGATATCATCACAAGTCTATGGAACTAATCAAATAACATAAGAATACACAAATGGAGACAGACGTGTACACTACTGGCCTGAAGTTATGCTACTTGCCTCCTGAACTCACAGAAATTTGTATTTTAAAAGCCTTAATGGAATCTCTTTCATAGGATGGCAAGTTCTGAAAATTAACATGGTTAAGTATAGAATCAGAATAGTTACATAAACTCTGAAATTGGAGAATATGTAACATTGATTTGCTTTAGCACAGAAAGTAAGGTAAAGCCATATTAATCTACAACATGATGCTGGCACAGGAAGGCACAACTATATGAAATAAATCTGTACACATGGAAGACAGATAATGTAGATAGCATATAATTTAGTAGCAAGAAGGACCAGGTTTACTAGATGATTCTGGAAAGGCTCACATGTTATAGAGTAGAACAAGATTTCCTGTTTTTGAAAGATGTAAAAGGACAGGGATATTAAATGCTTTACATCATAGGCAAAATTACCAATTTACCTTTTGGGTTTTAGAAATAAGGGTCCCTCAATGGCCTCTGTGTCAAATTATTGGTCACCAGAGTATGACGATGATAATGGACCCTTAAAATAATAGAGGCCTAGTGGGAGGGAGTCCTGTCACGGCAGGCACAGCTTGCAGGCAACATCAGGCCTTGGCCCCTTCCTTTCTCCACATTTTGCTTTCTGCTCACCAGAAGGTAAGCAGCACTGCCCATCACTTAGTCCCATAGACCTAAAAGCCACAGAGTCAATGAGCATGGAACACAAACTTGGAAACTGAGTCAAACTAAATCTTTCCTTCTCATTAGTTATTGATCTCATGTAATGAAAGCCGACTCATAGTACTAAAAGCTGTAGATAAATGGCTTGGTAGACTTTTTTTAAAAAAGTACTGAAGGCATCAAGTGCACACAAAATAAAGAAATAAAGGGAAGTATGTGACATAGCAAGCAGAATTCCTAAACAAAATTATTGCAGGCAAAAAAAAAAAATAGTGGCATATTAGGAATACAGTTTTTGACACTTGAAATTAGCAACTTTATGGAGACAAAGTGAGTTAGGAAGCTAAAAGGGTGGGATGCACATGCACTCAAATGCCCCTGTGTAACGATGCATTATTTATAGTAGCAAATGTTGAGTAACTAGCAGGTCGGTCGGGGGAGCATGGCCTCACTTGGCGATACATGTATGCGAGCCATGCAGCCAGTTGAGGGGGAAACCTGGTAAATCAATGTTCACTTAAGTGTGAGAAATTACATGACCCAATAGTCTCTCATCAGCACACTTGCTCAGCAGGAATACTAGCTTGGATCATTAATAGTAGGGTACAGACTTGGTGTAAAGAAATCCGATACTTCACTCTTTTAAAAAAATGTAATGGAATTAAAATTGTCAAAATGAACCTATATGATGAATTTATGAAGAGCAAAAGGATATGGACATGCACATCATGCTCTCTAATAGTATGTTAAATAGTGTGGAGCTGGGCCCAGGCTTTTTTTAAGGGGAAAGGGAAATTCCAAATCAATGCAAGCCTTTCATAGCTCAATCTTACTGAAAACTGAAGCGAGTGAGACACTCAACCTTTTCCTCTGAATTTCCTATTACAAAGCAGTCGTCAGAAGAACTTCCTAAAACAGCAGTTGCATTTGCTCTTTTTCACCATCATCAGGTTTTGATTAAACTCAGAGATGAACTTAAATGGTTCGTAGAAGTTCTCCAAGTGATTCTGGTTAGTACCCTGAGACTGGTGTGTTGCCCACGGACTTGTATAGGCACCGGAGCCCCCGGAGGATGAGGGTGAAAGGTTTCTAGCATCTATTTGATTGCTTTAGAGGGTTCTCAGGTCTGACGTAGGCAGGTCCTGGCAGCATTCTGCTAAGGACAACCTCAGTGCC
The DNA here is from genome assembly GCF_903995435.1 of Acomys russatus. NCBI lineage: Eukaryota > Metazoa > Chordata > Mammalia > Rodentia > Muridae > Acomys > Acomys russatus. Next base: position 3,122,458 of record NC_067139.1, on the reverse strand, counting down.
CTGCCAGTTAACTCCTCCCCCAAGGAAGAATATTATCTGCAACAAAAAGTTGCTCATTATTTCATTTTTCAAAATAATGTGTGTATTGGGTGGATATTAATATGTGTGTCTGTGTGTGCATAGATAAACATGTGTTACTTGCCATTTCCCACCTGTGTGTGAAGACCAGAGGACAATTTCAGGTGTTATTCTTTAGGTGTGTCTACATTTGTGTGTGTGTGTGTGTGTGTGTGTGTGTGTGTGTGTGTGTGTGTGTATGTTTGAGACAGGATCTTTCATTGGCTCAGGACTTTCTAAGTATCCTAGCCTAGATGACTAGTGAGCACCAAGGGTCTGCTTGTCTGCAACTACAAGTGTGTACTACCGTATGTGGGTCCTGATGCTTAAACTCGGGTCCTCTTGTTTGCAGGGTGAGCATGCTACCACTTGTGGGTGAGCCCACTCCACCTGCTTTAACATTCAGTTTATGTTTAATGTACATATTCAATTGTGCAATGTGACAGTTTAATAATACCATGCAATGTGTGATGATAAAACTTGAGTACCTGCTTTTATCTGTTTAAGAATTTATTATTCTGATTGTGTTGGAAACCTTGAATTTTTTGTTTGTTTATAAAGATTGTTGTAAAAGGGGGGATAATGGAACAGAAAGGGTTAAATGGAGTGAGGGAATGGGAGTGCAGAGTAAAGAAAGAAGTGTGAGAAGGGATAATTAACTCTAAGGACATTTGAAAGATGTCACATGGAAACCTACTGCTAGAGAACTGTCCCAAAATATATATGTATATTAAAGAGATCTAAACTGATTCACCCATTTGTGGGGCAACAATAACAACTTTCCCTAATACTATAAGCCATAAAATCCCATAGACACCCTGACACCACCAACACACACACACACACACACACACACACACACACACACACTCACACAAGCTATTGCTGAAAGCAGTACATATTAGTGATAGGACATGGAGAAATCAGGTGATACTGACTTGGAAGTTTCACAGCTACTGGCTTTAAGACTGCAAGAAGGTGCTGTGCACAGGACCAGAGGGGAAAGCATACCCAGTGGCCTTTCCCAGCTGTGAACTCTGTGAGCTGTAATGCCTGGCCTGGCAAGGTCTGCAATAGGGATAGGAAGCTCACAGGAATGACCAGTCACTTTGTGCTTAGTTTAAAGCCTGTTCTACAAGATAGAACCCATGCTTTGTGCCACTGACTGACACCCCCAAAACAAAATAAAACAAAACAAAAAGACAAAAGCATTCCTGGCTAGGTCATTGGCTCCTGGGGAGAACATAATAATATTATTTTACTAACTGGAAATAGTAATAAACTTCCCCAAGCTCTTATTTTAAAACCCATAGATTAACTCCATTTCCCAACCAGAGAAGCTTCCTCTTCAGTGAGAGAGCAGTTAATGAGGAGACCTATGCCTCTTCAGCATGCAGAGGCTTAAGAGTCTATGGGGTGCTCAGCTTTAAATGGGGGCAGCTATATAGCACCACTTCCTTCCGAAGCTCAGGGGTAATCTCATACGATGTGACAGAAAGATTGTAGAGCCAGAGGGACCGGAGGGAGGAAACACTTTTAGTAAAATAATGTTTGTCAGACGTGTCTGTGTCTGACATGATCTACATGATCTACACATGGTCTCGCTTTCACAAAACCTACACTAGATCAAGCCTGCCCAAGCCACATTTGATGGTGAGAGACTGATTAAGTCCCTCGCTCCTGTTGGCGCTCTTACACCCTTGGAGGTACAGGCAACAGTGTATATACATTGAGCTGCGTAGAGATAGCGGCGGCGTGAGCACAAGCCAGACGGCTACTGGGCGACTCTGTGCCTCGCGGACGAAAACCATGGCATGGGCAAAGGAGATCCTAAGAAGCCAAGATGCAAAATGTGTTTATATGAATTCTTCGTGCAAACTTGCCAGGAGGAGCACAAGAAGCAGTACCCGGATGCTTCTGCCAACTTCTCTGAGCTTTCCAAGCAGAGCTCAGAAAGGTGGAAGCCCATGTCTGCTAAAGAAAATGGGAAATTTGAAGACATAGCAAAGGATGACCCAGTTCATTATGAAAGAGAAATGAAAACCTACATCCCCCACAAAGAGGAGATCAAAAGAAGTTCAAAGACCCCAGTGCACCCAAGAGGCCTCCTTCCGCCTTTTTGTTCTGTTCTGAGCACTGCTCCCAAATCAAGGGAGAACTACACGCCGCCTTACCCATTGTTGATGTAAAGAAACTAGGAGAGATATGGAACAACAGCGCTGCGGATGACAAGCAGCCCTGTGACAAGAAGGCCGCCAAGCTGAAGGAGAAGCAGGAAAAGGAAACTGCTGTTGCCTGCAGAGCTAAAGGAGAGCCCAGTGCAGCGAAAAAGGGATGGTCAAGGCTCGAAAGAGCAGCAAAAAGCAGGAAGAGGAAGATGGGGAGGAGAATGAAGAGGACGAGGAAGAGGAGGAAAAGGAAGAGGAAGATGACGGCGAGTAAGATGATTCTAGCACAATTTTTTCCCTTGTCTATAGAACATTTGTTCCCCCGCCCCTATACGCAACTCACTCCTTTTGGAGAAAAAACTGAAATGTAAGGATGTGTAAGATTTGTTTTTAAATTGTACAGTGTCTTTTTGGTTTTTTGTATTGTTAACACACTACAGAATGTGTCTTTAGATAGCCCCATCCTGGTGGTATTTTATTTTACTTTTTTATTTTTATTTTTAAATTTTTTTCCTGGTGGTATTTTTAATAGCCACTAACCTTGCCTGGTACAGTGTGGGAGCTTTAAATAGGCATGGAAATTTAAAGCAGGTTCCTGTTGGTGGACAGCACAAATTAGTTATCTAAGGGGACAGTACATCTTTAGCTTTTTTGTTTTCTTTCTCTCTTTCCTTTTCTTTTCTTCTTCTTCTTCTTTTTGGTTTTGTTCATTTTGAATGTTTTTCTTCAGTTCTCTGTGATGCAGCTTATATGAAGATAATTGTTGTTCTGTTAACTGTTAACACTCTATAATTGGAAAAAAAGTGACTGTTTTGTTGACCTTCTGAATGCTTCTAAATATATTTTTATTAAGGTGTGTGTGTTGACTATACCCCTGTGAAAGAAAAAACTCAATATTATTTAGAGAGCATAAGTTCATTTTTAAGGGTTAAAAAAATTATAAGGACACAATGTTGGGTAAAGAAGTCAGGGCAAATCAGGGAATAATTGGAGGTAACTATGATAAAATTTCATTTTATGAAATTCTCAAACAACTGAAAAAATGTATTAAAAGAAAGAAAACATACTCAGGGTAGAATGTGCTGGCTTCAATTTGAATATCTACCTCACATTAATATTTAATGGAAATTCAGAATGCAAAGTATCTAGATTGCACAAGAAGATAGGTTCACATAGTTACCTATAAGCACAACATTAGTATGACTAAAAGCTAATCATATCCTAAAGACCAAAAGAAATCCATGATCTTAACTGGTTAACCTCTCTGGATAAGACTACAGTATTTTTGTCTCTCTTTATTTTCCAAAGTCTCAAGAAATGTAAGTTATTTTTATTATGAAAACTGTTCTCTTAAGTAAAGAAATTTATGTGGCTTCCATCTAAACAAAATATTTTCCAGGAAGCCTCTGATCTTGGTCTGAACTAGTGTCTCATGTTCTCATTTCTCACAACCTGAAATGGTAAAAGAAGAAGAAGAAGAAGAAGAAGAAGAAGAAGAAGAAGAAGAAGAAGAAGAAGAAGAAGAAGAAGAAGAAGAGAAAGAAAGAAGTATCTTCTCTCAAAAATAAATAAATAAATAAAGTTGGAAGCAAAAAGTGTTGGAAGGATAAAGAAGAAATGAAGGGTAGGGAAGAGGAGGTGGATTGGATCGGAATGCAGAGCATTCTTGCAGGGACTTACCAAACCGTACAAATAATCATTGTGCCTTGTAGTCACAGCTGTGGCCACAGAGGACCAGAACTTACTCCTCCCATGTAATTCTATTTCTGGACCTGTTGTCCTTGTGGCCATCAAGCCACTTATTCTTCTTAACCACCGTTGACCACTCTTCTCTCTACTGTGAAATCAGCTTCTTTGTCCTCTGTAAATGTGTGCCATCAGTTTAGTTTACTTTACCTAACATGATAGATAGCGTTTAGTTCTATTCACACCGCTGTAAACAATAAAATGGTGTTATCAGGAAGAAATATGGCATATATATAGACATATACATGTACACACTGTATTTTCTTCAATCCATCTGTCCTTGGACATTCCAATAAGTTGTATCTGGACTATTGGTAAATGGGGGTATAATAAATATAGAAATAGAGATGAATTTTTGAAATACTGATTTCACTTCCTTTGGGTGTATACTTAATTATGGGATCGCTGTACTAAGTGATAAGTCCACCTTGAGATGGGGTGGGGCCATGCTGGCTTTCAGGCGCACTAGCCACCTAAGTGCTCCTCTGGCTTCACATCTTCCGCAGCATATGCTATTTTTGTTTTATCTTTGACTGCAGTGACATACTTCAATTGTTTGGATTCACATTTCCAAAATGATTAGGGATGTTGAACATCTTTTCATATACTGGTTGGCTACCTATGTATCTTTTGAGGGATGTGTATTTATAGCATTTCCCATTTTCAATTAAATGAATTGTTCTTTTTCTGTTCTATTTTATGTAGGACACTGACAAATTCTGGATATTATTAGTACCTCCTCAGATGAGGCATTTGCAAATATCTTCTCTAATTCTTCTGGCTGCCTATTCACTACTGATTAATTACTTTATTGAACAGAAGCTTCTTAGTTTGATATAATCTGATATGTCTATTTTTGCTTTTGTTGTCTATGATTTGGGGAATCTAATAAATATAATTAACATACTGATTTATGTTTCTATCATATTTTCTAAGAGCTTAATTTGATCCAGTTTATTGATTTTTGTGTATAGCAAGAATTTGAAATGTTTTTATATACATATTTCTCATTTCCCCATTCAGCTTTAAGAAGTCTGTCAAATGCATGATTTTATTGCTACTATTTCAGTATTACGTTAACAGTTCTAGTAAATTCATAAGCATTTAAGCGAGGAATGTGAACTTAAATAGAATAAAACAGATAATATATGGTTATCACACTATGTCATACAAAGGAAGATTTATGATAGGCTCAGACTTAGCCTCTCAGGTTGTATGTGGGACAAGGTAGTACTGAAAGTGCACCTTCTGGAGACATGCTCTATTGTGGTCTCCTGTAAGGAGACCAGTACTGCTAGAAGGCTTTCCTACTACAGCAGATTTGATGAGAGATTGGCAGTTGAACAGATGCCTTAAGGAGTAAGTCCATGGTAGTTGTGATGGTTTGAATAAGAATGGCTCCTGTAAATTCATATATTTAGAAAGCTTAGTCATCAGGGAGTGACACTACTTAGGAGGGATTAGGAGAATGGCTTTGTTGGAGTAGGTGTGGCCTTGGTGGAAGAAGTGTGCCACTGGTGATGAGCTTTGAGGATTTCTTCCTGCTGTCTGTGGATCCAACATAGAGCCCTGTGCTATTACTTCAGCACCATTTCTGCCTGCATGCCATTATAATCCCTGCTATGAGGAAAATGAACTACACCTCTTAAACTTTAAGCCAGCCCCAATTAAATCCTTTCTTTTTATAAGAGTTGCCTTGGTCATGGTGTCTCTTCAAAGCAATAGAATTCTGACTAAGACAGTAGTATCATGGTTCCCAGTTGAAATTATTCATCTATTTCCAAGCATCATTCATCATATATTAAGTAACATTTTCAAAAGGTGGGCCAGGGGGCTGGAGTGATGACTCAGTAGCCACGAGCATTTGCTGTTCTTACAGGGCCAGGGTTTGATTCCCAGAATTCATACTGGATGGCTCATAGGTGCCTGCAACTCTAGTTCAGGGAGGGGATCTGATGCCTTTTCCTAGCCTCTGTAGCCACTGAATATACATGTACTCAGGCACGCAGACATATACATAAAATACCACACACAAGTCTTTAGCCTCACCCTAACTAAAAGGTAAACAAAGATGTGTTTATTTGTGAATTATAGCTTTAGGGTGGAAAAGCTAACATTTGAGAGAGCAGCTATTCAATGGAAAATATCCAGTGCAATAGAAAGATCATAAAACAGTTAAATAATAAATGCAAGATGGAGAGAAGGGGTGGGCGGGGGTGAGGGAGTGGGGGTGGGGAGGATTGCCCAGAAAGATAGCAATTCCACACAACTATCTAGCCACAGATTCTGTGTGGTCCTTTGAGGCTCATGGTAGCTATTTTGTGGACATTTTACAGATAAGTCATAGGCTGGCAACTTGTTTATTTAAGAGCTGATATTGTTCATTTTTATATAATTTGTTTGAGTGGTAAGAAATGTGAGTATATAGTGTTAAAAAGAACTATCTCACAGGAGACCTGTGATAGTTTTAGGCTCAAAATGCTGTTACTTTAGTACTTGATGACAAAGATGATTCAAAATATGAATTAGAAGGGAATCTTGGTATTTTCTCTGAAGTTTGGCTTTGAAACTATACTAGGAGGGAGCACCTCAGACAGCCATCCAGAGGCATTCTTTAGGAGACATAGCAATGCATTGTTGGGAAAACGAAGGTGGCCTGAAAGGAGACTATTCTTGGTCCAATAGTTCAATGAAGTGAATAACCAAATCCAACAGAAGGCATTCCTGAGCAGGGTCATTGAAAAACAAAACAAAACAAACAAACAGAAAACCAACCAATCAAGCAAACAATCAGGAAAAAAACCTGCTATTGTTCTCTTTACATTGATGATTCCAGCCTTTTTGGGTACCACTGAGATCAAATAGTATATGCCTCTCTGATATCACCTGGTCCAAGAAAAAGTTACACGGTGGGGGAAGTAAATACTGTTGTTCTTTCATACAACAAAATGGCTATAGCTAGTTATCATTTACATACACTAAAGAATATATTTTAAATGTTCTCATGACAATGACATGACAAATAATTAACATGATGGATGTTTTTATTAGACATATTTTATTATTCCACAACACACACACACACACATACATACAGAAACATATTATCCCCACAAATATATACAATTATTATTAATAAAAATAAAAAGAAGTGAAATACAAAGAAAATGAGTAGGGTGAAAGCTTACTGAAAGCCAAATTATAATTTACATTTAGAATTTTAGACACATCAAGATAGGAAAGATATTTTCTTCATGGTTGCCAAATACAAATAGCCAAAACACTATGACTGGAACATTTATATAACTCCTGATTGTTTCATGGTTCTTCTTGTTGTAGGTAGTTTATATGTGTAATAATATAAATGTATATGTAAATAATAATAATTATGTAAATCAAAAGAAAGAAAGAAAGAAAGAAAGAAAGAAAGAAAGAAAAAATAGAGGGCATTGGTTGAATGGCCCATAATAAGCAGTTGAGTGCTAGCTGCTTTCACAGGGCCAACGTTTGACTACCAGCACCCCTCTGGGTGGCGTATAGTTGCTGGAAATGGCAGAATTGAGAGCCAGTGAGATCATGGAGGTGTTGGGTAAAGATCCAGGATATGACTGTACTCATGGGAGGCTGATAGCTGTTGGAGCTGATGAGGGTCACATAAGTGGAGCAGATGAGTCGTGGTGAGTCAGGATACCTGTTTAAGTCATTCCTGATGATAGCAAAGGCAGAAAAGAAGTCAGTGATTCAGGCCCAGAAATGGTCGAGGAAGGAAATGGTGAGCTGTGGAAGAGGATAACATGTGAAGAATCTAATAGAAATATATTAGAAATTAAATACTGTGAGATAATCCAAGTTCACCAATATTTACAAAGCAGACCTGTGGGCAAAGCCCAGACATTCAGTGCATCAGGTAAGTAGGGGAATGCGAACATTTACAGTGGGATTGGCTGTTAGGCCACCGTGCACGTGATGATTTGAAGGGAGGCAATGACAATTTATTCAAAGATGCATTTTTCTAATATTTCTTAAAAAACCAGCACTATCCTCAAGAAATTTAATGAAAGGGACTAAGAGTTGAGGCACCAGTGGGAAGAAGTTAGTATCTGCTATTGAATTTGGTTGGAATGAGAAAAAAGTGTGCTTGGCTGTTGCTTGGAAGATGGTTAGTGTTTAGACAGAACCCTGAGGTGACCATACAATGAGGTTTAGGTAGCTAAGGTCTCCGGTAGCAGGCAGTTGAATGCCTGGGGTGGTCTGATACAAGTTGTGGTGTGTGGTGTCTTCTGCATTGTAAATCCAGAATCTTATTTCAAAGGAAAATTTTTAAAATGTATCAATCCTCTAATCCGCAATATCATGGCTCTTTTAGTCACCAACCATTCATGTTTTAATGTAGTAGGTAGCGTTATGTTGTGAGCCCTTTTTCTTCCCATACTTCTAGCTCCTTGAATAATGACACACAAGACTCATGATAATTATTTACAAACACCTAGGCCATCTAGCTAGGTTCTTCTCTGACTAGCTCTTAACTTAAAATAACCCATTATAGTAATCTCCGTTTTGCCACATGGCTTGTTACCTGAGCGCAGGCACCAGGCATCCATTTTCCTTACATCTTGGCCTCTGAAACCCATGTGCTTGGCTCTATCCCAGAATCCTTTCTGTCTGCCAGATGACACCCATTTCCTGACTCAGCCATAGGACATAGGTTTGTTTGTTTGTTTGAGACAGGGTATTTCTATGTAGCCTTGGCTGTCTTATACTTGCTTTATAGACCAGGCTGATATAAAACTCATACAGATCAACCTACCTTTGCCTTTCTGAGTACTGAGATTAAAGGCATAAGCCACCATGTCCAGCTGGCCATAGGTTTTTATTTTTAATCAACAGGTATTGCATCCATATAATATACAAGAATTTCCTTCTACACTTTAAACTTATTTTTTTATTTTAAATTAAGATATTGTTACGTCATTTCTCCCCTCTGTGTCTTTCCCCAAAGTACTCTCTGTCTTTTTGCCCCTATTCCATCTCAAATTCATAGCCCATTATTTTTTAAATATATAGCTTTGTTTGTATGCAGATGTTTTAGAGCAGACCACTTGCTGTTGCATGACCAATTGAAAGGCTCAACCCTAGGAAAGACTAATTCTCTCTCTCTCAGACATGAAATGTCTGTGTTTTCCAGATGTGTCAGGGAAGCCACACCCATGAAATTCAACACTTAACTGCCCAAATAAGACCTAAGCAATGACAACATCAATTGACATGCCAGTATGGATGGTTACAATTTTATGTGGTCCCAACTGTAGATGAAGACTGAGTGATTTTTTTTCTTGTTAGTGTTAACTATTTACTTACACATTGGAATTCTTTTTGTTTTTCTGGCTTTAAAAACCATGTTTAAAATGAAAGAGTATCAGAATTCCTAGAAATCTTAATAATAAAGTTAGATTTTTATATAGAAAATCTCTGCTGTGTGGTCTCACAGGGACCAACAATTGGCAATTTATGCCTACTTAGAACAGAATTGTTACAAAGTTACCTATTCATTCCTTCTATTCCCCATTTGCTTCTCACAGATTGGTGTAGTAAACAGATCTTTATTGGATAACTACTAAATATTTTGTTTGATGGTGCCTCACTATGTCATCCTGGCTGGCCTCAAACTCGCTATGTAGAGCAAGCTGCCCTGGAAGTCACAGATACTTACCTCTGCATGCCCAGTGATGGAATTAAATGGGCATGCCTCCATGTACCTATGCTATACCAGGTGTCATGCTAGTGAGCCCTGGGGAAGAAAACAGATTGATGATTTTAATTACCTGGGCATAGGCATTGAATAAAAAACTAAAAACCCATTAAGAGCATATAACTCATGGCAAGTGTCTTTACCACAGCAAAAGAAATATATATGCATACGTGTGAGTGTGTGCACCAGTCTCTGCAGCACCCTCTCCTCTGCCCAGATTTGTTGGCTCCATTGGTCTTCCTGTGGAGCTCCAGACTCCTCCAGGTCTTTCAATCCCTCCACTCTTCCATAAGAGTCCCTGCACTCTGCACAAAATTTGGCTGTGAGGCTCAGCATCTGCTTCGACCCCCTGCTGTGTGGAGTCATTCAGAGGACAGCTATGGTAAGTTCCTGTCCTGTTCCTTCTCTTCAACTGCTTCTAGTGTCTATTCTATTTGTCCTTCTGAATGAGAAGGAACACATGTGAGAAAGGTCTAGCTTCAGCTCAGAAGCATTGAGAGAAATGATGTGATTCTAGAGAGCAAGATTCGGGAGGCACACACACACACACACACACACACACACACACACACACACTATATATATATATGAACAGACACATAGTCTCCTCTCTCTCTCTCTCTCTCTCTCTCTCTCTCTCTCTCTCTCTCTCTCTGATACACTCATACATACACACACAGAGGCAAACACTCTCAAACCTATAGACACACATGTACATAGACACAGTCTCATCTACATCTTTCTCTTTCTCTGATACACACACACACACACACAAACACACACAAACACACACACACACACACACACACACACACACACACACACTGACCCAATGAAAAAGTAGTGTCACAGCTTATCTTCAAGCTAATACCTACTTTCTTTCTAGTGGCCCTGGGCTATTTTCATAGCCAATCTGGTACGTGTATGCTTGTGTATATGCTGTGATGTTTTATCCCTACACGTAAAACATACAGTCCTAAAAGACTTGCTATCACTAATAACAACTCATGTAGGCTGGGGGATATAATGCTGTTCTGTTTCGATTCTCTGTGGTTTAACACAGATGGAGAAAGTATTTTAAGAAGCTTAGCTATTTTGTTAAATGTTTATGACTTGTAAATTCCCAGCCTTTTAGGATTCTCCAAATGTGTTGACATTGATGGTGAATTTAGAGGGAAATTAGCCAAATATGTTTTTGTCTAATTAACCCAGAGCATCTAATAATAGCTGTGAGGATTGGCATGCAAACTAGGGCTACTTACTTATTGCATAGAGGTATGCTCCTATTATTTTCCTCTGAGGGTTAGATTTTCACATTTCACCCACACACACACTCCACACATACCTCATTCCCTGGAGACTCACTGAATGAGCTGTCAGAGCACAGATCTGCAACTTTTTTTTCTCTTTTCCTAAAACGAAACAAAGTAGTCCAGTAGTTAGTTACATTTCTCTAGAAGTCCAAAGACTGGCTCTCCTAAACTTTTTGCTCATAAGATACAGAAAGGGGAACCAACCACCCCTCTTTTGTATCCCATGGTCACAAGGATGAGAAAATGATGTAACTCTGCATGTAGTTTTTAGTCTCTTGGGATAATGATTTTATAATTCAGCAATATATATCATCCTTGTCTAAGTAAGGAGAATAATTGGAATGGAAGCTGTAATAATTCTGTCAGACAAAAATGGTCATAGTATTTGGCAACTTCCTGCAGGCCCTCCTACAGGCGATAGGAGACAAGGTCAAATAGTGTTCTCAACATGACTTCTCTTTTAGATGCTGGCCTCAAATGCGAGTTCATAACAAGCACCGTACCCTAGCTTCCTGAGTGCTGGGATTATAGGGACAAGTTCCCAGTCCTGGAGAGAGGCTTTTTCTTAGTTTTAATTTTGATAAGTAAATTTTCAAAGCTTCAGGTAAATTCATTCTGTTGATGCTTGCTGATGCTAACAAGGAAGGGCTTGGCCTCGGGATAGTAATTAACAACCCAGTCAGAGGTTGCTAGAAAATTTTCCATTTATTTTGAAAAAAGATTTCATTAAATAAAATAGAATCTGCCCACAAGTTTAGAAATTTGTTTTCATGATATTAAAATGAAGAAAAAGACTGAGTGATTGCAGCTATAACTAAGGGCAAATAAAGAGTGCAGGCATTTTCAAAAGAAGGCATTCTTTGCAGAAGAGAAGAAACTGTGAGCCTGTTACTCATTTGTCTACCTTAATATTCAGAGACACATGGAGATTTGAACTAATTACTAGTAGGGTTGTAAAAATGTCATTTTCACTTAGAATATGAATGTGATGGAGTCTAAATGCACCACTGTTGATTTCTCAACTCATTTGAGAATGTACTTCAAGTTGGCTTAGACAAACCTGTGATAGCAAAGCAAAACTTTTTAAAATATCTGCAAAAATTGCTGGAAACAGTCTTACACACTCAAAATGTACCCATACAAAATTCATATATTGACTTTTTAACTTCATCTTGATTTCATAGCAAATAAAATGCCTGTAACAGGTTAAAGGATGATTGATGCGCCATTTTATGCCTGGAATAATTACAAACATTTGAGATCTAAAGACTGAAACTTATTCAACAGCTTCACAGCATTTGAAGGTAAGAGCTAAAGACTTTGCTAGTGCAACTACCTAGGGCACCTTGGCTGCTCTCCCAAGTGAGCACACTGCAAACAGGCATGCTTCTGTGCACCAGAAGCCTTTCCCAGCCAATGAATCTGATGGCACTGTCACCATGCAGTTTCCAGTACCCAGAACTGCTCACGGGTAAATTCTTGTTGTTTGAAAGCTGTGTGTGGCATATGCTATCTAGTGTATGAATGCAGATAGAATTTACCAGAAGAAGCAGGAAACTGCATCTACAGTAAAACACCACAGTTAATAAGAAACTGGTCTGAGGCATGAACTGATCTATTTCAGCAAGGATACCCTGGCACTGGGTGGCATATGGCATGGACTATAGAAAGTACACATGTTGTATGTTGAATCCAAAGCATCAGTGAAATCACGTGATGCAACACAGAGGAACACTTCCAGAAACACCTGAGATTCAACATACTTGATTATTAATTACTCTTTTGTAGTTATGCATTCAGACTCCATTTTACTCATGTCAATGATTTTGTGACACCAACATCCAGTTGTTTGACACTGTGGGCAAAGAAGTTGTAGTCTAGGAAATTCTAGATTCTGATTGATTGCAGAAATACACTAACAATCTTTAATTAAACCAATATTATTTCATTATTAAGCTTCCAAAGGGGTACAAAAAAGAAAAAGAATAACAGAAGCAAGGAATTCAGGATAAAAATATCTGTCCCCAACGTAACTATCTCATTTGTTTTTCTGTCTTAAGGAAGAATGACATGTTCATGCTAAATTCTTAAAGGGACCTTTTACACACAACTATGTCTAAGACAGCCAGAGCTCTCAAGCTCACCAGTAAACAGATGTGATAGGGAAGTTTGCCTGGGGAAAAGATGCTTAATGACAGCAACCCCTCAAAGGCTTCAGGGACTATCCAATAGGTGATGGGCTGAACAATGGAGAATGCATGGAGATGCACAGTGTTGACATCTCTGAGAACCTATAGTCCTAGTGTCCATGGTGTGATGGGGACGTCCACTCCCAGGAGGTGTGTGGCACTGATGCCATGCTTCCTCTGATATTTGGAGAACACAATTATTAGGATGAGAGAAAAGGACTCAATTGTAGGTCCAGTGTTAACCTTGCACTTTCTCCCTGTGAATCTCACTATTTAATCGACACATCTCTACCTACAGTTGAAACTATCCCATAGTAAAAAGAGAATGAAGATGACAGTGTTGACACAAAGCCACTGAAACATCATGATAGCAGGAAAAATTGTTACAAGCAGGAAAAGAATTCAAGTTGATATCAAGGTTTCCACAATTGGAGAAATACAGAAAAGAAATGAAAACAATTTTTTGAAAGAAATATAGTGAAACTCAAATATGTGCTAGACAGGCTGTCACACCCATTTGAGAAAGACAGAATAATGGAAATAAATAACTGGACTTGAATATGTTTATTAACATTCTTCTTATCAAAAAAGTTTAATACAATTTTGAAGTGTTCCAGCTGACTGAAAAACAAATCAAATTTAAAAGATAATAAAAATCGTGTATGATTTTTAAAGGCTTTATTTACTTATGTATGTTCCTGTGTGAGACATTTGTACAGATGTTAGCTGGTGAAGGGGCCAGGAGATGGTGTCTGATACCTCAGGGCTGGAGGTACAGCCATCTGTGAGACACCATACCTGCTACATTGATGTTAGGATCCCAACTCCAGTCTACATGATTGCTCAGCAAGCCCATTTAACCTTTGAGCCATCTGCCCGACACCTGATTACATGTAATTTTACAAAGTATAGTGAATAATTAAAGCAAATTGATATTAGATGGCATTGTAAAATAAAGGTAATATATATTTAAGATCAGTCAAAGATTAAATGTTTGGACTTTTAAACTGTGTGTGAGAGGAGAGAGAAGGAAGGCCACAAGAGGAGGGTATGGAGCTTGAGTTAGAGGTTTTTATGTGCCCCCAACACTAGCACAAGAGCTGGGAATCTTCTAGAAAAGCAGTAAGCATCCTTAAATGCTAAGGTTTCTCTCTAGCCCCCAAATTAATGCCTTAAAAATAGTAAGACATTTAAATCAATAGAGAAGATTTAAAGTTTGGTTTTCCAAAAGAAGCTTAAAATGTTTAAAAATGATAGTATTCTGAGTATAAAATTACAAATTATGCCAGAAAAATCTTAAGGTTGGAGTATGAATAGTTGCTTGCAAAATCTCTAATTTTATATATGTAGGGAATTCTCAAATACAAGTATTTGATTTTTGAATGGATAAAGATATATTTAAACAGAATTAAGTAGATATCTAAAGATATTTTAAATGTAAATTAACCATTAGCAAGGAAAAGGGATACATAATTTTCAAATTACAAGAAACTTGATTATATAGAGAGGAATTTTGAACAGATGTTGGCTCCGTTTCTTAACAATTAAACTTTATTATACAACCCAACTAGCATATACAAGAAGGAGAAAAGGTTAAAGGGACAAAAGAATGAACCTTCCGGTATCCGTTCCACGGGACGAGTCCTTAGGTGTCTCTCTGGCCTGCATGCTGGTCCGGCCTGTTCGCTGCTCCACACACACTCAAGCCCGGACTGAACTTGTTGTTCTCTCCTCCCCACCTGCCTGAGTCACATGGGAAGGGCGGTCTCCTTCTCCCATCAAGGGTCAATTAGAAAAACAATAGCCCAGTTGGGGTTTCCACGTCTGCTTCCTGAATTCCAGGCCCAGGATGGCTCCACTCAGTCTGTCACAAGGTATTCATGGAGTGCCCCAAGGGTAAAGCCTGCCAAGACTGCTTCCACCTGTGACAAAGCTTAATCTTTCCCACAAACAGATACAATTTAAAAAGCAAGGAAACAAAGTGAATTTTAATAAAATTAATTAAACAAAACAAAACTGTAAGAAGATGAACAAAACTAAAATGTGGTGGAATTTCTTCCTCTCCAATTCTTTACCAAAGATAAATGTAATTATTGATACCTGAGTTCCATAGCAGCTGTTGCATTTCTTTCAGAGTTGATACTCTGTCTCTACTTTTACCTAAGAAGCTTCTTGAAGGAACAGTATGTACATTGTCTCTCTGTCCTCCACTCTGGTATCCTCACCTTTTCTATTTCCAGTGCCAGTGAGTGTGGTAGGAGAATTTTCCTGGCTTTAATTCTTTTTGAAACTTTACATTCACAAGGATCCTTTAGCTGCCAGTGGTCTGGCCTATGTGTTTCTTAAGAGTACAAGGCAAATGATGGTAAATGTGTTTTTTTAGATACAGCTGTCATTTATTAAAGTGTTGCTAGAAAGATGGCTTAGTGGATAAAGACACTTGCCACCAAACCCTACAACTTGGTTAGACCATGGAACCTCCACAGTGAAAGAAGGGAACCAATTCCCACAAGTCGGTCTCCAACCTTCACTCACATGCTACGCCATGTGCAGACACACACATACACACACACACTCAATTGTGTAATCAATGAATCAAGCAATCAATGATATTTATCTGGAACCAGGGTAAAATAGGCACTTTAAGTAATTTATTTATGGACTGTCCAAAGTAGTGTGGGAGGGTGTCATCTCAGGCCTATAAAACCTGTTTTTTATTCTGCATCCCAGATGCGTCCTGCATCCCAGGGAATTTGCCAACTTGAAAAAGTGTTCAAGTTCTCTTAAACGATTCTTTACCCCCTCTGGCTTGTTTTTGCATGCCTTTTACTGGATGAGTTGTTTAGTTGTTTGTTATTTGTGTGTGTGTGTGTGTGTGTGTGTGTGTGTGTGTGTGTGTGTGTGTTGCAGTTCTCAAATCAGTCACTTCTTTGGAGACAGTTCTCCTGGCTGACCTATCATAGGTCCCAAACCATGATAAGTTAGCTCTGTGGTATCTGTAATAAGCATTTAATTTGCAGAGCCAAGTTATTTTTTCTTAGTTTACATGCCAAGGTGAGTGAGTAAAGGGTTGGGGAAAGGGAACAGATTCCTTTAGACTTATTCTCAGATTTGCAATGCTCATAATCATAGATGCATACAAATGTCCTTACATGAATGCTTTAAATATATATGTTTGGGCATATGTGTATGGATATGGAACATTACAAATACATTTGTTGTTCTTTAAACTCCTCAAAGTTTCTGTATTTTTAGGAGTAAAAGAAGTGTTTGGATTAGTTTGTGCATTTCATGTGTTCCCCAGACTTCAAGATTTTCCATGGAAGGGTTGGAAGAAGATTCAAAAATCTCCTATGGCATGTTGGAGTATACCAAGTACTTCACTGTGTTTACCTGTATTTGCAACTGTCTTATCAAACTTTATAGAAAGTGTTCTGTGCCTCAAAAGCTTTGAATAACCCTGAAAAATCCTAGTGGTTCATGGACCTAAACCCCAGCATCACTGTGAACCTTCTAGAAGGCCTGGAGAGGCTGGTCCTTCCCCAGACTTTAAAAGTCAGAACCTACATTTTCACAAGATCACAAGAGGACGCAAGAAGATCAACTTTAAACAACATAGTTGTCTAAGCTGTGACACACCCTCCTGGGTTCCTGTTCTTTGGAGGCTTAGAAGGAAAGGTCACCGTGGCCTAGCTACATAATGGAATCCTGCATCAAAAAAACCAAATAGGGAAAATGAAAGAGCACTGTACAGTTGACCCTGAGTTAACTCTCAGCTCAAACACTGTGATTGTATATAAAACATACACACACACACACACACACACACACACACTCACACACTTGCTTCAGTAAACAAGAAATCTTCCAAAGACATAGAGCATAAAGAGAATATTTTATTAGAATATAGATCAGAGTATTTGAGCTGAATTAGATTCCAATTTTGTTTCATTCATAGTGACAGTAACTATGGCAAACTAAAGTATCTGCCCTTAATTTGTAGTCTCAAGGAGTAAATCTCAATTACTCCTACCAGGAAAATAAATGAGTCCAAGTATAATTAATGAAAAATTAAAGAAAATGATATTCCAAAGATAGTGCAAAGGAGACTGGGAGAGTGAACGAGAAACATGTTAACATTGATAATGATGAGACCAGGACGATAAGAGCTGTAACATTTGTAGGCAGCCTTAGTGCTTTCCAAGCTTTTGAATATTCAACAACTCATTGAAGTCATTATAACAATTCAGGGAAGAAGGCAAATTAGATATTTTTAAGCACAGTTCACTAATTTAAATAAGGCCTGACCCAGTAGACTATAGTAACCAAGTCTGGCATATCAATGTGCCCTGGTTGTCCATTTTATTCTAATTTAATCTAAAGCTGGTGCTAGAGCAAGTAGAAATGGGCCAGGAGAGTGATGGATTTACTGTGTTCATTGTATCTGAGGTTGACATTTTTTTTTCTGCTGCTGAAATGTCTCTTTGTTTTTCGCTTCCCGTATGCTTCTTTGTAATGTTTCTCTAAACTTTTTCTTTCTCCTTTCATATTTCCTCTTTAACTTCATCTGCACCACAGACCCAAACTTCCTCCACCTTTCCTGTGGTCACCTGCCTCCACACCAACCTTCCAGGGACTGTGTGTCTCAGCTATCTGTTCTACCTCCTCCTCTCCACCTGGTCCAACCACTGCTTCGCCAGGCTCCCCTCTTTTGCCATAAGTTGTTATGGCAACCGACAGTCAGTGGGCCTGGGAGACACCATGCCGAGCCAAAACTGGCAGGAAGAGACACTGAGCAGCATCTGCGGAGGTTGATAAGGCCAACGTGTTGGGTTGGCCCCTCCTGTAAGGGAAGAGAGAGGGAGAAGCCATGAGAGATTACCACCACTGATTCTCAGCTGGAGAGCAGGACTTGAAAACTGTTTTCAGATCTTGCTGGTGTCACCCGAGGCTTTCTGTTTTTTTACTCCCATGTCTACCCTTCAGAATCAATACCTTCATCCCTAGGCCTAACCTCAACTCCAAAAGGAGAAAAGGGAAAATTAGCACAGGTGCTAAGCAGAGAAGTTCATAATATTATTGATTTTAGAATTACTATGAGAAACTGTTTTCCTCTGTGGATGAAGAACATGAAGTGCATTTTGAGATCACTGAGATGGGAAAGCCTCCATTTCTCAAGATTTCTCTGAGACTTTTGTCATAGTATTTGGAACATTCTGGCTTCTTTCGAGAATTAGAGATACAGTGCCTCATTTGTTTCTCCTCTATCATAAATATTTTTTCTAATATAAAATTAGCACACAACCAATTAACACCGTCTGGAATTAAAGCCATATTTTGAAAATAAATGCAAATGGAAGACACTCCTTACCCACTAGGGAGGATATCTTGTTTTCCTAAATTTGGACCAGGTCATTCATGTATACTTTGCTTTTAGTTGAAATCTGACTGTGCCACAATTTGCTAATCTGATGTGATCCACTGAATGTTTCAAGTTACTAAAAACTGATTTGTAAGAAATAAAAATGATGGCACAAAAATATGGGGCTCTGAAAATGGTTTCAAGTGTTGTCTTTATATACACAGTCCTGATGTGACTGATGGCATCTTTGCACCTTCTCTTTTGTTCTTTTGAGAAATGGTGTGAATGTGTGTGTGTGTGTGTGTGTGTGTGTGTGTGTGTATGTATGTGTGTGTCTGTGTCTGTGTGCATGTCTGTGTGCATGAATGTGCATGCCACGGGATACATGAGTGAGTCCAAGAACAACGTTCAGGAGTGATTCTTTTCTTTCGTTATGTGGGTTCAGGTCATCAGACTTGGGGACATGCACTTTTACTCACTGAAATATTTCAGCTCCTCTCACTCTTTGAAAATATATTTGTATTTATTCTGTTGACTTAATAGTATAGTTACTCTATTGTATCATAGGCTCTTAATTTGTGGGCTCAATCAATCATGGGTTGAAAATATTTTGAAAACTGCAGTGTACTGAGCATGCATGGCATTTACTTATAATTATTGCCTAAGTAACACATTATAACTGCTACTTGAATGGTATTTAATTTTATTTGGTGTTATAAATAATCCAGAAATGACCCAGTGTAAAAACACAAACAACAAAAACAGAAACAATATGGCATCTCCAGATTCCAACTATCCCAAACAAATCAACCCTGAGAACTTAAACACAATTAAAACACAAGAAAATGACCTCAAATCTATAGTAATGATGATAATAATGGAGGAAACGAATAAAATCCGGAAACAAATGCAGGAAGATGCAGCCAAACAGATTGAAGACATTAAAGAGGCCTATAGAGAGGCCCTGGAAGAAATTCAGGAAAATGCAAACAATCATATGAAGGAAATCAATAAAACAGTTCAAGATCTGAAGATGGAAATAGAAACAATGATAAAAGCACAGACTGAAAAAAAAAGCCAGGAATCAGAGGACTTAGAGAAGAAAGCAAGTAATACTCAGGTAAGCTTCTCTAACAGAATTCAAGAGATGGAGGAATGAATCTTAGGAGTAGAATGTACTATGGTAGAACTTGAAACAGCCATCAAAGAAAATGCGAAATCTGAAAAAATTCTGACACAAAACATACAAGAATTCACGGACACCATGAAAAGATGAAACCTGAGGATAATGTGCATTGAGAAAAGAGAAGATGCCTGGCTCTAAGATGCAGAAAACATTTTCAACAAAATTATACAAGAAAATTTATCCAATTTAAGGAAGAAGATGTATATAAAGATACAATAGGCCTACAGAACGCCAAATAGAATAGACCAGAAAAGAAAATGCTCCTGCCACATAATAATCAAAACACAAAATGTACAGAACAAAGAAAATATTAAAAGCAGCAAGGGAAAAGGGCCAAGTAACATATAATGGCAAATCTATCAGAATTACACCCAACTTCTTAGCAGAGACCATAAAAGCCAGAAGGGCCTGGACAAAGATCCTGCAAACCTTAAGAGACCACAGATTCCAGGCCAGCCTACTCTGTCCAGCAAAACTTTCAATAACCATTGATGGAGGAAATAAGCTATTGTATGATTAAAAACAAATTCACACAGTACCTATCCACAAATCCAGCCTTACAGAAGTTACTATAAGGAAAACTCCAACCCAAAGTCACAAACTACAACCAAAATTATTCAGGAAATAGATAACTACACTGTCACAAAAACATAACCATTTAAACACTCTATGGCAACTTAACATCAAAATCAAGAGACTTAACAGTTACTGGTCATTAATATGTCTCAATATCAATGGTCTCAATTCTCCAATAAAAAGACACAGACTAACAGAATGGATGCATAAACAAGACCCAACATTCTTCTACATTCAAGAAACATATCTCAGCCACAAGGATAGACATTACCTCAGGGTAAAAGGCTGGAAAAAAGTTTTCAAGCAAAAGGTCAAAAGAATCAAGCTGGTGTAGCCATTTTATTATCTAATAAAATAGACTTTCAGCAAAAATTAATCAAAAGGGATGAAGAAGGACACTTCATATTGATCAAAGATAATGTCAACTAAGATAACATCACAATTCTGAACATCTACATACCCAATAAAAGGGCACCCACATTTATAAAAGAAATATTAACAAAGCTTATACCACATATTGACCCCCCCATATTGATAGTTGGAGATTTCAATACCCATTTGTACCAAAGGATAGGTCAATAAAACAGAAACTAAATTGATAAATAATGACACTAACCCGTGTCATGAATTAAATGGATCTACAGAACTTTGAACCAAGACACAAAAGATTATAATTTCTCAGCATCTCATAGAACCTACTCCAAAATTGATCATATAGTATGTCACAAAACAAGCCTCAACAGATACAAGAAGATTGAAATAATACCTTGTAGCCTATCATATCACCAGGGACTAAAGTTGGACTTCAACAACAACAGAAATAACAAAAAGCCTACACACATATGGAAACCAAACAACTCTCTACTTAATGACAACTAGATCAGGGAAGAGATAAAGAAAAAAATTAAGGACTTCCTGAAATTCAATGAAAATGAAGGAACAACGGATGCAAATTTATGGCACACATTGAAAGCAGTGCCAAGAGGAAAATTCATAGCAATAAGAGCCTTCATAAAGAAAGTGGAAATATCTCATATAGGCAATTTAATAACACATCTGGAAGCCTTAGAAAAAAAAAGAAGCAGAAATACCCAAGAGGAGTAGACTCTGGAAATAATCAAACTCAGGGCTGAAATCAATAAATTAGAAACAAGGAGAACAATTCAAAGAACCAACAAAACCAGGAGCCAGTTCTTTCAGAAAACCAACAAGGTAGACAAACCATTAGCCAAACTAAAAGGCAGACAGACACTATCCAAATAAACAAAATCAGAAATAAAAAGAGACACAACAACAGAGACTGAAGAAATACAAAGAATCATGAAGTCCTACTTCAAAGGTTTATATGCCACAAAATTTGAAAATCTAATGGAAATAAACAGTTTTCTTGACCATTTCCACTTGCCAAAGTTGAATTAAGATCAGATAAACAAATTAACTAGTCGTATTTCTCTTACAGAAATAGAAGCTGTCATTAAAAGTCTCCCAACCCCCACCCCCCCAAAAAAAGCCCAGGGACAAATAGTTTCATCACAGAATTCTATCAGACCTTCAAAGAAGAGCTAATACCGATACTCTTCAAGCTACTCAACAAAATAGAAATGGATGGAACATTACCAAATTCATTCTATAAGGCCACAGTGACCTTGATACCTAAACCTCACAAAGACCCAACAAAGAAAAAGAATTTCAGACCAATTTCTCTTATGAACAGTGATGCAAAATACTCAATAAAATGCTCACAAACAGAATCCAAGAACATATCAAAGATATCATTCACCATGACCAAGTAGGCTTCATTCCAGGCATGCAGGGATGGTTCAATATAAGAAAATCCATCAATGTAATCCACCACATAATCAAACTGAAGGAAAAAAACTCACATGGTCATCTTATTGGATGCATAAAAAGCATTTGACAAAATTCAAGACCCATTCATGTTTAAAGTTTTGGAGAGATCAGGGATACAAGACACATACCTAAACATAATAAAGGCTATATACAGCAAGCTAAAACAATTCTGTATAATAAAAGAGCTTCCAGAGGAATCTCCTTGCCCAAACTCAAGCTGTACTATAGAGCAGCAGTAATTAAAACAACATGGTACTGGTATAGAAACAAGCTGGTTGGCCAATGGAATTGAATCAAAGACCTAGAAATAAATCCACACACATATGTACACTTGATTTTTTACAAAGAAGCCAAATCTATTCAATGGAAAAAGGATAGTATCTTCAAAAAATGGTGCTGGTCTAACTGGATGTCTACATGTAGAAAGATGCAAGCAGACCCATATTTATCACCATGCACAAAACTCAAGTCCAAGTGGATCGAAGAACTCAACATAAAATCAGAGACACGAAATCTGTTAGAAAGAGCCTGGAGCATATTGGCGCAGGAGACAACTTCCTGAACAGAACTCCAACAGGCCAGGCTCTAAGGTCAACAATTAATAAATGGGACCTCATGAGGCTGAGAAGATTCTGTAACGCAGAAGATGCTGTCAACAGAACAAAGGCTACAGACTGGGAAAAGATCTTCACCAACCCTGCATCTGACAAAGGTCTAAAATCCAAAATATATAAAGAACTCAAGAGATTAAACACCATCAAACTAAATAACCCAATTGAGAAATGGGGCCCAGAACTAAACAGAGAATTCTCAACAAAGGAATATCGAATGGCTGAGAAACACTTAAAGAAATGCTCAACCTCCTTAGTCATCAGGGAAATGCAAATCAAAACAACTCTGAGATTCCATCTTACACCTATCAGAATCGCTAAGGTCAAAAACTGCTGGAGAGGTGATGGAGAAATGGGAACACTCCTTCATTGTTCATGGGAGTGCAAACTTGTACAACCACTTTGGAAATCCATCTGGCAGTTTCTCAGAATTCTGGGAAAGGGCTACCTCAAGACCCAGCTATTCCACTCTTTGGTATATACCCAGAAAATGCTCCACTATCCAACAAGAACATATGCTCAAACATGTTCATAGCAGCCTTATTTGTAATAACCAGAACCTGGAAACAACCTAGATGTACCTCAGTTGAAGAATGGATAAAGAAACTGTGGTACATTTATAGTATGGAATACTACTCAGCTATAAAAAACAAGAAAATTCTGAAATCTGTGGACAAATATATGGCACTAGATAGGATCATACTGAGTTAACCAAGAATCAGAAAGAGTCACATGGTATATACTCACTTATAATTGAGCACTAGCCCAAAAGGCATATCCCATGAAAGTCTTCACTTACCAGGAGATTGGGGTAGATGGAGAACATCACACTGGGACTCTTGGTAAGAGAAATATAGGAGATAGGGAAATAGAAGGTTCTAGAGGATCTTAGAAACCTACAAGAAGAGCATCATAACAGGTGGGTCTATTGCACTAACCAGAGACATTACAAGTAGTAAACATCAAATCCCTACATGGATCTCGTCAAGGACATTCTCCACAGTTGGGTGGAGAGCAGGGATTAACTCTGACATGAACTCTGGTGCCCCATATTTGATGACCTCCCCTTGGCGGGGAGCCCTGGTGGCACTCAAAGAAAGAATAAGCAGGCTACCAAGATGAAACTTGATAGCCTATGACCATAAAGTGGGGGAGGAGATCCCCCTCGGTCATAGACCTAGGGGAGGGGAATAGGGTGAAAGTGGGAAGGAGGGAAGAATGGGAGGATACAAGTGATGAGATAACAATTGAGTTGTAATCTGAATAAATTAATTAAAAAATAAAAACAATTTATGGAATAAAAAGAAACTGTGGTATATTGACACTATGGAATACAACTCAGCTATTAGAGACAAGGAAATCCTGAAATTAGTAAGCAAATGAATGGAACAAGAAATGATCATCCTGAGTGAGTTACCCCAACCCAGAGAGATACACATGACATATACTCACTTATAATTGGACACTAGCCCAACAGAGATGTCTCTGCTTAGCTGGAGATTGGGATAGATACTGGGACTTCCTACTGGGACTCTAGGTGAGAGAGGTAAGGAAGAATGGGGAACTATAAGGATCCAGAGGGTCCTAGAAAGACCATTAAGGCTGGACGATCTGGACCCAGGTGGGTCAGCTCAAACTACCGTACTGACCAAGGTCAACACATGCAATAAACCTAGAACTCCTATCCCAATCTAGCCAACGGACACCACATTCTCCACAATTGTGTGGAGAGCAGGGACTGACTTGGACATTAACACTGGTGCCCCCTACTTGACAAGTTCCCATTGGTGGAGAGACTTGGCGTCATTCAGAGGAAGAGTAAGCAGGCTACCAGGAAGAGACCTCATAGGCTGTGATTTTATAGTGGGGGACAAGGTCCCCTTCTGTCACAGACCTAGGGGAGGGGAATAGGATGAAAGAGGGAGGGACGGAGAACGGGAAGATACAAGTGAGGGGATAACAAATGAGATGTAATCTAAATAAATTACTTAAATAAAAATTTAAAAATAAAGTGAAATAAAATTGAATTCTTGAAGAGACAAATGATAGAGGGCAGACCAGATGATCAAGAATGCAGGCTGAGTTCTGGAGGCCAGGCCAGGTAGCCATGTGTGAAGAGAGGACATCTGGAGTGAGAGCGAAGGGAGCACTTTAGTCTGTCCAGCACAGTGAGCTGCTACAGGACTCCAATCTGTCTTCCAAGGGCTGTTTTAATACTAACCACACAAGGCAAAGTAAGTGTGCTTTGAACTGCTGCATTCATTTTAATAAAAAAAGATTATGTGGGGAAGTGAAACATACTGAGTGCCCTGAAGTACTTTAACAAGCTGATATGCTGCAGAGTACAAAAACTTGAAAGTTATTTTGGTGTTTTCCCGCAATTAATTTAAGACAAAGTTGCTCAAATGTATAGGTTGTCTACCATTTGTTGTGAATTTGGCAGGTGAATTGGATGAATTGAAGAATTTATATTAAATGTGAAACCACACAAACCACAGCACATTTACTTTTTCTGTAACTTTTTCCTTTAGAATGTTGCATATGTGGTTTACCTACTTTTATTAAATTTTAATGACTTGGAAAAGTTGAGCATTATGAATTTGTTACTTTAACATTTTCATAGCCTTTTGGTCTGGGTACTTCCTTTCCCTACTTTTCTTTTAATCTTCATTTCTTTTCATTTGGAGAGCCAATTAATAAAATATTCATGTCTAAAGGTAATAATACTCGAATATAAAGACTAATATAGAAATAGAGACTTCAGGTCCTTTGTATACATATAATATATTTTTAAAATATCTCAATTGAAATTATTAAATGCATAGAAAAAACAAATGAAAGACCAAATTAGGAGAATGTGTGTGCATGAGTGCATGCACACATACACACGCACGTGCACATGCATGCTCACATGAGCACACACATGCACACAAAAATACACCACCAAAAAGGGTAACTGGAATTCATAAAAGAGATATTTGTGGGTAGTTTAACATGCTCTACCCAGATGAAAATTCACCAAACAGATTTTAATTCTGTGTGTGATTTGAAAAGACAAAAGCTCACAGACACTCTATGGATGAGAGAGGTAAGAGAGTGGAACACACAGCAGGCAAGGCAGAAAAGGAGGGAGAACACCTCCCTTTACAGTGGCCATAGGTGGACTTGAGGGACTTCTCCCTACCCTATGTCTGGGTGATGTGTACAGAACAAGGATGGTGAACATGTGAACTCTGTTCAAGGGAAGTTCTTGATGGTTGGAGGAAGATCCTATAAAAAAAATAGTACAAATAAGTGATTGTCACTTCATCTAGCTAAAATGTGTGAACGTGGCAGTTTTGTCTCTCATTTGCTACATAGGGCACTGAACAAGAAAGTTACGTTGAGTAGATGCCAATCTATTTCTGGATCCTGACCATAAGCCTGGGACAGCATCTTTATAGGGTTCACTCAGTACTAATGACAAATGAAAATGGGCAAGAATAAAGAAAAAGTGTTGAAAGTGAGTGAGGCCCCTATGTTTATTAGTAACATATACAGTGTGTACAGAGAGGGACATGTTCTGGAATGAGTGGTCTTAAGTAACAAAAGAAAATAAACCTGGATCACCCAGCCCATGGTGAGGGAACGTCCTATGTAAAAATGTGCTGTTTGAAAACATGCATTAGCCCTACTCTTCAGCACTAATGAGAAATTCAGATTAAACTTAAACTCACCTAGAAAATTCGTCTAAAAAATGTCCAAGTGTTTTGACACTTTACTACCACCAATAAATATTCAAACCTTACCATTAAATTAAAAAATTAAAAATAAGTAAGCAAGCTGTAATGGAAGTGGGAAGGAGGAGTATGTTTTTTCCGGAAAACAAATTAATGACATAAAAAGCCAATCTAAAAATTTTTCCATTACTCATAGAAAAAGTATGAGACAATAATGATGGAGTAAAGATAAAAGACAAGAGGAATTAACAAGAAAAAAAAACATGGCTAAGTCAGAAATCTGTATTATTTGTAAGTATCCCATGAGGACAACAGTAGAGTTACTGAGCAAAGGAGAAGACTGGATCAGCATCAAACATTCCAATAATATTAGATGACATTGGAGAGAAGGATTCCAGCCGGAAGTTTTCCACGAAAAGGAAATATTTTGAACCTACAATTACATATCCACCAGAATTATCATTCCTGTATGAAAGCCAACATAGACCTCAGTCAAGAGACTGTTACAGAGCAAGGCATGTCTGTTTAGTGACCACAAGGCAAGGGCTGCAAGACAAGCTTTTGGCTTTGTTGCATTCCAGAAGAAAGCTAAAATAGAAAGATACATCTTTACTAAACAATGAAAAAAATAAATATAATACAAGATATGTTGGGAAATATAATGAGGGTATGCACAATCTACTCATATTTATTCACCAAATACAGTCTCATATCTCTTAGTGGTAAGGACCCATTTTAAAATTAAGTGTGTGTGTGTGTGTGTGTGTGTGTGTGTGTGTGTGTGTGTGTGTGTGTGTTTGCATCTAGAGATCAGAGGCCAAAAAGAAAGAAAAGTAACTTACAGATGTGTTTCAAGCTACCTGCTTCGTGTGTATGTCAAGAAACACTCATTTGGGTTCAACCTATAAGATTTCTCTACCACCAACTGTTTAACCAGCAAGGGGGCTTGTTGGGGGATGGTCTAATGTATTTTGATGCTAATTCTTGCTTGCTGTCTCTGTGACCCACCTTTTGATTAATAAAAAGCCATCCCACCTGGGCAGGGCAGAGGAGATAGAGGTGTGGCTAGGGGTCCCAAGAAGGAGAGAGAGGAATCTTGGGAAGAAGAAGAGAAAGACCAGAAGAAAGACCCAAGAAGAGAGAGGAGGCTGCCATAGGTTAGATGGAAGAGAAGCACATGGCCGGTGTGGATGGAAAATCCAGCACAGATGAAGAACATAAATAAGTATTTGGGATTATGGATGGGAGGTAGATTGATTGAAGTTATTGGAAACAGATGACTTGGAATTGAGACAAGGATCCCATACCTGCCCCACTATGGGAGGTAGCTTGGAGGGTTGATATCTGCCCTGCCTCAGGGCAGCCTATTTTAAAATATGTAACAAGTATCTGTGTCATAACTGATTGATAGCCAGGCCTACTGATAATAATGATGATTTAAAAACAACAGGGGCTGAAAGCACAGCCTGAAGGACGTCACTGTCCACCCTTTGCCTGAGGCTTGTTGGGCATAGAAGTCATTCTTACTGCTCTCCATTTAGTATGTCCAGCTGAATTACCTGTGTGATGCAACATGAATTCTCCACATTCTGAATTCAAACTCATCCTTATAATGCCACACGCAGTAAGGATTAGGTTCTCAAAGTCTCTATTAACAGAACTAGTCTTCTGAGCATTATAAAGATGAAGCCTTCCTGCCTGGCTATCAAGTGTTGAGGGTCCTCTCAGTGTCAGCATTCACCACTCTCCTTTTTTGATCTTATCCATGGGCTCTTAGTTTTGACGCACTTCTTTCTGGAAGAGTCACTGCTCTGCATTTTTGGTTTCCTCACCAGTTGTCACAAAACATCTCTTGCTTCTCTGTTGGTCTCTGCTAATATTATTTCTTGCCCGTACTCTTGCAGAGTATTTGTCAAGGCCCTCCAGTGTGTCCATGGAGCTTGACATATGGTGACTATACAGTAAATACTGTTGAATAAATAAATAAATTATAGCAAGAACAGTGATTGCATTAAAGTTTATCTCCCCCTTTCCCCTTTGTCCCCAGGAGACCCCATCCTCCAGAACTCAAAGAAGCAAGTTGAACCCTTCTCACATTAAGCCTATCTTAAAAGCTGCTTTTAGAAACTTCAGTGCACACTCACACACCATTATATGTTATTTCAGGCTGGTGTAATAATAAAACTGTCAATCCTATGAATAAGAACTGTGTCTTTACTTGGATTCTTGCTCATGTTCTTGTATATTTATGTATTACTAGAAAAGCAGCATTCTTAAGATTTCTTAGATTGTTTTGATAAGATATGACTCTACTTTTCCCAGCCTTTCTTATTATAAGAACCTTTAACAAGCATGCACATGCTACCTTACATTTTTATAGGATGTAAAGTATAGTATAATTCAATTTTTGGAAAGTCTGTCTTCGTATAATGTTTAAATAATGATGCTATTTCTGCTTATAGAACATTTGTACAAATGGAGAGGTTATTAATATTCATACATGTGAAACAAGTATTAGTATATGTTGAGAAGCACTTATCAATGATTATTATTTAGAGTACAAGTAATGCTTAAATCACATATTTTCAACTTAATATACTTCTATATTTAGAATCAATAATTATGTAAGCTGTTGTTGTTCCCATAAGAAAGTTTTGATGCCTGTTAATCCAACAATTTATTGAAGGCCTTTATTCATGTGGCATTTGCAAACACCAGTTTAAACATGCGAGTGACTATGGCGAACTCCAAAGGAAGTGGGTTTGTACATGCGACACAGGAAGCAGTACATTTTCTCAGGAACTGGCCTTTTCCACCAAGGCCATGACTGCATCATTACTTTAGCTAGTAAATTAGAACAAAGGCAGCTCCAGCAGTCAGTGAAGCTATTAGCAATGTGTGAGGTGTGTAAAATGCTTCCCTATTCTGCTGAAGCACACAGGGACAATAGGGAAATAGATGAGGAAGAAAAAACAGGGAGAACATGAGAAAAGGTTAGTGCGGGGTCTCCCAGCTCTAGGTCCCCATCTATCCTTTGTTCCTCCTCCTCACGCCAGCCAGTCTCACCTTTGGTCCTCTGGTGTTTTGTTTGTTTTATACTTGTGCTTTTTGGTGTGTGTGTGTGTGTGTGTGTGTGTGTGTGTGTGTGCGTGTGTGTGTGTGTGTGTGTGTGTGTGTTTTATACGTTTATTTTATTTTTTGAGAATTTTATATCTAGGTATTATATTTCATCATGTCTCGCTCCTCCCTCCTACCAACTCCTCCTGTGTGCCCCCTTGCTCTCAAATTCATAACTTCTTATTTTTAAATTATTATTAATATATAGATGCACATAATTTATAAATACCACCTGTTGAATACCTTTAATGTTGTCAGTATGTGTATATGTTCAAATCCAACCACCTGAGCCTGGGCAACCTATTGGATAAACCTGGAGAAGATGAATTGTCTTGTTTTTAGATTTTCATGAAGTCTTGTCTTCTGGTTTTTAAATAACCTTAACAGGGACAGTGGAGTGCACAGAAGAGTTTCTTATTGCCCATTTGCTATGCATTCAGGAGATCTTTGAATGTAAATCTCTAATGGATCTATGATATATTACTTTGTCACAAACTTAGAACAAAGCTAAATATATTGAGTGTAGGACTGAGTGGAGTTTCTTGCTGTCCCAGGAAAGGAGCACACTTTCTGCTCAACCTGAAATAAGGCAGCGAAAACCATCAGGAACTCATCTGTGCTATCCTTTCTTAATATGCTTAGTTCCCTCCAAAACTTCTATTCTAAACCATTTCTTCCAATAATGGATTTGGAAAAGAGACTCTCGGAAGTGAATATATTTAAATGAGATAATGAGCTTGGGTTTCTCATGACAGGATGCCTTCATAAGACAACACCAAAGAGTATCACCCTTGCTCCACGTCCCCGTCAACATGAGCTGTCACTTGTGTTACTATCTCAACCATTCTGATAGGTGTAGATGAAATCTCAAAGCAGTTTTGCTTTTCATCTTCATGATGGCTAAGGGTGGTGAGCATTTCTCTGACTGTTTCTCAGGCATTTGAATTTTCTCTATCACTATATCTCTGTTTAGATCTGTACCCCATTTTAATTGGCTTATTTGATCTTTTGATACCTAATTTCTTGAGCTTTTTATATATATTTGGATATTAGTCCAATATCTGATGTGGAGTTGATTAAAAATATCTTTTTCCATTCTGTAGGCTGCCACTTTGTGTAATTGGCTGTGTCCTTTGCATTACAGAAGCTTTTCAGTTTCATGATGTCACATTTATTAATTGTTGATCTTAGTGCCTGTGCTATCAATGTTCTGTGCAGGAAGTCTGACAATGAGTCCAAGGCTCTTCAGCACTTTTCTTCTATTATGTTGAGTGCATCTGGTTTTATGTTGAGTGTTACATCCACTTGACTTGAGTTATGTGTAGGATGATGAATATGGATCTGCTTACATTCCTCTAAATATGGACATCTAGTTTGACCAGCACCATTTGTTGAAGATGCTTTCTTTATTCCAATGTGTATTTCTGGTTTCTTTGGTTTGTAGATTTATGTCTGCGTCTTCTATTGAATTCCACTGATCAATGTGTCTGCTTTTATGGTAATGCCATGCAAGTTGTATTACTATAGCTCTGTACTACAACTTGAAATCAGAGATGCTGATACCTCTGGCAGTTCTTTTACTGTTCAGAATCGTTTTAGCTATTTTGGATTTTTGTTTTTCCATATGAATTTGAGAATTCAAGGTCTGTACAGAATTGTTTTGCAATTTTGAGGGTATTGTGTTGAACCTTTGGATTGCTTTTGGTTGAGTGGCCAATTTTATTATGTTAATTCTGCCAGTCCATGAGCATGGAAGACCGTTCTGTCTTCTGATATCTTCTTGAACGTCTTTCTTCAAAGACCTGAAATTTTGTCATTCAAGTCTTTTATTGCTTGGTTAGAGTTATCTCAAGATATATTATATTATTTGAAGCTATCCTGAAAGGTGCTGTTTCCCTGATTTCTTTCTCAGTATATTTGTCATTTGTATATAGGAAGGCTACTGTTTTTTTTTTTTTAATTTAATCTTTTTCCAGCCACTTTGATGAAAGTGTTTATCAGCTTTAGAAGTTGGTGGATGTTTTGAGGTCACTTATACATACTTTTATATCATCTGCAAATAATACTTTGATTTCTTCATTTTTAAATTTGTATTCCTTTGATCTCCTTCAGTTGTCATATTGTTCTAAGATTTCAAGTACTATATTGAATAGATATAGAAAGAATGAACAATGTTATCTCGTCCCTAATTTTAGTGGAATGGATTTTATTTTCTCTCCATTTAGTTTAAAGTTGGCTATAGGCTTGCTGTAACTTGCTTTTATAATATTTAGGTATCTTCCTTGTATCCCTAATCTTTCTAGGACTTTTGTCATGAAGAGACACTGGATTTTGTCAAAGGCGTGACAATAACATGATCATATTATTCTCTTCTTTAAGTTTGCATACAAGGTGGGTAACATTTGCTGCTTTTTATATATTGAACAATTCATTCCCTCTGCGATGAAGCTCACTTGATAATAGTGAATTATTTTTTGCTGTGTTTTTAGATTGAGTTGGCAAGACCTTATTGAGTATCTTTGCATCTATGTTCATAAGGGAAATTGGTCTGTAATTCTCTTTCTTTGTTGAGTATTTGTGTGGTTATCAGGGTAGCTGGCTTTACAAAATGAATTTGGTAGTGTTTTTTTCTATCTCTATTTTCTGGAATAATTTGAGGAGTATTGGTGTTAACTTTTCTTTGAAATTCTGTTAGAATTCTGTTCTAAAAGCATCTTATCCTGGGTTTTTGTTGTTATCTTGTTTTCTTTTGTTTGCTGGGAGACTTTTAATGAATGTTTCTATTTTACTAGGAGTTATAAATATATTTAAATGGTTTTTCTAATTTTAATTTAACTTTTATAAGTGATACCTATTGAGAAAATTATCTATTTCTTTCAGATTTTCCAATTTGATGAAGTATATGTTTTTAAGTATGTCCTTATGATTTTCTGGATTTCCTTGGTGTCTGTTGGTATGTCTCCCATTTTCTTTCTGATTTTGTTAACTTGAATATTCTTTCTCTGTCTTTTAATTAATTTGAACAAGGGTTTGTCTATTTTGTTGATTTGCTCAAAGAATCAACTCCTTGTCTCAGTAATCTTTGTATTGTTTGATTTGTTTCTATTTTTCTTATTTTAGTCCTCAGCTTAAATATTCTTGCTGTCTATACCTCTTGGATGTGACTTGTTTTGCTTTAGAGCTTTCAGATGTGCTGTTTGGTTACTGATATGAGATCGCTTGATTTTTTAAAAGGCATTTAGTGCTATGAACTTTCTTCTTAGCACCTCTCTTATTATATGTGTTATGTATTCATTTTCATTGAATTCTTTCTTTATTTTTGTCTTGACACATTTTCTGTTCAGTAGTGAGTTGTTCCATTTTAATAAATTTGTAAGCTTCCTGTTGTTGTTGATATCCAGCTTAAATCCATGTCACCTGATATGATGTAGGGAGCTATTCCAATTTTATTGTATATTTTGAGACTTGCTTCATGTCTAAATATGTGGTTAGTTTTAGAGAAAGTTCCAGGAGGTGCAGAGAGTTTATTCTTTTGTCTTTGGGTGAAATGGTCTGTAAATATTTGTTAGGTCTGTTTGGTTTATAATGTCTATTAGGATCAGTATTTTCTCTGTTCAGCTTTTGTCTAGGTGACATGTCCATTGGTAAGAGTAGAGTATTAAAATGTCCCCCTATTGGTGTGAGAGGATCAACATGTGATTTAAGCTGTATTACTGTCTTTCTTTCTTTCTTTCTTTTTACGAACTTGGGTGTCCTTGAATTTGAGGTATAGAGGTTAAGACTTGAAATGCCATCTTGGTGGATTTTCCCTTTGATGAATATGTGTGGCACTGTGCTGGAGAGGTTGAAGTCGGCCACTTCCAGATAGCCTCTGAGCTCAGCATACAGAGATGGCACTTGCTCTCTCAGCAGGGTCCCTTCTCTGATCCCTAGACACTCTAAGAAGTATCACATAGCCAGCAGGGAAGATTATAGGCCCCATCCTTTCCTGATCGAACCTGTACTGTTTTCTCCTTCTTGTGATAGGAACCCATGCTACTGCATATAAATAAGGCACTGTACCCCTGCATGTAAATCAAGTATCCTGGCACCTCTAGCCCTAGCTAATCAATCACACTCACTCTCAAACCTCTCCCCATTGCCCATGGCTTGCGCTCGCACTCCACCATGACATCTGGGGTTCATCATTTGTTATTGAGAAGGAAGGGGTCCTGAAGAATCACTGCCAAATGTGTCTCACCAGACTAGCTTTCTGGGGCATCTGCCCATATCCTCTGCCATACTCAGCACAGCAGATTAACCAAAGAGCTGTAACACTGCAGTATCATTGAGGTATCATCACAGGCCTTTGGAATGCCTCCACTCCTGCTGCCTTCTGATACTGCCAATTTCATTATAAAAGAACTAAACTGTAACATTCCATGGGAAACTCTGTCCATACCCTGGCCAAGTGTATGGGTCTCAGCCTGAGCAGTAAGCCACCCTTGGAGTGAGAAACAGGATATTTGACCTTGAGGTTCATCTGTTCTCATCCAGAAGTGAGCAGTACCAGGACCAGCCCTCTGGAAGTGGACCACATGCCACCACCACCAGCAGGCAGATGGTGAATTACAAATATATAGTGTCCTTTCTTATTGCCTTTGATTAGTTTTGTTTTAAAGTGTATTTTGTTAGACATTAAAATGACTAAACCAGTTTGTTTCTTATTTGCTTGGAATATATTTTTCTAACCCTTAAGCCTGATGTAATGTCTATACTTGAGGTTGATGTGTGTTTCTTGGATGTAGAAGAAGGATGAATCCTTTTTGTGTGTGCATGCATTCTGTTATTCTATGTCTTTTTTATTGGGGAATTGGTACCATAGATATTGAGATATATCAATGACCAAGAATTGTTGAGTCCAACTTTATTTTGTTATTGGTGGTGGTGGTGGTGGTGGTGGTGTGTGTGTGTGTGTGTATGTATGTTTCCCTTCTTTTGATTTTTCTTGTGTGAGATTATTTATTTACCATGTTAAATTTCTCTATGCTATATGACAATGTAGGGAGAAAAGCCAGAGTCCTACCATGCTGGTACTATAAACTTGGACACTCTAGATTTCAAAGCATAGCAATAAATGTGTGCTGTCTGAGCCATTTAGTCTGTAATATTCTGTTAAAGAAACTCCAGCTGAAGAAATCGTGAACAGATGTAGCTCATGCTTCTGCGAGAGGCATAAAAGTAATCAAATAAACACAAACTCAATACACAAAACACTATAGAAGATGCTGTACAAGAAAAAAAAAGGGGGGGGGAACAAGTCACCAAGGAAAAGTAAGAAAATGACTTAATTTAGATCAGAAAGATTGTGATTATTTAGGGAACAGCCTTCAGCCAGAAGGATCAACAGGTGTGAAAGCAGGAAAGTCTTTTGAATGGAGAAAACTGACAGAAGGAGTGAGTGTAAACACCAGGGGAGGATGGGGTGATCATTTGGTTTTTCTAATCTTAAATTCTATTTTATCACATTCTTTTTACATAACTATAAGTGTGTTTGATAAGCTACTTCTTAGTAAAGTATAGCCATCATGATTTCAGGATTAAAACTGGAACACAAACCAATTGCAAAGACCTATACAACTTCTATTCTTGCCAAACATTTGTGGTAAGGTACCTTCCTTGCTCATAATTTATTTTATCTTTGACATGCCTGTAATAGCCGTCAGCTAATTCATTGCCTATAATAAAGTAATTGAAGCTAGGCAGTTTAAAAAGAAAAGAGATTTAGTTGAGTAAGAAATTTAGAAATTAAAAGCAATGTCACAAACATCATCTTAGTTCTGGAGAGGGTCTTATGACAGATTCTAGAACAAAGGCAAGAACACGTATGGGATGGAGAAATCACATGATGAAACAAGAAGCCCAAGAAAAGGCTGGTCTCGGTCTCTTATAGTCCTCAAAAGCTAACAACGATACCATGGAACCAATTAGTCCCTACAGAAGCCAATATATCCAATATCATCAGTCTTAACCTCTTAAAGGTCTCAGTATTAATGCCACTATGGTGAGCACAGAACTCTGACCTGTGGTCCCTGGGTCATATCTAAATGAAAAAGATCATTAACAAAGATGCCTCTGGATTAATAAAAGGTGAGGGCTTGAGAAAGCTATTTGGAAGTTGATGTAACTCCGGAAACTACAGCTTCCACAATTATGTATGTGTAAGCTTCAAATGCACTTGATTATTACCACATGCCTGTTATTGTTACTACTACTATGAGTTTAGTATTGGTGATCAAAGATGCATTTAAAAAAAAAAAAAGAAGTTGGGCTTGAAATATACCGAAATCGTAGAGAACATGCCTATCATGTGCAGGACTCCAGGCCAAATAGGCAGTACCACAGAAGAATAAAAACCTCCTCACCAAATAAACAAAGGAAAGGAAGGAAAATAGATACATTTTAAAATCTGCATATTATAAATCTAATAACAAATATAGGTACATAGCTGAAATGATGACTGTTCCGTGGAAGTGAAACAGCTCTCTCCTCCCATCTCATTGAAACAGGTACAATGTTCTACATGAATGAAATAGCATCACCATTGCTCATGACTAAAACTGTCATCACTCACATAACAGAAACAGCAGCATCATTCTGAAACTTTATGCATAATCTCACTGAAGTAGCTGTTGTCAGGTGCAGTGAGGAACACAATACCAACCCTTCTGATGTACCAGAGCCAAGTTTATCAGAAGCTGTGATATGTGTCTAGTGTAGTTCCTAAGTCTTTTATGTGTAAAATAAAGAACAGATTCCCCTCACTTCAATACTTTCATGGAACCTTCAACAATCCATCCATCCAGGCACTTAGGAAACATTTATTGACTATGACAATGTGTTGGTTGCTGTTCTGGGTACCAAGTTTGGAAGGTTGCCTTATCATTCCAAAAGCAGTCCAAATTGTTTGAAGCAAATCTATCCTATCTTGGGAACTACTAACCAAGCTGTTATTAAGAGGTTATGCTCCTGAGAACTCTTGATGATTAAGCCAAGGGGAAACAGAGAACATGGAGGCCATATTTCTAGTTCAGCTTTTAAAGGCTTACCTATGCATAAGAGTATACACTTATGCAAATACACTCATCTGACAGTGGAAACCAAGAGCAAGTTATGTTAATTTCTGCCTTAATTACTATAAGAAAAGTCCTGACAAGTTCAACTGGTAGAAGGAAATATTTATTTTGAATTATAATTCAGAGGTCTGCATTCCATCTTGGCCATGAGGCTTAGTGAGTGGTCAGTGTGTCTGAAGTCAGGAAGAAAAGAGAGATAAATTCTGGTGCTCACTTGCTTTTGGCTTTTCCCTTAATTTTAGTTAACTTTCTATTGTTGTGACAAAATGCCATAGCCTAGTCAACTTATAAAATAAAG
Organism: Acomys russatus; assembly: GCF_903995435.1. NCBI lineage: Eukaryota > Metazoa > Chordata > Mammalia > Rodentia > Muridae > Acomys > Acomys russatus. The sequence goes on along the minus strand of NC_067139.1, from coordinate 3,085,401 downwards.
TGTTTAATTGCACTTAGAGTTTCAGAGGGTTACAGTCCATGATGGTGGGGTAAGGACATGGTGGAAGCAACAGTTGAGAGCTCACAGCTCAATATACAAGTACAAAGCAGAGACAGGGAACACTGGGAATGGTGGGAGCCTTTTAAAACCCCAAAGGCCACTCCAAGTGATACACTTTTTCCAGCAAAGGCTCCAAATCACTCCCAAACACCAAGTATTCTAGAATGTGAGCCTATGGGGGCCATTCTCACTCAAACCAACAAAACGATTAAATCAGTCTAGAATCTCAGCCTGTGATGGTGCCACACACAGTCATGGCAGGTCTTCGCCTTAGTTAAGCCTCTGAAGATGCCTTCAAGCATACTAAGGGATGTGTTTCCTGGGTAATTCTAAATCCACTCAAGTTTCCAATGTAGATTAATCATCACGCAGTTTAACTTTCCTATCTTAACATTCCGGAATGCACTGTTTGCACATGCCCAGGATACATTTTCTTCCCTCTTGCCAGCCTGGCAAACACGTCTTTCTCTTAGAGTCGCTTTTATGTCATCCATAGTATTCAGTCTCTCTCAATAGTGCCAGATAGTACCACTTAATCCTACCAAATGACATCTCCTTTATAGACCTTATGATGCTGTGCTACTTAAACTAAGAGCCAGTTAAGGGTAACATCCCGTGGCCTCCACACGGACACGTTTAATAGTGTTCAGTGAGTAAAGAGATACAGGTAAGTAATGAATGAGTTCAGGCACCACGATGTTGGTACTGCACATCCCTAGATAAGTTTCAAATATTCAAACATTAATAACCAATGACATGTTTCTAAGCACACAGTGCCTCCACTCAATAAATTGTAACCAAATTCAAGAACATTCAGAGGAAATTACCAAAGTAAGACTTTTGTAAAGGAACCAGTAGCTGTATTTTATAAACAAAACTTAACTTGAAATAAAAATTGAGACCATAGCATTAGATTAAGTTTATTTAAGGAAGGTTTTGCAAATGAAAGCCTTAGACAAAACTCAGATGGCAGGAGCGTTTTCTCCCAAAACTCTTACTGTTGTTGCCCTTGGTTAGCTGCTGGAGGTGTCAGGTAAGTCCTTATTGGTGAAGACAATGTGTATTTCAGAAAGATAGTCCAGAAACCACAGTGATGGAGCTGACCAGAAAGTCTCTTCCCTAAGGAGACAATACGCAAGTTTTCAAAGTAGGGAGGCAGTCAACCTAACTATAAAACCTATGAATCACCTCAATGACCAGCACAGCACTGTAGGCTTTGACCTTTTCCAAACCTGTTTTGTTTGAGGTTCTTTAATGCTTACACCTCCCTTCCATCCCATCTGCCCTAGATAGGAGAGAAAAGAGGTTAAAGGGAACAGAAGTAGACCTTTTTGGATTCAGTTCCTGGGAGCCATTCCCCTGGTGTAGTTGGCAGGATTTCAGCAGACCAGCAACTCAACCAAAGTTGCTGCTGCAACCCAGAACAGCAGCCGGAATTTGGAGCCTTGAAGTGTTCTCTGGAACAGTTCCCTCTAGGAGCATCTCGAAGTGGAGTGATGAACAGCCAAACAATACCAAGACCAAAAAAGCCCCTTCCTCTTGTTTGGGGCTTACATATATATCTCCTCTCAGAGTCTGTACTAAGATGTGATTCAGCTGGCAAAAACCAAGTCCCCACATGAGGTGGTTTGTTTTCTATGGATAAACATCACCCATTCTCTCACAAGTCTGTTGCCTATCCCATACTTGGGATCAAAACAAAAACATGTGTATATCCACTACATGGCACCACAACCCTAAGGATGCATTAGTAGCCTGCATATCTTGGTGATAACCAACAGCTCTTTAATTGGACTTAAAATCTGCTCAACTAGAGGGAAAACGTTCATATTGGAAACCTAGCTAACTACTTGGTGATGGTGAAGTCACAGACACTATAATCACTACTTAATTAAACCAACATAATCCCAAACAACAATCTAAACATTTGTTCTTATACCCACAGCTTATGCTAGTTGTCACCCCTCATCAAAGAAAGTTTTCTTTCCAATAGACACAGACCACTACAGAAAAATACAACCAATGAAAATGCAGGGTTGTGGAGCTCAGTACCAATGGATATATCTAGAAAACAGTTCCACACCTAAGGCCCACAGAACATTGCAGAAGAGGGGGCAAATTGTAAAAGCCAGAGTATCTAGGAGTTTGCTGTGAGATTGTGTCTCCTAGTAATGTCAGAAGCTACACCCATGAAGTCTCACAAACATGGCTGCCCAAAAGTGTGTTAAATGAACATGCCACAGTGAACAGGAAAAAAAATCCTATGAGGACTCAACCCTCCACAAACAACTACACACAACTGAGAAATGTTGGGGGCAGGAGAAATAATCTTCCCCAGGGAAGGGTACATGCTTTGTTATCCAGTACTAAATGGTCGGGCCTTAGAGTGTACATACCAGCAACATTATGTGGACTGAGCAATTTACCTTTAGGAATATATGTGTATGAGCATATATGCATGCAGTGACAACTGACTTTTTAAAAAAGGCCATGAATTTGAAAGAGAGCAAGGAAAGGGAAATTGAAGGGTTTTCAAGGAGGGAAGTGAAGGGAAAAATGTTGTAATTATAATCTCAAAAATTAAAAAAAAAAAAAAAAACAACTAAAGGAACCTCATTTAGAAGGTGATGCTGGCAAGTCCCTGCTTAGCTACCAACTCTGCCCATGCCTGAGGCCTCGACCTCTGCATTTATGCTGCTGTCTGGTTCCTGAAGTCATTTGCTTTGCAGTTTGGTACCCTACAAGCTACTTTTATCCGAAAAGCTACAACATTTCTTAGAGAACTCAAAATTAATTCAGAAATATTATGATTAAAATACAGCTAATTAAAGTAAATAATTTTTGTGACATAGTTTAGATTGGAATTTAGATAAAGAACATACATACACAGTTTTCCTTGCCATCAAATATACGAAGGAGAAATATAAAGGCTAAAAACTGTAGTTCTTTGAATTTTTAAGCTCCGAGTAAAATAGCCATGCATAGTTGTTGGCACTTATAATTTCAGTGCTTAGGAGCTGTCTTAATTACAGATTTTTACCACTATGATAAAACATCATGATCAAAAGCAACTTGTGGAAGAAAGGATTTATGTCAACGTACAACTTCCAAGTCACATTCCATCACTGAGGGAAGTCAGGGCAGGAACTGAAGCAGGGGCCCTAGGGGAATTCTGCTTACTGGCTTGTTCCTTATGACTTGCTCAGTCTGCTTTCTGATGCATCTCAGGACCACCTGTCCAGGGGTAGCAGCATCCACAGTGGCATTGTCTCCTATACCAATCATTAAATAAGAAAATAACCCCTGGGTTTCCATACAGGCCAATCTGGGAGAGGAAAGTTTCTCAATTAAGGGCCTTTTTTCAAAGATGAATCTAACTTATATCAAGATGACAGAAAACTAACCAAGAGAGGAAATTTTGCAGGAGAAGTGAAGGGTTGGCACACTTGAGTTCCATACTTGGAATGTCTGCAAACAAACAAATAAAACAATAAAACTGTAAACTTGTGTTTTAGGATTTCATCTATGGTGTCCACTGTTGCCAAAATGAAATCATCTCCAATTCAGACACTATGTGTTATGATTTGCTAGATAGAAAGAGTACGCAAGCCATCTCATATAAGAGGTTGCCTGTTTGGGTGGATGCCTTTTCTAGACTGGATGCCTCTTATGAGTAGCATCTAATAAATACCGTCAAGGGCACACCTGTCAGAGCCTATGGCAGCACACTGTTAAAATCCTGTAGTGCTAACAGAAATGTGCTAAAACATCTGCTTTGCTCGCAACACCTGTAGCATGCTATTTCCATGAATGTGTGATCATAGAACTGAGCCTAATTGTGTTGATTTGAACAAGCAGAACCTACTCATCAGTAAGAAGCAGCTAGTGGCAGTATAGAGGTTATTGGTTTTATTTATGGCAGCAGAAATTCAGATGTCTCAATGAAAAATAAAAGTTAACAAAGTTGCATGACTATTATACAATTAACTTATGCAATAACCTCAACTATTCAGTATACCAAAAGCCTGCAATGAATTGAGAAGAATGACACATGGGATACTAAAATTGGCTTTTAAGAGTAACTGGGCTAGGTGTGATGGCATGGGCTTGTAATCCCAGCTACATGAGAGGTTGAGGCAATAAGATCAGACTATCAAGGCATACTTGGGCCTATAGCATGATTTAAAGTCCGGCATGGAAAATTTAACAAAACCTAATCTTAGAGATTTTTAAAAGTTAAAAAATTTAAATGTAACTGTCTTAACTACTGTTCTGCTGCTGTGAAGAGATACCAGGACCATTATAAAAGATAGCATTTGAGTGGAGACTTACGATTTCAGAGGATGAGTCCTTGGCCCTCATGGTGGGGAGGATGGCAGCAGGCAGGCAGGCAGTAGGCAGGGAGCAGGCAGGCAGCAGACAGGTCAGGGAGGCAAGCAGGCAGCAGGCAAACAGGAGGGCAGTAGGCAGGCAGAGAGGAGACAGACAGGGCAGGGCAGGGCAGGGCAGGGAGGCAGGCAGGAGGGCAGCAGACAGGCAGGCAGGCTGGCAGGCAGGGAGCAGGCAGGGAGCAATCAGGCAGCAGGCAGGCAGGCAGACAGGTCAGGGAGGGAGGCAGGCAGGCAGCAGGCAAGCAGGAGGGCAGCAGACAAGCAGGCAGGCAACAGACAGGGCAGGACAGGGAAGGAAGGGAGGCAGGCAGACAGCAGGCAAGCAGGGAGCAGGCAGGCAGACAGGAGGGCAACAGGCAGCAGGCAGGCAGGGAGCAGGCAGGCATGGCACAGGAGCAGTAGCTTGGAGCTTACATCTGATCTAAAACCATTAGGTGGGTGTGGGAAGCCAATGGGTGTACTGGGAATAGTGTGGACTTTTGAAAGCTCCAAGCCCACCCCCAGTGACACACCTTTTCCCAAAGTTACACCTCCTAATCCTTCCCAAACAGTTTCACCAAGCAAGAGCCAAACAATCAAATATAGGAGCCTATGGGTGCCATTCTCATTCCAAACAGCACAGTAGCTTGATGGTATAGCACTGACCTAGAATTTGGGAGGCTGTTAATTAACGTTAATCAATCCTCAAAACTCTAATAAGTCAATAGCATTGAGTATAATAAAAACAGCAGCCGTTTTGTGCGTTTGTATCCTATTATCGAGGACTGCATTGGAGACTTTCTGTTTGTGTTGTCAAGGCACCTGGAAGAAAAACTTCAGGTGGACAAGCTTTATTTTAGCTCAAGACTTTAGAATTTCAGTCCACGATGGCAGACAACGCATTGTGGAGATCAGCTTGTTTACACGGTATGGGACAGGAGGCAGGGAATACCAGCAGGGCCCGAGTCATGATATAACAACCAGATATCCAACTAGAGATATGAACTTTGTCTTCTTTGCAAGTGCGAAAGCTTGCATGGCTTTCCCAATAGCACCAGCAGCCAGGGAACAGGCTCTTGGAGAACACTTGCAGAACACTTCTGATCCAAGGCATAAGAAGTACCTACCAGGGTTAGGTTCTATGCTTGACTTTTTCTTTTTTATGCATTATATTTTCCAAACTTCAAAAAAAAAAAAAGTGTGATGACAGAGTCTGAAATTCCGAATTTCTGGAAGAGGGAAGGTGCACTGAGAGCTAGCAGAGATCTTCCCCTCAGCCCCTCTGGTTTTAGCTTCCCACCGCATTGTTTTCCCAGTTCTCTTCTCATTTGAGGAAATAGCACTGAGATCCCAGAAGAAAATGTCCACCTGGTTATGACCTCCCAAACAAGAAAGATGGGACAGAGAAAAATAAAGGGAAAGAAGGAAAGCAGAATAGAGGGCAAGGTGGGCATATGGGAACAGATTTCACAAAAATAGAAATGCAATTAAGTTGACGTCTTCCAAAACGGCCCGGACTCACACACCTACAACCGTGCTTGTTCTGCTTTATCTCATTAAATGCCTGGTTATGGATGGGCAGGCCTGCCATCTGTTTAAATAATAGTTTCTGTTCTCCACAAGCACTACAGTGTTGGAGACAATTAAAGCATCCCCCTCGCTGCCATCTCCCTGTCAGCAGGAGCTGTGATGCTGCAAGACCATCACGCCACCTCCATGCTGGCATCTGCTCCCAGCTACGGCTTCATTGCGTTCCCGTCTAACCTCCGCTCCAGAGGTAAACCTTCTTGGCCACGATGCGGGCTATGCGAGTGTGAACACCCACTCACAGAGGAACAGAAGACAGATTAGGAAAAGTTCCAGCACTCTTCTTGGCAATCCCGGAGTGACGGATGTGACTTCCTGTGAATTCTAACCATAAGCTATTTTCAAAATTCAGTTTTAAATTAGTGGGCAATGATGGAGTTTCTTTCAAAAGTGGCATGTTGAAGGCTAGATCTGTAAGAGGAGCCACAGAATTGCTCTAGTATGAATTCACTGCGAGGACTGGGCAGTGGCGCATGGTAGGGGGAGTAGAGGCATTCCACTTACGGCTGTTTTAAATCAAGAAAGCATCCCAATGTGACTGAAATAACAATTTATTTTTCCTTATAAAACACTACTTTTGGGGCTGGAGAGATGGCTCAGAGGTTAAGAGCACTGACTGCTCTTCCAAAGGTCATGAGTTCAATTCCCAGCAACCACATGGTGGCTCACAACCATCTATAACGAGATTTGTATACACAATAAAAAAATACATCTTTAAAAAACCACCACTTTTATGAGCCTATTAATCAATGTATGGAGTTCTTATCACCCTCTGATATGCATTTTATTTTCCTGATTTTCTTTTACAAATGAAAAAAAAAAATCCTAGCATTAAGAATTGTATTGACTCAGTTGATGGGCAAGAGGAATAAGCAGTCTTCAGCAGTCTTTCTTTAGATTGTTCTCAGTTGAGTAATCAATAATTGATCAGAACAGGAATCTTACAGAAGTGTAACGCTGAGCTCTTAACAGTTAGTCTACGATGGAGATTTGTACTGGGCAAACTGGGACGTATAGCTATCCTGTTCATAGTTTTCTTAGTAAACAAAATTAGAGAACATGTTTTAAAGTTCTTTAGAGAAAATGAGCCATTAGAGTGTGTATAAAGATATGATGAAAGCATCTGCTGTGGGGATTGGCTGATGTGATTATGGATGCCGAGAAGTCTAAGGATGGAGAGTACTGAGTGGTTCACAGACTGAGCACCACAAAAGCTGGTTGCGTAACTCCTAGCAGGAGGCCTAATCCCTAAGCTATTGAGCATCGACTTAGAAAATGCCCCCACCAATTTGGCCCTTGGGCAAGTCTCGGGGGCATGTTTTGGTTAGTGGTTGATGTAGGAGAACCTGGGCCTTCACGGGCACTGCCCCACCAAGGTAGGTATCCTGGGAGTGTAAAAGAAAGCAGGCTGAACAAATCGTGCAGATGGAGCCAGTAAGCATCATTCCTCCATGGCCTCTGGTTCCTCACCTGAATGAATGAATTACTGTCCTGATTTACGGCCTGTGGTGAAGAACTGTAGGTGGAAATCTTTTTCTTCCCGACTTGCTTTGGCTCATAGTATTTTATTACAAATATATATATATATATATATATATTTTTTTTTTTTTTTAAACAGGAGCACAAATTAAGAAATTTTGAAATTTAAAGAGATTTCAGGACCTTGGAGAGACATTGGATATTTTAGAGATGCTTTGAACTTTGAAGGCTCTGAATAATTAAAGAGATTGAACTTACAGTGTTTTAATTTTTTAAATTTAGTCTTTCAAGGCAGAGTTTCTCTGTGTTATCTTGGTTGCCTTGGATTCGCTTTGTAGACCAGGTTGGTCTCAAACTCACAGTGATTTGACTGCCTTTGTCTTCCGAGTATCTGTGGGACTTAAAAAATTTTGATTATTTATGTTGCAAAATTAATATAGTATAGGATCTTGAGGATAAAGAGAAAAGGTAAGGTTATGGTTTAACAGTGATATAACTGTGTATCAAGTCAACAACGGATAAAATTACTGTCTAGTTTCTTGTCCATTTGACACAGGTTAGAGTCACTTGGGAAGAGGAGACCTCTATTGAGAAAATACCTGAATCTGATTGGCCTAAGGGAAAAATCTGTGGGATTTAATGAATGATGTTTGACGGCCCAGGCTACTGTAGATAGTCCTGGGGTACATAAGAAAACAGGCTGAGTAGAACATGTGGAACAAGCCAATGAACAGATTTCCTCCATGTCCTTTAAAAAAATGAGTTTCTGCCTCCAGGTTCCTGTTTAATATTTTTACTTTGACATCCCTCAGTAATGGACTATGATATGTATCTGTAGGTTGAAACAAGCACTTTCCCCCACAGATTGGTCAGTGTTTTATCACAGCAATATGAACCCAAACAAAGACAGAATGTACAATGGATGTATATGATAGATACTGTATTTACACAAACTTATATACATGTATTTTGAGGCCTCTTTTTTAATAAAGATTACTGGGGTTGATATTTCTAATTTTCAGTACATTTCAAAGATAATTTGGAATATTCAGAACTCTTTTAACATATTGCCTGATTCTGGTTCCTGTTGATATTAGGGTTAGAAATAAGTTTAGATTTAGCATAGACAATATTCCTTTCATCATAGTTATATATATTTGATATATTTTATTAATTTATTCATATTACATCTCAATTGTTATCCCATCCCTTGTATCTTCCCATTCCTCCCTCCCTCCCCCTTCCCCTCTATTTCCCTCCCTTATGACTGTGACTGAGGGGGACCTCCTCCCCCTGTATATGCTCATAGGGTATCAAGTTTCTTCTTGGTAGCCTGCTATCCTTCCTCTGAGTCCCATCAGGCCTCCCCATCCAGGGGACGTGGTCAAATATCTTATTAAGGTGCCTACAGATCTAAGATCTAGAAAAAAAATCTCATTGTTTATAGGTAGAACTTCATGCCGCAGAAATGAAGATGAACAGAAAAATAAACAGGAACATTACAACAGGTCCCCTGCTGCTGAGCCTGGGCTGGATTGTAAAGTTATGTGGGTGCATATACAGTTAGAGCTTTGCTATAGCCCATGAGGACCAGGAAGAACCAGGAGATAGCTGTGAGGATAACAATAAGCTTCCCCACCAAGGTCTTTGTAGAGCACGAAGCAAGCTTTTCTTCTCTGGCAGGGAGAAGGCAGCTGCTTCTGCAACCCTAGTGCTTCCAGTAGGATTCATTTCAACCTTTCCAGGCTCACCCAATCACTGGCCTTCATCCTGCATCTTACAGTGTCACGCTTTCTTCCTCAAGCTTTGTGCAGTATAGGTGACACACGATGGAGGAGCGCTAAATTCCCTTTCTGCTCTGTTGTTCTTAGAGTTAAGACTTCAGTCTGATTTCCAGTGGAGTCGGCCTAAGAGCAATAAAAAATGTCTTGAAATGCTACTATATTTTGGAATGATGATTGACTGCCTTGAATCACTTTTATATGTATTTTCAAGGCCTTCAAAGTAATAAATGAAAACATCCCAGCCCAGAATTCCATTCTGATCGACACTGTTTTAGTCATTTTTCCCTTGCTGTAACAAATCCCTAAATACTCAGAATCAGCTTTTATAGTGAGAATTCTTTGGTGATGGTTTGCCTCATACTTTCTTAAAGGTTTAGTGCGTGGTCACTTAAGCCCAATAGTTTAAGGTGACACAATATGACAAGAGCATGTGGTAGATCAAAGCTAAAAAGACACGTGTACTTTTCATTAGCACCAAATTGTAAAAGATTAAAGAAATTTTAGGTTTACTTTGTTTGGAATGTTTTAAGTCAGGGGAAAATATTTGCCATTTTATTACTTGAAATTATAGTTATTTTTCTCCTGAGCCGGAATCCATTTTCTCCTTTCTAAGCCTGAGGGTGGCCATCTGCTTCTTCGTGCTTGTGTCTAGCATTCTCACAATCTAGCATAAATTCTCTGGATTCCAGAGCCGTGAAGGTGATAATCACACAATGCCAATGGGAGCTACATATTTATAAACTGAATGACAGTACTGGGGATTACATCACATTTTTAAATAAGTTAATGTGCCCAGAATGGTGTCCTGTCCACAGTAAGAACTCAGTGCATTAGCTTTGTCATGGTTGTTGTCCTCAGCACTAGCGTGAGGGAGCCAGTGTACTCTCCAGCCCTAGGGTTAGAAGGCCTGGCTTTATAACTTCTCTAAAATGAAGAGAATGCAGAGTTCAATTTCACACTTTTGCTGTGAGGATGAAATAAGGTAAATGGGGTTGTGAATGTCATTGTACTAACTATATCAAAGAAGACAACCCAAAACATATATTAGGTGTGATGACTGCTGAGGGCAGGAACCTACTTTCTACAAAACTGAGATATCATGTGCCTATCACAATCCCTGACTTCCATAAGAAATGTATATTTGTTTCAAGTCCATTTCTTATTTGCATTCTCCATACATCCAGACAAATAAATCTTTACCTTCTCTCTTATTTTTTGAATTCTTTCATTTCTACTGAAGCAATCTGAGATGTAATTTTAGATAACTCAACAAAATTTTAAGTTAATGCTTTTGTTTATGAAGCCTCAACTTGTATTTCTTTTTGCCCTTTATAAGCTTGAGAATATAATAATTTCATTTCTTATAACATTTGTTATGTGTGCATATGTGCATGTGTATATGAATGTATATATGTGGTAGGTATGTGAGCATATGCTCGTGTGCTTCCGTGTGTATATATGTATGTGTCTGTGTGTTTGGCATCCATGTCTGGAGGTCAGAGGATGATTTGCTCCTATATCTCAGCTCTCCCCTTCTAGCACGTGTATCCCAGTCATCAAATTCAGGTTGACAAGCTTGGTAGCAAGTGAAGCATCTTACAAGCCCAAGAGAGAAGCTTCAAAGCTTTTTTTAAAGTATTGCTCATTAGCGCAAGTATTTGCGAACTTGGTCCCCAAGTGTTGGCACTCTTTGGGAGACTGTGGAACCTTAGAGGCACAGGTTAACTGGAAGCAGTATGTCACTATGGGTAGACTTGAAGACGTTGCATCTTTTCCCCATTTTCAGTTTCATTTCTGCCTTCAGATATTTAAATATGTGATCCTTCAGCTTTCTGCGCTGGTTCCCCAAAGTCATGGTCATGTCTGTCTCTCCAATATGGACTCTTTCTCTGGAACTGTAAACTCAAAGAAATCCTTTCTCCTTTAAATTTCCTTGGTCATGGTGTTTTATTATAACAATAAAAAGTAATAATACAAAGGCCAATTGGCATCTCATTTCCCTAAGGAAAGTGTGACTAGAAAGATCAAGAATAATTGAATTGTTCTAATTCTTTGCAAATTGGCATAATATCATTTTTCGGTGGCATATGTTTACATATACCCAAAAGGAGGTTATTTCAGATAACCTTTACTCCTGTAAAAACAACAAATAATATATGAAGGATATGAGGTTTATTTTCCCCATACAATGTTTTACTAAGCTAGATATATAATATTCTGTTTAAGGAATTTTTCCCACCAATTTTTCCTTAGGTTTTTAGATTAAATCATTAAATGATTCTTTTAGGTTTCAACACAGGAAATACAACAACATAAAAGATGATGAGAAGACTCTTTCTCACACTAAGAAAGTATGTGCCTACTGCTGTGTAACCGTATGACAGAGAAATGGATTCCTTCATCAATGGAATCTCACTAAACACACAGCTAGGTTGATGTTGAGAGCAATGAAAGTCAAGATGCAATCTTCAATCATCTGAGTCACAGTTGTCACAGTGACCAGGGCCCCATATGAACCACGGTTGTCACAGTGACAGTGCCCCATGTGAGCTATGGTTGTCACAGTGACAGTGCCCCATGTGAGCTATGGTTGTCACAGTGACAGTGCCCCATGTGAGCTATGGTTGTCACAGTGATAATGTCCCATGTGAGACACAGTTGTCCCAGTGACCAGGGCCTCATGTGAGTCACAGGTTTTTTTTACACTGACAGTGCCCCACGTGAGCTATAGTTGTCACAATGTCCAGGACCCCATATGAACCATGATTGTCATAGTGGCAGTGCCCCATAATAGCTCTGGTTGTTACAGTGAGTTTCCCATCTGAGACACAGTTGTCACAGTGACCAGGGCCTCATCTGAGTCACACCTTTTTTTTTTTTTACAGTGTCAGTGTCCCATGTGAGCTATGGTTATCACAGTGACAGTGCCCCATGTGAGCTATGGTTGTCACAGTGACAATGTCCCATGTGAGCTATGGTTGTCACAGTGACAGTGTCCCATGTGAGCTATGGTTGTCATAGTTACAGTGCCCCATGTGAGCTATGGTTGTCATAGTTACAGTGCCCCATGTGAGCTATGGTTGTTGTGGTGACAGTGTCCCATGTGAGACACAGTTGTCACAGTGACCAGGCCCTCACGTGAGTCACAGTTTTTTTTAACACTGACAGTGCCCCACTTGAGCCATAGTTGTCACAGTGACAGTGCCCCACTGAGTGACAGCAATCACAAGGACTATCTTGATCTACAGTTTTTGTTCCTTTGGACTCTGCCAACTTCAGATCAAAAAATTGTGGAAAGATGTATCTGTACTGAATATGTAAAGCTTCTTTCATACAATTATTTACTAAACAATAAAGTATTGCTTTATGTAATATTAATACTTTGTCAGGTATCATAAGCAGACATGATTTGACTTCTCTGAAGGCAATTATACAGGCTCTACAGATTCTATGCAAGTACTGTGACTTCTTGCATAAGGAACCGGAACTCTGAAAGCAGTGTCCTGTTGATAGTGCTATTACGACTGCACCGGTAAAGTATTAACCATGGTATGCTGCAAGGGTCACTTCCTTTCAGCTCATTGGGGGCAAGCCCTGAGACAGGCATGTGAAAGGACATTCTTCTCATCCTGATATTTTATACTTCTGTATAGAATTGACAGATACTTTTATTTCTGCTAACGCAGCTTTAAAATAAAATCAGAAAGGCCATCAGTTTCAAATAGTGTGTTTAAGAAGTGTCTTATGGAAAATATGAAAAATACCTTGATGTTCATGTGTCACATGAAAATATTATAAAATATTTTCTTTGTTATTATAATTGTGTGCTGTAGAGACACACCATAGAGAATGGAATTTTAAATTTAGTTTCTCTACCTATGTAATGATGTTAAGGGTACATATATTAAATATTTTAGTGAGTATTATACTTAATAAAATAATGATAACCTTTAAAAACTAGTGATCACAATTGCTTCATCAGTAGCTAAGGATTGCAACTATTTCAAAATGTCTCATGTTAACCAAGTGTGGCAACACATGATTGTAATTCTAACATGCGGGTGACTGAGGAAAGGGGATCGTGAGTTAAGGCCAGTCTGCTATAGAGTGTAGCTGTTTTTAAGATAGATGTAGAGTACTTGCTGCTTAACCCCCAACTGTGAAGTTACTTTGAGTTACTGCTGCAAAGTTAAAAACTGTGTGGATATCTGTGTCTGCATAAGCATCTTCCTGTGCATTTTTGGTACACAATGTTAACATATAGTCTCTACAAGCCTTTACTATATACATTATCACACAAAGCTCTTATAGTTTGCTCCTTGATAGTAAGAAATAATAAGATCTTTTGAGGACAACTCTTCCTTCTTTCAGAGTTTTGCTGCCAGGAAAGATTACAGCACTCTCCCATCCTGTACCCTTTAAACAACCCCTCTTCTGCATTGTGTAATTCCATCTGAGGTCTTAAAGCAAACCTTCACAAAGTAAAGGAAAAAGTTATTTCTTAGTTTAAGGTTTTATAAAGCACCTCCTCTTGGGTTGAAGTGATCTTGACCTTAAGTAACCTAACAATTCGTGGGAAGAAAGAGGCGCATCTCTCTCAGGATCTGTGAACACCAATCAAGGTGCTACTATGCCGTTTCTAGTAGATAGTGACAAATGACTAAGACAGATCGTATGCAAGAGTGTGTAGGCGAGAGGAGGGTGGGTGTGAAGAATTAATTGGGAAGTGAGCAAATGGCAGTTACAGGAGCAAAAAGAGATACTATGCTTTTAAGATAGCTGCAACCTTCAGGTATCCCTGATGTTTTCTCCTGAGAATAATTTGAACCGAAAACCACAAATCCAGAACGTCTATAGATTGAATACCAAACTGAGTCAATACCTTGAAGAAGAATTGTTGCCACATGGATTAAACACAAGTAGAAAGAAACATACCTTTATCTATTTTTAGGGACTCTGTGATTTTCCCTTATTGTAATAACTATTGTTCATGTACAATCTTGCAAAGAAAAATGAACATGGTTTCACAGTAAAAAAAACACAGCTTAACTGTAAGGGTATAAATTTTGACAAATGAAAAATCCACATACACAGTCGTCATAGACAACTAAGAAAAATGAATTTCTACATTGGGATTAAAGGGCTAGCTAAGTGTCTAACCAAGTAGGCAACTAAAGCCACACAGGATTTTTTCTGTATGAATGCAGAGCTACATAGTTCTATTCTTAGAGTTAAAGCTGTTACCAAGTTGGAAATTAAGAGAAGAGGTGCTCAAGGAAAAAAAGTTTCAAATAACTCTTTAAAGAGTGTCAATCAGTTTAACAGTTGAGTTATAAGGGTCAAACCAGACAGGAAAGTTTGTTAACAGTGTCTTTTAAATGTTGTCCTCATTTTGCAGAAAGAAAGATAGTGAAGGATTAATAAATTACCAAAAGTCACACACTAGCTTGGGAGGCATACCTTAAGTGTTCCAGCTCACTCCTACAGCAGTAATTGCCCAATATAGACCATCTTCTGGTCAGTATGATGCTACTTACAGCTTTCATTGTGGCTGACTTGCTCCTGACATCTAATCCACCCTACCAAGAGTTTTTGGTATTCCAGGCTTCAGAGTCATATGTCATAGTGTACATCAGCACTGTCAATCATATTATCTTTATTAGTGTACTTTATTCCTTTCAGATGGAATTCTAAACCAGAGGTTATTATTTTTTTATCCAATAAGAGGAATAAGCTAATTCCTAGAGCTTTGTTGATAACAGTCCTTGAATATTTGAGAGAATAAAAGTATAAACACATATTTTATATAATTTAATTAAGCTTTTCTAATAACTAGATTTGAAGAACTATATCCATATGAAGCTCATATTCCAATTCAACTGTAGATACAATCTGATCAACTGAGACCTGCAACAGAGAACCGTGAGTTACCTCCCCAAAGTGCTCACTATGTTAAGCCGCCAAGAAAGTCCAGGGGAGTGGAAGAAATCCTGAGACAAGGATACATTGACCAACATCAAGAGCCACTGGGTAAGAGTGCCTTTGCTACAACTCATTAGCCAGCTCTGATAAGGGCTAATTTTCCAGGATAGTACTGAGAAAAGAAAAGAACTATATGTGGATGAGACTATGTATAAGACAGTGTAGCCTCTAGAAAACTAGGCAAAGATGACATTCTAGCCAGAAACAGGAGACATGTCTTAGAATTCTTTGTTGGATAAAAACCTGACTGTGTGTCCTCAGAAGTGTCCGATGCATCAGAATTTGAAAATTAGAGTGTGCCCTGAGTAACTTCATACATGATGTTCAACACTTCTTTGTTCCATCCCTTTCATTATTCATAAAAGCTTGTGTCTACATGACTGTATTTTTCTAACCATATGTGACATAAGAAGCTGTCTTATTAGGGTTTCTGCTATGACCAAACACCATGAATGAGAGCACACTGGGAAAGGGAGGGCTGTCTTATCTTTTAAGTCCATCATTAAGGAAAGCCAAGGCAGGGACTCAGGGAAGAAACCGAAGTGTGATCCATGAAGTGTCCTTCCCAGCTTGCTCGTGCACAGCCTGTTTTCTTTTCCCACTCAGGAGCAGCCAACAATGGTGACACAACATGAAAAGATAAAGTCCTTCCTATACCAAACATTAATCCAGACAATGGCCTGCAGACTTGCCTACAAGCCAATCTTAGGGAAGAATGTTCTCGATTAAGATTCTTTCTTCCAAGATGATGCTAGCTTGTGTCAAGCTGACTTAAACACCACCCAGTACAATTAACTCCTTGTCAACTTGACACACACGTCACTCTTTAAGCCACACCATTGCCTTTCCCATTGTAGCAAAGATGTCGTGTCATTATTAATAAGATAATATAAGATATTTCAAATTTAAAACACTCCAACTCTAAAACACAGTCTTTAAAAATTTCAACACTTGAAAGGTTCAGTCTCTTTAAAACATCCAAGGTCTCTTTTAAAGTTCAAAGTTTCTCTAAAATATCCATAGTCTTTCTAAAACTCCAAACTCCCTTTAAAAGTTCAAAGTCTCACAACTGTGGGCTCCTGTAAAATCAAAACAAGTCAAATACTTTCTTATCCCAAGAGGGAATAACCAGCGTACAATCAAAATCAAAGTGGAGCAAAGCCCAAATGCAATAGTGTGAATCTCAATGTGAGACTCTGCCACTCATGATCTCTGGTCACCAAAGGGCCTGGTCTACCCTCCCTCCCCTGCTCTGCCACCAAGAGCGCATATAGATTGTCTCATAGGCTCAGTATCACTCAACAGCACACCCGCTATGGTCCTTAGTGGTCATCTCCTGGCATTGGCATCTACAAAATGCTAGCATCTTCACCAATATCATTTCCTGGCCTCTCTTCAGGGACTCTGACCCTGAAACATGGTGCCAACCCTCAACTTCTCATCATACCTTCAAAAACAAGTACTGTCTGGGTGACTTTTACATACTACCAAGTTGTGCTGCCAACAGGAAGTATAGCTTTGCCCCTCTTTAGACCACAGATTTTATGTGATAACCCTGAAGAAACAATTTATGGAAGATTTCACTTAATCATGCTATTTCTTCTTAGTCGTCACTAATCCCCCAGCTCTACTTTACCAACATTTATTGTCCTAGCAAAGCAAAGAGTTTTCTTCTATAGTTAACAATTCAAAATATTGGACAGGCCCAACACAGTCATTAGTGGACTTTCAAATTTTACCTCTGAAACTTAACAAGCCAGGTTTACACTGTCTGCACTGCTCTTGGCATTATGTTCTAAGTTCCTGTCACAGCTCATTAAGTTCTGAAGACTCAATGGCTTTTCCAGCATGAATTTTCAAATTCCTTCCACAGTCCTTCCCAAAACACATGGTCAGGTCTGTCGCAGCAGTACCTTACTCCTGGTACCAATTTCTGTCATGGTTAGAACTTCTATTAATGTGATAAAACCTCATGACCATAAGGAACTTAGAGAGAAAAGAGCTTATTTCACCTTACAGTTCCATACCATCGTGTGAGGCTGAGGGAAGCTAGGCAGGAGCTTAAGGCAGGAACCTGGCAGCACAAACAGACTCAGGGGTTATAGAAGAATACTTCTTTCTTGTTTTCTTCCCATGGCTAACATAGACTGCTTCATATGTATATGTGTACAATAACTGCTGCACCAAGGGTGACACTACCCACAGAGAACTGGAGCCTCTCACATCAATCATCAATCAAGGAAACACACCATCAGCTTCCCTACAGGTCAGTTTGACAAGGTCAATTTCTTAATTGAGCCTCTCGCTTCTGAAATGACAATTGTTTATATGAAGTTCACTGAAAACTAGCCTATCCAGAATAAATGAGAAAACAGGGCCAGAGATGGGGAGGCAAGAGAGATCAGAAACTTTAAAACTATAACAAAAGTAAAGACGATGGTGTGGCTAAGTGTATAAAATGTTACTGTGTAGGCATTAAATACTTTATAATTAGCTTGTTCAGTCTGGACAGCAACCTTGCGAGGACTCTGCTGCCACGATCCCATGTTGTAGATGGAAGAAGCGAAGCACAGGAAGTCCAGGAGCTAGTACCCTGCAGAACTTGGATTCCAGCATCTGCAGTATGTTCTAAAGCTTTATACTCTTGCATAGGTAAGAGTGAAATTTTTTGTTCCTTTTAACTGGAATAAAAAGAAACAGAACCTTGAAAACTGCCAGCCAGAAGCCCTTTCTCCTTATATTTATGGAAGGGGTGAACTGTCGAGGTTGTGGCAAGGTGCAGGCTTTTGGGTTGAGGAAGCTCAGAGAGCCAGCTGATCCTTTTGGTAGGTGCCCAAGACCTCCCATTTCCACCCCTGCTGAAACACACCAGCCTACTGCTGTGAGCAAGAACGTGAGTCACAACCGCTCAGGTGCCATGTCTTCCATCCCACTAAAGGATCTCACGGATCAATGCAGAATGTAGGCTGTCAGAAAAGTCGTGTGTGATTCAAGCAAATGACAAAGAACATAAGTGACATAATTTGTCCTCTCAGCTTGCAGGTTGGCTTCATGACAAAATACAAGCTATGTTTTAGCAGGACTTATTTCTGAAAAGTTAAACAATTATCAAAATTGGTCTGATAGAAACATTTGCACTCACTTGGTCTCACATGAGTTTAGAAGGCCATAGGCTCCTTTTTAAAATTTGTTCTTTGAAAATTTTATACAACCCTCACTCCAGTTTCTTTTTTTTTTTTTTTTTTTTTTTTTGGTGTTTTTATTTTTTTTTTTTTTTTTTTTATTAATTTATTCTTGTTACATCTCAATGTTTATCCCATCCCTTGTATCCTCCCATTCCTCCCCCCCCCCCATTTTCCCATTATTCCCCTCCCCTATGACTGTTCCTGAGGGGGATCACCTCCCCCTATATATTCTCATAGGGTATCAAGTCTCTTCTTGGCTACTTGCTGTCCTTCCTCTGAGTGCCACCAGGTCTCCCCCTCCAGGGGACATGGTCAAATGTGAGGCACCAGAGTACGTGAGAAAGTCGTATCACACTCTCCACTCAACTGTGGAGAATATTCTGACCATTGGCTAGATCTGGGAAGGGGTTTAAAGTTTACCTCCTGTATTGTCCTTGGCTGGTGCCAAGATCAGTTTCTAACTGATCTTCCCAGCATGTCTCCTTTCCAAATTCGTATCTGCATTGCTGCTGAACATTTTCACATGGGTGTGAGGTTGTCCGATGACTGCTTAGCAAAACATTAGAAATTAATTCTTTTGGGGGGGGGTTATTACTTCCTTAGTGTGGGGTTTGCTCACACTTACAATAACATTCGATAATTATTCCTGTGGAGGGAGGCCTCAAATCCAATCACAAGAAAGGCTGAGTACACTCACAAATAGTACTGCCTCTATTGCACCAGCAGTTACATCTTTCTTGGTAGGTTGGTACTGCAGACTAAGAGTTCAGCACTGGTTATTGATATATATTCTCCCCTGGCAGTTTGCATATTGCTAGGAAAGCTGGTCAGCAGGGATGTATCCTACCTCTTTAATGCTAATATGCATACTAAGAAGGTTATATTCTAAGAGAAAAACAGTAAGGTCCTGCTTTATAAAACAAAAGAAATAGAGGCCTTGGACTTACATTGACACCAATCTTAATGCCTAAGAGGGAAAAGGAGCCAATCTGGAGTTAGGTGAATAGCTTGAATTTGGAGAAATTGTGAGGAAATCATAGAAGGAAGTCCTTTCTAATCTACACCAAGCTTCCACTAAGGTTTCTTGGAATTTCTGTGCTTTTGTTCAAGACCATTAAGGCAACTGCAGTGCTCTTGTGAGAGTGATATATCTTGTAATCGTGCTGCACTGTGCTGCACTCTTCTTGGAGTGAGCATCTTGCAGAAAACATGGGCACAGGCAAAGAACTTGTGCCTTAGGCTCACTTGAACAGACACTCTAGCCTAGTGAGAGCCTGAGGGCAAGTGTAGATGACAGCAGCAGTACCTCTTGTTAACTTGATGGATCCTGATGGAAAAGAACTCCCCAATGAGAAAACATCTGAGTTCTATAACTATTTTGAGAAACAGATTAACTATTTTTTATATAAAGGCTTTGCACAGGCATAACGGCAGTGAATAAGGCTATTTCATTTCTATTTCTTATTTCTGTAGGAATCCTGAAGCGGTAGATTTATTCAGGGTTGCTTTAGATAGTCAAATGAGTTAGCAAACCCTAATTATACTATACTGGCCAATGCTGTTTACAAATTAAACGACTAAAGGCTGGGGAGATGGGCCCCTTGGTAAAGTACTCTAAACCCAAGTTTGAAGGTCTGAGTTCAGACCCCAGACTCCAGGTAAAAACATGCAGGAATTCAGTGTAATATGTGGCTGTAATCCCAGCACTGAAAATGTACAAACAGATGACTCTCTGGATCTCCTTGGAAAACCAGTTCAAGTGAATGAATAGTGAGCTCTAAGTTCAGTGACAGATTCCTTCTCCAAAACAGAAGGTGGAGAGAGTGATTGAGCAAGATATCTGTCATCAATCTCACACATACATCTGTACATGTGTCCCTATCTGTTGGCATGGATACACACACAAAGAGACAGACAGACAGACAGACAGACAGACAGACAGAGACAGAGAAACCCAGAGAGTGAGAGAGACACACAGAGAGAAAGAGTTAGAGACAGAGAGATAGAGACAATCCAAAAAAGACAAATGGACAGAGTAGAAAATTAAAAACGCCAATGACTAGATTACAGGTTGCCAAACTTTAGAAAATAAGTTAAAATTTTTACTTAATTTAGAAAGCAAATGTGAAAAAAAAATGGTAAACCAAGAAGATGGAAAAAAGCATATATAATTTATTAGAGGAATATGATTGCATAAAACTGTCACACTCAAAATATCTTGCAATTATATTTAGGCACATGATGTAATATATACACATACATATATGTATACATATGTACATACACACACACACACACACACATATATATCATGAGATTAAAAGCAATTTGTAGTACTAAATGGTAGTATTAAAATAAAAAGTGTTTAAATAACAAATTACAAATAAAAAATACTTTTCAAACCATGATAGTCACAGCTTTTCACAATGTTATGGAACTCATACTAGAAATCCTTTCCACAAACACTGAAGAGGAAGAATGCTTTTGCTGTGTGAAACATGACTGATTTGATTAATACTTTGGTTCTTTTAGCTCTGAGTGTATGTTTGTATGCGTATGCACATGAGAAAGTGGTTTTTAAACAATTATTTAAAAAAACATTATTCCAACAGTCATACAAAAACAGGCTATATCAACAGTCCAGAGCTTTCTGACCTTGATTTACAGTTATAGTCGGTGAAAACATTTATGCATGATACATCTATTTTGAATTGCAGCTACTATCGTTTCATTAACTCTATTGCAGGTTTATTATCCTAAAAGACAGCTCTTACTTCAAGAGCACATGAAACAGTTATACATTGGACTTAAAAGTATAATAAAAAAGAAATCTGAATATTCCATATACCAACAGTGCTCAAATGTGGTCTCAAGATTCCTTAGGCCTGCAGTGCTCCTTCCAGGCAAACAGGCCTGGTGGCGCTCAGAGAAAGGATAAGAAGGCTACTAAGATGAGACTTGAGAGGCTGTGACCATATAATGGGGGAGGGGGTACCCCCCAGTCACAGACGTAGGGGAGGGGAGTAGGGTGAAAGTGGGAGGGAGGGAGGAATGGGAGGATACAAGAGATGGGATAACAATTGAGATGTCATCTGAATACATTAATTTTTAAAAAGTCAAACTCATTGTCATTACAATTGTTAAGCCACCTGACTTGCTCAGGTGTCTTTTGTGTGGATGTGGTAGAGTCCTCTGACAGCTTTGTGGAGAGTTACAGCTTGGCAGCTGAATCCAGAATCAGACCAAGAAACCCATGCACCCCAGAGTCAGGCGAACTGCAATCTAGAAAATGTGATACTTTTTTCTCTCTCATGTTTGTTTTAGAAAATGTGATTTTTTTTTCATATGGTAGATTTATTTCCAGCTTTTTGAGGAACCTCCACACTGATTTCCATAGTGGCTACACCAGTTTGCACTCCCACCAGCAATGAATAAGTGTTCCCCACCCTTTTTCCACATCCATTTGTCATCATTTTTTTTTCTTTTTTTCTTTTTTGTCTTAGCCATTTTAACTGGGATAAGATTAAATCTCAAAGTAGTTTAATTTGCATTTTCCTGATTAAGAATCTTGAACTTTTAAAAAATGATTCTTATCCTTTTGTATTGTTTTTTTTTTTTTCATGCTCTATTTTTTTAATGGATAACTTGTTTTTTTGTTTTTGTTTTTTTTTTTTTTTTTTTGGTGTTGTCTTTTCTGAGTTTTAAAAAAATATTCTAACATGTTTATATTCTATATACAAAGAGCTGTTACACTATTGGACTCTATATCCTAGATACTTCCTCATCAATGTTTACTGTGACTCTATTCACAAAGACCAGGAAATTGAAACAGTACACATGACCATCGACTGGTGAATGGAAAATAACATTGAGTCATATTTATTGTGGAATATTATTCAGCCATTAAGGAAAATAAAAGAATGAAATTTCCAGGTTCACAGAAGGAGCTAGAAACACTTTGAGGTCACCCAGACCTAGAAAGACAAATATCTCATGTATTTTCTCATTTCTGCATGTTAGCTTTGAATCTTCAGATATGTGTGTTTCACTTGGAATATTCATTAAGGTCAGAAAATTGGTCATAGGCCACTATGGGTGTTCCCAGAGAAGAGTAACTAGAAAGTAGTGGTATAAAGGGCCAAAGGGGAGTAATGGTACAGAATGGGTTAATGTGGTGCCAAGGAGTGAGATTTCCAGATAAAAGAGAAAATACAAGAAGGGATAAATGGCTCAAACAACCTTTCAAAAAGTCAAATGCAGCCTATTCCTACAGAAGATTACATATACAGTTACACACACACACACACACACACACACAAACACTCATGCACACATGCACACACACATGCAAACAAACATAAAACAAAAGTGAAAATGGAATTAACTCATAACCGGGCTAAAACGCTCTTACCAAACATTCCAGGCCAAAACACTAAGCAACAGCAACAACAACTGCTCCAAATAAAAACAAACACGATCATATTCAGAAAGTTCCCTTCTTCAACCAATAAGCTCGTCTATTTCCTTATTTCTTCTATACCAGAATCAAAGAACTGAGTCTTGTGTTGAGATCCTTGATCTATTTGATTGAATTCTGTTCAGTGATTTGTTGAAAGCTCTTTATTTGCCCCAAATCAGGTGGCTATAGGATTTTAGGTTTATATGTGCGTCCTGTTCTATCCCATTGGTTAAAGTGTGTATCTTTATGCCAGTATCATGCTGTTTCAATTACTATAGTTTTGTAGTTTAATTTGACATCTAGGATGGTGATACTTCCAGAAGTTTTGATGATTTTCAGGATTGTTTTGGCTATCCTGTGTGTTTTGTATTTTCATATAAAATTTAAGATTTTTTTTAGAGTTTAACTTTTTAAAATATTTATTTATTTAATAAAATTTAAGATTTAAAACAACTTTTGTGCAGAATTACATTGGAAATTTAATGGAGATTCCATTGGATCTGTAAATTGTTTTGGTAGAGTATACATTTTCACTCTATTTATTCTGTCATTGCTTGATTATGGGAGGTCTTTTCATATTCTAATATAGTTTCAATTTCTTTTTAGTGTCCTAAAGTCTTTACAAGAATGATACTTCTCTCAATATGTATATTTCAAGATCTTCCTTCTTTCTCTTTTATTTCTTTCTTTTTTTCTTCCCCTAAACTATTGTGTATATTGTTCCCCTGATTTCTTTCCCACTATGTTTGTCACTTGTATATAGGAAGGTGACTGATCTTCTGTGCAAAATTTTATTCTGCTGCTTTGATGAATGCATTGATTAACTGCAGGAATTTCCTGGTAGAGACATTAGGATCTTCCATGTATAGAATTATCTCACTGACAAATGAAGATATTTTGACTTCTTCCCTCTTTGTAGCGACTTTACTTCTTTCACTTGTTTTATTGCTTTAGCTAAGACAAATTCATTGTTTAACAGGAGTGGCAAGACTGGACATCTTATCTTTGTCTTGTTCCTGATTTTATTAAGGAATGTTTTGAGATTTTTCTCCTCTTAGGATGGTGTTGGTTATGTACTGTCCTTATGATATTGAGATATATCCCCTGTATGCCTACTGTCTCTAGGATATTTATAGTTAATGGATATTAGATTTTGTCAAAGACCTTAATACTGCCCCTCCAAAGTTCAATTACACTTCCTTAGATGCTTAGAAAGTTTTCTTAACTGTGTTGCTTAAATAATAATGTTGATAATAATAGATAAATGTAGTGAGGATGCTAACTGTGCAATTAACTCTCCAAGCTCTATGAGACATCCAAAGAGAACCTTGCCAGCTCAGAAGGCCTGCATGGGAAACCTCTACCTTGCCCTCAGCATTAAAGCTGGGGTTGACTGTCAGAGGTGAGGATGAACCATGGCACGAGGAATAGATTCTTACTAAGAGTAAATAAGAAACAAATTAAATCAAATATTAGCTAATTAGTTCATAAAATAATAAGAAGATTATCTTTTTTAAAGAGCTTCTAGATTATTTCTGTTCTCTCAGCAATCCAAGTAATCAGAAAGATCTCAAATTCCAAAAATCAATTTTTATAATCTTTTAAGCTTAGGTCTAGGGGATACAGATATTTCTAATAGCTTATCGAATTTAAAGTAGTTCTGACACTGTATTTGCTTAATTATTAGTATTTTAATTGACTATCTCAACACTAGTTAGAATTTGCCTAGTGTCAAATGTTACTTCACATTGCTTCTTATTTGAGAAACCTCAAAGATGTTTGGTTAATGAATAAAAGAGCTATTAAGACAAAGAAAAATATAATACTATAATGTCATTGGTATGTGTTGTACTAGTCCTCTTGAAATCTTATAGGTATAAAGTCTAGTTTTCCCATATAGACTCAGAGTGGAACAAAGCAAGTTAGAGTATTAAAACTACAAACTACGTTTGCCTTCACACAGATGGCTTGGGCACAGTAAGAGCACATGAGCACTGGAAATGAAGACCTTTCAGAAGAGCTGACCTCGTTTAACTTTCATATGATTACCAGTTTAATGACAAAAAGTACTTCAGTACTGCTTACCTTAATTTAGCTGAAGCTATAAACAATATGGTGAGAGACTTGAGTTATCACTGACTAGGTGACATGAAGAGCTTAATGTCCTCCCAGATGCTATTCCAAATCTATCAAGAGATATAGTTCTTGAAAATTCTCATATAGGAAGTGGATAATAATGAGAATTTACTACTGCATGGAAGTTATTATGACTTACCAATGTGTGGAAGTATCAGAGTTAAAATAACAAAGGCATTTACAGTATTTATGTCAGTGCCAAATGATCATCAGTTAAAGACCTAAACTTTTGACATTTTAGAAGATTATAAACTTCATTAAATTGTTATGGAGCCTGTTTGGGAGGGACTGGTGTAGGCTCAATTTTCTTAACAAGTATATTTTATTGTGAACTCATTAGCGAGAGCACCTCACTTATAACCCGACTAACAGAAACAATAGGAAATGAAGATTAAAGAATACAACAATGAAACTGTAAAGATATCAGTTCTGAAGAATGATTCTCCTGGCATAATCAGCAGGATTTCTTCTGCTGGAACCTGGAGCAACCAGCACCCAGAAACTCAGCCTGAGACCTGAGCCCCGAAGTCTTCCCTCGATCAGTTCTCTCTGGGAGTGTCTTGAAGTAGAGTGATTAACAGCCAAAACTATCCCCAGTCTCCAAAGGCCCTGCCTCTAGTTTTTAGCTAACATTTATACCTCCTCTCAGAATTTATTCAAGGATGTTTTTCAGCTGGTTAATAACCAATCTCCCACACATGGTGGGGACTTCTAAAGGGATAAATATCACCTGCTCTCTCACATGTCTTTTTCTCATCCCCCATTTATGATCTAAATAGAAAACATGCTTATCTCTCCTCCAGACTGGTTCCACCATAGATACCAAATCCACACTTAAGTTTTGTATGTAAAATGATATAGTATTTAATATATCCAATACACATCTTCCTGTGTATTTTCCTTCTCTCTAGGTTACTTAAGGAATTCATACAGTGTGAGTGCTTATATAAAACCTGGTTGTGGGCAGTGAGATAGCTCATGAGATAAAGGCTCTGGCTTCTAAGGCTGATGCCATGTATTCAAGAGAACCAGTTCATCCTCTGATCTTTATGTGGAAATACACACACACACACACACACACACACACACACACACACACACACACACGAATTAGCCAGATTGTGCACAATTTGAAAGAGAACTAGAGAACCATACAGCAAGATTTCACAGATTACTGTGAGCAGAGAGAGAAGAGGTAAGACTGTAAGCCACATGGAGGACTTTAATGGTCATTAAAGAGATAATGATAAGATTTCAAAATAATTTTTATTCTTTTTCTAAACAGACAAAGTGAAAAATTGATATGTAAAAGCAAAGTGTCTGAGACTTGTTTTCTATGGTAATAAAAGATAAAATTTATAAAAAAAAAAACTCAAGATAGAAATATAGGGGAATATATGCATACATTTGTAATGACATTATCATTTTCCAAGATCTTAATTTTTATGACAAGTAGAAAGAAATTGTAAAATTAGGCTATAGAAATATTGAATAATAAACTTTTCAATTAACTTTTCTCCAAAATATATGATGATTAACTTGGAAAAGTGTAGCCTATAAACCATGACAGATACGATCCTGCAATGTGAATCAGATGGTTGCTTTCCTTTAGTCAATGACTGTAGAAGAGATTTAATATTTTCTGAGAAAAAAAAAAATCTGAGAGGCCTTCTCAAGAACCATGGGCTGAGAATGCATCTCTTGAGTATGATTGAGAGCCTGGATTTGATCCCTAATACTAAAACTAAACAGACAACACCCAGCAACACATAAGGCATCCGTGCTCAAGGAGTTTTGTGTGGCTTTAGATGGGTAAAACAAAAGCTTGAGTGTTTGTCTTACAGTTGGTTGGAGTTGAACCAGATACCATTAGCATGCAGGCAGCCTAGTCACAAAAGTGGATTTGATGCACCAACCACCTAGACCATAGAGTTGGCATCGCATCTTACTTTGTAAACTGAAGTGAAGGCACAGCTTTTGCTTTGCTCTTGCTTACTCGAGTGGTCAATCAATAGCTAAGGGGCGGGCATATCTTTAAGTAAGGGTGGGTGCAAGGGAGGAGGACTCACACCGCCTCAGGAGGTATTTCAATTTGTATTCCATGACAAGGGACAAAGACCTATTGCCAGAAATTCAGAAGACTTTGGAGGAGGTATCTATGAGCTCTGTGTGTCAGAAACAATGGAGTCAAGAGACAGGTAAGATTTACCAGGAAAATCCTGTCATCAGGGATGGGGACAAGTAAGGAAAGAAACTGAGAACAAGCTAAGAGTTGTAGGATGGCATCCCAGGGTAGCTGGGAACACAGAGGTCTCCCTGTAGGATCAAATGTATGAGTAAGTGAACAGTGCACAACAAGACAAAATTTTCTATGTTTGCAGTCCACAAATTTGGAGAAATTTTTGTTAAATCTGGCAATGCTGTACTTCCTAATTTTTATTCTTTTGAATCACGGCCTTCTATTTTGAGTGTGAGCTTGTTTTTAATGCCTACCGTTAGACAAAAGAAAGCTTAAGTATACACATGTGGTGTTGACTTTTATCAATTTTGATAAAATAAGCCTTTTTAAAAAAATCACGTGGCCACCTTCAATACTTCAATTTTAAGAATCTCTCCAAGAATCACAAGTCTTTCACCAAAAATTGAGAGTTAGTGTAATCTAAATATTACAGAATACAAGATTTCATAAAACAGAAACCAAAGAAAAAGTTCAAGCCTGGGATTTGTTAAAGTTTTTCTGATCATTTGAAAATGTGGAAATGAATGAGCATCTGATCCCTTCAGGAAACCTGGTGGTAACGAGGGAGAATTATTCACTCAGAACGAAAGCTCCAGAACGCGTTCAGGAGCAGTTGGAAGCAGATACAACCACATCAGGTGAAGCACTTTTATGACTGGCGGAGTTGCTTCGAGGTGAAAGAGAAAATGCAAAAATGTGGGGCTCCAGATGGCAGGAGATCTATTTTTAGGCCAATGGGAACTTATATTTGGTTGGGGCACTTCACAGAATGAGTAGCGGAAGTGCGTTGAAAAGTCATTTCGACCTGCATTTGAAAGGGTACAGCTTGGGGCAGATGGAAGCAGGTGTCAGGGAAGCAGCTCAGGTCAGCCAGCAAGCAGGAGAAAACAAAAGGCAGAAAGAGAAGATATGGAATAAAAGTCTGGTCAGGAATGTTGGTTCCCCTAAACCCTTACTGAGACGCATACAAAAGTCAAATGTGGAAATAACCGATCTTTTGCCCAAGGACTTTCAGTCTATCTGCGAAAAGTATTATTTCTACTTCAATTACCTCAAATTTAAGATCCATTTTCTAGAGGATTTTCTTTTTCAGTTGTGAGACTGCTTCGATTTCCAGACTTGTTAGCAAAATACTTCTTTAATTAAGAACAACAACAAACAATCTACTGAACTGAAAGACTGAGGTCAATTACATAGAGGCAAGAGGGTTTTGGAAAGACTATGAGGAGAAAGAGAATAAAGAAACACAAAGATTTCATCCAAGTGAAATTCTTTTGAATTTAAAACAGCTTAGAACCTTCTCAGCAGCCAGTACTTCTGAGAGGCCACTTGCTGGTGTGCCCCAGGCCTCAGGGGTGCCTTCATCGCATCACACCTGGTTAAGAGTGTACCTGCCGCTCTGTGTACAGGGGCTTCTTCTCCACCAAGAGACAGAAATTAAGTCTTGCATCTATTTCCATTCCAAAAAAGAGGGTGATTAAACAGGATTATCTACCTGTCAGAATTTCTAAGACCTTTCTCTAAGGCTATAAACCATGGATGTGTTTGAATAACAGTTTTGTTGTTGTTTTTAAATAGAATACATATCTAATTGATGAAATTCTGATTATAAAATAAAGTAGAAAAACATTTAAAAATATTTTTTCACTATAGGCACCCTGCCAGGAAGTACAATACCATGGTCACGAAATTTCTCCCTGTGTAATTGGACCAGTTGTATCTGCTGCCTGCCTATCTGCCAAACGACGTGAGAAAGCTTACTAATATGTATGATATTGTGACTAAGTGTACTGTGTTACTGTGACATTAAAATTCTCTTGACAACAGGTTTCAAATTAGATGGCTAAAGAGCCAAATTAAGCATAAAATATTTAATTCATTTCCAATCTTTAATTTTATTTATTTGCTACTAAACGTTACTGCAAATTCTTACTGATAGTTTGATGCTTATTTGTGTGATGTACTCCTCTGACCAGGGATAAGACTACTGTCATCAAGTTGGCTTAGTGGAAATATGTTGCTTTATTTCAAGCACTTGAGTACCCATGCCATGGACTCAAAGATATTTTATTTCCATCCTTCCTGTTTCTTTTACATTTATTTTTTCTTAATTTTTGAGATTTTCATACAGGCATTCAAAGAAAAATGATCATATCTACTCCTCATTCCCCCACTTCCAACTTCCTTTATATCCTTCTCAGCATGCCCTGTCCCAACCTCATGCCTTTTAATTTTTCCCCTCTTATAAACCATTTTGCTTTCACAGTTAGTACCGCGCATAGATAGATGGGTGTGGGACCACCCAGTGGATCATGGGAAGCCTAGTAGTATTTACATCTTCAGAAAAGAAGGATTCTCCTCCCTCAGCAACCATCCACTGTCAATAGCTCCTCCCTGGGGGTAGGGTGTGGCGCTCATCTGAGATATCCATCCTGGGATTTTAGAGGACTTGATCCCGGCCAGGACTCAAGCGGGATAAAGCAAAGAAATTTTACTGTACTTGAGAAAAATCTAATTTCTTGTGGGGAAACAGAAAAATTCAAGCAGGCTTGCAAGGTAATAGAATCAAAACACGAAGAGGGAAAAAAAAGATGGAGTGATTTGCCAAGATCAGTAGAAGTTTGTTTCAAAGCTAAGTTGCAACAGGAAGGAAGCTGTGATTTCAAATGGGGTTGTAGAGTTAAGGATCCAATCCAAGCTCTGTTATTGAGCAGATTCTATTGTGATGGTAATGGCATGTTGTGTGGGAAGTGGTGGTTTTCTTGGAATGGAGAGAGAAAGAAATCTGCTGTGATTGATGTAGCACATGAGGGTCAAACCACAAGATCACTGACTTGCTGACTGTCCGACTCGGTTTAATTGGCTTGCTTATTTTGCTAAGAACTCCAAGTTTGTATACGTAAGTGTGTGTGTTTGTGGGTGTACTCTATGAGTTCATCACGTTTTCTTTGGGGGAAGGGGTCTTGTAGTTAGCACTAAAGTCACTTTCTGCATGCTTTATGATTGTGCTAATCGGGACAAAGTCCACACACCTTACCGTGCTCTGCAAGACCACACACGAGGCCTTTCATGGTTGCTCTAAATTTCCCATATTTTAGCAACAGGCTGTGGAAGGTGGCTAATGGGAGAGGATGTACTGCCAGTACCACCAGTTCACAATTTGGCTAGAGACAAAAAGGAAATAAATTTGAGGCCTCATTATGTCCAAAAGGATTAAATACTTTTTAATATTTCATATTCATTTTAAGTTTCTAAGCAAATGAAGGAATATGGACATATCTAAGATGAGGCACAGTGGCAGTCTGCACTTCTGAGTCTGGGTTCCTGGACTTTCTCCCAAAGGCACGTTGGAGCTCAGTAGAGAAGGCACAGAAGTCCCTAAAACTAGCTCTGCCGCTGCTGAGGGATTCGGGAGGAACGGATATTTGGGTTTCTCAGGCCAAGAGAGGTAAATTTCGTCACATATTCTGAAGTCCTGGCAAGACGAAAGAACCTTCAAAGAAAAGAAAAATCAAGATTACACTTTTCTTTCTGGGGAGACAGGCTATGTCTTCAGTTTAAAAAGAAAAGCTGCGAAATATAAAATGTCTCGTCTTTTCAAATGAGGGACTTAAAATTAGCTATAAGACCTCTGAGCTTTTCCCAGGATTCTTGAGGGCCTACTTTTTCTTTATCAGAGATGAAAGCATAGCCTCCTTTAGAGTATTCTAGTCTGGGCTTTCCTTAAGCACCATAACAAGTTCTTTCACAATAATTTAAACCAGGACCAATATAATGAGTTAAAATTAAATAAAAAAGGCAAGAAAATCTAATATGTTTTTAATTGACTTTAATTTCTTTAGGGACACACACACACACACACACACACACACACACACACACACACACACAGTTTACCAATTTAGCTTGGCATTTAATATTTAGTGGAACAAAGTAATTATCTCAAACTTTTCATTTTTCAGTTAATGCATTTTGAATTTGAGAAGCTTGAAAAATGTTTAACAATTCAGATCATCTTTCTCAACCAAGGGTCCTCACCCAAACCACAGAATATAAAAAACACATTGATTTTCTCTGTTTTTATCAAAGATCGTGCAAAGACTGTGCATATTAGCATTGCCTCCATTGCAGGAGGGACAAGCAGCCATTGCATGAAACACATGACTTACAGGCTGCGTGCATCTTTCCTGCTGGAGTTTGTGTTTTTTCTTTAATTTTGTAGAAGAGTTATATTTTAGCTGTTTTCTCCATTTGCTCCCGCCACAATAGTATTTTAAATGTAAATGCAATAATAATGCATTAATGGCTCATAGCTATTTAATATGCAGGGCTTTCTTTCTTTTTATAGTAAGATATTCAAACTACATTTCAAACCAGTGTCAAGGGAATTGGTATTGCTGGTTTATATTATCGACTTGACACAATCAAAATGACCTGGGAAGAGAGTGTCAATAAGGAATCATGGAGACCTTGTTGGCTGTGGGTGTGTCTGTGGGAGACCCTTTTGATTTTGTAGACACTGGGAAGACCTAACAGCAGTGCCTGCTTCTCTAGGCTCTAGTCCCAGGTTGTTGTATTTAAGTGACAAAAGCAAGCTAAGCACAAAGATGCCTGCATTCATTGTCCCTCTGTTTTGACTCTGGCAAGGTGTTTTATTTTTTATTTTATTTATTTTTTATTTTTTATTTTTTTACTTTTTTTTAACTTAAAAAAATTTTTTTATTTAATTTATTCTTGTTACATCTCAATGATTATCCTATCCCTTGTATCCTCCCATTCTTCCCTCCCTCCCATTTTCCCATTATTCTCCTCCCCTATGACTGTTCCTGAGGGGGATTACCTCCCCCTGTATATGCTCATAGGGTATCAAGTCTCTTCTTGGTAACCTGCTGTCCTTCTTCTGAGTGCCACCAGGTCTCCCCCTCCAGGGGACATGGTCAAATGTGAGGCACCAGAGTACGTGAGAAAGTCATATCCCACTCTCCACTCAACTGTGGAGAATGTTCTGACCATCGGCTAGATCTAGGTAGGGGTTTAAAGTTTACCGCCTGTATTGACTTTGGCTGGTGCCTTAGATTGACCCCTGGGCCCAAATCTGCCTTTCATAATGTTCTACTTGTAGGTTTCTAGGACCTTCTGGATCCTTCTACTTTGCCATTCTCCCATGCTTCTCTCATCTAGAGTCCCCATAGGATGTCCTCCCCTCTGTCCCAGTTTCTTGGTAAGTGAAGGCTTTGGTGGGACATGCCCCTTGGGCTAGTATGCAGATATAAGTGAGTATATACCATTTGAGTCTTTATGATCATTTCTAGTTCAATCCATTTATCCACAAATTTCGGGAATTCCTTGTTTTTAAAAGCTGAGTAGTATTCCATAGTGTATATGTACCACAGTTTCTTTATCCATTCTTCTACTGAGGAACACTTAGGCTATTTCCATGTTCTGGCTATTATGAATAAGGCTGCTATGAACATGGTTGAGCAAATTTTCTTGTTGTGTGCTGGAGCATCTTCTGGGTATAATCCAAGGAGTGGAATAGCTGGGTCTTGAGGAAGCCCTATTCCCATTTTTCTGAGATAGCACCAGATAGATTTCTAAAGTGGCTGAACTAGTTTGCATTCCCACCAGCAATGAAGGAGTGTTCCTCTCTCCCCACATCCTCACCAGCATGTGGTGTCCCTTGAATTTTTGATCTTAGCCATTCTGATGGGTGTAAGATGGAATCTCAGAGTTGTTTTGATTTGCATTTCCCTGATGACTAAGGAGGTTGAGCATTTCTTTAAGTCTTTCTCAGCCATTTGATATTCCTTTGTTGAGAATTCTCTGCTTAGTTCCAAGCCCCAATTCTCAATTGGGTTATTTGGTTTGGTGCTGTTTAATTTCTTGAGTTCTTTATATATTTTGGATATTTTGTCAGATGTAGGGTTGGTGAAGATCTTTTCCCAGTCTGTGGGCTGTCGCTTTGTTCTCTTGACAGTGTCTCCTGCCTTACAGAAGCTTCTCAGCCTCATGAGGTCCCATTTATTAATGGTTGACATTAAGGCCTGGGCCGTTGGTGTTCTGTTCAGGAAGTTCTCTCCTGTGCCAATATGTTCCAGGCTGTTCCTCAATTTTTCTTCTAAGTGACTTAGTGTCTCTGGTTTTATGTTGAGGTCTTTAATCCACTTGGATTTGAGTTTTGTGCAAGGTGACAAATATGGGTCCAGGTGCATTTTTTTACACATAGACCTCCAGTTAGACCAGCACCATTTGTTGAAGATGCTATCCTTTTTCTATTGAATGGATTTGGATTCTTTGTCAAAAATCAAGTGACCATATGTGTGTGGATTCATATCTGGGTCTTCGATTTGATTTCACTGATCAACCAGCCTGTTGCTGTGCCAGTACCATGCTGTTTTAATTACTATTGCTTTATAGTACAGTTTGAGAATGCTCCAGAGCACCTTTTATTGTACAAGATTGTTTTAGCTATTCTGGGTTTTTTGTTTTTCCATATGAAGTTCAGAATTGAACTTTCAATGTCTTTAAAAAATTGTGTAGGTATTTTGATAGGGATTGCATTGAATCTGTAGATTGCTTTTGGTAGGATGGCCATTTTTACTATGTTAATTCTCCCAATCCATGAGCAGGGAAGATCATTCCATCTTCTCATGTCATCTTCAATCTCTTTCTTCAGAGTTTTGAAATGTTTTTCAAACAAGTCCTTCACTTGCTTAATTAGAGTAACTCCTAAATATTTTATATTGCTTGTGGCTAATGTGAAGAGTGTGGTTTTCCCAATTTCTTCCTCTGCAGGCTTGTCATTTGTGTATAAGAAGGCTACAGACCTTTTTGAGTTAATTTTGTATCCAGCCAATTTGGCAAGGTGTTTTAATCAGAATATTTTTACCATAGCAGAGAAAATTGAAACAAGTGACAAGCTGAGAAGCTTTGTCCTTGAGAACTCACTCTAGCCTTCTACCCTCAGTGACATCCATTGAATTTCTTCTTTTAAATACTCTTTTTTTTTTTTAATCCTCATCTTCTTCTTTGAGGCAAGCTGGGTGTTGCCAAGAGTTAACTTGTCTTGTCAGAGAACCTTTACAATAATAAAAGCATCTTTACATACCATATTCTGTAGGTCTCAGAGGTTTTTGAAGAGCCCATTAGACTATTTCCCCTCATATATTTACAGAATCATACCTATCTATTAAACTTAGAATATACATTCTTGTCATAAAATTAGACTAGTTTTTGACATAAGCATGTTTTTCATCCATATACAAAATTCGATACCATTGAATTAAAAAAATCACCTTATTTGTGAGTAACACGTAGGGCCTTGCCTTAAGATGAGGAGTAGGTTCAATTTTCTACCTTTTGTTCTATCCTCCCTCTATAATTCTATATCCCCCTTTCCTCCTTTTCAGCTCCTATCTCCTTACCTACAAAAGCATCAAACAACCTCCTTATAGAGTTGGTTTCAAATATGGCAAACCAACTATCGGACAAAATCTCCTCATTTCTGCCACAGACATAATTCTGCCTAAAAATGGCCAAGTTTAGATGCAGGCAGAGTCGGTGGCCAAACTCTGCCAAGACAGGGTAAGCAAGTCCTCAATATTTCCTGCCTTGCAAATATGTCTGTCAGATATATTGGGCCAGAAGGCTGAAGA
The DNA here is from genome assembly GCF_903995435.1 of Acomys russatus. Lineage (NCBI taxonomy): Eukaryota > Metazoa > Chordata > Mammalia > Rodentia > Muridae > Acomys > Acomys russatus. The sequence continues at coordinate 3,050,465 of NC_067139.1, read as the reverse complement.
TGATGCTCCAACGTTATAGAGAGTGTTGGGTGACTGTTCAGGCAGTAATCGGTCTCAGTCATATTTTTCATTTTGGAAGCTGCTAACCCACATTCAGGGTTCACTCACGTATTTGAATTTTATCCCTTCTCAAGTCTCTGATGGGTTTGAAGACCAGATAATTTAGTCTTTTAATTAAGCTTAGTAGGTTAGGAGTTAAGATCTTTTGAGATCAAGGTACATGTTTTAAGTTAATAGAGATGAGATATGTAGATATTAATCTCCATTCAGAAATTTAGACACAACAAGATAGAAAAGATGTTTACTTCAAGTTTGCCAAATACACATGGCTAAATGACCATGAATGTAACAGTTATATAATTCCTGATTGTCTCATGGTTTTTCCTGCTGTATATAGTTTATTTTACTAGTGTGTAATAATATAAATGTATATGTTTAAAAATGTAATAAATTGTTTTTCAAAACATACTTTTTTAAATTGTGATTTCAAAGGAACATTTATTTTATTCACTGTCTCTCATATGGGCATGTTTTTGTTGTTGTGCTTGTTCAGTTGCATATAAAGTTTCAATAGAGCATAAGCCCATACCAATAACTATATAAGTAAAATTCCACCAATAGGAATTGCCAGCTTTCAAGAAACTAAATTTTTGCCTTTCTGATGATTGGCAAGCTGTAAGAACAAATGGCTCATTTGCTACTGGTTCCACAGAATGAAGATGGCTGAAGCACAAATCACTTGCTAGTGTTCATATTTTAAAATAGTCATAGTCAGGATACAAGAAAAACCTATTTACTACTGATAAATTCCTACGAAACCTGGCATAGTTAAACAAATGCTAATATTGGGCAAATAAATTATTTGAAGGTCCTCTAGAGAAATTATGATGTTTTACACATATAACAATTTCTTAAAGCTACTGGCTCTTGAACTATGGTTCCAATAAAACAAATTTTCACAAGAACCAAATGTGAATGAGGGAAGTGGATGACAAAGGTGATAGTACTTAATTACAGAATAGGTCTGTCTGTAGCTTAATGTAAGTGTATTTGTATATAATGTGGTAGGGACATAATTCCTGAAGTACTTTAAGCAAATTTCTAGCTTCATATAAACCTCGTAGGACCCAGAGTTGTAGATAAGATGGAGAAAACTCTCTCTGCTAAGTTGAAAAATCAGGGGAAAAAAGCTATGATATCGTACTTTTAAAAGCCAAGGAAACTATTCCGATAAAATTTCTAGTCTATCGGGGAATATCAACTTCCAGAGCCATTTTTAAAAGAGCCTTCCCAAAATGTCTAGCCAAGACACATTCCCCCTCACAAGCTAACAATACTGGAAACAAAGTGTGTTATGTCCAGGAATAGGTGTAGTCATAGAGTGAAAGAGAATTTAAAGACTACAAAACCTTAACTATGCACTGTAGAAAGTACGCCAGTGGTATCCAGAGATTTATTTACTTCTACGTTAAGGCCACCATGAAGGCATTTTTATTTTAAGGAGCACAGGTGTGTAACTGCAGAAATTATTTGTGCTATCTCTGTGCAGATCTTATTATCCATTGCCATATAAGCGTAAAGCAAGTCACTCGGTGTGGGTCAGCGGAGCATGGCAGACTACCCGCTTTGGGTTCCACTTCCACGTACCTAGAATCATTAAGATGATAAAAATAAGAACAACCAAGAACTATTGGTCATGGTTTCTTTGTCCCTGAGAAAATCTGGAATAAGAACAGAACCTTGAAATGTAATAGAAATAATAGGCAATATTTGATGAAACCGCCACCAAAATAATGATCAGTTTTGATTACAGGCATGTCACTTGAGAGAATGACAGTGATGGAACCATTTGATTTGCAAACTCTCATTTTCCTCAATCATTAAAAAATTCCTATTCTTAAAGAAAAACGTATTTAACAAAATATAGTTCATTTTTCTTTAACATGGTTATTGAGTTTTACACACCTAACCCATCTTATTAAGATGGTAGCATATTTCATCATTAACTCCTGGCATTACCCCCAGAAGGTGATGAACTAAGTGAAAAGAATAAAATTACTTTTTGCCTAGTGTATATAATAGTCTCTAAAATGGAAAGAGGGAAACCTAAGTATCTGAAATCTGATACAAAATTTTAAATAAAGAGTTTGGAATTCCATCCTGGTTATGGCAGAATACCTGATATCGGACACTTTAGATCACAAATTTGAAGTATCACATGGCTTCTAGGCAGGACGCCTTGAAGTAGCAAGTGTCTGGGGTGAAGAGAATCCAGGCAAGTGAGTGCAACAGTGAGTTACTGTCTGCCTCAAGGCATTTCTTAATTGTTCAGTGAGTGTCTGAGATTAAAAAGCATCGTGGGATCTTTCCTGGCCTCTGTATTGTGCATTGTGTAACTCAAACTCATGGTCTCGGTGGAGGATGTGAGTCCTGGGAAAATTCTAACCTTATATACAAGTATGTAAAGCAACAGAGCTTTGAATAACTAGGTGGTTTGATAAACAACTTCAGTGTGCTTCCAAACACCTTCTGCAAACCTTGAATTACACTTCTGACTTTCCCATCACTCTACTCAATCAGCTTTATTAGCATTATCACCAGCTCTGTTTGTTTTTCCTTCTAGTCAGTTTATCTTTTTCAGTTCCCAGGACTCCAGGGACACAATGGGGTGAAGACATAGTGTGCAGCGTAAATGTTTACTTGCCGACTAATGCCCGAGTTGCTTCACGTTATGCCCTTGAATACCATCTCCCCTGTTGACTAGAGCAGGCATGATTATACCCTGTGACTAGAATAGAAACATTCGAATTCATTCTTTCCTAAACACAAGCACTGGATGCAGGACATGGCTCTGCTGTTCTTTGTTATAGCCACTGCCAGTGGGGATGTGTTCATGAACGGTCTAGACCATGGCAGCCATGACACAGAACCATTCACACTCCCCAGGCCACAATGACTGGTATAGGTATGAGAATTTAGGAGCTCAACTTCCAGTAGCTCAGCACAGCACAGCACAGGAGACCTAGGCCCCATTTTTACAGCTGTCCATGTTTCCTCCCATGGTAGAGCAAGGTAGAATCCAGAAGAGAGGGGACATGACTATTTCCAGAATCCATTCTCAAAACATGAATTTTCCCTTTCCATGACCAAAAGCTTTGGGTAGTGGCTGGCTAGTGTCTAGACCTCTGTTCCTTGGTAACTGTATTTTCTGAGCTTCACTTTTGTTTTTGATAAAATTACTTAGAACCAGAAGGGTAGAGATTAGGCATTGCATCCTTTGCCAAATTATGACTCTTCTTTTTCACAACACTTAATTTCTCAGATCAAATCATATATTATACCTATTAAAACTTTCCCTATCAAGAGAAAAATAAAAGAGACTCCAGGTTGGTAAAGTAGCTGTTAGATAGTAGGTGTTTAGGTTCAGTTATAAAAGCCAAAAAGACATTATTCAAGAAACCATCTTATTTTAGTGTGATAAACTGGATTAAACTGATTAAGCTAGATTAAACTCATATTCTGTCGAGAAACCAATAATGATTTGTTGTTGTCAAAATAAAGCTAAATTATTTTTATCTATTTGGCTTTACACAGTTTCAGTTTTGTCATTTGAAGTCTTCCAATTATCAAAAGACACCTTTAATTCAATTTTATGCCAAACCTCAGTTTCCTTTATACCCAACATTCCAGTACTACCTGTTTTCCTTTTTCTGAGTTGTACCTTCTCTTCTGAGTAATCACAAAGTGTCTTGTCCTCTGTAGGCACTGTGAATGCTTCCTTATGTGTAAACTTCTTCCTATAAGTCAGAAACCTTCCCTTCTTCACTAGTGTGCATGCTTTGTACAACCATTAAGTGCAGTCACATTTGGGACAGTTACCTAAGGCCAAAAGCAGAGTACTGATGTATTGTGAGGACAATTAACCATAGGATTTAAAACTTCCTCTCAGGGTGACAATATCACAGACAGTTCTTTGGAGGCCTGTGGTGACCTGACTGTTGCTAAGGCTGGGTATGACACTGTTCATGCTGAGCTCAAGATAGAACTTTCTCGTCTAGTGAAAGTTTAGAAAGAACAGGAAAAGGCAGCTTTGACAAGCCCACTGCTTGGCTGGCCTCCCATTATGTCATTACTAGTGATTCTAAAGTTACAAGCCCTACTACTGTTTTGATTCCCTTTGAGAAAGAATTTTTAAGAATTTTAATTTTATGTTTATGTATTGTTAAGATTCCAACACCTGATTGTTCATTTACTCTCGTCAGATTTTTGTAAAAGAGCCATATGCACTGTTTAAGAAGACGGTCAGTGCAAAGACTCATCTCTGATTATAATATACTCTGGAGGTTTTGTTAGATGGTATGTGTGTGGCGTAGGGGGAGAGTTTGGTGTCTAGAGTTGTGTGTGCAGTTTTACAATAGTTTCCTGGTAGGATCTTTAAAAAATAGTACTACTTTTCATAGATAAATTCCTAACTAAAAACCACCTGAGTTGATAGAAATGAGAGTCAAGAGAAAGGGAGAGATTGTAGAAGAAACTTAATGGAGCTGAAGGGAAACTGATTCCTGTACAGCTAATTCCTGGTACTGAAAAAGGAAGAAGATAACTTAGTACTCAGAACATCTGGCCCCCATCCTGTGTCGTTCCTTTTATCCATAAACTCTAGACACTTGGCTTTCATGAGCCTGGGTACCACATGTATAGGCTTCTTAACATCCCACTTCCCGGTAGACAGAGCCCAACGTCAGACATCTTCTAAAGCAGTTTTAGTGAATCTTCCTCTTGTAATCAGAAAAGGCTAGAACAAGGCATTTCCATAAATACTTCTCCTAAAAGATGATTTAAGGGCAATGCAAAATATTTTGATTAGATGTATTTGGAAATATCTAATAGCCACATGATTAGATGTGTATGAGTAATTAGCCGTTTGAAAAGCAAGTGTATGCTGAAAGAGATTTACAGGAAGACATTTTCCTGTTAATGTGTCACTTCCTTTTTGACTCAGAGGAATTTAGTGGAGGATAGCATTTCCCAAAACAAGTTGAAACCCCACATTAGCTTCTTCCGCTGACCTAAGGGAAGAATCCAAGCAAGTTACCCTCAACAGAAAACATCGTAAGTCTTTCAGCACAGCACCCTTTGATTCTTTATATTTGCGGGCCATGGAGAGAAAGTCTTGTGCTCTGTGAAGACTGAAGAATTCGTCCAAATGTTATCCTGTGTCATCCTGACCTAGCCAAGATCTTTTCCTCTTTCTCTGTTTTTTTCCTTTTCTTACTTCCTCCCTTCTATTCCTCTTTATTTTTACCCCACTCCCACTTCACCTCTTTTGCTTTAAAAAGAATTTGCTGTCCTGGAGGTGATGGCCCTTGCCTTTAATCCCAGCACATGACTTTAATCCTCAGGAAGCAGAGGAAGGTGGATCTCTGAGTTTGAATCTCTGAGTTGAGGCTAGCCTGACCTACAGAGTGAGTTCTGTATGACAGCCAGGGTTACACAGAAAAATCTTGTCTCAAAAAAAAAAAAAAAAAAAAAAAAGTAAGTCAGTAACTAAGAAAGAAAGAACACTTACTGAAAAACATATGCACATTTGTCTTCCTGCTAGAGGATAATACCCAGGGATAAAGTATAAATGTACATTACAGTGAGATCACAACTCCCAAGCTACAGGTTTATCATGTGTTATGTCAAACTTTGAGCATCTTCTTATTTCAAGGTGAGAGTTTTGATGTTCTTTGCATCTAGGTCAGATTCTAACTCAGCTCCAAAGTTACCTATTAGCTAAGGCTTTACTTAATCTTTAGGAGACTCTGATTGGTTTAGAACTTTAGAGTGACTTGTGTGGTATCTGGGCTTGAGCAATTGTATGAATCTCATTGCCCTTCCTATTGCCTTTAGTACACTTACTATTGTTAGTGGTTATGTTTTCTTATAGGTAATTTATGTCATCTTGATTAATTGTATAACCAGACAGACAAAGCAGCAGCCTAGACACTCCATTCCCCTGGGCTGTCTGCTGAGCCTACAACAGTGTAGACATTTCATCTTGAATGAATAAATCAATAAAATCTACCTTATACCCACTACTATTTCAGTACAAAATTGGCACAAACAATTACATGATGGGTCAATAAATAACTTTTGTTATTATTACATGGTAACTTTATTAACATGTGTTTCCTATTTTTTAACCTTCTAACTCATTTTCTTTTCCAAAATCATCTAATAAATACTGGTTCCATATTGGGCCTGAAGTTATAGAGCTGAACATGAAATGATGCCCACCAGCTTGTGTTAAGAACTCGGTGGATTGATTTAAAATATAAACATGTCAAAAATAAGTACAATGAGATCACACTGGTGGAAGAAATAGGAGGCGAAGAGGGCACTGGGAGCCAGGTACCTGCAGCTGAATACAGGGATTATTACAGGAAGACACTGCACCTGGCACTTCTGCCATTATTGCAGCCGCCCCCTCCTCCTCCTCCTCCTCTTCTTCCTCTTCCTCCTCCCCCTCCTCTTCCTCTTCATTTGGTTTCCTCCTCTTCTTTTGAAGGTGAGGAGACAAATTTTATTTATTTGTTTCCAAAGATGTGTATGTATATTTATATATATATGTGTGTGTGTGTGTGTGTGTGTGTGTGTGTATAATTGTTCTGGAGGGCTGAACCCATATCTCAAGAGTTGTTCATACACATTCTACTAGCCCCAGGCAAGCTGAGACTTTGTGTTCTCACATACACTTTTAATCTAAAAGTAACCTCAACACCACTACTAGAAAAGATTGCCAGTTGAATTTTTCTTGGGAGATGTAGTTGATTCTGCCTAAGGGAACCTTTTCACATAAACTCTTGGATATATTGATTGTCATCATTTTGTGATCTGTTGTAATTTTGTATTTTTTTTTTTTGCTGTATTTTATCAATTATTACCTCTTTTTCCTTTTCTGAGAGCTAGCCTGGGTTCTCTACAATGGTTTGCCTTACATTCACATTAGTGTCTCTTGCTCAGGGCTGTTGACAATTCTGTTTTGTTTTGTTTCATTATCTGTGCCACTCATTATTGACATGGTATACCGTTGTATCATGTGTTTTTCTAAGACAGTCTGTTTTAGACAATGAAAAGCTTGTGTAAAACTCATCAAACATACACACACACACACACACACACACACACACATTGTGGGACTCTGTTGGTTAAGGTCGAAGTCTGACATTTCCAGATAGCCACAGAGCCTGGTCTATAATGGTAGACTCCCTTTCTCAGCAGGGTTCTCTTTCCCTGATCTGGGGATCCCCAGATTCTCAAAGGAGCATCACATAGCCCTCAGGGAAGATTACAGGCCTCAGCCTTTCCTGATAGAAGCTATTCAGCAAGCACCTGAGGAATCCTGGAAATGTCCCACTCTCTGCTAAGGAGATCCTAGCCTTCAGCAAATGACTTTTACTCATACCTGGAAGTTCTTCTTCCACCCATAGGATAATTAAGTACTGTGTGCTCCTTCCTGTGATAGGACCCCATGCTACTGCATGTAAATAAGGCACTGTACCACTGCACATAAATCAAGTATCCTGGCACCTCTAGCTCTAGCTAATCGGACACACTCACTCTCAAACCTCTCCCCATTGCCCAAGGCTTATAAATCCATGATTCATGAAAATAAAGGTTGGCTGGCTTGTCCTCTCACACCATGACTGTCTGATAGTGCATTTATTCTGGGGAAGGATCGACCCGGATGTAGTAATTGACCAGCCGGCCTGCCTTTAGGGCAGCTTCCGGTATTCACCGGAATCCTCTGGCATGCGTTAGCACGGCAGCTTAAGGAAGAGTTATAACACTTGCACACTTGTTTGTGGAGCTTCCTGGTCTCCACTGCCATCAGATACCAGCAAGTTCATTCTAAAAGAACTAGGTTGTTACACTCTGGAAAATTCTTTCCACACTCTGGCCTAGTGCATAGGCCTTGCCCTAAAGTGCTCTAGTGGTTCCTGAGAGAAACGGAATCTTTTTTTAAATTTTTTTTTTTTATTAATTTCTTCTTGTTACATCTCAATGGTTATCCCATCCCTTGTATCCTCCCATTCTTCCCTCCCTCCCATTTTCCCATTATTCCCCACCCCTATGACTGTTCCTAAGGGGGATTACCTCCCCCTGTATATGCTCATAGGGTATCAAGTCTCTTCTTAGTAACCTGCTGTTCTTCCTCTGAGTGCCACCAGGTCTCCCGCTCCAGGGGACATGGTCAAATGTGAGGCACCAGAGAGAAATGGAATCTTTGATCATGAAGTCCTCTGTTGTCATCTGGAAGCAGGAAGCAGCTGTACTGCCCCACCAGACACCAGGCCACCCATTGGGAGCTGAAGGACCTCTCTCTCTCTCTCTCTCTCTCTCTCTCTCTCTCTCTCTCTCTCTCTCTCTCTCTCTCTCTCTCTCTCCCTCTCCTCTCTCTCTCTCTTACACACACACACATACACACACACACACACACACACCACCCTTCCTATTTACATAGATGCATTTATGTTTATCTTTCTAGATATGACTCATTGGTTTGCTGAAGAAGAAATAAACAATGCAAGTAAATCCTGATACTCCCAGAATGGTTAAGAGAAAAGAAAACGTTGATCAAGGAATTACTAACATTTTTAGTCATAGGCTGGGTGTCAGTATATATTGTCCACCTCCACCTCTGTGTCTGTTAGTTAAAGAGAAAAGCCTGCTAATGGCATCCATATCTACAGAAGCTTCCAGGATCACAGGAGGTTGTTGGGAAGGATGATCAGGAAACCTTTTATAGGAAATCACTTGAACTAAATTAAATTGTCCCGTTCACTAGATTCTAGAGGAAGGAGTGAGGACTGTGCTCTAGAAAAGCCATTGGCACTGCAGCTCTGGGAGATGGATTTAAAATAACAATGTGAGCTGTGTAACAGTGGCCTACAGACAGGTTCTTAGGATCAGCTTTCTGGAAGACTCTCATTTCTGTAGTGTAGAAGATGGATTTACACCACTAATCTTGAGCCTTATGGTGGCCTGAGAAAATAAATGAAACTTAATTTCTCTTTTATTAATTTCATTGAGTAGAAAATACTAAGGTACACATTCCAATATACAAACATTAACATTAATGTGCCATAAGCATAAAATCAATGGTGATTTTTCTGTGAAATAGATTTGAAACAGCATCTTTTATCTTTGCCTGGTAAAAGAATAATTATTTTACCTGGACTGGATTTCTGGACTCTTGTATGTTCTGAGGATTCTTCAGAAAGTTGCTTCATATATATCATGTATATTTTAAGTGAGCAATACGTTTAGGTAGAGAGAGCAAGAAGAGAGAATTTCTTTAAAAATCAAAGATGTAAATAGTTAAGACTTTCCTACAAGCAATCATTGAAATACCTCTGAAGGTATTTCCAGTTTTTTCCTCTTTATCAGTCCTTGAAATTATCACATCATTTATAGGGAATGAATGTGACTAATAAGCTTAAAAATACAAGGGCCTTACTTCTAACTACTGGAGAAGACACAGTATTTGGGAGATAGCCAAATGAAGAGGGCTTGGTTAGTAATTCTTCATTGATGGCACACACAGGACTGGAACCTTGAAGAAAGTGTATTCATGAATTCTGCATTTACAAACTGCTCCTTAGCTGGTCAAAGAAGATGGAGAGTTTTATGTATCAGATAAAGAGATAACTATATCTGTTATCCATTTTTATTACACCAAAAAATTTAAAAGATAATAATCTAATTTCAAATAACAGTTACCTCTAAATTACATATATTCTTTCTTTATCATGCTTTACTTCTTTGAAATTGGGCATCTCCTACAAAGACTGACAAATGAAACTGTTTAGATCCCAGAAAAAGAGAGGGTTAGGAAATCATTGGAACTACCCTATGATGTCAAATTTTTTGGGTAAACACAAGCTCCCTTCACCTTGTGATAAGGGGTGTGTGTGTATATGTGTGTGTGTGTGTGTGTGTGTGTGTGTGTGTGTTCTGCCTTGGCAGAAATGTTAAACTTGAATGCATTTTCCACTCATTGTCGTTGAAGGTATTGTGCTCTGTGCGATAAGAACCAGTATAACATAGGTGAAAGTGGTCAGTCTGTTACTAGAGCCGAGTTGTCTGTCCTCTGAGGACTGAGCCTCACCGAGCTTTTGACATAACTAAATGCAACCTTTCTCTAAAACGGATGAGTGGGATGATTAACTCATGGAGTTACTACAAAGATGATCGTAGGTTAACAATCTCTGTATAACTTTTCTCAAAGTAGCAAGCACTCGGTTTCCTACTGTGAACCAAGAATGGTTCTTCCTGCCTAGTTAACATGGATCAGGTGGTTGTCAAAAAATAAAGCACAAAACAACAGCAACAACAATAAACAAATCTGCTGTCTGAACATGATGAGCACTTGACAATAAAAAAACAAAAAAGGAGTGTTAGGAATGAAGCTATTCTTGTTGGAATAATCACAGAAGAATTCTTGAAAGATGCCACACAGAACTAAGACGTGGGCTTGAAAAGTGTCCAACTGTAAGTAGCTATGTGGAAAAAGGGGTTTCTAGACACAGGACCTATAGTTTACAAAGTCCACAGTAGAAACGCTTAAAGCAGTTTAAAGCAGCCATCAAGCATAGAGTTGAGTTTTTATTTTTGTTGGGTTCAGGATGGAAGCGAGAAAACTCAGTTCAGATATGGAAGCTTAAAATGAAAGCTTTACTTTCTGAACTCAAGGAGGTGGCCAGCCAGGATCTGAACTGCATCCCCGAGGGGAATCTGTACTGCATATTTAAAGGAGGAGATGGGTGGGCTGCAGCACTGTCCAATCATATTTTGTCATACAAGATTGAGCAGAGAGTTTCCATCAATCAGGATAGGAGGAGGTCCCTGGGCCTGAGAACATGATACTGTTTGACCCTGTCAGCCAGATGGAGATGTTGTCCTTGAGGTGTCTGGACTCAGGCAACTGTTGCTTAAAAGGTGTCCCTTAGATGTCTGTATTCAGACACCTGTCTCCTTACAACAGAAGCTGTTCAGCTATCAGGAAGCACCCAGCTCCCCTAGGGCCTGGGACCTTGAACTTAGTTTCTCCGTATGATTGAATAGAGTCTGAAAACAAAGTGCTAATATTTGGAATAAGTTTCTTCTGCTCATTCTCAACATTTGGAAGTCAGGGTGACATTGCCGTGTGTTTTGTATTTATTGATACCTTGAATAATGTGTAGCGAGCTAGACAGACAAGCTTGAGAAGAAGTGAGTCCCTCAGGACAAGAGTGCGGTAACCCCCCAAGAACAATAACAGTGGCATGGGCTAAGCGTGATATCATGAAGGGGGAGGAAAGTAGATAAAAAGAAACCTTTCATGTTAGTGTAACCAGGATGAGTTTAATATGGCTGGGCCGATGGAAAGATGTCTTGGTCTGTTTTGACAGGTACACATGTACCATATATCAACAATGGATATTTATTATAGCTCTGGAGTTTGGACAATTCATCATCAACATCTGGTGAAGGCTCACTTCCTGGTTCATAAATCATATTTTTTTTCGATTGAGTTCTCATATGGTGGAAGTGGTGAGAGGTTACTCAGGGGTGTCTTTCACATCCTGGTGGCTTTATCACCTCCCATGTGCCCCATCTTTAGAAATACAGCTTTTACATATACCGTTTGCCTCCCCACCCTGTACTCAGACCACAACAAAGAGGAAAGTTTTATAAAACAAAATAACCACATTTGTTGATAGTCCAGGCATTTTTTTTCTCCTTACTTACATCCAATTTCTTTTGGAAGAACATTTCCAGTGCTAGTCAAAGAACTAAATTATATCACTGGGCTCAAGTCCGATAAGAATTGGAGAATCGGTAGGAAATATTTGCTTCTATGTTTGAGTTGGCAAAGAGAAATGCACTTGAAGATTTCGTGCCCTCAGAGGTAAGAGATAGGAAAGCACTGAGGAAAGACAAGGCATTTGAGCGATGAGCGGCAGCAGCCTGCACATCTCTCCTGTTGCACAGGCTGCAAGGAGTATCGCCAGAGGTCAAGAGACCATGTTCCTCAGAAATAGCAGGCAGGATCTTTCCTACAGGAGCTAAAGCTAATGAAGTGAGGGACCTTCTGCCAGATTTGGTGTTTTAGATAATCACAGAAGTTGTTTCCTCAGATCTCTGTGATCCTCCCCCATCCATATCCCAGCAATGACCTTTCTCACTAACCTGACCACCGTAGCCTGCAGGAGCCAAAGGACCAGGAGTCTGCTGGTTTATAAAACAAGTCAATTACAGAGAAGGAATCTGAACAGCAACAGGCCTACCAGCATGGCTAAGTGGATTTGAGGAAACTGGTGGCATTTGGAGTGCTCAGGGCTCTGACAGTGTAAAAAGAGGCTCAGAAAAGAGAAATAAACAGAGGATAGATTGGAGGGATAAACTGAGGTTAAACATTTATGTTTAGACAACTCATAACCATTGTGCAATTTAATTTTATCTACATGTCAATTAATATTTATAGCATGTGACTAAGCAGGGATATAATTTAAAATTATCGGAGAATCCAAGATGGCGGCGAGCAGTGTGGACCACGTTTGGAGGCTCCAGTGAACAATTCAGGGAATTGCACAGATTCCTGAGCCAGGAACACCGAGGTCCGAACATCACGGCAGCAGGAGTGCTCCACGGTTCGGAGGGACCAGGGTGCGGAGGACCTGCGTGCCCCTGCACACGGGAGGAGTGTGGTTTTTCTCTGATCGGAGCGGCAGCGGCAGAGGCAGCAGCACCAGCGGCACCAGCAGCAGTGGCTGAGGCACCACCTCAGCTCAGCGGCAGCTCCCCTGCGGTGACACAGTCTGGGCGGAGCACTTGTTCCACCACTGGCGCTAACTCAGAGCAGCCGCAGTTCTCCTGCTGTGGCACAGGCTGGACAGAGCTCTCGGTTCCACCAGCTCTAAGACTCTGGTTGGACACAGAGTGCAGTTTGAATCCAGAATTCCTGGCTGAGATTGGTGGTCAGTTCGGGCCCTGAGTCAATAACTGACCACAGCACGCACTTTGGGCCAAAAGGCCCTAGTGGAGCTTGGTGCGTAGTCCCAGCCCAAAAATTCTGGCTGGACCCTGTGTGCATTTTGGGCCCAAAATCCCTAGCTGAGCTTGGCAGACGGTTCAGGCCCTGAGAATCTAGCTGAGTTCTGCCCGTGGTTCAGTCCCAGTGCTCCTGGCTGGACTTGGCAGGGAACACAGAAGGCTGTGGATACCTTGGCCTGACCCAACGCTCATTCAGAGACCCAGAACAATTGCAGGATCCACAGCAGAGGGGGACTGAGGATCACTGGCTGTGAGAGACCAGAACAACAGGGCTAACCTCCTAACATCCACACCAGTGAAGCTTTGAGCTCGCAGCCTAGGGAAATCGTAAGAAAACAAGTGAATCTATCGTCAGACACCCTCCATTCAACTCTGGAAGCTACCCAACAAAAACAAGACGGCAAGATGTCTAAAGGACAACGAAAAAAGCCATACGCAAAAAAACCCCAAAACAACATGGCGTCTCCAGTTTCCAGCTATCCCAAAGAAAACCACCCAGAGAACTCAAATACAACGGAAATACAAGAAAATGACCTCAAATCCTTAGTAATGAGGATGATAATGGAGGAAACAAATAAAATTCGTAATCAAATGCAGGAAGACGCAGACAACAGGTGAGAGACATAAAAGAAGCACATAGAGTGGAACTGGAAAAATTGCAGGAAAATGCAAACAACCAGATGAAAGAAATAAGTAAAACGGTTCAAGCTCTGAAGACCTATAAAGAGCAATGGAAGAAACTCAGGAATATACAAAAAATCAGATGAAAGAAATCAAAAAATCAGTTCAAGATCTGAAAATGAAAATGGATTCAATGATAAACACACAGACAGAAGAAAAATGAGAACGTGAGACCTCAGAGAAGAAGGCGAGCAACACAGAGGTGAGCTTTTCTAACAGAATCCAAGAGATGGAAGAACAAATCTCAGGGCTAGAAGATACAATCACAGATATTGAATCAACCATTAAAGAAAATGCCAAATCTGGAAACTCCTGACACAAAACATCCAAGAAATTAAGGACACCATGAAAAGAAGAAATTTGCGGATAATAGGCATTGAAGAAAGAGAAGATATCAGACTCCAGGGCCCAGAAACTATTCTCAACAAAATCATAGAAGAAAATTTCCCCAATCTAAAGAAAGAGATGCCTATAAACATACAAGAGGCCTACAGAACACAAATAGAATTGACCAGAAAAGAAAAACTGCCCGCCACATAATAATCAAAACACAAAAACATGCAGAACAAAGAAAAAATATTAAAAGCTGCAAGGGAAAAGGGCCAAATAACATTTAATGGTAAACCTATCAGAATTACACCTGACTTCTCAGCAGAGACCATAAAAGCCAGAAGGGCCTGGACAGAGATCCTGCAACCCTAAGAGAACACAGATGCCAGGCCAGACTAATTTACCCAGCAAAATTATCAATAACCATTGATGGAGAAAACAAAATATTCCATGACAAAAACAAATTCAAACAGTACCTATCCACAAACCCAGCTTTACAGAAGGTACTAGAAGGAAAACTCCATCCCAAAGGGTCAAGCTACAACCAAAACTACCCAGGAAATAGATAACTATCCCATGGCAAAAACACAACTACACAAACGCTCGACTGGAAACAACATCAAAATTAAGACTCTTAACAGTCACTGGTCATTAATATCTCTCAACATCAATGGCCTCAATTCTCCAATAAAAGACACAGACTAACTGAATGGGTACATAAACAAGACCCAACAGTCTTCTGCATCCAAGAAACACTCGCACCCATAATGAAAGGCATTACCTCAGGGTAAAAAAGGTTGGAAAAAAATATTCCAAGCAAATGGTCACAAGAAGCAAGCAGGGTGTAGCCATTTTAGTATCGAACAAAATAGACTTTCAACCAAATTAATCAAAAGGGATGAGGAAGGACACTTCATACTCATCAAAGGTAAGTCAACCAAGATGACATCACAATTCTGAACATCTATGCTCCAATACAAGGGCACCCACATATGTAAAAGATCTCCTAAAAAGCTTAAACCACACATCGATCCCCACACAATAATAGTGGGAGACTTCAACACCCCACTCTCACTGAAGGATAAGTCATTGAAACAGAAACTAAGCCGAGAAATAACATCATTAACCAATGCCATGGGTCAAATGGATCTAACAGATATCTATAGAACCTTCACCCAAACAAGAAAGAATACACCTTCTTCTCTGCACCCCATGGAACCTTCTCCAAAATTGATCACATCGTAGGTCACAAAGCAAGCCTCAACAGATACAAGAGGATTGAAATAATACCTTGTATCCTATCAGATCACCATGCTCTTAGGCTGCAATTCAACAACAACAGAAATAACAAAAAGCCTACACGTTTGTGGAAACTAAACAACTCTCTGCTAAATGACACCTGGGTCAGGGAAGAAATAAAGAAAGAAATCAAGGAGTTTCTGAAATTCATGAAAATGAAGAAACAACATACCTAAATTTGTGGGATACATTGAAAGCAGTGCTAAGAGGAAAAATTCATAGCACTAAGTGCCTTTAAAAAGAAATGGAAACATCGCACATAAGCATCTTAACAACACAACTGGAAGCCCTAGAAAAAAAAGAAGCAGAAACACCCAAGAGGAGTAGAAACGCCTGGAAATAATCAAACTCAGGCTGAAATTCACAAATTAGAAACTAAGAAAACAGTCCAAAGAATCAACAAAACCAAAAGCTGGTTCTTTGAGAAAATCAACAAGCTAGACAGACCATTAGCCAAACTAACTAAAAGGCTGAGAGACAGTATTGAAATCAACAAATCAGAATGAAAAGGGAGACATAACAACAGACACTGAAGAAATTCAAAGAATCATAAGATCCTACTTTGAAGGCATATACGCCACAAAATTTGAAAATCTAAGGGAAATGGATGATTTTCTTGATCAAGTTCACTTGCCAAAGTTGAATGAAGAACAGATAAACAAGTTAAATAGTCCCATTTCCCCTACAGAAATAGAAGCAATCATCGATGGTCTCCCAACCAAAAAAAGCCCAGGGCCAGATGGTTTCAGTGCAGAATTCTACCAGACCTTTAAGGGCGCGCTAATACCGATACTCTTCAAGCTACTCCAAAAGATAGAAATGGATGGAAAATTACCAAATTCATTCTATGAGGCCATAGTCTCATTGATACCTCACAAAGACTCAACAAAGAAAGAGAATTTCAGACCAATTTCTCTTATGAACATAGATGCAAAATACTAAATAAAATACTTGCAAAACGAATACAGGAGCACATCAAAGATATCATTCATCATGACCAAGTAGGCTCATTCCAGGCATGCAGGGATGGTTTATAATACGGAAATCCATCAATGTAATCCACCATATAAACAACTGAAAATAAAAAAACCACAATGATCATCTCCTTGGATGCAGAGAAAGCAGTTGATAAACTTCAACACCCATTCATGTTTAAAGTTTTAGAGAGATCGGGATACAAGGCACTTTCCTCAACATAATAAAGGCTATATACAGCAAGCCAATGCCAAAATCAAAGTAAATGGTGAGATACTCAAGGAAATTCCTCTCAAATCGGGAACAAGGCAAGGCTGCCCACTCTCTCCATATCTCTTCAATATAGTACTCGAAGTTCCTAGCCAGAGCAATAAGACAACAAAAGGAGATCAAGGGTAATCCAAATGGGAAAGTAGGAAGTCAAATTATCCCTCTTTTGCAGATGATATGATAGTGTACAATAAGTGACCCTCAAAACCTCCACCAGAGAACTCCTAAAGCTGATAAACACCTTCAGCAAATTGGCTGGATACAAAATTAACTCAAAAAAGTCTGTAGCCCTTCCTATACACAAATGACAAGCTTGCAGAGGAAGAAATTAGAAAACCACACCCTTCACATTAGCCACAAGCATATAAAATAATCTAGGAGTTACCCCTAACTAAGCAAGTGAAGGACTTGTATGAAAAAAATTCAAAACTCTGAAGAAGAGATTGAAGATGACTGAGAAGATGGCGTGATCTTCCTGGCTCATGGATCGGGGAAATTAACATATAAAATGGCCATCCTACCAAAAGCAATCTACACATTCAATGCAATCCCTATCAAAATAACTACACAATTTTTTAAAGACATTGAAAGTTCAATTCTGAACTTCATATGGAAAAACAAAAAACCCAGAATAGCTAAAACAATCTTGTACAATAAAAGATGCTCCGGAGGAATCTCCATACCTGATCTCAAACTGTACTATAAAGCAATAGTACTTAAAACAGCATGGTACTGGCACAGCAATAGGCTGGTTGATCAGTGGAATCGAATCGAAGACCCAGATATGAATCCACACACATATGGTCACTTGATTTTTGACAAAGAAGCCAAATCCATTCAATGGAAAAAGGATAGCATCTTCAACAAATGGTGCTGGTCTAACTGGAGGTCTATGTGTAAAAAAATGAAACTGGACCCATATTTGTCACCTTGCACAAAACTCAAATCCAAGTGGATTAAAGACCTCAACATAAAACCAGAGACACTAAGCCACTTAGAAGAAAAAGTGGGAAAGAGCCTGGAACATATTGGCACAGGAGACAACTTCCTGAACAGAACACCAACGGCCCAGGCCTTAATGTCAACCATTAATAAATGGGACCTCATGAGGCTGAGAAGCTTCTGTAAGGCAGGAGACACTGTCAAGAGAACAAAGCGACAGCCTACAGACTGGGAAAAAATCTTCACCAACCCTACATCTGACAAAGGTCTAATATCCAAAAATATAAAGAACTCAAGAAATTAAACACCACAAACCGAATAACCCAATTGAGAAATGGGGCTTGGAACTAAACAGAGAATTCTCAACAGAGGAGTATCAATGGCTGAGAAACACTTAAAGAAATGCTCAACCTCCTTAGTCATCAGGGAAATGCAAATCAAAAAACTCTGAGATTTCATCTTACACCCATCAGAATGGCTAAGATCAAAAATTCAAGCGACACCACATGCTGGCGAGGATGTGGGGAGAGAGGAACACTCCTTCATTGCTGGTGGGAATGCAAACTAGTACAGCCACTTTGGAAATCTATCTGGTGCTATCTCAGAAAAATGGGAATAGGGCTTCCTCAAGACCCAGCTATTCCACTCCTTGGAAATACCCAGAAGTTGCTCCAGCACACAACAAGAAAATTTGCTCAACCATGTTCATAGCAGCCTTATTTATAATAGCCAGAACATGGAAACAGCCTAAGTGTCCCTCAGTAGAAGAGTGGATAAAGAAACTGTGGTACATATACACTATGGAATACTACTCAGCTATTAAAAACAAGGAATTCCCGAAATTTGTGGATAAATGGATTGAGCTAGAAATGATCATAATGAGTGAGTTAACCCAGAAGCAGAAAGAATCAAATGGTATATACTCACTTATTTCTGCATACTAGCCCAAGGGGCATGTCCCACGAAAGCCTTCACTTACCAGGAAACTGGGACAGAGGGGAAGGCATCCTATTGGGACTCTAAATGAGAGACGCATGGGAGAACAGCAAAATAAAAGGATCCAGAGGATCCTAGAAATCTACAAGTAGAACAATATGATAGGCAGATTTGGGCCAGGGGTCCCTCTCAACTAAGGCAACCAGCCAAGGACAATACAGGAGGTAAACTTTAAACCCTTCCTGATCTAGCAAATGGTCAGAATATTCTCCACAGTTGAGTGGAGAGTGTGATACGACTTTCTCACGTACTCTGGTGCCTCACATTTGACCATGTCCCCTGGAGGGGGAGACCTGGTGGCACTCAGAGGAAGGACAGCAAGTAGCCAAGAAGAGACTTGATACCCTATGAGAATATATAGGGGGACGTAATCCCCCTCAAGAACAGTCATACGGGAGGGGAATAATGGGAAAATGGGGGGGGGAGGAATGGGAGGATATAAGGGATGGGATAAACATTGAGATGTAACAAGAATAAATTAATAAAAAAAAAAAAGAAAAAAAAATTTAAAATTATCAAGAAGTCACATTTTAGTTATACAGAACAATGCATTGAAGAAATCTGTTGCATATACTATTATATAGTTAATAAAATACAGTTTATGCTGGAAAGTTGTTAGAAGTAACTTTTACATTTTCTTAGCACAAATATGTGCGCTAACATGTATTCTAATTAGCTTGATTTAGACAGCGTGACAGATTTTGGAAGACTCAGTTCTAAAAGGGATGCCTTCATCAAACTCAGGCTTCAAGGGCCAGGGAGCTATGTAGAAGAGGAGAGCAAAAGGTTGTTAGAGCCATAGAGACTAGAAGACCCCAAAGAAAGAGTGGCTCCCAGACACACCAGGACTTCCATGCATATGAGCTCACAGAGACTGTGGCAACGTATACGGGACTGCATAGTTTCAAGCCGGACATTGTCCCAGGACTGTGGTGGGGAAAGTAACATAGGCTCCCATCCCTAACCAACACAATGTCTCCAATTGACAACTGTTTATAAAAGAAAAGTAATTTTTTTCCAATGAGCAGATAAACCACACTTAAGAGCAAATGAACTCAATAACTTCATTGTAAAATTTTGTCTCATATTGCTTTGTTTTGGTATTTGTTGTCTTATTGGCCTTTTGCTTGTATAGTATGATTTCTGATTTTGTGGAGGTTTTTTGAGGAGAGCTGGTTTGTTTATATGTATTTCTTATGCTTTTGAGCTGTTTGTTTCTGTTTGGTTGGTTTTTTTTGGGGGGGTTGCCTTTTTTTCTAAAGAGAGAGAAAAGTGTGAACTTGGGTGGATGGGTAGGTAGGGAGGATTTAGAACGAGATGGTAGAGGAGAAAACATGAGCAGAATATAGAGTATAAAAAATCTATTATTGAATGCAAAACTCTGTTTTCAGTTCAAATAAGCTTACATATGAAATATGAAAAGTAAAACACTTATTGTAAAAGCATTTATATTAAAATACTACATTTTATACCATATGTATGACTTTTATTTGTTAATAAAAAAACCCCTAAAATACAAAATACTACATTAGCTACACTGTAGAGATTAAACTGACAGAAAAATCCAAGACAACAGAATAATTTTGTATTAACCACAGTTCTTCTATTGCCTATAGTTTGCTTGAAAACCCTTTACTACTAGCCTTGAACATGGGCTGTGTGTCTATGTCTCTGAGGTGAAAGATGAGCTACCCTAAGCAAGAATGTACACTCATGGATGCAGATGGGGGTTCTAGCACATGAAACCCAGTAACTAGGTACTAAAATTCTTGTCTGATGACTGCTTGATCTCTCTTGCAGGATTTGGTAATTAATAAATATATGGGAGTATTAGATATAGCTTTTCATTCTTGCAATAAGAATCTCTCAAAATGTGTGAGTTGACTCAAAATACCCATTTCCTCTAGATACCTTTCAACAAAGAAGATCCAGGGTATAGCACAATGACCTGGGGTGGGGGTGGGGATGAAATATTTAAGCTATAAAACCGAGCCTCTCTCTCGCAAAGACTTGTGCCATCTCACGATGCCAAGAATTATCAAAGCTCACAGTACCAGCACTTAATCTAGCACCGTATCTAGCATCTAGGGACCCTAATAAGGTGTGAACTCTGGAGGGCTCTTGCCTTCTACTCTTTGCATGGCCTCTTTCTTGTGCTGATGCGGGATCTTCTGGTTCTCACAGCTTTTCTGAGAAGACAAAGACAAAGGTTGTGGACAGGATATTAGACTCTAGAAGGCTGCTCTAACCTAGCTAGTTCCCTAATAATCAGAGTCTTTTTAGATTAATAAATGCTTCAAGGCATAATAACTGGGCAGATTATCAACTGTCTAAGCTATTTTGCCATTTCTAAGTACACATCTCAAGTTACTTGCCATAATTGTCCCTACCTGGGCTACTTCTGTTTCATCAGGCTGGCCGTCATGGCCGAGTGCTCATGGTTCATGCCACTCATGTCATACCCATGACAACTCCCTTCTCTCCAGCTTCCTCTCCTCCTTCGCTCTCCCTCATAGTCCTCATCTGACCCCAAGCCCCAGATCCTAAGCTAAGCCTACCTTTCTTTCCGCCCAGCTATAGGCTGTCAGCAACTCCATTTAACCACTCAGAATATTGAAGAGCAAAGGTTACCCAACATCCCTGGGTGAAGATGAGAATGTGCTCATCTGGGTTGTAACAAGATCTTGGGGCCAGTATTTAGCATTTGAATACACAGCACCAGACCAACTCCCAACAGACAAGTATATTCCTGGCATCTCTAACTTTCTTGGGTCTTGACCACATCTTTGGTTTCCCCCTCACTGCTTCACATATCACCTTTCAATGGGCTTTCTGACAGATGGGAGACTTATTATATGTTGCTTCTCTTCTCTTACATACTTTTGAATATGAGTGGAAGTCTTCATGGTCCTATGACTCTGACATTCTGTATACCTGCAAAACTAGATGAGTGTAGATAAGACCAAGGTCTGCCCTAGCTATGACAGCAGCTGGATCCTCATATCTTTAGACATATTGGCCTCTACAGACCTAGATGTCCAAGAACAGTTTTTAAAAAAATATTGAAGAGTTACCTTTCTAGGAAGTCTTATTTGAGCAGGGTACCCTAAAGGCGTTCTCTTTTCAAGCAAAAGACTTTCGAAAGCCCTCGAGCCTACAACGTGTAGGATCTAGCCAATTACTGAGATCCCTTAATCACCTTTCCTATTCTCCTGATGAAATTTTTTGGTGTCTTCTTGCTGCTAATTGCTTCACAATGTATACCTTTTAAGCCTCAACATTATGCATGCTTTTAGACATAGCTGAACATTTCTCAAATTTATCCCTTCTCCATTTTGTTCAGGATTCTCACCAGTCAGCAGTGGCCATGGCCTTCATTTGATACTAGACTTTTATTACTCTCCTCTCTGAGATTAACGAATTCATCCCCTGCCTCTAACAAGCTCACAAATGGCCTCTATTCCAGTTTTAATACAGTCCTCATTTTCTTGTCTAAATTTCATAAGTACAATTTTGATATCATTAAAATAATTAACATTCTATTCTTCTTAAAAGAATCACTCATGAAACTAAACTTGAAAACTTTATCAGATATGAAACCTGCATGTTCAAACTTTGCTGTGTTTCTCCTTTAAACAAATCCCAAGTGTGTAAGAAATATGGTCACAGACTCATAACAAGGACCTCATTCTATGAAAGCATTTTTCTGTGTAGGTTAATTGTCTCATTGGTATAACACAGTCTATTTAACTGAACCAAAATATTTATTTCAGCTCCTGGCTTTAAGAGTTTCAGTGCATTAGGAGAGGGAGGAAATAGTGTATAGAAGCAGCTCACATCATGGCAGCCATGAAGCAGGCAGAGACTGGCAAGAAGACACAGCTTAAGCACATGCCCACAGTGACCGACTTCTCCCAGACCAGCCTTGCCTACTAACATTTCCAATGGTTTCCCCAAATTTGATAGTAGGTAGGGACCTATGCCTTAATATAATACTCCACAAGGGGAAAGCATTTGCAATGAGATCAGTTCACATATACAAGACTCCGAAGACACTCCTGCATGTGTCTCTGAAAGGAAAAAAAGTGCAGCAGAAAAGAAGATGGTTCTAATTTTCTGCCATTTCTGTGGAGGTGATTTTTCTTCCATGAAGAGCTTCTTTAAAAATAAATTAAAAGAAAAAGATAAGATGAAGTTAGAGAAAGGATGGGGCATTGCCTGTCCTTAGACTGTTGTGTGGTTGGTATTCTTTTTGCCTTTTTGGTTTTTCAAGACAGGGTTTCACTGTGTAGCCATAGCTGTCCTGGTTTGTAGACCACGCTAGCCTCAATCTCAGAATTCAGAGACCCAACTACCTCTGCCTCTTGAATACTGGCTATAAAGGCATACACACCACAGCCTGGTGGGATGGTAGTGTTTTTGAGGGTTTCTAGAACACAAAAGAGTGACGATATTTTGATAACAAGAAGATAAGGAATTTCTTAAGGAGTTCCGTTTTCTAGAAGTATAGGATTCTAATAAATTTGTACATTATCAGAAGAAGGTCTCATTGGCTTAGCTCAGTTTTCATTGTGAGAAGAGATATTCCAGCCTATTAAAAAAATTAAGTGGTCAAAGTTAAGAAGTCAATGGAACTAGTAATACTTAAGAGAATTTTTGTTGTGTGAGTGGGTTATGGAGGATGGTCTGAACGGATTATGGAGGAAACTATGATGGCTTTAGCTTTAGTAATGACTCTCACCATCAGTGAAGTTCCTAACAGACCAAAGGTCAGATGCAATTCTACATTAAGGAATACCCTGAGAATAATAAACATCATTTTCAAGAGTATCTGAAAGAATGGATAGATTGGATCAGGTAATCTGTGGGTGAACACTGTGTTCTTGACAGGTGGCCAGAAAAGAAGAAAATATGCAAAGAAAGAAAACTTTGATTACTTTTACTGGGTCTGGAACATTCTACTGTTCTCTCCCTTAGACAGCAGAACTTGTGTCCACAAGGCTTCCAGACTTACAGCTTTAGACTCAGCGTGGCTTTCATGGCTCTGCTGATTTTGAGATGACTGGACTTCCCTACTGCTACTCTAGTTTGTTTCATCTGTCATGTGAAGAAGTAAAATGCAAGGAAGATTTTAAACTGAAACAAATTCAAAGATTATCCAAAGAAAGCAATTTTATTAGTTTAAGAGAAAAAGCTTAGCTCAAGCAAACTGTAAGTCTTACCAGTTGCCTAGAGGAGGAGGATGGAAGTAAAAGGGCGGAGGCGGGGAGCCTTGTCATTCATGTTGAGCTGGCATACTGGCCAGTAACATAGTAGGCCAGTAGCCACATGGTAGGGACAGGAGCTTTGGGGGAAAAAAGGATGTCCAAAATACCAGTGAAAGCATACTCAGAGTCTAGCCATCAGCAGAATTAAAAGCAAAACAAACAAACAAAAAGCAAATAGGGGCCCAGAAAAGTAGAATGACCCAGTTGAATGGGGTAGTTCACAGGAACTGGGCTTGGGAGCTGAGAGTTGTGAAAAGAAAAATACAGTATCTCATTAAAGGGACAATTATTCTCTTCAGCTTGACTAAAGGTGAGCCAGTCTTCCTAGGGGAGCCCTGTATCCCAGAGGGGTGGTCTCATTTTCCAAGTGATTGTATGGACCAATTGGGTTAGCTCCATTAAGTCTTGGGTAGCTTAGAATGTTAGATCTCAATCCAGGATAGAAATGTCATACTCTTGGTCAAAAAGAACTAAATTTGTCTTAATACTACTGGCAAAATCTTTTCCTGCTTGCGAGTGAATTGTCACAGTTTTTGTAATGATACATACAAATGCATAAGTGAGTGGATGTTTGCATTTATATGTTCGTCCATCCTGTTAGGTCTTTTTTGGTTTTTTTGGGGATGGCAGGGGTTGTTTTGTTTTCTTTTGTTTGACTAATCAACTTCCCTTTCCAATTTGATGACTTGAGCTAGTAAAACACAAAACAAAACAAAACAAAACAAAACAAAAAAACCAAACAACCACAAAAACAACATCCAAAACGAAAACTAATTTAAAACAGATACCTTGCTCAGATACCTATAAACAATATTTCCCAAGGCCCAAAGTCCTTCACCTTTACCTGAACTAGTCTAATTTTCAAGTGGTTCTATCCACGGCACTTACTCTCTCTTCTACCTGGAAGCCACCACCTATGTCTGGGTTAGTGACAGAGGAATCTATCCTGCTTTCTCTACACAAAAATGAAAACTCAGCTGCCTCATACAACATAGCATTCCTGCAGAACAAATCTGTCTGACAAGACTTGAAAACACAAACAGTTCAGCCTGAGGGCCTGACAGGGGAATTACAGGTTCAGACTCATTAGCTAATTATAGTACGTCAGATCAACTGTTACTTAAAAAAAAAAAAAAAAAGAGCAAGAGACTATTTCCTGTTGAATGAGATTCTTGAGAGCATTAGCATCTAATTTTCTGAATGATACTGCAGGGTACTGATATTTCCAGCTGCTTCTACAACAGGCACTCCTGTGCTGTGCTGCGAGAGCTGCTCAGAGCGCAAAGAAAGGAACTCTGCACTTGGGGCAAGGAGCTTCTTCAGAGCTTTGTGCATGAGATTTCATGTTGTGGGTTTCAGTTTGCCTTGTGTCTACTTTCAATTTTATGGATCTAAGAATTCAAGTTTTCCTGGCCCTGTCTCATTATTTTTATAAAGCTGAATACATGCACATTGGTAAATTTGTATTTGAGACCGAAAAAGAATTATGCAGAAATGTCGGTAAAGGCTGTAATAATGCAAGTATATATGTCCATACATATCTCATCAAAATGCAGTTATGGAACATACATAAACACTTGGGAGTGAGGTGCCCAGGGGAAACTGGATATTGCTCATCTATTCTTCCACTCTGAATTGTGTGTTTTGACTGTGTGACATGACCCTCCCCATTGATGGGAGACTCTCCAAGCTTTCCTCTCTTGATTTCCTACAACCTTAGCCAACTTCTCCAGTTGGAGGATTCCAAACTTGGAATCTCCAGTCCTTTCCTCGCTCTGTATTTACTTGGCTATGGCTGGTCTCCTGCTGGTGGCTCAATTCAGTTTTTCTTAAACCCAACTCATAATTTTCCAAAACAGGTCTCCATTGCCATGTACTTAGCAGTATAGTGCCTGTAGGCTCATGCTTTCTTAAAACCCTGCTATGTGCTTTCATATAGCAGTGATTTCTACAGGATAATGGCCACATGCAATGTCCACTAGGTTCATTATAATCTTTGCTACTTTAGGTTAAGTATTCATTGCAATTGGGCTGAGTGACATGAGTCTATGTCCCAGCTACTCTGAAAGTTGAGAAGTGAAAATCAATCATTCAAGAACTAACTGTCCTATCGAATGACCTCAAAGCCCACCTGGGTAACTTAGTAAGGCACTATCTCAAAAAGAGAGCACGAGAAAGGGAGCTGAGGCTGTCATTCAGGATTATATCATTTCCTAGAAAGCACAAAGTCCTGGATTCCATCAGTTTCTTTTCTCAAAAGTCTTCACTAGGGTTTTCCCTAGCAAAATCACCAACAATACGCTGCTTTTTAAAAACATGTCTCACCCTGTAATGCAATAATACCAACTTCATAGATGCAACACTTATCCAGGCATTGCTGGGAAGTTTTTGATATATTTGGTCAACACAGTCCAATGCTGGCTTTCAGAGACTGTCTTTGACGGTATAGGTTAGCTTCATATACACGTACGCATATCCCCGTACTGCTCACAGTGCTAAGGCCTTCAGGGCTAACCATAAGGCTTCGAGGAA
Source organism: Acomys russatus (assembly GCF_903995435.1). Taxonomy (NCBI): domain Eukaryota; kingdom Metazoa; phylum Chordata; class Mammalia; order Rodentia; family Muridae; genus Acomys; species Acomys russatus. Next base: position 3,024,090 of record NC_067139.1, on the reverse strand, counting down.
GAAGAGACTTGATATAAACTATAGTTTTCAGCTCCTGTCCGGAGGTCTTGAACCTGGCCCATTGCTCTGCAGCTTTCAGTCATGCTATACCTCACAATTGTAAATCACAGTAATATCATGTACTTGTGTGCACCTGTATGCACATGGGACGTGCATGTCTATGTGGGTTAAGTAAGCATGTCTATGTGGTATCTAAGCCATTCTTTTAAGAACTCTGAGTGCATTTGTTTGTTGATTGATCTCATACTGTTCCTCTGATCCCACTACCACCCGCTTCCTGGTTTCAAAGAAACTTGAAAGTTTCTTTGAGATCACTCCCAATACCTCACATAGTGCTTTCTATATACTTTTATTTCAGTTATTATTCCTTCTCACCATTTTTTGAGACAGTTGATGGAGGTTTCTAAATCTAAGAATAAAAATAGAGTTCCAAATTCCTGATTTTCTTTTCATGTATCTCTCCATCCCAGACCCCCTGCCCTCCTCCCCCCCTGTTCCCACACCGCCCCCCCCCCAGCTTGCTCTCCTCTCCTCTACCTCTCTCTTCCTCTCTTCTTTCCTTTTTGCATTCTGGGCCTCACAGCCCAGGCTCAGTACAGCTAGGTAAGCACTTTCTATATCTCATAGTCCCAGTTTTATGTCTGGAAGACACAAACCTCAAGTCTCTGTCAATCAGAAATAAGAGAGTCCCTTATGTGTTTTCAGCCCAATGGAATTTCTATATTTCAGGAGCTAGACAGGGTCCATAATTTTGTTTTGAGCCTTACTCATATTTTGACAATAGATTTGCCATGATCCTCAGGGATTCTAAGCAGGGTCTCCTGGCAAACTGCCATGTTAAACAGGAATAAAGCTTCCCAGATTTCGTTAATCCATTCCATATATCCTATGAGGCTCAAAAACAATGTTCTTACAGAATGTACTAATTGGAGAGAGAATGTACTAATTAATTGGAGGTATGTATATAGGTCTATACATCTGTCACTACTGTTTGACCAACAGGATAGGCTGATGAATGGCTTCAAAGCTATATCCCTGCTGTAATCCTAGAATCAAGACTGACCTTGCATAGCAAAAGGCATGCATCACATGTGAGCAAGACAAAGTCTTCAGCATAGGAAGACTCTCTGGGATTATATAGGCGAAATGGTAATCTCAGGGGCCTATATCAAAGGAAGAGAGAAGTCGGTGTGATGATGTCAATAGGGAAAACACTGAAGATGCTGCACTGTAAACTTGGAAGTAGCTACAGATGAGCAATGTAAAATCAGCTCTAGCCTCCGAAAAAGCAAGATGCCAATGTCAACTTGCAGCTTCCAGAAAGAGTGAAGCCATTTTGACCACATTTGACGACAATCCAGGACACCTAAGCTCAAGAACCATGAGGCACCAAACAGAGTCATTTGTATTAATCTGTTATATAGCATCCTTGAGAAAAGAAGCCCATCAACCATTTGTACTAATTTCTCCTATCATATAGCTATAGTTTCCATTTCCAAGCTAGCACTCAGTAAGTAGCTCTATTTTGGGTGCTGTCCCCTCCCATCTCACAGTTCAGCTCATAAAAATCACCTGACAGCATTCTTTTCACGGGACACACATGGCAAAGTTAGTTTCTTCCAATAGGGGAAAATTACTTAACTCCTCCGTTTCTTGATTCATCTAAATGAGTATAACAGGTAAGGCTCTTGGACCTTAAACTGAGCTATTCTAAAAATGTAAGTGTTTTTCTGCAAATAAATTTGATTTGCATTTCAAGTCCCTCTTCCACAATTGAAAGAAACTGACCATAATATAATTCAAGTGTGGCCTCTTTGTCTTTCCCAGGGCAGCTCTGGATTAAGGAAACTAATAAAAAGTTTAGAAGGTGGCATGGTTGTCTTTCCACTGTGACAGCCAGTGGGAGGCATTCCTTGGTTAGCTCTGGAATCTGCTCTGTCCAGGTAGCTGCAAAATCTTTCCTATTCAAGGACACTCTGTACATATAATCTCTCTATGCTTCTCAATTTGGAAGAAATTTTAAAATTAGAGCCCAACAGAGCATTTGGATCCTATTGACATACAAAGGAACATTGTTCTTGCTGTAGTTGGTTCAAGGAAGCCTGGCTTTTTACTTACTCAGATGGGACTAGAATTTTCCTAGTAGTGAAGACTGAAAGGATTCTATATCCTCCTAGCCCCGGCCTGGGAAGGTCTGTCTAGTTGAGAGTCTAAAGGGAAAACTCACCACCATTCATTACTACCTCTCTTCTGTAGACATTAATGACACTAAAATCAAAAGAGAACCTTGGCATTTTGTTTTCTGGATTGTGCCAGTGCCCTGTGAGGCAACACATGACCACAACTTCTCTAATGTTCTCATAAAGGTCATGGCAAAGAAGAGTTAAACAAATGTTTTGAATTTCTGTCCCATGCTTTTCTCTTCAGACTTAAGCTGCTTTCCTCTGCTGGAGATCCAGATACAGGCTCTTTGTCCTTGCTTCCTGCTCAGGTTTAGCAATAGAAGGGCGCTGGCGGATGAGGAGGTTTGCCTATTGATTCTCAGATCACACTTTGCCTGTGGTACAAAGAGAGCCATGCCTGCCTACTGGAGGTTGTAGCTACTCCAGGTAGCCTTCTACACTGGGTTTATCCTCAGGGTGTTGTCATCATCTCTGAAGATATCTATAGCAAGCCTTCTGATGAGAGTCTTCTTAAACACTTCCTACAGATTCCGGTTTTCTGATGGGATGTAGATCACTAGAGGTGACATATTTTCTAAAGGATAAAAGATGCAAAAACAAACAACAACAACATAGAAACCTACTTCTTTAATAAGCTAAATTTAAAATGTAGTTACTAAAAAGGAAATAAAAATATTTTGTTACATGCAAATTGTCTCACCTTCACAGAGGTTGATGTCACAATACCCCAAGTCACTAAACAATGCTTCTATTTAAATAGATAGTGTTGACATGCCTTCAAGCACAGAGGATCTTTTCTTTTTTGCCTTATCATAGCACAGGACAAAGAAAAGTAAATTTCCATGTACTGTCATGTTAGGGAAGAGCATGTATACATCAGTAGAGACTCAAAATTAGTGACTGTAACATTCTTTGTATCTCAGCCATTCTGCCGACTTCATTTGGTGACAGACAGAGATTCTGAAATAAATGCAGTGTTTTTGAAACACATTTTCATTTTTTAAGAGAAGTTTTAGGTTCACAGCAAAGTTGAACAGAAAATATAAATTTATCCTGTCCTGAAATTAATATCTTTTTGCACTATATATTCATATATGCAATATATATGACTAAAATTAAACAATGCAAGTTGATAACTGAACAAACAAATCTCAAAATTTCAAAAGAAGAAATACAAATCATAAACACACACACACACACACACACACACACACACACACACACACACACACACACACACACACACCATTATTAGCCAGCCAAAAATTCAAGTTGGCTAGAATGTGGGGAAAAAAATGCTTATCCAGGGTTGATGGGCATTTCTACTAATTTAAAAACGTCTGTTCTGCTTATTCATCCTCTGTCTCCACTAGACCCTGGCTAATAGTGATCCTTGTTCTTTCTGCATAGTGTTGCTTTTCACAGAAGGCCATGGAGCTGGAATCATAGCGTAGGTAACGTTTTCAGATTGGCTTCTTTCACTTAGCAGTATGCACTTGTTTCCCCTGTGTCTTTTTATGGCTTCATAGCTCTTTTATTTTTAGTGTTGAATAATATCTTGCTGTCTGAATGTGGCACAAGTCCTTTTTAGTCACCTAATGAGGGGAAAACTGGTTGGTTTTAAGTTTTGGCAATCATTGGTAATGCATGTGTTCCAGTACACATTCGTGTGCAGGCTTCTGTGTGAACCTAAGTTTTCAACTCATTTTGATAGAGACCAAAGAATTTAACTACTGGATCATATGTTAAGAGTGGTTTCATTTTGTAAGAACTGCCAAAATGTCTCCTAAAGTTGCTGCATCATTTCACATTCCCAAAAGCGATAAGTGCATTTCTGTGGCTCCATGTCTTTGCCAGCATTTGAGTTTGGTATTTTAAGCCTGTCACCAAGTCCTTATGTAGGGCAATCTAATTTTCTTAATACAGTTTTTCATAACATACTATTCTGACCATTATTTTATGTTTATTTTCAATATATAATCTTTCTTGGTAAAATGTCTGCTCACATCTTTTATCTATTTTAATTGAGTTATTCACTGTTATTGTTTATTTAAAATTTTCTGTGCATACATTAGACAACAGTCCCTTATCCAACTTTTTTATCCATCGATAGTCTTTTTTTCTTTATATAGATTAAAATTTCAGGCCTAGACCACTTTTCTTTCTTTGATCACCTTTACTACTTTCTGTGAGACAGACCTAGTAATAGCGTTTCATCCTTTTAGTTTGCGGAGATGACTAATGCCTTTTCTTTAGAATGGTAATTTCACATGACATGGAAAAGCAAGCTGGCTTTGTTGTTTGTGTGTCATCACTCAGTGCTTCTGATTATTTTCTTCTTGTTTGCATTGTTTCTCAATAAAAGTAAGATCAATTCTTATCTTATCCATAGGTAAGGATCCTTCTGCTCCCATGAAGCTTATTTTAAGATTTTTTTCCTTTGGTTTTTATTTAGTTTTGGAATGATATGCCTAGATGCATGTTCTTCCTTTCTTCTTCTTCTTCTTCTTCTTCTTCTTCTTCTTCTTCTTCTTCTTCTTCTTCTTCTTCTTCTTCTTCTTCTTCTTCTTTGTCTTCTTCTTCTTCCTCCTCTTCCTCCTCCTCTTCTTCATCCACGTCTTCTGTGTTTGAATATCTTGAATTTGAGTTAGTGTCAGCATTAAGCTTGGCAAAATCCTCATTCTTAATTTCTTCAAATAGACCTTTTATAATACTATTGCTTTCTCTCATTTTTCTCTATGGCATATCCATTTATGTAATGATATCTTTTGTAATTGTCCATAGCTCCATAGTTTTATTTTGTTTGAGACAGTGATACAAGTAATTAAGGTCATGCTTGAACTTATTCCTCAGCCAAGGAATGTCCTGGACTTTGTATCCTCTTGCTTCTGACTCCAAGCTACTGGGATTACAGATGTGTGTGTGTGTGTGTGTGTGTGTGTGTGTGTGTGTGTGTGTGTGTATGTGTGCTTGTGTGCATCAGCCATACTCTGCACCTCTCCCTGGTCTCCAGTATTCTATTCTATTTCCTGGAGTCTTTCTTTTGATTTTTCTGTTTGGATCTTTGTTTTATTGACAAATCCTTAGTCTCAGAGAATTTTTATTGAGACATGTGTAGTTTCCTAATGAGCTCATCAAAGGAATCTTCATTTCTGTTTCAGAATGATTTTTCCATTTTGTCAGACATTTTTCTCCTTCCTATTTAATTTTAGAAGTTTCTATTGTTGTATCTTTAATCTCAGAGATTCTTTTTTCTGCCATACACAGTATAATAATAAGTCCAGTGAAAATAGCCATTTCTTTTAAACTCTTATGTGTCTCCAGTGCTTCTTTTTAATTGTCTGTTAGTTTCCATTTCTTTGTTTACACGACCTGTCAATTCTTACATGATGTCTGTTTCATTAGATACTGTAGCATATTAGTTAGATTTTTAATTTTAAAATTTCTTATTGAATCGTTACTGTTTCCTTGAGATCATCTGAGCCTGATTCTAAAATTTGTTCTGGCTCTTCAAATGGGAATGACTGTTGTTACATTTAAAAACACATTTCTTCTATTTCTTTTCTCAGTATGTAACATACACATGATATGCTGGCAAAAAGAGCTGTGCTCGATTTGTAATTGGCAGTGCACAGCAGTGAGTAAGTGTCCCATGGCTTTGATCACGCTTTGGTCCTCACTGAGAACGTCACAAGTGTTTCTTCGTTTTTCTTCCTCTCTAGGTTGGGAGTAAAAGCGCAGAATGAACAGAGTTGAGAATTTCCTTTCCCCCAGGTCATTTAGGCTCTGATACACTCCTAATGATTTAGGCTTTGGTGCAATGGTTTCCCTGAGGGCAGGTCTTGTCAAGAGCATGCACTGTTGGCACATTTCAGTGGTTCCTTGTCTCTTTCCCCTGCCAGATCTTTGATAGATTGTGACAACCTGTCAAACTCATAAAACTTATGGATCCCCTACCCACTGTGATGGAAATGGAAAGTTTGTACATGGTATTTTTAAAATGTAATTTAAAAATATTTAATAATAATAAAATCATTAGTATGATGCTGTTCACCGAAAGGTTATGATCCAAAGAACAGAGGTTTTCGTTCTGTCTTCCCTGACCGGTTCTTCAAGTCAAGTCCGGGCAGGCAGATCATGGCACATCTGCAGTAGACACAGGAGAGTCACAAATTTTGTTTACTGAACCAAGGCTCTTGTGCAGATTTGACTCAGGCTGTGAGCACTGACTTTCTCCAGCTAAAGGAGACTTTCTACTTGCTGTGGATTAGAAGGGGCCATGGATTTTTGGATCGTTCACTGGCAAGACCATGTTGAATTCTGTCCTTAAGCCTTTTTCACTAATGCCGACTTTCTAGGCGGGCCTGCACTTGATACTCACAGGATGAGCATGAGTGAAGAATGCAAGCTCCTGGTTGATCACTTACTGTGTGTCACTTGGCACACACTGTGGATGAGGCTGCACTATTAGTATCTGAAATGTTTGAGACTAATTATGCTCCAGGATTCTTGCTAATAATTAATGCACATTAGGATTTGTATTACTGTTAGCTTGAAATGTATCTGAGAGCATCTACAGGGACCCTGAAGGGCACACTAGAACATTTGACCCATCAGCTATCACTTCTCTTAAGCAGAAGAATGAATCAAAGCCCAAGAATCAAAGCGTGTCTGAGGACACATTGTAGTCATGGGTCAGATCTGATCTCAGCATGGTCTGCCTGGAAAGACCAGTGCTGATACACAACACACCAGGCTAGCCTGGGAAAGGTGCTTTGAGAAAGCCCCAGCTTCTTCTCTGCAACAGATTGAGTAAAGTCAGTGAAGGACCTTCTTCAGAAACCCCCTAAGCACCATGCTCAGCCTTTCGTCTTGAGTCATACGTCAGTCCTCTAAAGGCCTGCCCATGACCATTCACCAGCATCGGCCATTGCAGGGAAAAAGCTATGAAAAGAAGGGATACATGCCACTAAAAATGCTCACAATAGTGATTTTTTTTTCCAAGAAGGAGAGCCTAATTACCTTTCGAAATTCCAAAAATGTCAAACTGATTATGGAGTATGCTTTTTTTTTCTTATAACATCACATGCACAAGAGTTATTTTGGGATAATGAGCAATTTTAATCTTGCTTAATAAAAGCTATTCACAGGGCACTTTAGGAGGGATCTGCATATAAGTAGTCTTTCTAAACTACTTTCTCCTTTCAGTGGCATTTATTCAAGAGTATGCAAATTCTTTTAAAACTGGCAGCTAAATTTAGAAATCGGAAGGGCAAAGCTATAGACCTGAGTAAATTTTCTGTTTTTTTAAAAAAAGATATCTATAAGACAATGAAAGTAAGGAAAGAAAAAATGAATTAGAATATGAATTTAATAAGGTTTACAAACTATAAAAATTATGGTAAGAGAAACTTAATTCATGTGTTCAGATTTCCTCCTACATTTGAGGGTCATATGTGTAGATATGAAAAGAACAAATGGAAAATACTTGTTACCTCAACACTAGCATTCCTAAGAGTCATTTACTAACAGGCCACCTTATATTTGCAAAAACTTTACTTACTCTTTGGAGCTTTGGGGGAAAAAATCTAGACGAGGCTACAGAAGTATTTGTAAGCCTTGAGTGCAGCTTCCATCCTTGCTTGTTTCTCGGTGTGGGCCAGGAAACAACCATCAGAGGCATCACCTGACAGCTGGTTAGAAATACAAACTCCCAGCTTTACCTAAAACACACAGAAACAGACTCTGTGTACTACCACACTGCTGTCTCTACGGTTCCTCTCCTGTCCAAGGGGGAAACGAAGCACGAACTGAAAAGCAAAAAGAGCTGTGTTTGGAAGTGGCCTGTAATGTGCAAATTTTCAGTTTGCTCCTGGTTCCTCTATGTGTCTTCTCAGCAGATTACAGAAGGCCTTCTCACCTTGTAATATTGTTTGCTTATATTCTTTTTCTTTTTTTTTTTTTTTTGCATGTGTTCGTGTGTGTGTGTGTGTGTGTGTGTGTGTGTGTGTGTGTGTGTGTGTGTGTGTGTGTGTGTGTGCATGCGCGGGCCCACACACTGGCATATGTGCATGTATGAGAACATGTTTGTGGGAGCTTGTCTAGATGCTGGGAGTTCAAATTTTGGTTTTCCTGCTTGTTTGCATGGAGGGTGTCTCTTCCACTGAGCCATCTCTTAAGCTCCCACTACCCGGTTCTTTACTTATTCCATAGTAAGTAAAGTATGCCATAGCTTTGAAAAGTATTGCAAAAAATATAAATGTAATAATCTGTTTACAGGGAAAAGGCTACATGGGTGTAGGATAGTGCAATTGTTAATCTACTTATTATCTGAAAAATTGTTTCCCAGATAAAATAGATCTGCCTCTAAAGTCCGTTTCTCTTTGGTTGTAACATAGTTAAATTTCGTGCTTACCAACTAGCACACTTGATTTTTGTTAATGCTCTATTTATTACCGTACTGTCTTACTTGACAGGTAGGATTGAGTTCCTAGAAATCATCTAATTAATGTCAAACTAATATGATTTTTCATCGGTGAACATTTCCTCTGTGTTTTTCCTAAGGTAACATCTTTTCTTATGTCAGAAAGAGATGAATTACAAAACAAAGCTGGACATGCTGGAAGTTGCTGTGAGGAAGTAAAATGCATCTCACATTTAAAACACTAGTAAAGAGTAGGTATTTATCCTACAAATATTATGAGATGGCTACATATCAACCAGGCATTCATTGTTAAAGAAAAATTCCACAGGCTATATTTTAACCCAACCCAGATCTTCCAAGTATTCAGTGGCGATGGTGGTGGTGGTGGTGGTGGTGGGGCACTAGAAGCCTTTCCAGGAGTATTTTTCCCCAACCCCAGTTCAAATTGCTCACTCCATTTGGTTCTATTACTATTTCCTAACCCTACAGCCTAAATGCATACAGTTCTTTTACCAGATTTCTTAGATGTGCGGTCTAGCTAGATGCATAACCAGTACAGGTAAGGGAGATGAAGCATTCAGGAGCTCACAGAAGGTCACTGCTCTTAGCTAAACAGCTACTTACACCTTCTGTATAGTCATGTCCCAGATAGTCCCTCATCAGAGGACTCTACTAGTTTATTAGTTATGCTTTAACAGGAAAAATTATTAGAGAAGTTGATAACATCTTATACATTTTAAGAGAGAAAACCTAAAATTGAAAAGCAAATGTGTCTCCTTTGTTCTAAATTTGACTGGTCTACCATAGCACTATAAAATTATTCTACCAATAAAGTTAAATATCTTGGCATTGCTGTTGATAACTTGAGAATTATCTGTGTTGTTGAACTTTATGGGAATTCTCAGGCTCCTTGGTATCGGTCAGTTTTGTGGTGGGTTTTCCTCCCAGTCCCAAACTCCCAGAATGACAGCTCATGAGACCCACAATATTATTTAAATACATAGGCCATATAGTTAGGTTCTTCTCTGACTAGATCATAACTTAAAATAGCCCATTTTAATAATCTACATTTTGCCACACAGCTGGTTACCTGTGTCCAGGAACAATGGACCTATCCTTATTCTGTCAGCAGAATCTCCCATGCCTGGCTCTCTCCCAGAATCCTTTTTGCCTGCTGGACATCCCACCTCCTATTTCTCACCTCAGTTATAAGCTATTAAGTTATAATTGACAGGTGTTGTATCTATACAACACACAAGATATTCTCTCAGTAAGTCAGTCTTCGTAGATTGCTTTAATTATACCAGCATACTCACCTACTTAGCCCAATACCTCTCGTTGCAGTTTCAGGTTTTCCTGGGTCATTTTTTTTTTCTTCCCAGAGGACTCAGCTATGGATAGGAAAGCTTCCTACACTTAGTAACTTCTGTCTACTCTCTAATGTGCCTGTTACAAGGACTCAGGGCTGTGTTTGAGTTGCTAAAGTCCATCATGTCAGCATGGCTGAAGCCACTCACCATGACAGGCAAGAAGATGCCAAGCAAGACGATGAGTTACTGATGAATCTTGTAATGCTTACTAATTTGAAAATTATTTAGTAACCCTTAAACACAAAGGCTTGGTGGAATGAGGAATGCTTCCTTCACAGCTATACACACTTTGTGTTACACTGAGACACTTAACCATTATCAATCAGGACAGCTCTCACCAAAACCTCTTCTCAGCTAGGAAATATTTCTTTTCACGTTTCTTGAACCCATTTGAGTCTTAAGGAGCAATCCTGAATTTGTCCACCAGGAATTTGTTATATGCCCCCAATCATTTACACACACACACACACACACACACACACACACACACACACACACACACACACACAAAATTTATTCACATTACATCCTGATTGTAATCTCCTTGCTCTTATCTCCCTCTTCCCACCCTCCCTCCCTCTTCTGCCCTATTCCTTTCCTCTAGACCTCAGACAGGTGGGGACCTCCTTCCTCACCTTCTGACCAGAGTATTTCAGGTTTCATCTGGGTAGCCTGCATCCCCTTCTTCTGTGTTCCCACAGAGACTCTCTGCCAAGGAGCAATGATCAAATAACAGGCACCAGAGTTTGTGTCAGAGGTCGTCTCCCCTCACACACCCCATCCCCCACATGAAGAATGAACTGTCCATGGGCTACATCTGAACAATGGGTCAGGTTCTCTGCATGCAATGTCCTTGTTTGATGCATCAGTTTGTGCAGGTTCCCCTGGGTCCAGATCTGCCAGCCTTGACACTCTCCTTGTGGGGCTCCTGACAATTACCTCATTCTTCCATTCCCCAACTTTTCCACACAACTCACTTCACTTCGCCCAGAGTCTAGCTGAGAGTCCCAGTATCTGTCCCAATCCCCAGCTGGGTAGAATCTCTCAGAGCACATCTATGTTGGGCTAATATCCACTTATAAGTGAGTATATACCATGTGTGTCTTTCTGTGTTTGGGTTACCTCACTTGGGAAGATCATCTCTAGTTCCATCCATTTGCCTGCAAATTTCAATATTTCCTTGGTTTTGACAGCTGACTAGTATTCCATTGTGTAGATGTACCAGTTTCTTTATCCATTCTTCTGCTGAAGGACATCTACGTTGTTTCCAGATTTTGGATATTTCAAATAAAGCTGTTATGAATATAGTTGATCAAAATCCTTCTTGTATGGTGGAATATCTTTCAGGTATATGCCAAGGAGTGGTATAGCTGGGTTTTGAGGTAGCACTATTGCCAATTTTCTGAGAAAGTGCCAGATTGATTTCTAAAGTGATTGTACAAATTTACACTCCCACCAACAAGGAGGAGTGCTCCTCTTTCTCCACATCCTTGCCAGCATGTACTGTCACTTGAGTTTTTGATCTTAGCCATTCTGATGGATGTAAGATGGAATCTCAGAGTCGTTTTGATTTGCAATTCCCTGATGACTAGGGATGTTGAACACTTCTTTAAGTGTTTCTCAGCCATTCAATATTCCTCTTTTGAGAATTCTGTTTCAAGTTATCAGAATGCTTTAACATTGCTGTCTACTAGCTCTCAGCGCCGGTTCTCAGGGACTTCACTTATTTGCTTTAATTTCAGCCTAGGCTGCTGTTGTCTGCTTCCTCTCATTAGACTTCATACCAGGCTTTTACATGAGTGCTTGTTGTGAACTCTAAAGCATATCGCCATCTGTGAAGGGCCTTAGATCTCAGGAAATCATGTCAGTTTGCATTTGCCTGTCAAATAGAGAACTCAAAATCCAGGGGAGAATAAGCAGTGAGTGCTCAGAAGCCCAGAGAGTAGTGAAATGCTTGGTTCAACTTCATAAATGTTTTGTTGGACTCTGTTCAGGCTTTGTTTATACAGCTTGGATGTTTGCATGTAATTAATGGTTAACCTTTCAGATATTATTCTTTCTCTAAGCCCTACTTTTGTCTGTGGTGGAGAAGCATTACACAGTACCTCATGTATTTTTTGTCATGATCCAGTGAAGTGGTTTTTGTGACGTGCTAAGCTCATGGACCCAGTTGATCATTTCCTCTTTGATAATATTCTTGAGAAAAAAAATTTTTAATGAGGTAGAATACTGAGAGTGGCAGATTCCAGTAGAGGTAGGGTAGGTGAAGAAGCAAGTAGAGTTAATCAAAGCCAAGGAAGTGTAGGAACCTAATAGTTTTAAGATAAGGGAATTTATAAATATTTTTCAAAATATTTAAACAAGTATGCCATGAATAGGTGGACAACACTGTTCCTAAGAGCCATAGGATGCTAAACATAAATCTAAGTGACAGGGTGGCATACCTCTCTATTATTTGTTGGTCAGGGAAGCTCAAATCCCTTCAAAACAATGTAGGCCATTACTATTGATTTTGAGATGTTAAGACTTTATTGTTAAAGACACAGTGCAGTTTGGTTGCAATCCACTGAGAAATCAAATTGGAATTGAACTAGGAGATTCTTTCAAGCTGGTTATCTTTTATAAAAATAACCACAGGCTGATATGCAGGCTGCCAGGGGAGAAAAGCCATCAACTGTATGTACCAATGCTCATTGGTACAATAATGGCATGACTGTTAAGGAGATAACCAACTGCTTTCTGGCTGAACTTTAGGCCCTCTTCATAAGAATGAATCAATGGCTGGTACTGTAAACCTGGTCAAGTTCTTTGGCAAGAAAGGTCATAGTTTCTAGGGGAACATTATGCTGTTATTTTTTAAGATGGATATGATATCAATTTGCCATATAAATATTTGTGTTTATAATTTGTTATATAAATATTTGTATTTTACCCATAGATTAGTGATGCTCTCAGTCTTTCTCAGACACTTCTGTTTATGGACAATGTATAGTGAGAATTTTGGCTTTTTTTAAAACATAGAAATATTATGTGACTATGTTATTGTTTTAATTACAGGTGTGGAATATGGGGCTGCTTCAGATTGTCCACAGCAGTTGACTATCCTTTGCCTTGTGCTCTAGCAGGGGTGTAATTTTGCCAGCTGAGCATAGTTTATGTTCAGAATTCTGAGGACTCTTCAGAGGATGTATAGATTCCAGAGCCCCAAGAGAGGCTGTGACTGCTGTTCCCTCTGCTGTTGCTCCTCCTATTGCTGTTGCTGGTTGCTGTTTATTGCTGATTACTGCATTGCTGGTTCCAGGGAGGAGATATTCTAATGATAAAGATCAAACTTTCCCCCAAGGAACTTGATGCCCATAATCAGCAGGAAGTAGTTTAAAGATATAGATGCTCCATTTCCCCTCTAACCTTCTCTCTCTCCCACCTAGTGTTGGAAGGTTGGAAGATAGGGGTAGCGTAGGAGGTAGGAGAAAGAACCCAATAAAGTAGCCTAAAAGCCTAGCTACAGCAATGGTTAAAGGAAAAACTTATAATACTATTGAAGAAATTTGAGTTCCCTTTGGGGTTCTTAGTCTCCTTAATAAAAGATTTAAAAACAGACTCAGAAGGAAGCTCAAGGAACATTTTATTAGAGTTTGAAAGAAAAACAACAGGGCAGGCATACCGTGTAAATCTCTGCAGCTGGTGGGAGGGGGAAGATGGGTTAGAGGAAGAAAGGAAGTAATGGCTTCTAGTTAGAGTTTAAGAAAGCTGCATGTTCAGCAAGGATGTCAGGAGCAGCTGCACAGTGGAATGGGATGGAACCTTCAGAGTGAGAAAGCCCTCCATGTCAGGAAGGCATGCTTAGGTTTGTGGCAGGTATCCAAGAAAAAGAAGATACAAGTATTCCTTTACTGTATACTTTTTTGAGTTAGAACTAAGAAAATAAGCAGGCCTAACAGTGCTGCATGGTGGAAATTTTGCAAGTCACTGTATCCTTTCTAGGGAGAGTAAATACATTATTTCATTAAAGATGCTACTTATCGTACTCTTCCCATCTTCTTACTATGTCCTCAAATTAATCAGCTGTCCTGAGGAGTGGTATTCTAGCCTTTTAATTCCTGTCAGAGTAACTGGTCTAAGGATGGAGGATAAGAGACTGTTGAATGTGCAACCCTGAATAGAATATCTATATCCCCTCCAAGGCTCAGAGGACGCTACAGAAGAGACGGTAGAAAGAATGTAGAGGCCAACAGCCAGAGGGTGGGGAGAAGTCTGTGAAACGTTTTTAGACGTAACACTGCCATTTTACTTGAGAGCACTCAGTAGCTGTGGTTGACTGAATAATACCCATGCATGGTAGATTGTCAACATTGCATCATGGATGGGGAGGTGTTTATGAAGCCCTTCTTCACGCCAAGGAATCTTGGCAGCTAATGGTTGTTGGAGGTGGAGAAGGCATTTTCTTAGTTGGTGTAGCTACTGGAAAGTTGCCCATGCTTCAGTAAATAATCCAACACCTGTGCCGATGCAAGCACTCTAATTAAGTAGGTCACAGAATAACAATGACAACACAGAAGGAAAGGAGGAGGGGAATTTGTAGGAAGAAGGGGTTAATAGAAGTGAAAAGGGTCAATGAGTGAGAGAGAGAGAGAGAGAGAGAGAGAGAGAGAGAGAGAGAGAGAGAGAGAGAGAGAAAGAGAGAGAGAGAGAGAGAGGAATGGAATGGAAGGATGGATGAAATGACAAGACTGCATTAAATACCTGTATTGAATTTTCAAAGAATAACTTTTTCAATGATGTCAATATTTTTTTTCTCAGCTTACCTTTATGGCTACCTTTCTGTTTACAAGGGAGGCTAAGACTCAGATTGTAATGGATGTTTTCAAGACTAAAGCATTTCAGACCCTTACTACCTAACTCTGTCCTTTTGAGGTCATGCCAATGACTTAGCTAGAAATTAGGCCTTGAGAATTTCCCAGGTGAGTCCAGTGATTCTCAGGACAGCGGACTGCTCCAGAAGCTTGGATGTGAGTGCTCTCTACTCCTCACAGCGTATCCATCTGTTCAAGTAGGAACAAGGGAGGGGCCAATTTAAGCATCTCTTTTTTCCTTTCTGTGCTTAAAATTGGTCTCAAGTATGCATAACTTTTTCTTTTGTGTGTAAGCATGCTGTATGTGATTCTAGAAGTCAATGCAGGAGGTCTATGCATTCTGAGGGTGGCTTAGATTGACTCTATGACATATTTGGGGGGCCTTAACTTACAGATGACACAAGGAGAAAAAGTTTGTGAAAAACTTCTTTAGAGTTCTTGATGGCTGCATTGGTAAGAGCAAGACCCATTTTGTGCCTGGGAAATGGTGCTACAATGAAGTTCTTGCTGGTGGAGCTGCTTGGGAAGTAGACTGAGTGAGTGAACTCTCAGCACACAGCTTTTCATGCAACCAATGTATTTTCAAGAGTATAAGTGGTATCTGTGACAGCTGCTGTGTCAACTTTGATAACTGAATGGTATAAGTTACATATTGTGAAAAAAAAAACCTGTCCCAGGTGAATGTGTCTGCTTTGCTCCTGTGAACTTGATGTGTTATACCCCAGATGGCAGCTTTCTGTCAGAATCCCATCCGTTGCCATTGTCCCATGCATCCTGCTGCTTTCTCTTCTCTTTTGATAGCCCCCTTGCCCTCTTGCTTGGTTTGGCTTTCTCTTCTAAGCCAGAAGGCAAGATGCTCCTCTTCTAGGCCCCGTCTCCTTTGGCTTTCCCTTTCTCTCTCCGTGTAGTCAAATGACAGTCTGGCTACTTGTCAAGTCCCTTATGAGCAGCCTCTGGTCGTCTTGCTGGAGAAAACAGGGGAAGGGGTATGAGATTCCCCAGCTCCAAAGGGATGCTTTCACAGAGGCAGCTGAACCTTAGGCTTGCAGGGACAATGCTTTTTCCAGGTGTTAAAATTTGACATTTCCTCCTCACAAGCCTTGGCGTTCTCTTTTCTTTTGCCATTGACTTCCAAATGTTGCAACAGTTTTCTCTTTTCCTTTGGAGTTGCTTTAGTTATTAATTAAGAAAACTTATAAATTTATTGATCACCTGTTGTGGCAAGGACATAACGTATTTTGCATCTGTCTTCTTTCCTCTCCAGGGATACCATATGTCCATTTCTGGCATCTACCCTATTGTATAAACACAAGAGTGGAAAGGTTTGGCTTTATTTAGTATCTTTTATGTCAGTAAATTATATATGTCTCCCTGCTGCAGTCCTAGCTGTTTCTTCTTAATCCATATATCTTCCATACTTGAAATGTCACATTTATTCTAACCATTTATGCAAGTGGGCTTTTAATTAGCACTGTATTCATAAATATATGTGAATACTTCAGTATCTGTTTTTGCCTTCTTTCCTGTTAAGCCCACAAGCATAATATAGTCTTTCTCTCTTAACTGTCATCAATAGGTTATTTGTTTCGCTTTATAGAGAAGTTTACCGACTTGTGTTCACTCTCTATCCAAATAAAGTAGTAATTTAGTGTGCACTTCAAGTGACATGTTGTGTCTTGTTTGTGGCTGGCATCATATCTCTTAGTCTTTGCTGAAGAGCACCTACTTCTCAGCGGCCGTATCAGCTTATGTACAGTTGCTATAATGTTATAACTAAAGCTTTATATATTAAAGAGGGTCATATAGTTTATGCCTCTACGAGCACAAGAGACTAGTGCAAGATCTTATAAGGGTTCTTCCTTTCTGGATCATACTCTGGTCGGTAAAATCATGGCAAGAATGCATGTGAGAAAGGCCGACTATTCAGCAAAGCCGAAAGCCATGAAGTGACAGGGTTTCTCTTTTGTTACAGGCTTCATGCAAGAACTAACTGGGATGCCTCTTAAAAACTCCACAAGGGCAGTCTCCTGAACGACTGCTTTCTGTGATGCCTCACACCTGTTAGAAGCTCCATGACCTCACAACTAATGATCACAATGAGTACCAAGTTTAAAATGCATGGATCTTTGGGCCAATACCCCGAAATAAAATGTCCAAATCACAGGAGAGGGGAAATGCCAGAGGAAGATAAGTCTGTGGCATTGGAGGGAAATATAAAAGGCCCTGTTATGGAAATCAAAGACTACTGGCCTTGTCTCCAAGTGAGCATGTATTCTCAAGGGCTTGAAGCCAGTGGTACCTGGAGGACAGGTGATAAATATAGGCTGAATGACATTCAGAAACTTTGGTTTTAGACCTTAAAATAGGCTCATGTTTATTTTCAGGTGGGAGGAATTCCTGGTAAGGCTCTTTTTTTTTTTTTTTTTTTTTTTTTTTTTTTTAATGGATGGAACACTTCTGGCCTCCCTGTAATTTCTCATGTATGAAAATGTTGTGTTTATGAGAAGGTTTTTTTTTTTACAGGTTTTTGCTTTGTTTTCTTTCTGTTTGGGGGATTGTGTATGGGGTCAGGGTACAGTTATAATTTCTTAAAGCAGGATCTGTCTTTTTGAGTATAAAGAATGGAAGAGGTCATCTATGGCATAGAAATAAAGTCACAGTATCAACACAATAATTGGATTTCCTTTGGGTCTTTCTTGTGCTAATTAAAACATGTAAATTCTCATGATTATTAAAACACAACCCTGTTAAAATTTCAAAGAATCACAACAGAAAATTGAGTCTCCGAAATGGGCAAAAGTGGGAAGACTAGCCTCTTGGAAACAAATCTTGTGGTAAGACTTTTCTCAGACAATTTAACTCTCTGATGTGACAGAGAAAATGGAGGCCTGAGCAAACATGATGGTGTCATCTGCATAAAGTTCTGGCTGGTATGGTGAGCTGGGGATAGAGCACATATTTCTAGAGGTCTCTGCTGATGTGCTTTCAGGACGTGTTCAGTTCTGAGCTGAGCTGACAGTCACTTTAGATTTGAGAACTAACCCATCTTCTCTGGGCGCCGGTTGCATTTGTCTCTGCTTTGAGTGGAGGAGTGAGAGGAAAGACCAGTTAGAATCTATTAGTACACTTTGTTGTGACTCAGGCTATATTAAAACATAAAGATATATTACCGGGTGGTAATAAAGTATGTAGCCACTTAAAATGTTTATGTTTAACTAATTAGAAATTCTAGGAAGTAAAATTTATTTTGCTCTTCACAGGATTGCCCAGGACTTGGGAAAATATTGACATATTCTCTCAATCTGCTCTCTGTATCTCAGAAACTAAATAAATAAAGCTCACTTGGTGATAAAATCAGAACTGAAGCTGAGGCCTAGACTAAATGACCGTCGCTGCTCTTACGTGATAGGCCTCTTATCAGCAGTCCTTCAGACTGTGCCCTCTGTGGCAAAGCCTGCATACATGCTGGTCCCCTCTGTAGGTTAGAGGGGGCCTCTGCTGGGGCCATGTATTTTGACATTTCCTCGACCTGCTGCCACTGCCCTGAATGACTTGAGCTGTTATCTGTCCTGATTTCAGCCTTCTTAGCAGGCCATCCTATCACAACCCTGCGTAATTCTCAATGACCCTAACAGCCTGGTTTTCTTATCAGCAAGCTGATTGTCCCCTCTCCCCCCCCCCCCCCCCCCCCCCCCCCCCCCCCGTGCTTTACCATCTTTTACTGCAAAACAGAACTGATAGAGAAGGGAGAAAAAGCTTACCTAATCTATACTAAAAGAGAAAAATATCACAGGGCTGGCATGTCAAGCAGACAGTGGCTCAGAGGCTCCTCCAAGGAAGTCTAGCTCTGACTTGAAGAATACCCTGACTTACAATTGGTAGCTGCGGACAGGTGTTCATGTGGATTGCACTCCATGGTTTTACCCCAGGAGGACAGTGTTTCTTGGTGCCCCTGAAAGTCACTGGGTCTGAAATATCAGCTCTTTCCTTGGAGATCCTATGTGGAGATCAAGAACAAAACCCCTCAATGGATTACTCCACAGGATGCCTAACCCCTTCCTTATACACCTACAGAATACCTAGAAGCTCAGCAAACTCCCTTCTATCTCCTGTCCTGGGGTACATTAGAGTGAACCTGAACTAGGCAAAGCCTGGCTGGGCCCATTTCAGCAGAGGCATGCCATCTGCCCTTTATTTGTGACCAGAAAGCCATACAGAATAGTAACCGTGTGTTAATAAACTGTTACTAAAGATGAAAGTGCTCCATTCTTCCTGTAACAAGCTCCAGACCCAGGCTTTATGGGAAGAAGCTGCACGTTAGTTCACCCTGCCTGGCCACCATCAGGCAATCCTCAGTGAGATTTAGCAGGAAATTTCAAAGTGGCTGAACATGAAGTTGCTATTCATATCAATTGTTTTTTTTTTTTTTTCATGGCATGCTGATATGTTTGACACCTGCATGTAAACACATCGGTTTAGATATATTTGCCCTCTGCAGGCTCATAGGAATAAGAACATAGGCTCTGTCTGTTCTGTTCCTGGGGTGGACTTGCTTCCAGTCTCTGTTGCTAGGGCTGTGGTCCTGCTCTTCCTTGTGTTACCACTCCAACAGAGACAGGATGGCTACAGGTTCCCTGTTGGCAATACACTTTGTGCAGACCGTCAGGAGAGGTATGAGACCCTGTTAGCAGCTCCTGTGGTTATAGCAGTGTCCCTGCCTGCTTCTCCAAGCATAGCCCAGTAGGCTCCCTTTGTTTTTATTGTGATTCTAGGATGCTTAGCATTATATGGTGAACTAATGTGCTTGGAATGGACCATTGGCAGAAAGCAGTGGCATATGGTACTTCTGCTTAGCCTAGACTTCAGGTTGGAGCCAGGCCTCTAGTCCCACATCTCCTCCTTACTGTGCTTGCTCCTGTGGCTACCTACCTTATTGATGCTGCCTGGTCTACTCCACTGAGCAAGGTGAGGTAAGTTCAGTCACCTATAGGACTCTCTGTGTGGCTCAGTCCCCCATTAGCCTAACCACATTCTCAGTTGCAGAAAACAGTCTTTAGCATTCACAGGAGAACAGTACAAGCCACAACAGAAAGGCCATCCACCCATACTACATGACACAAAGGGTGGGCAGATTCTGCTCATTCCAGTACCACATTAACAAGTCAGTACCTCAAAGCTCAATGAGCCTCAGATCTAGGGCAAAGTTCACTGCATTGCTGTAAGACCCAGTTGGCACAACTCACACGAGCAAGATGTGCTTGACCTTGCCTGACTCCTACACCCAGCTCTCTAGGACTGCCAGCCCTTTACCATGGAGGTCTTCTACCCTAATCTATTCTACATGCTGAAGTAGACGGCTTTGCTGCCACCTGATCCAAGCTCTGCTCTGTAACCTTCATTCTTTCACGTGTGTACCATGTAGATGAAACATTTCGTTTGAGTTGAACAGTGCCTTATATGGCCAGTGCCATCTTTGCTTGCTTTGTGTACATTTGCTTTTTGTTTTCATGAAGCAGCTGTTTTGTTGCTGTTGCTTTGCTCCTTCTCAGAGTGCTGAAGTCTTCCTACTCCTCGGTCTACTGAAGATTTGTGTCCCTCCTTGGCTATACAGTGCCCGCCCTGTTCCTCCTAAGGTATACATATGGAAGGAGGTTGTTGTTTCCCAGCCATGTATGGAGTGCTTGGTTATAAGTGTTGCTGCAGAAATTATTGTCTGTGCTTTCTAATTCACATTCTTTTATTTATGAGGACAGCTCGTATTTTTTTCAGAACACCACAAATGCTCCCCAGGTGATTTTTCCATCTGTGTGTGGCAGAGTTCTAAAGATTCCCCCTGAAGTGGACTGGTCATCCACCAATCTCACCATTCTCTTGGATCAGGATGAGGAGAGAATGCCTTGTCCATTCAAATGTGAGTGACTTCTGAGGTTTAAAACAACATCAGCAACACTGTTTGAATTCAAGTCTTTATAATACACCATCCCAAAAGTGGTTGGAATTGGAATAAACTTTTTACCTTGCATAATTCTCTATTTCATAGGTTAATGAGCAGTCTATCTAGAATGTTCAGTCCACATATATTATCTTGGGTTCAAAGCCCAGTTAATTTGTTGCCAAATAATGGTGACATACTCACTTCATCGAAACAGTGGCTGCCACTTCACAACGTAATTAGTTTGTCAACTCATTTATTACACTTCAGTTTTAAGGAAACAGATACTACTGTCATTAAATCCATTCACTTTAAGGCTAACCTAAAGCAAGATCTTCAGTGACATTCTCCCTTCCTTCCCTTCAGCCCACCATTGCTCCTTTCCCCAATGCTGATTTCTACTTACATTCTAGGTCCTTTCTCATCTTTGTATCTCACTCTTCATCTCTACCTCTGGAGTTTCTCTCCAATTGATGTCCAGTTCTTCAAACTTCCCTTGTCTGTTCTCCTATTACTTGCCCCAAAACAGTGTCAAATGTCTACATAATCTTAAAAAAATATACTAAAATATCCACAGTAGAAAAATATCTGTTACCTCTTCTCATTTTTATTATCCCCATTAGCATAATCTTCAAATTTTTCATTCCACAATGTGAATTGAGTTACTCCTGTCTCTCAAAGCCCCATGTTGAAGTCTTAATCCTGTTATGACTGCAGTTAGATATAGAGATTTTTAGGGATTATTAACATCAAGTGCAGTTTTAATGTTACTCCTAGCCAAATAGAAACAGTATCCTTTAAACAAGAGGGAAAAATGGTCTTCAGGACCATTCCACTCATATATGTAGTCTCAGAGGACCACATGAGGGCATAGAAAAAGTCTGTTATCTGCAAGCCAGGAAAGGAGCCCTTACATTAAGAAGAATATTCTGATACCCTGATGTTGTACTTCCCAGAATCTAAAACTGGGAAAATTTTAATTTCTCTTATTTACGTCATCTAGATGTGAGCCATTTGGTATACTAGTCCAAGACACTTCTTAAGTCACTTGGCTCATTTCCATGTTGTCACTGCTCTGATAAATGTCTATGGCCATGACCTGTTTCTCTCCATTCCTCTCTGAGTTTTCTTGTTTCTCATTAGGTAAAGGTCTGCTGGTTCTTCCTGTTTCACAAAAGCTAATGCCTTGCCACTGTTGTAAACTGGATCTCCCTGTTTTATGCATTTGCTGGGGAGTGACCTTATAAGCCTTAAATTTCTCATACAGTTGACAGTATGAATTTCTACTTCATATTTTTTGAGAGACACAGCCTGATTTTGTTATGCTTCATTCTCTGTGTTCAGAGGATCTGGAATTTTATACTTCACTAAGCAAATATTCTGATACACTGACTCTCCAATACTCATGAATTATCTTTAAAAACTCAGGATCACAGTCAGTTCTCACCTTTCTTCCCTTCATTTCATGCTCTTGATGCTGTCAGTTCATCTTGCAACTGTGTTCACCGGGAATGTTGCATCATTAACATGTGTCCTCGTAAGGCTTTAATTTAAACTTACACCTTTTTAATTTTGTTGCAGCTAAAGTTGCCTAACCAGAAGTGATCATCAATTTGTTGGGCTAACTGGATATAGGTTTAGCATCTTTGACACTAGTACAGTTCTTTTCTCTCTATTCAGATTTCAGACTGCTGCCAATGCCTAGACTAGATAGTATTTTGTAATATTCTTGGAATATTATTAATTTTCTTGTGATGTAATAAATTGTTTATAAGCAAAAGAAAAGGCTATGTATTTTAAAAGTTAGGTCTTTATGAGACGTATTGGGAAATAAATTAAATTAAGTGAAGAATTTTCTAGAATCTACTAAGATACAGCCTGACTCTCTAAAACTGGATTATATGAGTCTACCATCTTTTATACAAATGTTCTTAGGGCTAAATATAATCAAACTTCAGAGTGTTTAAGAGGTTAGAAAGGTAGTTAGGTACATACTCATCTAATAGGTTCCCAGAAATCAAAGACACTGCCACTTTCTAGCAAAATATGTGCCTGTACACATCAGGCAAGATAAAGAATATGAAGACTCTCATATCAGTTTGTATAGTGTTTAACAGCCTAATAAGTTGCATTTTAGAAAACATTTTGTGTGGTTTTTATTTAGAATTGTGTATAAAGTTGTGAGAAAGTTATATATTGAATTTCAGAAACATTCTTCTTGAAAGCATCTGCAAGGGTTCTTGCATCATGATATGCATGTCTGGAAATGCAGACATGTAGACACTTTCTGCCATGACCATTGAAATGCTAGCATTTTCCCAAGGGTGTAATGTCCAACACTTGGCATTTCTTGCTGTCTCTGATATTTTTCCCACCTGGAAACTGTCAATCCTACCATCAGGTTTAAGTTCAAATATCAGCTCATGCTCTCATTATGCTACTATCATATTATATGGAATTACTTCTTTCTCTGTCAACTGTTTGTCCAGAGACAGAATAGGTTGTTTGACCAATAATAAATAGCCAAGACTTACAGAATGAATAAATAAAAGCTAAATAGCAGTTTGGGATTAATTTTAAACTGTTGCTGTTAAGACTGGAACAAAGTGTTTATTGAGACAAAGTATATAAAATTTGAACAATTTTCAAAAGCATAATGTAAGTTCTGTTGGTGCTTCTGTCAAATTCCTTTACTTGGCTCTGCAGCAATTCTACACATCTCTGGGTGCTGTGTTTCAGTTCAAAAGAATGTGTGTGTGATATGCGTGTGCATGCATATCTGTGTGTGTATCGTGGCCTGTGTTTGTGGAAGTCAGAGGACAATGTTGGGAAGTTAATCCTCTCATTTCACCTTTAAATGAATTTTAGTGACTGAACTAAGGTTGCCAGATTTGCGCAGCAACTGCCTTTACCTGTGGAACTATTATCATAGCCACTGTTGGGTATTGTTTAGGCATCACCTTCTCGGGTAATGTATGATGGAACTAATGGCCTGTGGAGTGTACTTACCCATTGGGTAGATTTCACTGGCTCAGTAGCCAGTGTGTAAATGTTGGTATGGCACTCCTTACTGTCACTCACAGTGTTGTACGGTATATGGTTCCTAGGCTCATAGCTTACATTCCCATAGGTCTACCTTTTCACTCCATGGGTCTACCTTTTCTTTCTTTCTCTCTGTCTTCCTTCCTTCCTTTCTTTTTTCTTTTCTTTCCTTTGAAATGGTTGCTTCAGAGAAATTTGTGTTACCATGTGATCCACTAAAACATCACTTTGTGTCATCATCATCATCGTCATCATCGTCATCATCAGTTAGTCAAATTGTCAAGATCCAGAATTAGCTGTGAAGAGGGACTTCAATTGGAAGTAACCCCTCCATCAGATTGCCTTTAGGCAAGTCTGTAGGAAAGTTTCTTGACTGATGATTGACACAGGATGGCCCAGCTCACTGTGGGCTGTGATGCCTTGGGCAGGTGGTATTGAGTGGTAAAAGAAAGTAGACTGAGAAAACCATGTACAGAAAGCCAGTAAGCAGCGCTCTTTAATAGCATCTGCTTCAGTTTCACCTTAAATTCCTGCCCCAACTTCCTCTGTGATAGACTGTGAACTGTAAGCTGAAATAAATCCTTTCCTACTCAAGTGTGGTGTTTCGTCACAGCAGCAGACAGGTAACTAAGTAGTACTTCTGATAAAGTTGTACATGCTTATCAGAATGTACAACCTAGCACTGAGATAAGAGTAGGGATGTTCAGAAACCCCTTTCTTATGACAAGTCACTCTTCAGCAGACATGCCAGCCTAGCTACAAGTAGAGCTACAACTGGTCCCAGTGGGAAGAGATGAGGGAAATCAGCTATGAATTCAGGAGAGATTGAAGGAGGATGGACAGCAATTTGTGTAATTAGCCACTTTTTTTGTAAGTGTAATCAGTGATTATTACTAACCAGAATGCCTGAGAAGTGTGTCCAAAGAAAATTTAATGAGAAAACAGGTCATCCTAAGCACTGTAAGGAACAAGGGAAGGGTCACATTGGTTGCCCCATCTCTGACCCCAACCTGGATTCTTAATCACTTGGTTACATTCTGTAGAACCGCCTTTTCTCAGCATAAACCCTTCAGTTAGAAATGCCTGGGTATGTGTTTACAGGCACTTTCCAGCCAAGACATTACTGCTGTTGAAATGCAAGAAGCCCATCTCCTTTCCTTCATGGTAGAATATGCTCAAGGTACTAACGCACTGTCTGGACTTCCTACTGTGCCATTTCTCTAGCCCTACATGGTGGTCTGTGTAGTCGTTAAACAGAGGTGCTTACCAACAGATGCCTAGTTAATTATACAGCTAAAGACCTCATCCAACACATAAATGACTCGAGAATATCCGTGTGTATGCGAGAGTATATCTGTCTGTATACTGTCTTAAAAAATCTTTTTGGCATATTGTTGAGAAAAACAGCTTGTAAAACAGCATGTATATTTTGATCCCATTTATGTGTAAATTATATACATATATGGTCATACATATATATCCATATATTACAGAGCAAGTTTTGGAAGGATGTCCATCAAATCATTGACAGTAGCTGACATAGAAACATTCCCAGAGACTTTCATTTTTTCTTCCCTGTATTTTTAAATTTTCTAAAAACTTATATTTTATTTTTGTAAACATGAGAAGAGTAAGAAAAGATACTTTAAGGTCAGCTTGTAGTTATTTACTGTTCTAAGTCATTTTGAGAATTTGAAAGCAAGTGTCCTACACATAGAGATATCCACAATATATAATACACACGTGCATATTTACACACACATACTCTATGTATGTTTATATATACATGTATTTTAACAGAGGAGTGTTGAAATTTTTGAAAATGTATTCTTATTTCATTTGTGATTTGATTAAAATATAATTACATCATCCCCCTTTCTTCCACCAATACCGCCCATTTCTTTTTTCTTTAAATATATGCGGGAGGCATGTAAACAAATTAATATATAAATACTACCTGCTGAGTCCATTTATTGTTGCTTGTATGTATGCATTTTAGGGCTTATCACTTAGTGTTAAACAAAGAATGAGGGAGCCCACGCCTGAGGAAGACCGAGTTTCACTTTCAGTAGTAATTATTTTCCCCATAGCTTTTCATCTAGGCGTGGGCCCTGTGCAATTTCCCCATTCACATTGGCATGCCACCTGGTATAGCATTGCTCAAGTCTTGCTTAATCAGCCATATTGTTGAGATTTCATGGCTGTAGCTCATCTATTCTATTGAGAATCACACAAATTTGCATAGACCTCCTAGTCCTCTGGCTCTTGCAACCTTCCATTCCCTCTTCTGTGGTGTTCCCAGAGCCTTGGGTATATAGATATTGACTGAAGCCAGACAAGCTATGGTCAGTTGTTCTCTGCATTTTGCCTGGTTTTGTTTTTTCTTCTACAAAAGTAACTTCTCTGATTAAGGGAGAGAGCTGTACTTACCATCCACAGGTGTAAAGGTAAGTATTTATAGTGCAGTGAGGAATTCATTACACCAGATTATAAAAACATTCCTAATGAATATTCTAAAATATGATGAGTCATGGGTCTTAGGACCTAAGGAGGGAACACAGAGAAAAGAGTGATGGCACTGCTGTTTTGGACGTCCCCCAAGTTCACTTTGGTCCCTGCTTCAGAAGCAGTCTGAAGCATGATGACCCTGAACACTTCTTTGGTTGAGTGGTAGATTTCTAACCTGCACGTTCACAATCCTGTACATTGGTATCATTTTCTTGCAGATTTTAGTTCAAGCATCTCCAGAAATGTTACTGTGGAACTCTACTTATTAACTTAGGAGTGGCTACATGTGACCCAAGCTGGCTATTTTACTACTTGGAGAGTCTGGTCTTTTGGAACCTCCAGATATTCTAGAGTGACTGAAGCATCTACACAAATGGTAAGCGCCGCAACCAACCAAGCTGATGTCATAGGCACCTCTGGCTCATAAGTATACTCATAACCTAACACATGCCTTTAGTGTGTATCTAGTCAGTTATACAGTCTCATGACCCTGTTTCTCACGACTCGTTCTTTCTCTTATCTACCCTCCTCATGCCACCACATGCGTGATCAGATATCAGATAAGGGAAGGGGCCTTGTGTCTGTATTCATCCATGGCCTGGCTGCCATACACATGAAAAAGTCCCCCTCTCCCCAAAGTGTTCTAGTACTCCTACAATCTCGAAATGATGTAAGTCATCTGCTTTGCCTGTGGAAAGAGAATAAAGTCCTATTTAAAGTAGAGTTAAAACATTGTTTCCACATATTGCAGTCTACTCTAAGCTTACTCTATCTGCCAAGTAAGACCTCTGTCTGCTTACTCGAGTGCATGTAGCAGTTAGCTCACCTCAGCGAGGAATGGGGAGCCATAGCACCAGTGCCACTCTGATTCATGTCATGCTGTTGGGCGGCCTGTTCTTGGTCAAGCTGGAAAGCATTTTTCTTATATTCATTCCTGCTCAGGTCCATGCATCCTCTCTGAAGTGCTGAGTATTATTTCACCTGGGAACCTGTGCAAGCTTTTATGTCCATTATTTCTGGTATGTTGTCTGTAAGAGCAAAGAAGCATACTGTAGAGGGCTTGTCCAGGCTATGCTTTCTCATGCTGCCTCACTTTCTAAGTCAGAACTAAGGTATTACAGGATCGTGCAAGAGCTCACTATCTGCACATCATCCAGTGACTTCCCAGTCACAGTAACTTAGAGATCATGTGAGCAATAGCACTGGAGTCCCCAGTAAAATCATCCCAATATAGTGCTGGGTCAACACTTGGTTGAGACCCAGAAAACTCATCAGACTGAAAACTAAGATTAGCCAATAGTCTAGTGCCGTAATATATGCACATTTTCTCTCCTATTAGGATCAGAGAAACTGGTTGGAGAGAAATAGTAAGAAGTAGATTGCTAATGTTTTATGTAAGGAGACAAAACAGTTTCACTTTCCAGAATAGTAGAAGCCAAAATTTCATCCACTAGTCTCTAGCCCATAAACTCTCATATAGAGCCAAAATGAGAGCAACTCAAGAAGTATACAATGTCTTTCTCTATTTCTTTTTTTGTTTTTTCTACTTTATTTTTAGATGTGAAAAATCATTTGATGGACCTAGACTTTTCAGGAAAAATAAAATCCAAAATATGCATTAGCTTTAGAAAAAATTTATTTTAAGTCCCCCAAAGTAAAATAACAAATATTGCTCCATTGTGCTATGTTAAATTTGAAGTTGTGGTATAGATGTCACAAAGTTTTGAAATGAATTATAAATGTTAAAATAAGACATCATTTGATTCAAAATCATGTCTGTATTCTAACAAAGTATATCTGTACAGTAGTGCTCCCTGGGTGTATATACCATGCTTGCATGCATATGTCATGTTATCAGTGCTCCCTGGTCATGTATATCAGGTCCATCATTGCTCCCAGATCATGTATGTCAGTTACATCAGTGTTCCCTGAGCATGTGTATCAGGTACAGGAGTGCTCTCTAATTATATATATCAGGTACAGCAGTGATCTTTCATCATGTGTAGCAATCCTCCTTTTATTTGTAATTTCACGGTCTGTGGTTTTATATGTTAATGACCTTTAATTGTAAATATTTTAGAAGTAATTTCTCAGCTCTTAAGTTTTGTGTCTTCCTGAACCATCCTCCTGGCATGTGACCTATCTTTTTCCAGAACAACCACTGCATATTCACTGTATATAATTTATAATATAACCACAGTGTGGCCTCAAATGTATACTTTTACATATGCTTACTTAAACATTAGTCAACAAGAACCCTTTCTAAGTTCAGTCTACTCTAAAGGCATTTCAGCATCATGTTTGTAAACCATATTGTACTAAACAATGGCCTCAAAGTATAAGAGTTATGGAAATTTTATTGTAATAAATTGTGATGTTTATCCAGTTTTATTACTTATTTCATTTAATTACCATTTGTTATTTATTAATAAAACTACATCATGCAAGGCCTGTACAATGTTCACTTTCGGGCATCCACTAGGATGAATCCTTTATAGCTCTAATAAGGAAGGGGCAGATGTATTAAGCTGTGCTCAGGAAATCTTCAACAGTAGAATATTAGCAGAACCTAAGAAAAGTACAATGAATCTAAACTTTTGTAACATTTGTTTAAACAGTCAAAGCAAACACAGTCTAACCACTTTAAAGGAAAAAAAGTTTCTTAAAATCTATTGTTCTCAGGAAAAATTAAAAATGCAATTGTAAATGTTTTTCTACAAGAAGACAATGCTTAGCATATGGTAGGTGTTAACGGAAATGTCATTTAACTAATGAATGGTTATTTTGAACATAATGAAAATAAAAACCTTGTCTAGTTACAGAGTGGTTTAATGTATACCATTAAATATATCCACTAACTATAAAAATGGTGGAGGAAGAAGAAGAAGAAGAAGAAGAAGAAGAAGAAGAAGAAGGAGAAGGAGAAGGAGAAGGAGAAGGAGAAGGAGAAGGAGAAGGAGAAGGAGAAGGAGAAGGAGAAGAAGAAGAACGAAACAAAGAAAGATAGAATGAAAGAAAGAAAGAAAAAAAATGAACTATTTAATCCCAATAGCTTGAAAAGGAAAAAAATCAATCAATTAATCAGGGATTAGTAGCAAAGCAAGGACATCTGGTGCAAGATTGTGACTTCTACACATGACAGGAAACTGAACTCATGACATCACAACAATAGGGTTGCCTGAAGAAGACCTGAATAAAGACAATATGAGTTGACATTCTAAAGTGAATTGGGGAGGTCTTACATGACATCACTCATAGATGTAAAATGTAACTGTTGTTTTTATTTCCTCAGATAAGGGCATGAGATGAGAGCTGTCCCCAAACCTTTCTAGTTCTTTCTGAACTCTTACTGGCTGGTTCAACTCAACTGTTTTGGCCTAAACTCCCCTCCAAGCTGACTGATTCAAACTAGCTTCTCTTGGCTTCTGACTGAACTGCTATGCCTGGCTTTAAACTAATTCTGGTAACATGTTTTAATCTGACTCTTTCTTGTTCTCTGGCTCATTCTGTCTTCACCTATTTCTAGTTTGCTCTCTCTGCAACCTGTCTCTGTAAAACTGTCTCAGAAGAAACTTTCAGCAAAAATCTCAATCTCTGTCTCTCTCTGTCTCTCTGTCTTTCTCTCTTGGTCTCTGTCTCTGTCTGTCTCTGTGTCTGTCTGTCTGTCTGTCTGTCTGTCTCTCTCTCTCTCTCTCTAAGCTGCTCTTCAATAGCCTTTCTTTCCTGTCCTGCTCTCCTGAGAATTGGGCATATCCTATCTCTGACTCATTCTGTCAAATCTTTCTCTGATGTCAAATTCAAAGGTGTATACTAAGGGTGCGTGTATATTCTAGCCAGATCATGTTATAATCAAGAACTTTTAAATTGACAATCCAAAGAATAAAATGAATGAATTCTAGAAAACAGTTACAAAATTACCAAGATTGTTTTCTAAAATAAAATAAAAACAAAATCTGACAGAAAAAATTCAAGAAAATTGCATAAAATATTTGCAAGCTTAATTATAGGTATTAAAAGAATGCCCACCTTCATTAAGTCACTGGTATTAATGAAAGGAATGTATGAAAGTTAAATATTAGGGCGTCTCTGAGTACAATACATACAGTGCAGCATTGCGAAAGGGACCAATTAGAAAACAGAAACTGTGGCCATCTCAATATGCTTAGAAACATGTATATAGTTGAATAGTCACCACAGGCTTAAGAAATCAGCAGTAAAATATCAATATATCCATGGTTCATGCAAGATCTAGCAAAGGTGATAGAGAAGAGGTGACAGCACAGTCTCAAATAATTACTTTAACTATTCCTTTTAGTAAGAAAGAATGAGAAAAGAATATTAAACTTTTATTATTTTAGGTCTGGCCATCAAGTCCCCAAATGTGAGGAGAAAAAGAAGGTAACATTTTTATTAATAATCCCCAAACTCCAAGCATTAATATAAAATTCTTAAAGTTTTAATGAGTAAATGAATAAACCTGTACTTAAAAAATAGTTAAAGGCCATGTCTTTTGAAGACCAACAATAACTGAGAGGATATTAGGGGAACATATTTATTCTTAGTAATAAAATGCTATCATAATACACTAATAGTAAAAAATCCTAAAAAGAAATATAAGGTGGGTGAGGGGATAACCATCGGGATGTATTTTGTGACTAAATTATAATATGTCCCCTGGAGGGGGAGACCTGGTGGCACTCAGAGGAAGGATAGCAGGTTACCAAGAAGAGACTTGATACCTTACGAGCATATACAGGGGGAGGAAATCCCCCTCAGGAACAGTCATAGGGAAGGGGAATAAGGGGAAAATGGGGGGGGGAGGAGGGAAGAATGGGAGGATACAAGGAATGGGATAACCATTGAGATGTAACAAGAATAAATTAATAAATAATTAAAAATAAATAAATGACTAAATAAAATTTATTTTACTTTTTATATACTAAAAGTACCTATGTTTTTGCTTGTGGGGAAAAAAGAAATATAAGGAACTTAAATGAAAAAATGTAGATTATTTCTAAGAGTTATACATATTTTGGCTTAAAAATCATAAATATTATAAACATTTTTTCAAAATTAATGTGTGGATTTAATCTGACCTGTGTCACCTGTCTATTTTGACTTAGTGTGGTGATCTTCAAATTTACCTAGACGAATAAGCAAATGAGAATGCTGCCTCTGAAAATTTTTATATAAGGAAGTGGGGATTTTATTTTCAGATAACCATTGCACATGCTTGTTACTGAAGATATGACTAGAAAAATAACAACAAAAAAATAGAACTCTCTAATATATACCCAGAAAAAATTCAGAACTCAATATGCAAGATCCCCTAAAGTTTAATGAAAAAGTAGTGAATTAGATAAGATGTTGAAAAAATTAAAGAAAGAACTGCTAAGTTCCCTCTCACATAGTCAGGATTCTCTGGAGGAACAGAAATGATGATGATGATGATGATGATGATGATGATGATGATGATGATGACAGTGTTGATGATGATGGTGGTCTGTGTGTGTCTGTGTGTGTGTGTGTAATTTTTAGCGTGTCATATGTGATATGGTCTGTGTAGTCCAACAATTGCCATCTCCCGATGGAAAGGTCAAGGGTCTTGTAGTTGTTGGCTTCCTCAGGCTGAATTCTTAGCAGTCTCAGCCTGGCGCTGGAGTCAGAGATGATTGCTTGAGAGCTGGCATCTGGAAGAAACAGGTTTTAATCCCAGTGAAGGAATAGGTGAGCATTGCATAGAAAAACTTTCCAGCAAGAGTGAGGTCAAGCATGCGGAAAAGCAAAAGCTTCCTTCTACTCTGTATAATGCCTGCTACCACCTGGTGTGGCCAGGATTTGGGATGACTCTCCCAGCTAGTATAATCTGGTCGAGAAAATACCTCATAGGTGTGCCTAGCTGCTTGGGTTTTAGTTGATTCTAGAGGCAATGCAATGACAACTGAGATTAGCCTTGCACAATCATACACCAAGGTAAACTCCCTAGTGAATTAGTAAGTTATATACAAAATGTTAATTTTGAAAACTTCATAAGATGATATTGAATGATTACAGAACAAAGCAAGAGATTACTAAAGTGAAAAGACATATAAAATATTAGAAATGTAATTTTTACTTGATATTACTGTGTGTGCATCTTTTTATGTAAAAATTATTTTGAGGAGAGTATGTAATACTAAAATAGAAAACAGGACAAAGGTCAAGCACCTGTATGCCAGACTATCTTAACAATTTTTAGAAAAAATATTGTGTAGAATCAGCAATCGACAAAAAATATAAGATATAAGATGATGAATTTGATAGGCTCAATTATTAATGATTTCAAAAATAGTAGTTGTCAGAAGTATACTAAACTTAAACATTATTTGTTGGTTAATTAATAATATATCACATATATGCATATGTATGTATGCATGAATCCATAGATATATACATGCATACTAGATTGCTATGTGCTGCATAGCTCCTAGGGTTGATCTACCTAGGGCAGCAAGGGAATAAGAAAGGGCAGGCACACAAAAAAAGCAAGGATTGGGTGGTACGGGGTTTCTGGTGGAAAAGTTGCAGTACCCCCAAAATTCACCATATTTATTATATACATTTAAGGCCAGGTTATTGCATTCATATAAACTGGGAGGCAGAGTTATTCCATACAGCTGAACAAGGAGCCACCTTTTGCTAATCCCAGTAGAAGTAGACTCTAGGGAAGCAGTCTTCAGGTCACAGATATTCATGGGCAGAAAGCTATGGTGGACATTTTCTGCATACACTGTCATCTTTCACTCTCAGATATTCAGAGCTTGCCGTACCTGGGAACCTCACTCATGGAAGGCTTTGCCATATCCAAGGCCTGAGATGCTAGGGTCCTTGACATAATTGGCTCATGTAAACAGCAGGCATTCACTGAGGACTTCATTCTCCCTCTACACTGTACAAATATCCTGAGTCCTAATTAGGGTTCTATTGCTGTGAAGAAATACCACAACCAGAGCAACTCTTATAAAGGAAAACATTTAACAGGGGCTGGCTTATAGTTTCATAGGTTTAGTTCACTATCATCGTGTTAAGAAGTATGTTGGCATGCAGGCAGACATGATGCTAGAAAGGGAACTGAGAGTTCTACACCCGGACTGTCAGGACACAGGTCAAAAGTAAGACACACTAGGCCTGGCTTGAGCTTCTGAGACCTCCTAGTCAACCCCAGTGACACAGTTCCTCCAACAATGCCACACCTACTCCACAAATGCACAAGCACACAAGAGAGTAAGAATAGTTCCTTAATAAATACTTCTTGGAATTCTACATATCCATATAGAAAAATAGGCCACACACGAAAATTGACTTCGAATATATTATATGCTTAAATGTAAATCCAAGATACAACATTTTGAAAGACAGGCTTTGGTGATGACTCTTGAAAAATATATGTAACACCAAAACCACAAGCAACAATGTGGAATATAAATAAATGAACTATAAAAGATATTACACACAAAAAGGGAGAAATAAAAAGCCACCTATTAAACAGGATAAAATAGATGGAAGCACTATCTTGAATAATGGTTAATATGTAAACACATTAAGTATGGGGCAACTTATCTCTCATGGTCAGAACCTAGACATTTTGGCAAGTAGGTCATGAGTTCAAAGTTGGTCTGGACTATATAATGAGTTTCAGATTAGCCTGGTATAAATGTCAAGACTCTGTTTTACAAACAAATGTAGCAATAATGAAATCCAAAATAAGTAGAAAATATAAGAAATTTGAATATATTTACATATATATTCATATGCACACACACACACATATAACTGAAAAATTAGTGAAGTTTACTTAGAGGGGAGAATAAAATGAAACCCAATAGTACAAATGTCAGTATGCCTGTTATCACAATGTCCCACCACCCGATGAAGAATTACAGACAACTAATGGCTAGTGAGAGGAGAACCATTCTTTTCCAGGGCAGGCCTACTGACAGGTTCTTCAGTCCAAAACGGTCATCTCTAAACAACAAAAACACTCACACACATTGTATATACATTTATATTAAATATATATACTACAAATTAAGAAGTCACTGATTTGAGAGGGAATTGGGTGGGTATGGGAGTGGGCATGGAAATTGTATAAATACAGTGCTCAAGTATAAAATTCTCAAAAATATTTTCTTAATTTGGATTTTATTAAAAGGAAAAATGATGACAAATGTTCATGAGAAAAATAGTAGTGCAGTATCTATTGGAGGAACATGTGCCGTTGTACACTATTAATGGGCATTTAACTTAGCCGAACACTTATGCGCAAACAATGTGGCAATCCCGCCAACATGCAAACAATTGAGCTGCCATGTACTTTAGCAAGGCTCCTGGTTATTCCCACAAGGCAACAGCATTCAGTGGAGAGACTGGCACCCCCACGCGCATTACACATTTTAGCATTGTTACTAGTAAACAAAATGGAAACAACCCATGTCCATCAACAGAGGAGGTATAGTAAAACTAATGTTTAGATGTGTACTAATACATAGTGAGACAGAAAAGGAGAACCCTCCCATCTGTTAAAACCTGTGTAAATGCTGAGAACAGGATGCTAAGTCAGAGAATGACAAACACTGTGCAATTTCACTTATATTTGGAACAACAACAACAAAAAAAGGCAAATCTGCAGCTGGGTGGGGAGATGGCTCCGTGAACCAAAATTTTTCACATTGCAAATATAACAATCTGAATTTGAATCCTTGGAGTCTATGTAAAGTGTCTGTAATTCCAGAACTCCTATAAAGAGATGCAAGAGGAAACAGGAGAATACCCCAAAGCATGGAGTCAACCAGCATAGAGTGCACAGTGACACACCACAAAGGGATGCTACCATAAAACAAGTAGAGGAAGCACTGACACCCAAAATTGTGCTCTGATCTCATCACACACACCATAGCATCTGTGTAATCATGTGTTTGTGTGTGCCTTGTATATATGCTCTCCCACACACAACAGCACATGCCCACACACATATAAATACACACAGACACATGCACATCCACATCCACACAGAGAAAATAAGAATTGTGGTTATCAGGAGCTAAGGAAAGAGAAGCAGGGAAATGCTGGCCACAGAGTAAAAAGAAAATGTCGTTCGGAACCTACCATACAACATAGCAGTATAGAAAATAATAAGTGCAGGTATCTCCTGTGACCCAAATGATCTTGGCAGAGAAGGAATATTCTAGAATGCAATGTTCACACAGTGTTTAAATGAACACCAATGGAGTTTCAGAATTACTGAGCCAATGCCAAAATACCTGTTTTGATTACTAACAAAATCCCCATATTTCTTGACATAAATTCCTTCTGTCTTCATGGCAGATATTGAGTAAGCATGATGCCCACTAGGCAAGAAATTCTAATGTTCACATCTGTTAGGTCACCCTTTTCGGAAAACTGTCACACTATTGAGGAATGAGAGGAAAAAGCAAAAACTAAAATGATCATTTGTTTCTTTATTCAATTGCCTAGTTTCTTGTGATTTTTAAATTAGTTTTTTTGATTAAGCTTTGAATAATACATGAAAGTTAATCCTAACAAATATAGTGTTTAACTGTGTTATACACAAAATATATTTATATACTATTATATTATATAATATACAAATATACGTTCTGACAGTCAAGTGCATATGTGTGTCTTCTTAAAATTAAGTATGCATTTGTATGTTATTTGTATACAAATCCAAATCTTGGCCATGTTGTCTATACCTGAATCATGCTCAAGAAAATTTGTCACCAGCTTGTGTTAGCTCACTGCACATTAGAGTACCTGGACAGTTGTCAGTGGCAGTAGTCACACATGAAGAACTAAAACATTCCATATTGAGTCATATGCATTAAAGAAACTGGCCCTCTGCCCGAATGCTGTGCCACTTGTAATTATGAAGTGCCAACTGTGCTTGGTTTCCGTGCATTCTGCTGGTGGGCTCTGCACTCTGCCATGCTGCACATTCTGTGTTTTGTGTTCCAAATTCCTTGTTCTGATTTGGAGTTTCAAGTTAGGAATATAGGGTATAGTACATAAACAATAATTGTGTGTTTTATTAAATTAAATGTCTAGCAAGATTCCACAATAAGAGCAAAGAAATGTATGCAAAACCAGATCATTTAGCACAGTAAAGTTAACTCATATCAAAGAGTCCCTTCTATCTCCTTTCTCTTCCTGTCTCTCTTATATATGTCTCTCCCCCATGTCTTCTTTCCTGATTCTTCTTCTCTTTACTCTCTTTCCCCCTTTGTGTGCACTCCTCATGTCTCCTTCCTCTGTTGGGCTACCACCTAATTTGGAACTGAGCTAAATTGTTTTCTTCTCCCCACTTTAGAACTCAGCCCTACTGATTAGTTATAGCTGTATGAAACCATGACTACTCAAACTAGATCCAGTCCAACTTAGCTGAAAGTCTTGTTCAAAATTCCCATGGACCGCCTTACAAAGCCTAAACCTTTGAGAATATTCTATATGGAGGATTAATACTTAGGATTATTCTTTGAAGGATGAAGGTTTTGCTTGTGCAGTTCCACAGTTTAAAGTATGTCTCTCTCAACTAGTGATAAGAGAGGGTTTCAGAGACTGAAGCACCAACTAAGGGCCATACATAGACTGGACTGAGGGCCACTACACAGATGTGGCCAATAGGCAGCTCAGTGTCATGTAGATCCTCTAGTAAAAGGGGCATGGGCTGTCTCTGATATGGACTCAGTTGCCTGCTCTTTGGTCACTTCCCTATGGTGGGGCTGTCTTGCCAGGCCATGGGGGGAAAAGGATGCCCTCATTCCTGATACAACCTAATGAGCTGGGGTGGGTGAGTAAGGGGGCTCCCCTTTTCTGAGGAATAGAGGAGGGGGAGGCTGAGGAAGAGAGAGGGAGAAAAGGAAGGGGGAACCACAATCAGGACATAAAATGATAAATAAATAAAGTCATTTTTAAAAAGTATGGTTCTCTAACTTAGTAGACATGCTCGTACACAACCTGTGGCATCTAAACCTCAAGAAAGGCAAGGGTGGGCTATGGAGGAAACACAGCATTTTCTGAGTCCTTGAGAGAACATTCTCTTGACAGCCATTATACATTTTTTCACCCTTCATCTTGAATAGGACCAACTTTTCTTTAAGAATGCCCAATGGGTGAGTCCCTTCTCATATCATATCAGAAGCAAAATTATCCTAAAAATCAAGACACGATCATTGGATGAATGCATCCAAAGGAAATCTCTGTCTCTCAACTCCATGATAAAATACAGTCAACTTTGTAGCCAGCCCAGAGAGGTTATTTTCTTCAGTACCTACTGAGTACAAGGAAAGGTGTAAATGTGATGCCCTGGTCTTTCCATGTCTACAGAAATCTACTTTTCTTACTGGCTTCCTTTTATGCCTTAGGGAACAGCTGCTGTTTTCATGGAATCTTCTTGGTTGTAGAAGGAAGAAGCATATAAAACTAGAAACTGGATATTAAAGAGAGCAAAGGAATGTTAAATAGCTGATATCACCAGTTATTTTATAAGCCATGTGGCACTGGTAATTATATTATTTTTTAGCATTTATTAACAAGAATAAAATACTTGAAAATACTTTTAAAAATTGGCCTTTTGAAATACTTGTCAAGAGATGGCAACATTTTAAATAGACTGATCTATCTGTAGGTTCTTCAACAGTATGAATTAAACTACATCAAATCAATAGCCAGGCACTTTGTACTTGTATATTTACTCTGCCAGATCATTTGTCATCAACTCCAAGTGACAAGCATGTTAAAGTTCATCATGCTGTATTAGGGAGCCAAAGGTTGAAAGTTATAATACTGTGTATGGCTTTCATTCAGAAAATCCATGTTTCTCCTGCCTTAAAAGGCTGTCTGCACAGGACTGCACTAATGTCTTTTTAACACTAAATTTCTGGAAACACTCATGAGCCAAGAGGTATCTTCTCTTACAATGTGAGCCCATTCAATATCTTAAGGCCTGGAGATGAGCCAGAATACTGGGATGGGTTTTAATGCTTTGGAACTTTGATGCAGTGTGTGGAATCATTCCAAAGTATTGTTTTTGTGTGTTCATTCTCCTGCTAAAATGTAGTCCCTCAGAGATTGGAGACAGTAAGGCATATCTCTCTACTTTTGAATGCACTGGGATGAACTCTGAAAATTTGTGGCCCTGGATACATTTCCCTGAGACTTTCTTCCTGAGCGTATCCCTTCTGATTTCTCAAGACAAGTTTCACTTGTCAAGTACCAGTGTGCTCTTCAGCCATCCTTCCCGTTAGGGTGACTTCCATTAGAGTGCACGCATCTGCTCTAGTTTAGTGAGTTGATCTTATATTTGAAGCAGAGTATAACTCTATGCCACATTGTTTAAATTCTCCTCATTGGGACTGTAAAGACTACTGCCATAAAATAAATCAGTCCCAAACTTAATGGCCTTGTGCAAGCTGTCACTCATGTGAAGCTGGATCTCTCAGTGTCAAACTGTTGATACAGCTGCACTTCTCATTTCTAGAGGCTCTCTTCTGATCAGTTCCATTCTGCAGGAGTCAGGCTGAAGGGACAGAACAGCCAAGGAACTTCTTATTGTGGTCACAGCAGAAACACAAGAAAACAAGCCCAACCACACAAACATATTTCAATGACACATCTGCTAACATCTCAGTAGTCAAGCCAAGTCATGTGGCTAGCCCTAAAGTTGAGGTTCAGCAAAGACGCCCTATACTCATGCAAGGCCAAGGCAAACCATGTGACTTTTCATCAGTGGAACAACGATACAGATGCTGCCCATGTTCAGATTAATAATCTAATTTGACATAGAGGCTTTAGTACATTATATAATGTATATGCAGTTAAGGTACAATTGTAAATTTTCACATTGTTTTGTCTAACAAGGATGTAGCATTCCTTAAGGTAAAGGTTTTACAGAGCAAAGAAAATAAACAAATAACAATATTTTGAATATTTTTCTTCTTCTTCACTCTCTCTTCCCTCCCCTCTCTCTCTCTCTCTCTCTCTCTCTCTCTCTCTCTCTCTCTCTCTCTCTCTCTCTCTCATGCACACTCTCATACATACATACAAAGGAAATATTGAGCATATACATATTTGAATACTAGAATAAAGCTAAATTGCGTTTAAGATATTTTAAAGGTTACCTAACTTATGTGAATCATGCTCCATGGATTTATTGCTTTGAATGGGTTTCTGACTCAAGTTAGTGCCTGGTAAATGCTGCTGTTTAATGACCAGCCGGTTATCTTGTTCATAGTAGGTGTTCAGTAACTATTGACTCATTAGCTGTATCATCTGTCTTGTACAGTCACTTCCTAGAATGTGGAACAACTTCACTTCATAGGGCATATTAGCTTTTAACTATACAGACCAAATGCTCTTCTAATTTTAAACATCGTATCATTGTCCCATGCATTTTGAATTATACAGAGCAATTGTTCTCAGCTCTACTGTCTGTAGACAACTTTGGTCTTGCAACATATCACGTGGATCACCTCCTCTGTCTGCTTCCATTCACCACGGCAAGAAAAAGCCAACCAGAATTAATGGGCAACTGGGCTCCATCCTCATTGGGAACAGCTGTTTCTTATTAAATATCATAAGTAATATATTAATTCTTGCCAGAAACAAAAGTAAAGACATTGTCATGCTAAAAGCATTACCAGCACAAAAGAGCAGTCAGCGGAGCACCTGGAGGACTCCCTTGTTCAGACGGCCCCCTGGGTGTCATTAATCTGCAGGCTCAAGATGTTAGGTTTCTTCTGTTGGCTTGCAGAGGGAGACACAGCCAGAATCTGCATGGTCAGAGCCCATTCTTTTTTAGTTGATTTGTTTGGCTGGGCTAGAATGGTAATGGTTGAGTTGGTGGGATGACTACACAAGTGCCACGATAGAGTGTGGCAGACCTCATAAAATATGGACACGAGAAAGACACTAAGAGAAGACAATGGCCAATTCGGCCATTTGAAAGCATCAGCTAAGGTCCTGAGGAGGTGAACTGATGACTTCATAGTCAACCAACCAAAGAGCAGCCATACCAGGCTAAGAATCCCTATCTGCTGGAGCCTGAGTGAGGATTTATGAAAAATGTCACATGAAACTGCATCCTTTCACTTGACAGCCAGCCCAATTGGCCTGGACAACGTAGCCCATGGATACTGTTAGAGGAAATGTGAGAGCTTCAATAGCATTAATGACATAAATGTAATGGTTTTAGATTCAAAGTACAGCGTGTGAAGTTTCTACAAGGTGTGTTACTTTTCCTATTGCTTGCATTTTGGGAATATGTTAATATATCTTTCCTGTGACAATGGTAAAAGAATAGGAGCTAATATATTTCGCTGTTTAGTATTTTCCAGGGCAAACTATAAAACTCCAAAAAGAACCTTTAAAGTTCTACATTGTGGATGATGAAATTAACACTCCAAGTATTAGAATAATCTGCTCAGGACATATGACTAGTAAGTGTGGAGCCATGCTTTGTCCAATGGATGCTTCCATTTAGGACATGTTCCTTTTTTGTGCTGCATGATACCAGGTGTCACTTTAGACTTGATGTCACTCAATTTGTCAGTTACTTCAGCATGTTTTGGCTTCTTTATTATATTGGAGATTACATTCTTATAAATAAATTACATGTTTTGATTTGTCTGCTTACACATACATGTTCTTAAGATTTTTGTGAATGTGTAGTATTCATTTCTTCATTGATTCAAACTTGGGCATGACTAAACTTCATGAGACATCATATGGTTGTCTAGGTAAGGCCCATTCACAGTGGCTCCTGGAAAAATGAAAGAGTAGCCATTTGCCTACTTTTATTACTCAAATAGATGACTTTGAAACTAAACCATCACATCAATGCCCATAAAAATGGCTGAAACACTTAGGCCTCATGGAGAAGATATTATCTACAACCTAGTAATAACATGCCTCTCTAAAATCAGGTAGCCACACTTTGATTAAAATCAAAACATAGGACATTTCAAGTTTTTCTGCTGTAAATATTTGAGTGAAGTATGATTTTGACTGGCCCAAAGATCCTCTTTATTTTCAATGCACATTACTATAACTTCTAGCTGGGTTCAAAGATGGGAAGATAGCTGTGGCCAGCAGCTAAGTGCCTGCTGAACTAGGCTGTTGATGGCACTGTTCCTGCTGCTGTGCCAACACAAAGTCCCATTTCTGGTAAGGCATGAAGGGTGTAACATGACTCCATGCAATTTTATGTTCCATTTGTTCAATACTTGGTCTTCTTACTCTTACCACTTCTAAGGGTGGAGAATTGGTATCTCATCCTGACTGCATCTGGGATTTCCTAATGGCTGATGTTGCAGAACATCTTCCTGTGCACAATGTTACCACTATCGTTGGCTATGTGTGTTGGTTTGTCTTTTGCCTATTTTTAATTGGCCGATTGATCTGTATTAATTTTTGAATCTATATTGGTTAGATACCCTTTGCCAAATATCTGTTTTCTCTTCTCTTAGTGTCTTCTACAGACATTAAACTGTTTAATTTTTTAAGTTCTTTTTGATGTTTTGTTGTTGCCTTTTATGCAACATGCTTTTGGTGTTGTGTTGAAGGAGTTCTTCCACAACATTTTACCCTTTAGCTTTCATTCAGTCCAAAGCCCTTGAGACCTGATGCTGAGAGGACAGCACGGAAGTCTCCGAGGACAGTTGTATACTTGTTGGTCCTTGCAGTTTTGTCAACATTGTTTCACTTGTTTCACAGCTCTGTTTGTAAGAGCAGATAAATCTTTGAATTCTATAAGTACTTGGACAAGTGAGCATTTTATCGTCTTGTGGAAGGCTTCTTTCTCTTGGTAGTTCTTTTTTTTTCTGAATTCAGCCCTGTCTCATTTCATAGCTGCTGTGAGTATTTGCTAATGTGTTTCGGTATTGTTTTCAGCCTCTTGCTTTTAACCAGTTTATAATTCCATGTTGGAAATGTGTTTCTTGTAGACTTTTTTCCCGTTCCTTAAATCTTCTGGTTTTAATTGATGCATCTAGTACATTTGTATTTTTTAAGATTTATTTTATTCATAATTATGTATATATGACAGAGTGTGTGTGAAACATGCAGGTGCCCAAGGAGGCCTGGATGGAGTGTCAGCTTTCCTGGAACTGGGGTTGCAGGAGGTAGGAAGCTACCCACCATGCACAGTGGGCACTGAACTCAGCTTCTCTGCTAGAGCAGTCTATTCGCTTAGCCACCTAGCCATCCCTCTAGCCCAGTATTTAGTGCAATTATTATGATGCCTGCCTTACTTTAATCCTTTTGTTTGCTTTTTAATTATTAACTTTGGATTTTCCCTAACTTCTTATGTTTTGGATTTTGGGGATGGTTTAAAGAAGATTTTATAGTTCAACCTGTCTATTATATTGTTGTTGTTTTGTTTTGTTTTTTTATTGTGTGCATTGATGTTTAGGTTGTTTCTCTAAAACATGTGATGTACCTTCATGACTTTGCATACTTTGTATATATTGAAATAGTTTACATTAGTGATTTAACACTGCAAATGAAATGCAGCGATTTTGCTAAGATAATATTTACTTACTTGTTTTAATGTTTGCTTTTGCTGTTAAGCTTTTATTTTCAACAAAAGAGCAAAATAGTGTGTCCAGTTAATCCAATAGTCATCATTTTTATTGGCTTCCCCACTGCTGCTGCTACAATTGTTCTCACACCGTTGAGTCTTTTTTTTTTTTAAGTAATGATTTTAACAGATGAGTTATAAGTGAATTCTTTTGCTTCTCCTCAACCAGAGAATACCTTTACTTGACTTCCTCCTTTGAAAGACATTTTGACTGACATAGGCCTAAGCTGACAGTTCTTCTTGCACAATGCTTGAAGCATGATCCACAGTCTTCTGACATCTCCTGACTTCTGATGTGAAAATTACAGACATTATGAAGTCAGGATTCTCCTATAGAATATATATAATTTTCCTCTGGCGGTCTTAGTTTTTGGTCTTTACCTTTATCGTAATGTGTCTTGACATGGAAATCATTTCATTGTTAGAGATCACATAACCTTCATGTCTGAAGCATTTTAGGCATTCTTTTTCTACAGGTATTTTTTTTTCTGACCACATTCTGATCTCTTTCTGGTAGGTAACAAAAATGTTAGTGATTTCACTGTCAACCCACTGTTCTCAGAGGTTCTGTATATTGTTTTTGTGTCATTCCTTTTCCTTTTTCCTATTAAAATTGGATAATTTATGTTGACCTAACTTCACATTTTCTAGTTTCTTCTTCTTACAGTTCTTCCTTGGAGCAAACCAATCTGGGGAGTTTTCAACCAAAAGATTTCACTACTCTAAAGCCTTTTAGTTGCTTCTTTGTATCTTTTTTTCTTTGCAGAATTTTAATAACTTTGTTAGTTTTAATGTTTGAAATTCTATCTGGAGTACCTAAAACCTTTCTGCCTTCAGTAGGTCACTTCAGTAGGACATAATAGGTTACTGTATCATTCTCGTGGTAGCATCTGCTGAATTTCTTTCCCCATGTGAGCTGAGATTTTTCAGGTTTTTTGTGATGCTGACAAATTTTATTTTGCATCCTGGACATTGAGGGCATTATGCATCTGTCTTGTTTATAGCAAACTCCAACATACATTCTATATACTGTGATTGCACTGCCAGGTTACCTGACAGAATCTGTAAGATTATCTTTGTCTGTATGCTCCTCCTGAGCCAGTTTGGCCTGTGGTTTAGGCACTTGCCAGTTCACTTCTCAGTCCTTGCTGTATTGGGTTGGATCTCACCCACGCACATGCAGCTCAGGGAAAAGACCAAAGTTACCAAAAGCCTTTATAGTGGTGCTTTTTTGAAAACTCCATTTGCTGTCATCTTTGTCAAACTTTTAACTCACAGAAACTGCACTTTTGATACTATGTGCTACTGTGGACTGGTGAAATTGTGCCCAAATCTTAGGACAAGTAGCAGAAGGATAGAAAAAAGAGCTAGGAGCTGCATCTTACTCTTGGAGCCCTGTGGATAGTGAATTTTTTTTGAGTTTTGACTCTTATAGACCCACAGTGCCACCGCAAGATTGCTTGGAGTCTGTGGTGCAGTAGACGGAAGAATGGAGCAGAAGAGGAAGAGTAGAGAACTGGAGAGACTGAAGAGGAAGGAGACAGGAGGGGATAAAGATAGAACAGTAGCTCTCTGCATTTTGCAGTGCTAACGTGTCTCTTTGCTTTCTCTTTAAGTCAAAAGTAGCAGGTTAGTCCTGCAGGTCTCTTGTAAATACACTAGTCCCCAATTCCAGAACGCTGAGTTCAAGCTACAGGCTATCAGCAAAAACAGAACTTGTAAATTCAATATTGTCTTGGTGGTGTCATAATTTAAGACCTTCTTATCAATCTGCTGCCTGTTGTTTACTTTGGGGTGTTATTAAATAGCTGTTTGATGCATCCTGCTCTGTGTTGGGGCAAAGTAGATTGTGTTCACTCTGTTCTCTTTGAAGTTTAAAGTCCACCATGTCTAGTTTCATGCATTT
This sequence comes from Acomys russatus, assembly GCF_903995435.1. Classification (NCBI taxonomy): domain Eukaryota; kingdom Metazoa; phylum Chordata; class Mammalia; order Rodentia; family Muridae; genus Acomys; species Acomys russatus. Next base: position 2,979,239 of record NC_067139.1, on the reverse strand, counting down.
GCCAGTTGTGCAAACACTAAACTACTCTAGCACTGCCACCTTTTAAAGAAATTCCTCCTTAGTGACTTAACAGGAACTTTAAAATGTGTGACTTGTGACAAAACAATCCTAAGATCTAGAGACATAAAGACTAGTGACAACCCCTGCCATGGAGGAGCTAGGGAGATTCACTGCCCTGCTGTCTCTCCCTTAGTAACTAACATTCCCTTATAAACCACATTTTGTCTAGGATAGAAAATTAAATACCAAGGGAGTAGCTACACCAAGCATAGTAAACACATGAAAGTCCCCCACTTTTCTGTATCTTAAGGTTCAAGGATAGGAAGTTGAAAAACAGCTCGGGCTACTCCTGCTCCATAGCAATGTCTATATGCAGGGTGGCTCAGGCTCTAGCCTGCTGTTCTAACCTTCATCTTTCTAGTGATGCCTTTCAATTGTCAAGAAATTGTTCATAATACCTCATTTTGTGTGAGTTGGTGTCTGTTTTTTATACTCTAAAACACAATAGCATTCCTAACCTTTGAGAAAATATACATGATTACAACCCGTTGTTTAATGCTACTACAGAAGATAATAGAAGTCCTCATCAGATGAAGAAATTCTTGGTTTATTATGTTTGTGAAAGATCCTGAATAAGAGATGTCCTTTTACTGAAATAACCTTATTGCTGCAAGAAACACTATCCTATCCCTTGTATGATTCTAGAGTGTCTAACTAGTCTTATTTGACAAGCCATATGAAATGCTTGAGAAAGTTGAAGGACATCTGAATATTATGAGTATTAACCTGAAAATTAAAATAAATACTCTGAACTAGCAAAAACCTTAACCAAGGCACGAGAAGCCTTCTATTGAGTTACTGGTTGGGGGAGTCCAAGAGACTACAAAAAACAATGTAGGTGGTTGCTCTTGTCTTTGGCTGTTCCTTAAACATCAAAGCCTCTATTACTGAAGACACCATGCAGTTTAAACACAGGGTTCAGAGCAGTCAAGCTAAACCTGCCATAAAACCCTCGTCCCTGACAACCAACTTTCATAATACTTGAAGGGGCTGTGTAAGCTACTAAGGGAGGGAAGCAACTAATAGTCTCCCCTCCCAGAGAAATGATGCTTACGGACCACAACAGTGACCAGCATGGCAGGTTATCCCTAAAGAGTATTCCTAAAGTGCAATGGTGGCACTCATATCTTGGTGGTGACCAACAACTTTCTAATTAGACTTAAGGCCTGTTCAACAGGATGGAAATCATGACTAAACCAGAAATCTAGCAAATCATCTGCAACTATTGAGGTGCAGGTGATTTGCTAGATTGCAGGTGATCCTAGAAGAGCACACACTACTGCCACTATACCAAAGTGATGTAATTCCTAACTATAGTCTAATTATTTTTCCTTATAATCACCAATAAATGTATCGCCCACTGCTCTTTCTGAGGCAAACTGGAGCCATTGCAAAAAATAACAACTTGTGAGAGTGCAGACAACAAGTAAACCTACTGTGTCTAGAACCAACACACCCCACACCTAACACTCAGGGAAATCATGGAACAGAGGGCGGAAAGATCATGAGAACTAGAGCACCAGGAAGTCTGCTTTCACGTTTGTGTCTCCTAGAAATGACAGGGAAGCTTTCGCTGTGATACCTCAACAATATGGCGACCTAAATAAGACCTTAAGGATGGCAAAACCAGCAGACATGCCAGTGTGGAAGGAAAATCCTCATGAGGCCTCAATCATATGCAAAGAACTCTAGACTGCTGAGAGAGGGAGAATCAGCCTTGCCCAGGCATGAGGTCCCCCTAGTTGGTTATCCAATACCAAAAAATTAATCCTGAAATCATATACAGGAAAGCAACATTAAATAGAGTCAGCAGGTTGTACTTATGTATTTATGCATGTGTATGCATGTGTAACAATAATAATTAAAGAAAAAGAGACCATAATTTGAGAAGGAGTAAGGGAGCAGATATTGGGGGGATTGGAGGGAGGAAAGGGAGGGGAAATTATGTAATTATATTTCAATTAAATGTTTTAAGAAAAAGAGACTCTAGTGGTTAAAGTTCTACTCATGGCTAGAACATTTTAAAAGGCAGACAAAAAGCTCCTGCTCCTGCTGCAGTTTAGACATCAAATAACTCTTACAAAACAGCATTGTGATGAGTTAAGTGTAAATGAATCAGAAACATACGGATTAAATTTCCCTTGAAATACACAGGGGCTTAACAATTAAGGGGGAAAACATTGCCTGGTAAAACGTGTTTTGAATTTTGCCAAGTCAAAAAGGTTTAAGAAACAGTTTAGGATGTTTTTCCAGGCAGTTCAAACCATTGCTAGGTCCTCCTCGTCATTCAAGACCATGTCTAGAATGTAGCTCATGCCTCCTGTCCTCTGTGGGAGACTGTGGATAGGGGCAGCCCATGCCTCCTGTCCTCCGTGGGAGACTGCAGATAGCTGCAGCCCATGCCTTCTGTCCTCCGTGGGAGACTGTGAATAGTGGCAGCCCTTGCCTCCTGTCCTCCGTGGGAGACTGTGGATAGCTGCAGCCCATGCCTCCTGTCTTCCGTGGGAGGCTGTGGATAGGGGCAGCCCTTGCCTCCTTTCCCCCGTGGGAGACTGTGGATATGGGCAGCCCATGTCTCCTGTCCTCCGTGGGAAACTGTGGATAGCTGCAGCCCTTGCCTCTTGCAGTGTGCCCTCATTTGCTCCTCCTTACATGTTAATGTGGTTGGTCTAGACACGTATCCCTTTTCTCATCTTCAGTATCTTTTCTGAATACTTTTGAAACCACTCTTGAAAATTCACATTTTTGACAACAGTGAAATTAATGTATTGCTCAAACTTATGTGGCCAACTCTCAGAGGGGGAAAATAAGTGTCCTTCTTTTGTCCACTGAAAGTTTTGATCAACCGAATCATCTGCAAAAATGAGCAATCCTGTTGGTGATTCAGTCAATAAAGAGACTCACTACTAATTACTCCTGCCGGAAAACTAAAAGTATGAGCATAACTGGATCTTTTGAAAAGTTAATATGAGTAAAAATGCACACGAGTGTATTTCCCTGCTGTGGATCCTATTGAACTTAAAAATGCAAAGCCTTGAAAGTATACAAAAGCCAGAAATTTCAACACTCAGCATCACCCTGCCACAAAGGAGCATTTTAAAACCTTAGGATTTGCAATGTGATCAGTTTCGTTGTTGTTGTTGTCATCGGTTGTTGTTATTGTTTTGTTTTTGTCAGTAAAACCAAACAAGACTGGCTCATGAAGAACAGACAAGAAGACTAGAAAGACTGCAGTAAAAGGCAACTATTAGGGGGGAAAAAAGACTTTTTCTCTGTATGTGTATAAAAGAAAAGCTTAAAAAAACAGAAACTCTACGTAGGACGTGACCATGTTCATTGACCTTCAGGCACTGAAATAAAGCTAGAAAACCAACAATAACAAAATACAAAGCCCCAGCTTTCAGGAACATGATATAGTGTGACAAAGAGGTTAACAATAGGTCCTAGTGGAACTGGAGGAAACGTCAAGGATTGGTTTAGAAGTACCCCGAACTTCCCCATGGGACCAAGTCATGTGCTTTATTTATCCATTTCCATGCTTGCTTGGCTGCTTGCAGTCCTTCTCCATAATATTTAGTAAGGGCTTATAGCAGTTGTTAAAGCTCTCGCATTTGGTGTGAGAGGGTTGTCTGAAGGGGCATCCCAATGGAGAGGCTGGTATCCAATACCTGCCCTTAAGAGACAAATGGCCATTTTATTTTGACTATTTCATGATCTTACGTATAGGTACAGGTAAGTGAGTCAGAGTTTTTCTTGGGCAAAAGTAGTTAATAGCCTGGATATTTGAACAATGGCAGATGATTCTGAATTTTAAAAAACGCATCCCTGTACAAATGCTTACATGAATAAAGTTGGCGTGGGCTGTTTTGTCTCCAGCAGTGCCTACACTGAATCCTTATGCATAATCCTTAATCACTTCCACTCAATGAGATGGTACTTGAAGACATAATCTTAAACAGATAATTAAACAGTAAGAACTTTAGAGCAACCCTTACCAGCATGAAGTGTCCATGAAAGTCTGGGTGTGCACACCTATACATATATACACATGTATATATGTAAGTTGTGCATATATGTACTATTCTAGGAGCTGAGCAGTGGTGGTGCATGACTTTAATCATTGCACTTGGGAGGCAGAGACAGGCACATCTCTGTGAGTTGGAGGTCAACCTGGTCTACTGAATTAGTTCTTCCTGGACAGCCAGAGCTACAAAGAAACACTGTCTCAAAAATTCCAATCCAAACCAAACTAAAAATCTGTTTCTATTAAAACAGTGGTACTAATATTTGAGTAAAGATATTCAGATTTGTTACCAGACCTATGCGTTTCAGCTTACTGCAAACACATAAAGACAAGCAAGCAGAAGTGACAAGTGTGGCCTCGGATGAAGTTTTATCTGGTACCATCTACTCTGACGACATCTTGTCCAAATAAACAGACTCAGCAAAACTCAATTAAGTATATCAATATTTGGATTTGAGTATTTGGATTAAAAATTAATGTATAAAAATCTCTATCCTCCTATGAGGCATTGTTGACACAAAAAATACCTTTTTGACAAACATGGTTTGTCTGCCAAAGCACTCTAGCATATTTTAAAACATGAGCCTAAAACTGTCTTATGCACAGGGAATGAGTCTTGAGAAAGATTTTATTATAACTCTTTGCTGGAAAACATCTTTTGCATTTTAAAAGCTTATATAGCATGTGAATACACACATTTTACACACACACACACACTGTTTCCACCACACCTTCACTAGTTTTTTTTTAAGGGTATTTTTGAGTCTTATAAAACTAATAATAAGATGTATATTGTTGCAATATGTATGCATATCATCAATAGTTCAAAGTGACATAAAAAATATCAATGTTTACAAGTCTTAGCACTTATGAGACAAAGGCAAGAGAAAGGAAGTTTAAGGCTCCCTTAGCTATCTAGTGGCTCAAGGTCAACATGGGCTATGTGAAATCCCATTTTAAAAAACGTTCAAAATAATATTACTAAAAAATTGGAATAAAACAGGTGATTCTATTTGAGTAATTTGAACCTAGAACATAGTATATGCGCAGCAAAAATCACTTTAAATGAAGGCGAATGCTTAAGCTTCCAAACAGACCTTTGGATTTCTGAAAAGTAGCCTCTTGGGATGTGTAAGCACAGTACCTCAGCCTGTAGTAAGCCTCTATCCACAATATTCTTGGTATTCAAATGAACCAGGACATAGTTTTTAAAATGTTGCAAACCCATGTTTTATTTGTGCAATAGCAGATGTTTGGAGTACCATTTAATGAGTAGGTTTAGTACGCTTTGTAAAATACCAGAATCAATAGGGCAATTTACACCTAATTCTAAAATTTAATTGATGCAATTCTGCAGAGTAGAATGGGAGTAAATCTAGACCCCGATTCTCCACTAGGATGACAATGTTGCACTTTCAAAAAAAAAAGTAATAGAGCATCTTGAGGTCAACAGTTGGGTATACACTCCAGTGTTTCCTTTTGGGTCCTGTGAATCAAGAAATCATACGCTGTACAAAATACTTACAACAGTGGGCACCACATGAGTCTACACTGAGTAAGAGCAGCCTCTCGTGCTGCCCACCCCAGAGATGCACTCACACAGGTAGATGTAGAAACTAAAGTCAACATTTGTCCAGGAACTATCTTATCTTGCCACAGCTGAGGGTGAACAGTGTCCCAGTGAGTTTCGGTGGGATTTATGGAATGACTCTGTGAGTCCCAAGCCTCATTTCCCTTCTCATGTTTCTGTAGCGTTCTCTCGATAGAAACGTAGAACACAGAAAATATGCTTCCTGTGTTTCCTGTCACATCAATAATGACATATGCCTTTATTCTCTATTCCTTAGTGATCAAAGGGATGAATTTGTTGATTCCTTCTGCACCCCAACAAAATGGTGTAAGCTGATGGGTTAGGAGACTCTGCCTGCATGAGAGTCCTCGAGCAAGCAACCCAGTCTCCCTGTGAAGATCCAGTGCCGGATACACGGTTCGTGTTAGGGAGAAGGGACACATACCTACACAGAGAGTCAACAGTGAAACCTTCATGGTGAATTCAGTTGCAGGAAAATAAATGTCCTGCAGTAGGCAGTGCACAGTGCACTGTTCCAGTACTGAGACCCAACCACTGGTAAAGATACCAGTGAACTTCGGAAACAAGCTAGACGTCCATCAATGGATGGATAATAAAACATGATATATTTACACAGCTGAATATCAATCAACTGTTTAGAAAAACAATAACTCTGTATTTTTGTTTTCGTTGTGGATTCCCACCTGAGGATTTGGAGCTAGGAGTAATAAACGAGAGAGAGAGAGCAAGCAGAAAGAGTTATGCCACTCAATAGTGCCTTCTCTACTTCCACCCATTCAATGCAAAATTAAGAATTTCATTTTCTTTACAGCTAAACAGTATTCCATCAAGGAATGTGCCATATTCTCATTGTCCTTTAGTCAATTGAAAGGTGTTTTATTTGTTTCCACTTCATACTTATTGTGAATATAGCAGCAGTAAACATGACTGAGCAGGTATCTGTAGAGTGTCATCCTTTCGGCATATGCCAAGGAGTGCTATATTTTGGTAGACATATTTTAGCTTCTCCAGAGTTCCATATGCTGATCTTCAGAGGGGCTGTATCAGTTTGCAATCCCACCAACAGTGAATGGAGTTCCCCTTTACCAACTACACTGTCCCAGCACTTTTGTCATTATTTCCCTGGTTTTATCCATTTGGACTGGAGTAAGATAAAATCTCAAAGTTGCTTTGATTTGTACTTCTATAATTGCTAAGTATAATGAACATGTTAAAAGATATTTGTTTTGGCAATTTTTTATTTCTTCTTTTGAAAACTATCTACTCTGATATATAGCATACTTTTTAATTAGGTCATTTATTTTCTTGACACTGTTTATAAATTCTGGATATAATACTCTGTCTATGTGTAGCTGGCAAAGAGTCTCTTCAACACTCACTGTAAGAACCAGGAAAATGAAAAGGGACTATTGGATGGGCGAAAAGGAATACTAGAGAGAAAGGATAGCAGGATGCAAGGGACCTGAACATGGAATTGGAGAATTGCTGGCGTTTTATGTGGAGAGGTGGGAGGGACTTCAACACAGGACAGGGAGAAAGAGGGGGAAAAACACTAAGAATATTTGAAAAAGCCATGAGAAATATTATTTTATTTACTCAAACACACACACACATGGAGAAAGAAAGAGAGAGAGAGAGAGAGAGATTAAATGAAAGTGTTTTCCTTGGTCTAACAATGATTCACTCCCACAAGAGTCATATGCTGTCTAATAGAAACACCAGAACATAATATGAGAAACCCCAATTTCAAGCTGTTTTTCAGAGAGATCCAAGAGACTCCATAAAAGATAAACTATTGCTGTTGTCTTTAGCTGTCTCCCAGAGTTTGAAAGTACATATCAATTTCTGAAGATACGATGCACTTTTGACACAGATCCTAAAGGATCCAAGCTGAATCTGACAAAAAAGCCTCCTTCCCAAGGTGTGTTTTCATAGTTCTAGAAGGTACTATGAGAGCTGCCAAGGAATAGAAGCAACCAACAAAGCTATCAGCTGTGATATTTATGAACTATGATGACATACAGAGCAAGTTTTTCCTAAAGATGCAATAGTGGTACTCCTATCTTGGAAGCAACCAACACCTGTCAAATTGTACTTGACCTGCTCAACAGGAGGAAAATAATGCCTGGTACTGGAATCCTATCAAAGTATCAGTAGTTATTGAGGTCATGGATCCTACAGGAGGACAGACTACTGCCACTTTACTAAATTGACCTAATTTCTAACTGCATTCTAAATACATATCCTTATACCCACAGATAGGCTACGTCCTTATTCTTTATCAAAGGGGCTTCTCTTTGCAGCAGATGGAGAACATTGGAGAAAACCACACCTCATCAAAATTCAGAAAGCAACTGATTGTTAGGTGCTCAACCCAGTGGAGACATCTACAATTCAATTCCTGAACCTACAGATCAGGAAACATCACAGGAAAGGGGCAGAGAGGTTTACCAGCCAGAGGAGCAGGGACTTTGTTGAGAAAATTGGGTTTTCTAGAATAGAAAGAGAAGCTACACATACAATATCTCAATATATATGGCATCGTAAACAAGACCTAATTGACGACAACACAAATAGAGATGGTACGGAAGGGGAAAAAGGTGAAAGATGTTTTAGAGATTTAGGCAAATAACTATAGACATTTAAATACTACCAAGAGAGACAATTAGTCATCTCCAGGTATGAGCCTAACAAATGGTAACCTGATTTGAGTAGTCATCCTTGAAATCAGCAAACAGAACAAAACAGAATTCGCAAGTAGTATATATAAGTTTATTCGCCTATACATATATGTAACAGGAATTAAAGAAAAAGAGCCATGACTATTAAAGAGAAGGATAGATATATGGAGGAGTTTGGAGAGGAAGAAGGGGAATAAGAGAAACAATAGAGTTAATTTTAGTTAAATAATAAAAACAAATGATTGGTTTTTTTTATTTTAAAAGATATTTTATGTATACATTTATATTATTACACATATATTAAATAAACCACATACAGCAAGAAGAACCATGAAACAATCAGGAATTATATAAATGTTACATTCATAGTGTCTTGGCTATTTGTATTTCACAGCCTTGAAGAAAACGTCTTTCCTATCTTGGTGCATCTAAAATTCTAAATGTAATTAAGTATCTATCATATCTGGTCATTATCAACTTAAAACATCTATCTATACCTAAAATCATCTTAATCCCTAAACAACTAAGCTTAACTGTAAAACTAAACTATCTGGCCCTCAAATCCATCAGAGACTTGAGAAGGAATAAAATTAATTACCTGAGTAAACATGAAGTGCAGGTTAGCAGCTTCCAAAGTGAAAAAAAAAAATGAAAGAGACAGTTTGCTGCTTGAATAGTCATCCCAAATTCTCTATAACGTTGGAGCATCATCTTCAGCCTTCTGGCCCAGTATATCTGACAGACATATTTGTGAGAGGACAGGTTAACTCGTGGTCACACCCAGCCTACCTCAAAGAAGATGATAAGCATCAAAGAACCTCCATATGGAGATGGCTTCAAATGTGGTAAACCAGCCACTGGGCAAAATGTCCTCATTTCAGCCTATGACAGGATTCTGCCTAAGAATGGGCAAGCTGGTTGGAGGCAGAGTCAATAGCCAAACTCTGCCAAGACAGGATAAGCAAGTCCTCAATAGTTCCTGCCTCTTGAAAAAGTAATTTTTTAAGCCACTCAACTTTGGAGTCACTTGTTATGCATCAAGGGGCAGCTGATATATATGATGTCCAGTACTTTGGCAAGTATTGTCTTATTTGACTACCCAGAGACTTTGTGGGAGAGAACGCTGTTATGTTCTCCCTGCAGGCTCAAGTGGCAATAGGTGTTCCATTGTTTATTTAGATTCTTAAAATAGTAACTGAGGCCAATGGCCAAAGCATATTTAAACACATTTTTTTTTTCCTGAGGAAGAACCCTTTTTCATTCAAATAGAACCCATGTTGGACCTCTTAGCTTTTTATTTATTTATTTATTTCTTAAAGACTAGCAGTTTTCTTTCTTTTTTTTTTTTTTTTTAAATTTTTTAAATTAATGTATTCACGTTACATCTCAATGGTTATCCCATCCCTTGTATCCTCCCATTCTTCCCTCCCTCCCATTATCCCATTATTTCCCTCCCCTATGACTGTTCCTGAGGGGGATTACCTCCTGTATATGCGCATAGGGTATCAAGTCTCTTCTTGGTAACCTGCTGTTACCTCTGAGTGCCACCAGGTCTCCCCCTCCAGGGGACATGGTCAAATGTGAGGCACCAGAGTATGTGAGAAAGTCATATCCCACTCTCCACTCAACTATGGAGAATGTCCTGACCATTGGATAGATCTGGGTAGGGGTTTAAAGTTTGCTACCTGTATTGTCTTTGGCTGGTGCCTTAGTTTGAGCGGAACCCCTGGGCCCAAATCTGCCTATCATAGTGTTCTACTGGTAGGTTTCTAGGACCCTCTGTATCCTTTTATTTTGCTATTCTCCCATGCTTCTCTCATTTAGAGTCCCAATAGGATGTCCTCCCCTCTGTCCCAGTTTCCTGGTAAGTGAAGGCTTTCATGGGACATGCCCCTTGGGCTAGTATGCAGATATAAGTGAGTATATACCATTTGATTCTTTCTGCTTCTGGGTTAGCTCACTCATTATGATCATTTCTAGCTCAATCCATTTGTCCACAAATTTCAGGAATTCCTTGTTTTTAATAGCTGAGTAGTATTCCATAGTGTATATGTACCACAGTTTCTTTATCCACTCGTCTACTGAGGGACACTTAGGCTGTTTCCATTTTCTGGCTATTATGAATAAGGCTGCTATGAACATGGTTGAGCAAATTTTCTTGTTGTGTGCAGGAGCATCTTCTGGGTATATTCCAAGGAGTGGAATAGCTGGGTCTTGAGGAAGCCCTATTCCCATTTTTCTGAGATAGCACCAGATAGATTTCCAAAGTGGCTGAACTAGTTTGCATTCCCACCAGCAATGAAAGAGTGTTCCTCTCTCCCCACATCCAAGCCAGCATGTGGTGTCACTTGAATTTTTGATCTTAGCCATTCTGATGGGTGTAAGATGGAATCTCAGAGTTGTTTTGATTTGCATTTCCCTGACAACTAAGGAGGTTGAGCATTTCTTTCAGTCTTTCTCAGCCATTTGATATTCCTCTGTTGAGAATTCTGTTTAGTTCCAAGCCCCATTTCTCAATTGGATTATTTGGTTTGGTGATGTTTAATTTCTTGAGTTCTTCATATATTTTGGATATTAGACCTTTGTCAGATGTAGGGTTGGTGAAGATCTTCCCAGTCTGTAGGCTGTCACTTTGTTCTCTTGACAGTGTCTCCTGCCTTACAGACGATTCTCAGCCTCATGAGATGCCATTTATTAATGGTTGACATTGAGGCCTGGGCTGTTGGTGTTCTGTTCAGGAAGTTGTCTCCTGTGCCAATATGTTCCAGGCTCTTCCCCACTTTTTCTTCTAAGTGACTTAGTGTCTCTAGTTTTATGTTGAGGTCTTTAATCCACTTGGATTTGAGTTTTCTGCAAGGTGACAAATATGGGTCCAGTTGCATTTTTTTACACAAAGACCTCCAGTTAGACCAGCACCATTTGTTGAAGATGCTACCCTTTTTCTATTGAATGAATTTGGCTTCTTTGTCAAAAATCAAGTGACCATATGTGTGTGGATTCATATCTGGGTCTTCGATTCAATTCCACTGATCAACCAGCCTGTTGCTGTGCCAGTACCATGCTGTTTTAATTACTATTGCTTTATAGTACAGTTTGAGATCAGGTATGGAGAATCCTCCAGAGCACCTTTTATTGTACAAGATTGTTTTAGCTATTCTGGGTTTTTTGTTTTTCCTTATGAAGTTCAGAATTGAACTTTCAATGTCTTTAAAAAATTGTGTAGGTATTTTGATAGGGATTGCATTGAATGTGTAGATTGCTTTTGGTAGGATGGCCATTTTTACTATGTTAATTCTCCCAATCCATGAGCAAGGAAGATCATTCATCTCTCATGTCATCTTCAATCTCTTTCTTCAGAGTTTTGAAATTTTTTTCAAACAAGTCCTTCACTTGCTTAGTTAGAGTGACTCCTAGATATTTTATATTGCTTGTGGCTAATGTGAAGGGTGTGGTTTTTCTAATTTCTTCCTCTGCAAACTTGTCATTTGTGTATAGGAAGGCTACAGACTTTTTTGAGCTAATTTTGTATCCAGCTAATTTGCTGAAGGTGTTTATCAGCTGTAGGAGTTCTCTGGTGGAATTTTGAGGGTCACTTATGTACACTATCATATCATCTGCAAATAGGGATAATTTGACTTCCTCCTTTCCCATTTGGATACCCTTGATCTCCTTTTGTTGTCTTATTGTTCTGGCTAGAACTTCGAGTACTATATTGAAGAGATTTGGAGAGAGTGGGCAGTCTTGCCTTGTTCCCGATTTTAGAGGAATTTTCTTGAGTATCTCACCATTTACTTTGATTTTGACTATTGACTTGTTGTCTATAGCCTTTATTATGTTGAGGAAATTGCCTTGTATCCCTGATCTCTCTAAAACTTTAAACACGAATGGGTGTTGGATTTTATCCAATGCTTTCTCTGCATCTAAAGAGATGATCATGTAGTTTTTTATTTTTAGTTTGTTTATATGGTGGATTACATTGATGGATTTCCATATATTAAATCATCCCTGCATGCCTGGAATGAAATCTATTTGGTCATGATGAATGATACCTTTGATATGTTCTTGTATTCATTTTGCAAGTATTTTATTTAGTATTTTTGCATCGATATTCATAAGAGAAATTGGTCTGAAATTCTTTCTTTGTTGAATCTTTGTGAGGTTTAGGTATCAATGAGACTATGGCCTCATAGAATGAATTTGGTAATTTTCCATCCATTTCTATCTTTTGGAGTAGCTTGAATAGTATCGGTATTAGTGCGCCCTTGAAGGTCTGGTAGAATTCTGCACTGAAACCATCTGGCCCTGGGCTTTTTTTTGGTTGGGAGACTATCAATGATTGCTTCTATTTCTGTAGGGGAAGTGGAACTATTTAGCTTGTTTATCTGTTCTTCACTCAACTTTGGCAAGTGAAATTGATCAAGAATATCGTCCATTTCCCTTAGATTTTCAAATTTTGTGGCATATATGCCTTCAAAGTAGGATCTTATGATTCTTTGAATTTCTTCAGTGTCTGTTGTTATGTCTCCCTTTTCATTTCTGATTTTGTTGAATTCAATACTGTCTCTTAGTTAGTTTGGCCAACGGTCTGTCTATCTTGTTGATTTTCTCAAAAAAACAGCTCTTGGTTTTGTTGATTCTTTGGACTGTTTTCTTAGTTTCTAATTTGTGAATTTCAGCCCTGAGTTTGATTATTTCCAGACGTCTACTCCTCTTGGGTGCTTCTGGTTCTTTTTTTTTCTAGGGCTTCCAGTTGTGTCCTTAAGATGCTTATGTGCGATGTTTCCAATTTCTTTTTAAAGGCACTTAGTGCTATGAATTTTCCTCTTAGCACTGCTTTCAATGTATCCCACAAATTTGGGTATGTTGTTCCTTCATTTCATTGAATTTCAGAAACTCCTTGATTTCTTTCTTTATTTCTTCCCTGACCCAGGTGTCATTTAGCAGAGAGTTGTTTAGTTTCCATGTACGTGTAGGCTTTTTGTCATTTCTGTTGTTGTTGAATTGCAGCCTAAGAGCATGGTGATCTGATAGGATACAAGGTATTATTTCAATCCTCTTGTATCTATTGAGGCTTGCTTTGTGACCTACGATGTGATCGATTTTGGAGAAGGTTCCATGGGGTGCAGAGAAGAAGGTATATTCTTTCTTGTTTGGGTGAAAGGTTCTATAGATATCTGTTAGATCCATTTGACCCATGGCATTGGTTAATGATGTTGTTTCTGGCTTAGTTTCTGTTTCAATGACTTCAGTGAGAGTGGGGTGTTGAAGTCTCCCACTATTATTGTGTAGGGATCGATATGTGGTTTAAGCTTTTTTAGGAGATCTTTTACAAATGTGGGTGCCCTTGTATTGGGAGCATAGATGTTCAGAATTGTGATGTCATCTTGGTTGACTTTACCTTTGATGAGTATGAAGTGTCCTTCCTCATCCCTTTTGATTAATTTTGGTTGAGAGTCTATTTTGTTTGATACTAAAATGGCTATGCCTGCTTGCTTCTTGTGACCATTTGCTTGGAATATTTTTTCCAACCTTTTACCCTGAGGTTATGCCTATCCTTATGGGTGAGATGTGTTTCTTGGATGCAGAAGAATGTTGGATCTTGTTTATGCACCCATGCAGTTGTCTGTGTCTTTTTATTGGAGAATTGAGACCATTGATGTTGAGAGATATTAATGACCAGTGACTGTTAGGAGTCTTAATTTTGATGTTGTTTCCAGTCGAGCATTTGTGTAGTTGTGTTTTTGCCATGGGATAGTTATCTATTTCCTGAGTATTTTTGGTTGTAGCTTGACCCTTTGGGATGGAGTTTTCCTTCTAGTACCTTTTGTAAAGCTGGATTTGTGGATAGATACTGTTTGAATTTGTTTTTGTCATGGAATATTTTGTTTTCTCCATCAATGGTTATTTATAATTTTGCTGGGTAAAGTAGTCTGGCCTGGCATCTGTGGACTCTTAGGGTTTGCAGGATCTCTGTCCAGGTCCTTCTGGCTTTTATGGTCTCTGCTGAGAAGTCAGGTGTAATTCTGACAGGTTTGCCATTAAATGTTATTTGTCCCTTTTCCCTTGCACCTTTTAATATTTTTTCTTTGTTCTGTATGTTTTGTGTTTTGATTATTATGTGACGGGCAGTTTTTCTTTTCTGGTCAATTCTATTTGGTGTTCTGTAGGCCTCTTGTATGTTTATAGGCATCTCTTTCTTTAGATTGGGGAAATTTTCTTTCAATGATTTTTTTGAGAATAGTTTCTGGGCCTTGGAGACTGATATCTTCTCTTTCTTCAATGCCTATTATCCTCAGATTTCTTCTTTTCATGGTGTCCTTAATTTCTTGGATGTTTTGTATCAGGAGTTTTCCTGATTTGGCATTTTCTTTAATGGTTGCTTCAAGATCTGTGATTGTATCTTCTAGACCTGAGATTTGTTCTTCCATCTCTTGGATTCTGTTAGAAAAGCTCACCTCTGTGTTGCTCACCTTCTTCTCTAAGGTCTCACGTTCTCGTTTTTCTTCTGTTATGTGTTTATCATTGAATCCATTTTCATTTTCAGATCTTGAACTGATTTTTTGATTTCTTTCATCTGATTGTTTGTATATTCCTGAGTTTCTTCCATCGCCTCTTTTTAGGGCTTCAGAGCTTGAATCGTTTTATTTCTTTCTTTCATGTGGTTGTTTGCATTTTCCTGCAATTTTTCCAGTTCCACTCTATGTGCTTCTTTTATGTCTCTCACCTGTTTGTCTGCGTCTTCCTGCATTTGATTACGAATTTTATTTATTTCCTCCATTATCATCGTCATTACTAAGGATTTGAGGTCATTTTCTTGTATTTCCGTTGTATTTGAGTTCTCTGGGTTGTTTTCTTTGGGATAGCTGGAAACTGGAGATGCCATGTTGTTTGGGTTTTTTTTTTTTTTTTTTTTTTTTTTTTGCATATGCTTTTTCACTGTCCTTTAGACATCTTGCCATCTTTGTTTTGTTGGGTAGCTTCCAGAGTTGGATGGAGGGAATCTGATGATAGATTCACTTGTTTTCTCACAATTTCCCTAGGCTGGAAGCTCTAATGCTTCACTGGTGTGGATGTTAGGAAGTTAGCCCTGTTGTTTTGGACTCTCACAGCCAGTGATACTCAGCTCCCCTGTGCTGTGGGTCCTGCAATCGTTCTGGATCTCTGAATGAGCGTTGGGTCAGGCCAAGGTATCCACAGCTTCTGTGTCCCCTGCCAAGTCCAGCCAGGTACACTGGGTCTGAACCACGGGCCGAGCTCACCTAGATTCTCAGGGCCTGAACTGTCTGCCGAGCTCAGCTAGGGATCCTGGGTCCAAAATGCACACAGGGTCCAGACAGAATTTTTGGGCTGGGACTGCACACCAAGTTCAGCTAGGGGCTTTTGGCTCAAAGTGCATGCTGTGGTCAGTTATTGACTCAGGGCCCGAACTGTCCGCCAATCTCAGCCAGGAATTCTGGATTCAAACTGCACACTGTGTCCAACCAGAGTCTTAGAGCTGGTGGAACTGAGCGCTGCGCCCAGCCTGCGTCACAGCAGGAGAACTGCGGCTATGCTGAGCCAGCGCCACTGGTGGAACCAAGCGCTCCACCCAGACTGAGTCACAGCAGGGGAGCTGCCGCTGTGCTGAGGTGGTGCCTAGGGTGGAACTGAGCACTCCGCCCAGCCTGCGCCACAGTAGGGGAGCTGTGGCTATGCTGAGTTAGTGCTTCGGGCATAATTGCTTGCTGAGCTGAGCCAGAACCTGGGACTCTGGGGCCAAACTGTCCTCTGAGTCCAGTCTGGGTCCCAAGGCACCACGCAACCCAAATCCTGCCCAGAGTCCCCTCTCCTGCAGCAACTCCCAGCAGCCACCACACCAATAGCCTCCACCAGAAGGGTCTGAGCTGCAAACCTCAGCCACCGCCACTGCTGACGCTATTGCCGCTGCTTCTGCTGCTGCCTCTGCCACTGCTCCTCCGATTCGAGAAAATCTGAGATCTTCCCATGTGCAGGGGTATGCAGGTCCTCCGCCCCCTGGTCCCTCCGAACCGCTGGGTGCTGGAGCACTCTCACTGCTACGGTGTGGGGACCTCAGTGATCCTGGCTCAGAAATCTGTGCAATTCCCTGACTTGTTCACTGGAGCCTCTAAACATGGTCCGCACTGCTCACCGCCATCTTGGATCCTCAACAAATGATTTTTATGGTAGAAAAAAAAGTGTATATTTAGAATTAGCCAGCAGGACTCAGTTTAGCTGATCCCAATCTTGTTGGCAACATCCAGAGCATTGTCGTCAGGAGGTAGCGAACACACCTTTCTTCTCTCAGTCAGGTATTATCAGGTACTTTGACCACATCAGTGTCATAGAGTTTCTTCACGGCCTGTTTGATCTGGGGATCATTAGTCTGGACATCCACAATGAACACTAGTGTGTTGTTATCCTCCCTCTTCTTTATAGTCGGTGGTCAGGGGAAATGTGATACTGGCGTAGCCCTCAAGCCTATTTCTCCTTGGTGTACTCTTTTGAGGGTATGTGAGCTGTCTCCAGAGTCGCAGGGTCTTGGGCCACCGGAAGTTGGGTGACATGTGGATCTTCTTTTTGTTGCCATGGACACATTTCAGCACTGGCCTAAGATCTTAGCTTTCAAGACCTTTGCTTTGGTTTCCAATTCGGGAGGGACAAGAGCATGCTTCTTTGCTTTTGGTGCCATCTTGGCGAAAACAAAATAAATAATTTTTAAAAGATAAATGAAATTATAAAATTCACAGGTAAATGGATGAAACTGGTAACAATCATTCTGAATGAGGTAACTGAAGGCCAAACAAAACAAAACTTTGTATTGTTTTTCTTTCATTTCTGAATGTTAGCCTTTATTTGAAATACCCCCAGAGGTCAGAAAATTAGTTAAGGGCTGTGGTGAGGTGAAGAGAGATAGAACACAATGGTATAAATGGTTAAGGCAAATCATTAACAGGAAGGGCTAAATGAGGATGGGAGGAGGAGGAGGCCAGGGTAAATGAAGAAATATGAAGAGGAATAACTGACATGAAAGTCATTTTGAAAAAGTCATGTAGTATCTTCCTAAAAAGTGTGCATGCACACATGCAAAATAGAGTCTAGATGGAGTTACCCTATAATAGAGCAACAGCTTTCTACTAGAGACTATAATAACAAATAAAAAGCCCTCTGCCAGGAATGGACTAGTTTATTGGAGTTGTTAGCAAATAAGGTCCCATAGGCTTCTCAAACTTTAGAGGCTATTGCCAGTTCCCTTAATTACACCTTGAATTTGATGACAAAACCTGATGTCTGAAGACACTGTGTATGCCTGAGTGATAGAGCACTGAGCAATCAGGCTGGTACTCAGCTAGATGGTTTATCTCTACTGGCTAGCTTTTATAGTGCAGGAAAGTGCTATGTATGCTGCCAGAACAGAAAAGAATCCTCCGTCTTACCCAGCCCCACCCCTGCCATGAGTCCTGTAAGCTGGAAAACATCTTCACTTGTGCAATAATAGCACAAATATTATGGGAATAACCAACCACTTT
This sequence comes from Acomys russatus, assembly GCF_903995435.1. NCBI lineage: Eukaryota > Metazoa > Chordata > Mammalia > Rodentia > Muridae > Acomys > Acomys russatus. The sequence goes on along the minus strand of NC_067139.1, from coordinate 2,961,356 downwards.
CTGGTTGGGTTTAAATTTTTTAGGTACCATTAGTGGGTCCAAAAACCTTCAGCTAGATGGATTACATGCATAAGGAAGAACCTAGTACTATTACTTTGCCAAACAGAGTATTAAATCAACTCCTAATGTCTTATCCTTATATACATAGATTAGTATATATAGTGGCATTTGCAAACCCTCATCATGCGTTTTCATTTGCAGTAGATAAGGATTAACATAGAGACCCACAATTGGTGAAGACACAGAGACTAGGGAATGCACAACCCCTCTTCCCAAGGCTCATGGATCATTGCAGAAAGGGTAGAGAAAGATTACGAGAAGAGGTGGGTGACTACACGAAAATAGTGTTTCTGGACATGGCAAGGCAGTTACTTCTATAAATTCGCAGCAACTGAAATGTTGTGCATGAGACCTGGTCAGATTCGGGCTAAACAACTTTCAGCTTGTAGAAGGCACTGTGCATGTAGCCCCAACTCTAGCTAAACTTCTATTGGAAATTGATAGCTACTGGGAGAGGGAGAGTTTTCTTTAAGGGGGTGTCCCCTGGTAGGTTGATCACATTCCAGTGAATGCCATACAACCAGCAATATATGAGCAGCACAGATTAGGCTTGGTGGGCTTTTTTAAAAAAAAAAAAAGTATAAAAGTAGAAAGGAGAAGAAATCTGGAAAGAGTGAGAGAAGGGGGTAAATATGAAAATGAATTAAACATAATTCTCAAAGAATTAATAAGCCCAAGGGGGGAAAAGAGTTTTGGATATGGATTAAAGAAAGGAAGGAAGGGAGAAAGGAAGGAAGGAAAGAAGGAAGGAAGGAAGGAAGAGAGAGAGAGAGAAAGAAAGAAAGAAAGAAAGAAAGAAAGAAAGGAAGAAAGAAAGAGAACAGAGCCAAGAATAATCTGACAGTTTTTACCCTGCTTGTAATCAAACCCCTAGAGTCATTAAGAAAGACAGGAGTGGGAGGTGAAACATCTGGAGAAATTGAGCAGATAACGAATTGGGTGGGTTTTATGAAAGCTAAATGCTATCTGTAGGAAGTGAAGTTAGAAAAATCTGGGAGGCAATAACCCTGAGGGCATATGAGGGTGAAAAGGGGACTGCCTCCTTCATGGGCACTTCATCCAGGAAAATAGCTATTGGTGGTGCTAACACACACATGCATTCTCTCTCTCTCTCTCTCTCTCTCTCTCTCTCTCTCTCTCTCTCTCTCTCTCTCTCTCTCTCTCTCTCCCTCCCTCCCTCCCCTCTGGCTTCTTTCCCCAAAAGAGGGCTTTCTGTATACCTAGCAGATTGCCCAACACTGACCTCACATAGCCCTTGTCTGGTTACCACAGATTGGGGCTGTTGCAGACAGGGGAGCTGGTGATGGTACAATAAAGGTAACAGAGTTTTGAATCCATGAGAGCTTTGATTCAAATACTGCTGCTGTCAGTTATTAACTAAGGGACCGAAAGAAGCTATTTTTCCTCTGTGAGCCACATTTCCACCATTTGACAGCTTTGGATAATTATGCCAACTTTACATATTTTATAAGGATTAAATGACATAGTACCCTTGACACTGAATCTTGCACACGGCAGATGATGACTTTGTTGTTTCTCAAGTCCTCTTTTCACTCATTCTACCCTTAACCACTTCTTTGTTACACCATGTGCAAGGCTCTGATGAGCAAAAGTGAAGCAGACAACCCTATTTTAAGTGGCACAATAGTTTTGAAAGTTATCGATGTAAGTTTATCAGTATAATCTAGTGCTATACGAATAATGATTACTCGCAATATTACTGATGTACAAAGACGGGGAATGTGTAACTTGGGATGAGCGAGGTAGAGAAGCTTGGAGGAGTGGGAACCTGTGTTTACAGGATTAGGAAAAGGGGAGGCAGGCATAGCATTCCTATCAGGCAGAGTGAGCATAAGTCTAAGATAGGTCACATGGAGACCTCTCAGGTAAGATGTTGCTGGAGCCAGGATGGGGAGTAGGCAGAAAGTCAGATCATGGTGACTGTGGCATGGCACCTATATTTCACTCCTATCCCGTGCACTGTGGCCCTCTTCTCTTCTCCATTAGACTTACATGGCCTGTATAATAATCATACACATATCTGCATATTGTAATCTGTGAGAGAATTAAAGGGAATTAAAGCATCTGAGTCACGAATTCCTGGCCTCTAATCTGATGAGATTGACTAGATTGCCTCTGAAGTTATTCCTGGCATGACTCTACAACTTGTGACACAGTGCGGTAATATGGACTTGCAACTTATTAATATAAGAATGGTAACCATATAGGACAGCCCAAAACCTGGCCAGTAAAGCCAAAAGACAGGATGGTATCTCAGTTCAGAGCTGGTACTAACAGTCTTTGCAAGCCCACCTAGCAGTGACCACATAATGCGTGGTGCCAGGTCACACACTATATATAGCCTCTTCCTGTCTTGTGAGTTACTGATGAGGAATCTGTTAAGTACCAGCATCATACAGACCTGCACGACTTCTTTCCCCAAGGACACAGCACCTTCTAACACCCATGTAGCACTTCTGAGCATATCTCAACATCTCGACAGGTCACGGTCTTATGGTTTTACAGTCTGGCACACCTATCTCTGTGAAGCAACAGATCTGCCCAATTTTGTGTGCCTCAGCACGGATTCTAAAGTTTTATCATGTACTGTGATTCAGTCTTAAGCACCAGCCGGCAGGTTCTACTTGTAGCCACAGAACTCACTTTTAAGGTAGTTTTTTCTCTTCTGTTTTATGTCATTCATAGTCTGTGGTTGAAAGTAAAAGAGTAAGTGGAAAAGGTGTTCCTATATAATTTCAGCAAATAGTCATAGGGGCGCCAAACCCAAACAGATATGAGCAAATGGAGAAGATGAATGTATACATTGAAGCAGCTACAATAGAACAATTTTGAGTAGGAAAAATTGAGTGTAAACCTTTATTAAACACACCTTTTCAACTAGACCACTGAAATAATGCTACACTGTCCTCAAAGTGTTGCTATCTGGATTTGTCCCTTTACTGTCCTCCAGTGTGTGACCCCATGATAGTGCAGGAATTACATAGGCCTTATCTGTCTTCTTCATTAATTTTCCCTTCCATTATGTGGAGATGTTACACACCATCTGTGTTTCTTGACCTTTCAATGACAATCTATATTTATCACCTGAGCCGATATTTCCGAGCTGATCTTTAAACAAGTGCACTGACCCTTAAAGCTTCTTCCGCCACACTTGTGCCTTCTCATTCTAGCAATGTGTTCTCTACAAAGGCCCACAGGACATGTTTAGGGCCTTGGCATAGAGCACCAGGTCCGCACATCTAAAGAGGACCATAAGGCAAGACTAAGTTGAAAATGTGAAAGTAACGAGATAAATAACAATGTCTTAGGTAGAGTTCTTCAGAGAGTGGACTGTGACAAGCAGTGGCTTGGATAACAGTCATGGGAAACCCACGACACGGTGAGTTAAGAACACGGAGCTATTTGGGTGAGGGATTTTCTTGTAGATATGGATATATATATATATATATATATATATATATATATATATATATATATATATATATAGTGTAAATTGACAGTCATCATCAATTTGTAACATTGATTGACAAGCCACTGAACACTGTCCCATGGAGACATTGTAGGAAGGAAAGATGACACATCTCTCTCTTCACATGCACAGAAAAAAATTCACATCTTGAATTGTTAAAATAGCAACTGTTGGTGAAAATGATGCAAAGTGTGCAAATGTGAGAACATACAGAAACAGACTCCCTTTACACTGTGACCCTTTTATAGGCAGGTGCTGCCCAGGACAGGCCCCTCTAAGCAACCACAACCACAAACCTAGAAGTAAAATGGTCCCCAAATTTGATAGCTTTGTCCTCTGCGTTGGTGACATCCCACAGGAATCTCTAATTAGAGGGTGGGGGTGACTTTGAACTTAGACTCACCATGTATTGCTGAGGGTTGCACTGTTTCCTCAAAACGTGCCTCCCAGGAAAATTTAGAGTCCTTTAGGTATTAACTATGCCAAGAACTGAGCCCACCTGCCAGTCCCAGATAACCCCTGGAATTTGTGAATATTAGTACACATTAGACTGCCAGCCAGTTACTAATATTCATCATACCATATTGACTAGCACAGTCCCAGGCATTTGGAAATTACGATTTCTATTTATATATGATTTGATGGTAAATATTATGTTATTACTTATATTACTCCCAATTTAGTAATTGTGCTTTATCATGTAGGCAGAGATATCCATGCCTCAAAATCCCAACTTTTTATGTGAGTTTAAATCACATTCTGATCCTACGAGGCCTTACTCATATCTCTGTTGGTATAGTGATATATTTTAATTTGCATTCTCCTAATTGCTAAAGATGTTGTGTACTTTTAAAAATATTTCTTAGCTATCTTTATTTCTTCTTTTGATAATTTTTTGTTCAAGTCTATAGCTCATATTTTTGAATGTGCTGGGGTTTTTGTCTCTTTGCTTTTTGAGTTCTTCATATATTCTGTATATTAATTCTTTTGTTGGATGTATAGCTGGCAAATACTATGTGAGCTTCATCTTCACTTGATTGTTTCCTTAGGTGGATAACTAACAGCATTTTAGTTTTATGAAACCCTATTGTTAAGTGTTTCTTGGGCAAATGGAATCCTATTCTGAAATCCTTACCCACACCTGTGTCTTGCAGGGCACTGCTTGTGTTTTCTTCTAGAAATTTCAGAGTTTAGGGTTTCACGTGGAGGTCTTTTGCTTTAGTTGTTTTGTAAGGTGATACAGGTCTAATTTAATTCCTTTGAATGTGGATATCCAGTCTTCCCAGTACTATTTATTGAAGATGTTATCTTGTCTTCAGAGTATGTTTTTGGCATCTTTGTCAAATATCAGATGTCCATAGTTACATGTACTTATGATTGAGCCTTCTGTTTTGTTTCATTGACCTACAGTCTGTTTTAATCTAATTGTCTTACTGTTGTCGTGGTTTTAAGAATAGCTCTTGAAATGTGAAATGGTAATCTTTCCAGTATTATTTTTTTCTCAGAAATACTTTAGCTATCCAGGGTCTTTTATGATTCTAAATGAAGTTTGGGATAACTTTTTTTTGATTTTCATGAAGAATGATATGAGAATTTTAATTAGGATTGCATTAGACCTATAAACAGTAAATCAAAATAACACTAAGATTTTATTAACTAGTACTGGAAAGGATGTGGAAAAAGAGGAGTGCTTACTTACTGTTGGTGGTATTGCAAATTGATGCAGCAATTCAGAAAACCAATGGGAAGAATTATGAAAAACAAAGCAAAATAAAAGCCAACCAACCAAACAAACCACAAATCTACCACATAACCCTACTTTACCATTGCTTGAAATATGCCTAATCCATAGATCCTTATTCAGCACGTTCAGTACAACTCCATTTAAAATAACCAGGAGATGGAATCAACTCCAGTACTTTTCAACTGATGGATGGATAATGAAAATGTGGTACATATACACCCTGTAAAATTGTTCAGCAATAAAGAAAAATGAAGTTTTCCATTACAAGGATAGAACTAATAAATATTACATTGAGTAAAATAACTCAGACACAGAAAGACAGATATCACACATTCTCTCTCATCTAGTTTTCCAGCTCCAAATATTCAGATGAGAGTATAAAACCTGAAATTAATTTAGAAAGTGAAAGTGGGAATATAAAACAGGGTATGGAGTCCCTGCAGAGTGGAATAGCAGTATGAAAGTGGGAAAAATGGAAGGGGAAGGAAGATCCACTTAAAAAGAGAGGGGAAAGAGGGACATGGAACATTAGTGATGTTTGAAAAAGCCTAAGGGAAACATATTATTTTGTATCTACCTAAAACTGTATATAGTACATATAAGTGTATATGCATATGCATATATATCTTAAATGAAGTTATGCTTCTTGATGAGACAATGGTTTCCACAGTCACCTAACAAAACCCCCAATAACAGGCATAAGAAATGTCCTGTTGACTTGGTGGTCAGGAAAGTCCAAGATAGTAACAAAATAATACAGGCTATTTCTGTTACTTTTGTCAGCCTCCCAGTGTGGAAGGTAAGTTCCTATTGCAAAATACACCACAGACTTCAGGCACAGAACTCAGAAGAGTCAAGCTGGATATGGTTAGACATCCTCTTCCCTAAGGACTATCTATCTTTTATAGTTCTATATGCTGCTGTGCAAGCTGCCAAAGGGGAAAAGCAGTAAATAAGCCTACCCAGCTGTGATACCCATGAACCACAAAAAACCAGACTGCAGATCCTCAATGAGTGCAATTGTGGCATCATATATTGTCAGTAACCAACAATGCTCTAATTTGGCTTATGGCCCACTCATCTCTGAAAAAACAGGCCTGGTATTGGAAACCTGTCCAACTCTTGGGCTACTGAGATCACGGGTCTTAGAGGAGAACCTGCTACTGCCACTTTCCTGCACCGGCATAACTCTGAAAGGCAATCTCAATACTTATCCTTATACCAAGCATAATGCTTACCCCCCATCAAAGAAGCTTCTTTTTGCCAGGTGCAATGGTCCATGCCTTTAATCCCAGCACTTGGGAGGCAGAAGTACGTGGATCTCTGTGAGTTCGAGTCCAGCCTGGTCTACAAAGTGAGTCCAGGACAGCCAAGGCTACACAGAGAAACCCTGTCTCAAAAAAATCAAAACAAAACAGAAAATGAAGAAGAAGAAGGAGGAGGCAGAAGAGGAGGAGGAGGAGGAGGAGGAGGAGGAGGAGGAGGAGGAGCTTTACAAGAGATGGAGACCATATCAGAAAACCACAACCAGTCAAAGAAAAAAGATCTTTTTTGACATTATTCCTGGAGAAACATGATACATACACATCTACTCACTCTAAACAGGAAATTGACTGATGACATACCAAAGTACAGATACCCATCAATGTGTGGTTATCACCAAGTCCAACTTAGTGAACCACTGAGATTTTATTGGGGCTACTTACAGAAGTAATGGTAAGAAGTTACTTACAGGCATAGAAATTACTTAAGGACAACTGCATCATCCTAAGACCACCCCAGTTGGGTGACAATTCATGGAAGCTAGAAACATGCAGGGCACAACATAGCCTACGGGCATCCAAGAAACTATTGTGGTTCAATAGAAGACAATAGAAGAGGTCACGTCGCTTTTCTTTAATGGTGTTACACCTGATGCATTGACTGCACTCCAGAGCAAGCCTCCTGACCAGGAAAAGTCAGCTAACACACACTTGACATGATAGTTGGGGGTAGAGGAAACTGGAAAGTGTGATAAGTAAAACAAAGGTGTGGGAACTGGGAGAAATGGGGAAAGGAAATGAACACTACCCAGACACATTGTAGATGTTCTCAAAAGATTAATAAAAATATTCTAAGATAAAAAGAGAATTCTAATACAGAGAACATCATGAGCAAAGTTAATTGACACAAACCAAAAAAAATTCAGGAATGGTCTCCAGATTATTTAACAAATACCTCAAATTTGCAGTGAACGTGAACAGACACTTAACTCAAAAGGAAACCCAGAGTCCCAAACCTGTATCTTCATTAATATGCAAATTTGTGAGAATGTAAAAGGGTATGCAAATTCTTGTTAATCTGATGGGTAGACCTTGTGTATTGTGACTAGTGTGGATAAAGATATGAAACAAAGAGGCTCCCACACACCACCTGCTACTAGCCGGAGCCTGAGTGGTTTTTACCTTTTCAGATGGTCACTTGGCATCACTTGGTGAGGTTACAGATGTGCAGATGGTCCTACTCAGCATCCCCACATTGCAGGGAGCTCTGGCACATATGCACAAAGGGCATGGCCAAGGACACTTGGACAAAATAGCTTAAAACAGAAATAGCAGAAGCAAGTATCCACCCATAATGGCATGGAAAATTAAATTATGAGACAGTCACAAATTTAATCTGTGACATTTAAAGTGAAATCTGCATATACCTAACCTGCATACATCTTAACAGTATTTGCCCTGAACATAAAGTGGTGACACGCTACTTGCAACACACTGTTAATGTATGTAGACTTTTTAAAATAGGATGGGTTACCAAAATTCTGTGTAAACACAAACTGAGGAATCAACATTGTAGACGGGTGCATATCAACTCTAGGATGCCAGCTTTTTAGCGGTGGGAAGGAAAAGGTTGGGCAGGAATATGCACATGTTAAAGAATTTTATTAACGTTTAATCAAAACGTTAGATCAAAACAAAAACTACAGTTAGAGCAGTGACCAGAGAGTACAAGAAAAGAAAATAATAGGTGGAAATCCGCCAGCCTAAATGTGCCTAACGGAAAGGCCTGCCCTCTCATCAAGCAATGACTCCCGTCTAGCACCCTCTCCTCTCTCCCCACTGCTCCCCTCCCCCCCAACTCTCCCTCTCTTCCTCTCCCTCCTTCTCCTCTTCCTTCCCTCCCTCTCACCTTCCTCTGTTTCTTTCTTTCTTTCCCCTTTCATTGTTGTCTAGTCTTGTGACAGAGGAGCTTTCTGCCTTCATGTAGGACCTCTGTGACATGCCAGACCCTACCATGCACCCACAAAGGAATTCACTCATTTGAAGTTCAAAAAGTAGGCATTGCTTGGCTTTATTTTAACAACAGAAAAAGCGAGGTTCGGAGACATTAGTGTGTAATAGTCAAAGACAAATAGCTAATCAGGGGCAGGGCTGGTCAGTGCTTGAACCCACATTTGCCTCTTCGTTGCATTCGGTCATCTTTGGCTGCTGTCTGTCCCTTACAAATTACATGGAGGACTAGCCAGAGGCACTCATTATGTAAAGCATTTTCAGTGTGTTTTACAGTTGTTTTCATTAGTTACTTCTCTTTTATAACTGGCCTTAGTTTATAGCGTGCTTTCTGCAATAATAGTTGTAAAGAGAAACAAACATGGGAAACATCGTTGCTTTGCTGAAAGGGCTGCTAAATGGTACTCACATGAGCATCAGCCATGTTGGAAGACAGTTGCAGAGTTCTCTTCCATAGAAAGAATTTGGAGTAGAGGAGGGAGCCTTGACTTTCCTTTACTGTAATTGCTGAAGATATATTTTAATTTTTGATCAAGTGTTATGGCAAACAAAATGACCTAGATCATTTCTATCTTGTCTCATAGGGAATTGCTTTTATTATAAAATATTTCAATGATTCTGCTGGTCTTGCCTAGCATATTGGAAGGTAAAGAAATGGAATTACGCAGTATAATTAATCAGAAGCCCCCCTTTTCCCTCCTCTCTCTTTCTCTCATCATCTCCTTTGTTCAGAATTCTAGCCCCATGTCTTTCTTCACAGTTATAAACTTAAAGATGACCTGAATTCTCCCCAAACATTTAATCTTTGAATGGATACGTGAAATAAACCATACAGTGATATCTTGGAGGAAGCTGGTGTGCCTGGCAGATGGCAGGCCACTGTCCACAGGCACATTTGTGTTCCTGTGAGGAAGGGATCAAAGCCCAAGGTCAAAAAATGAAGAGGACAAGCATGGTATTGCTCATAGTTTTCTAGAGTTGTTAGTATTTGCCCCACCTTTTACATCATGGTGTTCATCTTCCCGTTATTCAAGATGACTGCAGAGTTAAAGAAATTAGATTGCTTTGATGTGAAATGAACTCTCATTTTTAGATATGTTTAGAAAATTATATTTCCGAAGCTACTATTGTACACATGCACGCAGGTGCATGCATGCACACGCACGTGCGCGCGCATGCACATTATCGATTACTATAGCATACTTATTTTGATATAACTAATGTTTTAATCCACTAAAAGGCTCAAAGTTTGAATTAGACGATTGGGAGGTCACTACAGTGGTGGCCTCAAAGCCTCTATCTTGTCCTGGAGCCTGCCTGTTGCAGCCTTGTTCTTCTTGCTCTGTGTTATGAAGTGGCCTGCTCTGCGGCACCATGCCTTCCCAGCCACAATGGGCTGGGCAGTTGAAGCTGTGACCCAACATGTCTAATTCCTTTCTGTATGTTTTTCTAAGGTAATTTGTCACAATAATACAAACATAATGAATACAAAAAGATACCCACAGTGGCCATTCTTATTAACTTCAGTGAAAATTGGCAAACAGGACTTAGCCCCGCATCCCAGATGGGCAGATGGACCACATCTGGTCCTAGACTATACTGAGAAGTGTTGTAAACAGAAGGCGAAATAAATGGAGATTGTTGCTATTTTTTTTACATTACATTTGAAACTTCAAGGGATGGTTATGATATGTATGCTCTACCAGCTAACCTGATAATTCAAGAATTCTGTGATACCTTGGCAGATAGTTCAGGGATAATTTTCCCATTTCAGAGCACAAAACTGAAGAGAGCCCAGTTATCTACAAAAAATTCTTGGCATATCTCCTGTCCTTTTCTGAGAATATAGATTAGTGACCTTCCACTGAACTCTAAGATGTTCCACGTACACTGGACACGGGACAGGGCAGAAGCTAGAAGTCACCTGCTATGGGACCTTGTCCTCCTTCCCTGTCCAGGGAGCACTGAGCCTCAGTCCTCCCTTTCTAGGATGCTGGCTGATTGGCTAGAGCACTAACAATGAGCATGCCACATCCTTGTATTTTGAATGTGAGATTGAGTTCCAGAGTTTTGTTATTGGGAAGAAAATGATTGCAATAGGAAGGGTCCAGAGTAGTCATACTTTCTGCTGCTCTGTCACTTCCCTGTGGACTATGTAAACTTCCATCTGTCAATGGAAACCATTCACTAGATCAAAATCTCAGAGTGTAGTGTTCACAGGAAATGTCCTAAGACACATCCAGAGGTGGGCATGCTAACCCCCTGGGATGTCTTAATCCACCTAAGTTAACAGTCATGAAGTGTCACACCCTGGTTTGTGGCCTTTCCCACCAAGCATCTCTCTATTATTTATTATGATGATAGCTTAGATAGAAATGTAAACCTCTTGGCCATGATTATTTTGAATTTTAATGTTCAAATTGACTGGTCTTGATTTCAGATTTGCTACAAAATATCCACATGTAACAGAAAGTTTATTCCACGTACATGACCAATAGGTAGATCCTAAAGAAATTCAAAGTTACTAGCATTGTCTAGACTTCTCCACAGAGGGAATCCAAGGACAGCAGAGAAGGGCAGGACTCTGTGCATGTTAGAGTACACCAGGACAAGTAGGATTCTGGGTAATATGGAGAAGGCTGGGTATGAACAACTAACACAACCACGTGAGGCTAAAGCACACTGTTTATTCAGAGCCAGGGTCTTTCTAACGGATTCCCCTGTGTCTCTCATGGCTCTGACAGTAGTTCTTCAGTTTGACTGTCTCCCATTAGTGATGGCTGGGTAAAAAAACTCTTTGGGGTCAGGGAGTACAATTTATGACATTGTGGAACCAATGATATTCCTCTTAACAAATTCACTAGTATTAATTACATATGATATTATTATGAAATTTTAATATGATATAACAATAAGATAACATTAGTGTGGAAGAGCCTTTACCATCAACTTTATTTTCTACTATAAAAATGTTTTGTAATCCTGTTAGTGAAACTAGCTTATATGATCTATGAGATCAAACTAAAATCTTTACCGTACGCTGTTCAACATGCCTACCCTTTCTGTGCTCCTACACTTGCTGCATTCGCTCATAGGAACACACTTTCTGAAACTCTCAAACTAACAAGGTAAAGTATGGGATACAGTGACAAGACACATGACCTCCTTTTTGGCTTCGGTTTGTTGTTGTTGTTGTTGTTGTTGTTGTTTATTTGTTTGTTTTGGTATATTGCTAAGGATCTGTGTTACTTTTGATACTCACTTACCTTCCCTGAACCCTCATATTCTGTTTACCAAATAAATTAAATGTATGAGAAATAAGAAAAAAGACTAATAAACCTGACAGATGGCTCTTCTTTGGGGGATCATCCTAGACTCCTTTGAGTGTCTTTCTACAGAAGTGTGTGCAGCCGTTGGTGAGCTAGATGTTCCTGAAACTCCCTTTGATTGCTGACATCCATGGTAGCGTCAGATGCTAGGCACATTTTCACGTGTACCCTTCGTCTCATTTACCACTTTCAGTCGTCATAGCAATTCATTTTGTCAGTATCTGAATTTTGTCCCATTGCTTCTATGTCTGAACAAAGGAAAACTGTAGCTAAGGAAAGGTCAGTTACCAGACCAAACCCAGGTAGTGTGTTGGGAGGTGCATGCTCATGACATGCTCCCGTGTGCCCCATGGGGAGCGTAGTGTGGTGGCATGTTGGTGGCTAGGACACCCAGCTGAAAACAAGGACATTGTACTAAATTACATATCAAGTTACAGAAAAACCATGAACACAATGTAAATTACCCTTTTGTCTATTTTAGCAATTCTAGAAAAAAATAGGCTGGAGATGACATTAACACTTGGTTTGTGTCTATACATCTTCAATCACTGAGTCAACATCTGACAGCCAGATTACCCCACCCTTGCTGGATGCTTCAAATAGCATTTTTCAGAAATGTTTTCCCAAAATGATAATACTGATTGATGGGTTTTCATGACTTATACAAGGAACAAAAGGAGAATGGAAGAAATGTAATAAAATGGTCATCGTTACCAGCCTTTTTCTTTTTCTCTTTTCTTTAGAGATTCACTCTGGATTGAGTTTGTGTAATCACATATTTTAGAGCAATTTAAAATCAAAATAGCAATACATTTCCTGCGTAATCCCATTAAACGAGAGGTGAACAGGATCATAAAATGAATACTGTTACCCTCCAGTGAACCACTGTCTTTGTTTGACTTTTCACTCAACTTTATGTTTCTCTTTGAAAAGTTACTAAAACTTGTGATAACTAAAACACTTCCAGATGTTCGAATTCTTTTCTATGTACATGGTTCTCTACAAGGGGGCAGAAGGATCAGAGCCAGTGGCCAAACAGAGAGCTACTCCAGAGAGTTCCAGTTCCTTCTATTCCTATTCTCAAGAATTGTTCCCAAGACCATTTTGTTGCTGTTTCTTCGTGGTTTGGTGTTGCTCTTTCTTTCTTTTATTGAGTTGTAGAAGATCTCAGTCTGATAGTGTGATTTATTCTAGAAGGTTTTGGTGATATAAGAATTAGAATAACTGGAGTGATTCCCATGACCCCTGATACTGAGGGCTCAGCAGTATTAACTGGTGCCACTGGCTGCTCAGTTATCATCATGTCCTCTTCTTCCTGCCTCACTCACTTGATTCCTGACAGTCTTGCTGGCAATCTTGAAGTTGATACCATCTATAAAACGGGTTTTCAACCAAGGGTTTCCACTATTCTAGATTACAATGGGAAATTAGTTCTACTTGGATTTAGAAAACTAAGGGACTATCTGGGATAGAGTCATCTGAGAGGGAATATAGTACAACTTTTGTGTGGCTGGAAATTAAAAGGGCTAGAAATTTGGTCCATTTCTACCATCACAGATGGTAAATTGGTTTCTTCATCATTAAGCAGCTTGTGCCTTTGTCTCTGCAGCCCACCTTCCCACCACATACTGATGGTAGGTGGAAAGGTGAGGAATAGAGATTGGAGGCAGTACTGAATTTCACAGTCCTACTATGGTGAGACCCAGGAACAAGGGGATGCTTTGATGATTGGAGTTCTTAAATGGGACAGAGAGAGAGAGAGGGTTGAGGGGAGGACAAATGTCTACCTGAGAACTGCCCTACCTAATGCTGGTGCTGACCTCTCTGCATTAGGACGCACATCTCTGTGGCTTTCTTAGCCACAGGTGGACCCTGGCCAAGTTTCTAGATTAAGTCATATCTAGATTAAGTCATTACGCAAACAGGATCAGAAGCCTGTGAATGTAGCCAGTATGTGAAATGTTTATTTGATAATTCCTGATGCTGGGAACAAAATCAGGTTTGGATTTAAACACTTGCATGTAGAAACCAAGCAGCAAGTCTTCTCTAGGCGTTTCAATAACTTGGTACTTTACTTGAAAAATGTACATGCCTGAGAGTATTTACTGCTCATAGGACCACAAGTGGTATTTTAAAATAGCTAGGTGCTGTAACAGTTATTTAAACCTCAAAAGATATCCTTTTACATAACCCAAAGAGTTTTAAATAAATATTAACTTTGAAACTCCTGTAGACTAGCAATGCCTACATAGATCGTCTTGTGGAAAATTGTATTGTTTGTGGAAAGAAAAACATGAACAACAATGCAGACAGCTACTGCCCAATGTTATTTACTCTCTAGAATCTCTTTCTTTTCCCAGTCCTTTTCATGGGATAACGGCTTTGCAGAAGAATATTCACGAAATATTAAGTCTTTATTGTACTATATCTCATAAAAGTTTTTTGTCCCTTGCCTTAAAACTCAAACCACACTGACACAGTTAATTCTGCTACTAGCTTAAGATACACCGCAACAGGAACCCTGTGCCTTTGTGTGGCTGAGTCTGGGAAAACACTTGCCTAGGCTGCCATTTTCTAGCAGAGCATTCTAATGGAACAATGTTTTGAAGAACTCTTCTTTCAAATAAAACTTTCCAATGAACTCTGCGTTTTATATTCTTTACCCCTCCCTAAGAGGGAATTTGCCCTCGGGCACTATTTTTATTGTCCCAGTGCAAAATGAATGGTTTCTCATTCTTATCACTAACTTATTTAGCACTTAAGGCTTCATTTCCTCTCTTGCCTTGTTTGCAGCTTTAACAAGTTTGACAGATTTCTGCTCTGGTTTTACCTTTTACTATAAATCTGGCCAAGAACAGTGAGCAGTGACCGTTCCATAGCTTGCCTGTTATGATGTCACATAATTTCCTCTGCAAACAAATTAGTATTTGTCCCCAGTTTATTCATCACTTAAATAAACAGGTATTATACAGCTAGCTACTTTGGCAGAGTCTAATACAATTGTATTCTAATCCAACTCCCCAAAGAGTCCTTGTTTCCTTGGAAACCTCATCATCTTTACTGGCCATATTCCTATCAGCACACATACTGGAATCCATTAAGCTCTGCTTATAGCCTTCCATGATTTTCTAGTATATAGGCTCAATTTTTTCTACATTTATCATACAAAGTTCTTTCAAAAAGCCTATGAACTACATGGTCAGATGATCACAGCAACAATCCAATTACCTGAGTACTGATTTTTTGTTAGTGACTTCTCATCACTGAGAGAACACGTGGCAGAAACAACTTGAACAAGGAAGGACTGCTCCATAGCCCATAGTCTGTATCTATTACCTGTCCTGATAGGAAGGCATGAATGTTGAATTGATGGAGTTTATAGTGGAAGGAGCTTGTTACATGACCTATTACATTTGAACTAGAATCAGGGCTAGGCTATCACACAAAAGCTTGATATTTACTCTGTATACTCTATGCAAAGGTGCTACAATCTGCCAAAACAGTGCTACAAGCTCAAGATCAATTGTTTAAAGACATAAGCCCATTAGAGAACATTTCACATTAACCCATAAAAACACTTTATCTCTTTGTTCCAAAGTCTTCTGTCTTATCATGCATGCAAACTCTAGCAATGTCTCATCCCCTCTGCTTCCTACTGCTTTTGGTCCATTCCTTATCTTTCACAGTACCTGGCATTGACAACATTCACCCTACCTCTTCTGACCAACTCTCTTCTGAGCTCACAGCATCTTCAGAGCTTTCCTTCTATATAGCGCTGATCACTAGACTGTAAGTGGCAAGTATCCTCACTGCAGAGGAAGACTAAATACAATTAATTTCAAAATATTTTAGAAAATTTTAGTAAGACTTACATAGCCAAAATTTTATAGATATGAACTATACTACAAAAGACAAGGATAATTTGAAAAATAAAGTTTGATCAAAGTTTTTTTTTTTGTTTGATTGATCATTTTTGAGACAGGGTCTCTCTGTGTAGCCCTGGCTATCCTGGAATTTTCTGTGTAGAACAGAGTGGCCTCAACCTCACAGGGATCCTCTTGCCTATGTCTCCTAAGGGCTGGAACTAAAGGTATCTCTGAGTGTAGTCATTGTTCAGTCACTCGTGTTACAAACTGGAGTCTTTGATATTGGGACACTCAGTAGTTAATTTGGAAGAATTCCTCAAGCATCATGGTAAAGCTGGATATATATCGTCTTATTCCTGAAGTAGTCTCTGAGGACTTAATGCAATTATTTACAGTGCCCTTAAGTAATCGTTCATAGTAATTTATATTGCATACCAAGATAGAGCAGTGTATGTGATTGAGAATGCTCTAATGATTTGTATGGATTTTTTTCTTTTTAGGTTTGGTATTCAAAGCAAACATCTTGGTTTGCATTGTTCTCAGGGCTTCGTATTGCTGTACACATCCCATATGGGCATTAGAGGGATTATAGGTGGAGACATTAAGGAAAGGCATTCCAACTAATCTCAGGGTACTGAAGTATTGAAGAAATGAATTATAGAGATGTTAAAAGATTCATAAGGTTTGGAGAAGAATCAATCCTTGGAAGGGTTCTTCAAATTCTTTGATTCCCACGAAACTTTAAGACACTTGGCCTTTCTTTGAGAATTCTCATCCATTTTACAAAGATTAAAATCATGAGGTCTTTTTTTTTTTCAAGTATAAATGATAGTCTTGGATTGGGAGGTGAGTGGTTAACTTGATTTTGAACATGATTAATACTGAAAAATAATGATTTCCTGTTTTTGACAAGGGAGTAACATAAAAAAAAAAGTTTTACAAATGGAAATTAAAAGGTTTCTCGGATGGCAATATGCCAATGGTCTTCTGGAAATAGATTCTACGTGAATCTGAAAACAGAATGACTATTCCCTAAAAGGCACATGGGCTTGATAAGTAATGTGAAATTGTTTAATAAATGACAATTTGGTCTAAATACAGCTTTGTGATGAAGGATTGGAATGTAATCTAGTAGCCAGCTCTGTTCATTCTGTTTTCCACTTTCAGAGTCATGTAAAGCATGTGGACAGACAATTTTCCTTTGACAGCCACAGTCTTGACAAATCCTACAGCCCTTGGGGCGAAGGGCAATCTTATTTAGAAATAAATACTGATCCTTTGAATTTCAGAAGTTTGGTGCATCTTGTTATTGTTTTAAAAAATCATTAATTCACAAACACTGGATCTACCACATGTTAGATCTGTTCCTATGGCTTCTTGGGCCCCAGAAGTAGATATCTTTCATTTCATGGAATCAATGACTTGATAGGGGAATCCATAATAATTTTTTCTGCTAATGGATCCATATTACTTAGCTTTCCATCACTACAATAAATATTTGATATAGCAACCTTTTACAAATAAAAATTAATTTAGCACATGGCTTTGGATTTTTTAGCTCATAGTCAACTAGTCCTTTCACTTTTAGACTTGTGATCATCCACAGAAGAGCAGAGCAGAGCAAAATAGAGAATGCTGGGTTCCCATGGTCTCTGTCAAATACGTGCTGACAGTGACATAAAGGCTTCTCAGTGCCTTACCTCTGGAACATTCTACTCCTGCCCTGCTGACCAAACCTTTAACACATAAACTGTTGGAACACACTTATCCAAATCCCAGCAGTCTAGATAGTAAACAGTTTAGACATTTGAACCATAAGTTCTTTTCAGAGCTAACTCAGCCCAGGACTATACTACAATAAACCACAAGAGCTGATGTGCATGCAAACTGACATAGCTATATTTCAATAAAAATGTATTTACAAAATTCAGCTACAGGCAGAATTTGGCCTATGAGCTGCAGTTTTTCCATAGTGGACTAGTAATAGAGTTAGTATGGAAACTCTAACCAGAATATAATATTTACAGTCAACATGGTCTGTGAAACCCAAAGAAAGGCCTGGCAGGAAAGTGGACAGTGCATATATGAGTCCTTAAAGATAAACAAGACTGGACCAGTGACTAAATGACCATTCCTGACTCTTTGCAACAGAGATTTTTTTCTAAGTCATTTTTTTCCACAAAAAGTTTTCTGCAGAAATATTTTATAAAGAATATTTAAAGGGATTAAGACAGTTATTCTAGGGCCATTTTGAATGACTATGTCCCAAGAACACAGATTTAGATTAGTCCAAATTCCATGTTCTAACATGGAGGTAGTTTCATAAAGTTTTTTAAAAATTTGACCACCTCCTCTGGGTAGGGAGGCCTAAAGGCACTTAAACAAAGAATAATCAGGCCACCAAGATGAGACTTGATAGCCTATGACCATATAGAGGAGGAGCAGGTCCTCCTTGTTCATAGACCTAGGGGAGGAGGATAGGGTGAAAGCGAGAGGGAGGGAGGAATGGGAGGATACAAGTGATGGGATAAAAATTCAGTTGTAATCTGAATAAATAAAAAAAATTTTAAAGATTCATATCCAATAAAAATAATTTTATTATTTATTCACTTTACATCCCAATTGTAGCCCCTTCACTCCTCATGAAGTTTTATGGTTTTGCAGAACAAAGAATGTAATAAATCAAATATAGTTAAAAATATGTTGGTTGAGGACATCAGAGAGACAGTTATAGCAAAGCAGTTGGGACACTATTCAATAGGCCTTAGGTCCTATCTGATGACATTCTTAGCTGTGGGGTTAGAAGAAGCCAGTGAGTTCACTAAGCTAATAGATTTCAAATGTCTCATCCATTAGTCATATGATACTAGCTCTGACATGGAGGAATTTATATTTTATGCAGGGTCTTTTCTTATTTGGATATTTATGAACATAAACTTGATGATATACAATGGCCAAACTAATTTTCAAAAATCAGGGTTTTTTTTTTTGTTTTTGTTTTTTATCATGTGATAAGGTGAGTTTAGGTGAAAATTCTTAGATCTCAAGCGTCTTATTTGATTCAAACTAAAAGAGATACCAAAAAGAATAGAAGTTAAGAAATACTCTTCATTTAAGTAAAAAAATTGGTAGGCTTTATTTACATGAAAAACAGTCAGATTTTCAGTTCAATGTTGTGTTAATTTTCTATTTCTTCACAACAAATTGCACATATTTAAGAACTTAAGCAGCATTCCTTTTTTCTCAGTTTATATAGGTCAGGTCTGGCCCAGGTCTAGCTTGGCCCACAGCCCAAAGAGAGTCTCATGGGGCTATATCCAAAATGTGAACCAAGCTTTCTTCTCTTCAGGAAGTTCCAAGAGGGAGGAACTCGCATCTATGACACTGACTTAAGTTTCATAAAATGTATTTCTCTGTAGCTATAGAATGGAGTGCCCTTGGTTTTGTGGACTGTAGCAGAAGCTGATTCTTGTCACTTGGACTCGTTGTCTGTTGCTTCCCAGCAAGGCTTGCTAACTGAGTTTCTCTATCATGGCCACTTACACCAAGCCCATGGGAGGCTCCTGGTACTTGTGTGATAAGACACATTTTGTATGGTAATATGGTTTAAATTCACCTCCTAAGACCAATGGTAATTGGGTTAGGTACTGTTCTTGGAAGGGATTAGTGCTAGCCCTGAGGAGTGGGCTACTTCCCATGAGAATCGGTTGTTATTAACGATCGAGTCTGATGATCCAGCTTAGCTTTGTGCCTTGCCTTCTGAGTTTGCCATTCTGCATGCACACGCGTTATAACCCACAAAGAGAACCCTTGCCAGAGACCAAACGTACAGAACTACTTAATCTAGATTTAGCCTCTGAAACTGTGGACAGTATAGACATCTTTCCTCATAAGGTGTCAAAATTTGGGGATTTGTTAATCACAACAGAAAATGGAACTAAACATAAAGCCACACTTAATGACGAGCATGACCTACCACTCCTGTGCAAACAGGGGCACTTTCCATCTACATTCAAAGAAAGTGAAATAAATAATGATGAATAACAGCAGGTATGAAAACCGAGAGGTTTCCTCCAACAGTCCTTACATCTTATGCATCCTATGGTTTTTTTTTTTTTTTACTATTTTTTTACTTTTTACTATTAAATCAAGAATTAGGCAACAGAGGCGGCTTGGTGGGGAAAAGTATTTGCTGTCGAGTCTGGTGACCCTACTTTGAGTCATAGAACCCATTAGACGAGGAGAATAGACTCTGCCCTCTGAATCCTTATGTGCACTGTGGCATGTGTGGCCTCCACATATTAAATACATAAACATTAAAATGAAAGGAAAAATGATTTAAGACAACTGTAGTTCCTAGAAATTAATTATACATATTTTTTTGAAACAAGTGTCTGTAATCTGAATTCAAATTTCAGAAGGAAAACGGAATCTGAAATAATGAGAGAACCAAAGGAAGGTGATAACTCAAAAATTTATAAGTCTGTTAATTAAAAAAAAAAAAAAGACAAACTTGCCACATAGGAAAAGCTGTAATATGCAAATGTCTAAATCCAGTGGAGAAGGGTGCCTATAGATATAGGCAGTATTTGTTTTCTAAAAATGTATATGGAGTCTGTATCTATCAGCACAAGCACTGAGATGGCTCTCTGTGACACTGGCTTTGGCAATAAAACCTTCAAACTGCATTGGTTGAGAGCTACAGAACAAGAGTGTGCGGACTGCAGCATTCCCCTTTGCACAACGTTGTCTGTGAACATCTTAGTGAGTAGTGGTGGGCAGGACACAGAACTTTCCAAGAACGCCACAGCAGAGCTGAAGACAAAATCCACTTCAGTCCTTAGGAAGAAAAGAAATCCTAACAGCTGTTGCAGGGATGAAAATGGAGAAAGGGGGCCTGTTTCATACACTAGCGTTTTTGGAAGCCATTCTTTTTAGACACTGTGTTTTAGAGTTTCCAGGCATCTGTCTGTTGCTAGAATACCTACACACTCTGTAGAAGCTTTACTTGAAAATGCTGTGTACCTTGTCTAAAGAGCCAGCTGGGATGCCAGAAATAGTATCGGCTCTATTTATGTCTTTGAAGTAATTACAGTGGAATTTAAAGACTTAGTTTATAGATCCAAGAAGAAGATCTTCTGTGTACACTAAAAGGATGAATCCTTTCCAGACGACTTCTCATTTGGCTAAAGAAGAGCTTGAGGAAGCATTTCACAACGTCAGCCAAAGTCGTTTTTAGCAAGACCTGGGTGGGATTCTTGCTGTTGATATCCAAATTAAAAAAAGACTTGATTTTAATCTATCCAATGTTTCTTTGTTGTAGTGATGAAACCATGAATCAATTTTAAAGCTTTCAGGGATGAAAGGAGGAACTGAGACAAGTGCCTGCTATCTTTTGTTGAATGGGGGGCTGTGGGGGCAATGTTAGCTAATTTCCTGATGACTTTGCCTGGTGGACTTGACTTTTGTTTAGCTAATGTCTTTTTGGAATGCGTCTGTTTTTTCCTATTCATGCCCTGCCTTTTACCAAAAGCGTGTGTATGCGTTTAAGGAGTAAGATGCAGTGTGTGTGGTCAGCGTGCTTGTCTTCCACTCATTAGAGGCAAGCTGGATTCTACTCGGAGACGGGATGCAAAATGACAATGAAAAGGGCACTGTATCTGCAGGATGCTTACATAACTCTATGCTATTTAGACAAACAATGAAAGAATCGAATCCTTCTTTATGTAATATGTTATGCTGTTTTCCAGTCTTTTTAAACTATGGAAATAAAAAAAATTATTCATTTTAAATGCATCCTGGCAAAGCACACAATAAACACACTCATTTTTATCAGCCTCCAAAGAGATCAGAAAGAAGAAACTAATTGTCTGTTCATTCTCTTAGCCTGTTTATTCCCTTAAATTTTTGGGGGGCACATAAGAGACCCTCAGGTTAGCATAATCAATATGGTAAATTAAATATTAATTAATTATCCTTTGCCATCCTAAATGCTAGTATTGTATCGATGAGTACATTAGAAATAGTCCTTGTCCACATGGGCTACAATATATGTTTTTCTGATACTGTATTTACTCCTTCAGACTGATATGGCTTTGTGACGCTCTGGAATTATAAGCCCTATTATACTGATGAGTTGATCACTTTTCCAAAATCCACAAAATGAAATTTGTATCCAAAGCTACCTGATTTCCTTTCAACCTTGTCTTACTCCAGGACGGATTCCGCTTTTACGAAGATATCTCATGGTTGTAGGAATTGTTTGAGCTACAGTGCTAACGGTGATCACTAGGTACTGCTATTTCAGTCCCCAGGGTACTGGCTCATTTTTCTGTAGACCAAGCCACATGGTTCTCAGAATCTGCTCTGTTCCTTTGTTTTAGATCAGAGCTGTCTGGAGGATGCATTTGTGAGAAAAACTGAGAGCCCCAAGAGCCTGGGAGAAACAAGAACTTGTCATGGTCGGCTATGGGACAGAGTTCTCAGGCAGTTCACCCACCCAAGACAAAGTCTTCCTGATGTAAAGCTGACTCCCCACTGGCTACAATTACCAGTCGTAAGATTGATGGCAAACTTGCTAGAGAGTTTTTTGGTTTTTTTGTTTTGTTTTGTTTTTACACATGAGGAGGGTCTTTGTAAACTGTGCTAAAATAGAGAAGAAATATTTTCAAATTCTCAGATTTATTGTCAATATCCAAATTGTCTCCTGGTACTTCCAGCCAACCAAAGAGATATTTTCCGACCAGCCAGCAGCTCCTTTCACACCTCCTTTCCCCAGTTTTTCTCAGGTTCTTTCAAACTGGCTTCTTCTGCAGCCTAGAATTTAGGGCAGTTCTCCACTGAGGCTGTCCTGACCGTGTAAACTCATTCATTCTTCTGCTGGATCATGTGTAAGGTGAGGCAAAAAACACCTGCCCCAGCTGCACAGAAGACCTGGTCCTAGGTGGTAAGTCCTGGTGACACTGATCTTTGCCATAGGGTATCATATGTATTATCAGTAAAGTGACCATATATTGGTTCTTAATCAGGTCAGAATCAAAATCCATATCACGGACTACATCTCTCATTTGTTTACTACATTTTAAATTTGTAAATAATTCTTTGACTATCACATGCAGTGCATTTGGGCATATTCACCCCTCCACTACCACATTTCCTTATTGTGCTTTCAACTTTCCCAGCCCTTCTCACCCAACTTGGAGCTTCTGGCCTTGTTTTCCCTCCCCATCCTTGTCTCTTTCCCCATCCTTGTCTCTTTCTTTAGCCATCCTCGTCTCTTTCCCCATCCTCCTCACTCTTCCCTTCTCTTCTTTTGGCTTCCCCACCTTCTCCTTCTCTCATGGAGTCCAGTTTGTGTTGCCCACTTAGTCTTGGGATTGGGAACATGCTCTGATTGTGCTTAGCCTATCAGGAGTGGCAATATTAAAAGTCCCACTAGGGAAATTTTATTCTGAAAAGAGTTCTAATGGGGAGTTTCAATTCATAGATTTGCACTGGTCCAAAGGAAGACTGATATGTTTGAATTTGCAACTAAGGTTTAAAGATTGTGATGTTTCATTTAAGTGTATAAATTTATTTTTTCCTTAAATGTTCTCTGTCACTGAGCCTAGAGTCCTAACCTGCACTGATAGGTTTCCTTTGAGTTTCTTTCTTCATCCCCAGGGCTTTTAGGTGGTGACTGCCCTGGAGATTCTAAATTTTATCATGTAAATGTGGTTTGATTATTTCAGGTCAAGTGAGAAATGTTACCCAGAAGCTCATGTGTCACACAATTGGTCCTCGTCTGAAGGTGGTTTGTTAGCCTAGAGGAAGATATGTCATTGGGGGGATGGCCTTGAGGCATACATGAGACTCCAGCCGTTTCCCCTCTCTTTTCTTCCCAATGACAATGAAGTGAGCATCTTTGTCCCACCATGTGCTCTCACTGTGAGGTTCAGCCTCACCACATGTCCCAAGGCACACAAGCCAGAAGCATGGACTAAAATCTCTGACACCATGAACAGAAACAAATCTCTCTTCCTTTTCAGTCCTGTACCTCGGGTATTTTGCCACGGTGATGCAAAGCCCACTCACACACCACTCTACAGAGGTGTTCTACAAAAAAGACCTGGGCAGAATCCCCCACTGTTTGTTTCAATGACACTGATGATATTGACTCCAAGAAAGCAAATGTGGGACAAAATAAGACACTATTTGAGTGCCGTGTCAAAAACATGTCTAGTTTTCTCCAAATTTTATTAGCATGTAACAACATAGCCATGGAGCTCGTTTTCTCATTTTCTGAAGGCCTTATGGTACAGGCTGCAGCGCTCATGGCTGTGAGTACAGCCAGGCCCACGCTTTGCCAGTGTGGAGGATTGCACGGCAGGCTGCCCTGTTCACATTCAAGTTTGCATGGTCTGTCTTGGAGGCTTCAGCTCAAGGCTTGGCTGTGGAGCCGGAATGCTTCCTCCCATAAACGTCTGATTTGTGGCTCTGTTGACTTTTGTTTAGCTTTCCTGTTTGTCATATCTCGCAATGCTTCCTTTCCGTTAGGAATATTTGGCAACTTTATTGAAACATGCTGGCTGCCTTAAACCAAAAATTTAAAAGTTTAATTTAGGTTGATTATTCTCTAAAGAAAAAAGGGGGATGCTTTTCAGCATAAATTTTCACTTCCTTATCATAAAAGATCTTTTTATCAGCTTACTTGAGTTAATAGCCATATCTGTGGAGAATATGGGGCCTTCAAATTTGTGTAAAAATGGCTGCATATTGATAAAATTTAGAAGCAAATAAAGATAATCAATTTGTTATTACCTGTATGAATGAATTATAAAAGTGATTACATATCTCACTTTACTTTGACTTCTATAAAGAACCAAAGCAAATTTAGAACAGAATTATAATTATCTCGTAAGAGTTACGTTTTTGTCTAATTGATATCTCTTCTGTCCTCCTTGTGACTTCTCTGTTATCACTCACTATCTTCTAATCATTGTGTTGTGTAAACTAAGTTTACATTTTATATTTTAGACTCTATTATGAAATAAGAATGGGGGGAAGTGGAACCATTCAAACTTTCACCACTTGCAGCTAGGGTTAGAGATAGCTGCCTAGTTGATTTATTAAGCCATAATTACTGGGAATTTCTAATTTATGATCCAGAATTGGAGTAAATTTCTTATAATACAGACGTAGTTGCGATATTAGCATATTTTAAAAACAATCACCTCTTACAACTTAGGCTCTATACATTCTAGTTTGGCTAAGGCATATTTCCCAGCATGACTTGGGCCTGCTTCTTTAACTGCAGGGCTCCCTTTTGATGTGCCCTCTAGGGCCAGCTCTGTTCCTTTAAATTACCAAGCAAATGCAGAGCAACCATCAGTAGGAGAAACAAAGGCCTCAAGGTATGGCTTTGCATTACAGTGGTCCCATGCTAGTGCTGCTGTGCCTCAGCGGTTCTACAGAAGTTCCAGTTGCTGGTGTATGCAGCTCTTGGTCCTTGTTTGAGGCTTTGATTCTT
This sequence comes from Acomys russatus, assembly GCF_903995435.1. NCBI lineage: Eukaryota > Metazoa > Chordata > Mammalia > Rodentia > Muridae > Acomys > Acomys russatus. The sequence continues at coordinate 2,936,087 of NC_067139.1, read as the reverse complement.
GCTTTAGACATCATTTGTGGGTAAGCATGCACAACGGAGACATTTTTCCAAAGAAAAAAGTGAAAGCTTGCAAACTGGGGGAAAAAGATTAGATTCATTTTGGCTCTGTTCTTGTAAACACCATAAAGCCTACTTAAGCTCTTTGCTAGCCCAGAGAACATCTGTGTGGAAGTGTTTTGTTTCTCATTTTTACAGTAAGGTCAATTTCCAGGTCTTGTGATTTTATTATCTTTTCCACGAGGCTTATTTTTGCCTCTGGATAACCTTAGATCCCATTAGCTCACCCTCTTTTCACTCATTCCTTCACTTGTTAGCAATCATTCATAAAACATTCATAGTATTTTATATGCCAGACAGTAACAGATACTGAGGGCAAGGGAAAAAGTAGAGAAAAAAATACTCACTCTTATGGTAAAAAGAGAGTAAAAATCAAAAGTTATTCACAAAGCATATAAGTTCAAAAGCTCGCTAGAATAGTGTGCAAATACTACACCATTTCTTTAATGAAGCTGATTATTTCAAATTTGAGTATTCACATGTAGCCCTGGAGACAATTGTCTGTGGATACAGAAGGACAGCTTTGCCTCCTTAATGTGAAGCTCTTTATGGTGATTTTTTTTTAACTCATTAAAGAGAGCTAATATGAGTAACTTTTTCCTCAGTTTCTCATTTTTCCTTTCAAAAGATTTATTTCTTAGAGAATGTATATATTTCACTATAACACTCCATTCTTTCAACACATTCACTATCTGTCTTTAACCTCTTTTATGAAATGACACAGTACTGCATATAACCTAAGAACCTATTCTTGCTCATATATGTTAAGCCACTTCTAGTTACTTAATATACTTAATACAGTGTAAGTAGTTACTATACTGTATTATTACACAGAGAATAGTGATATAATGTATATGTTCAATAATGTATCAGTGGCACAGAACTTGATCCAAGTTAAGATACATACCCCTAGAGAGAGCCCATGCCTGTAAAAGCCTGGAGGCCCAGAATCCAGAGTCTAGATAGCAAGAAACCTACCATAGACCAAACACTATTAGCAAAAAGTAATCAAGTAATTTCTTATAACATTCAGCCCTATGCATAGACAGAACCCTGGCATAATCAGTTCCAGTCTGTGGTTGGAGTGAGGGCAAACCCAATGGCTATTGAAGTCCATCTGATTTTGGCTTTTGTTTTAGTTTACACAAGTATTCAATCAAATGACAATTTTCCACCCATTTATTTCTTTTATAGTTTAGTCTTAAAAGCCCTTATCAATTGAGAAACAAATTTATATATCCTTAGAAAAGTCACTAAACATATCATGTGTCCTACAGAGGCACACAGTGGGGAGACTGGTAGGAAAGTAGGGAGAGAGTAGAAGAGGATGTATACCAACAGTGTGAGTGACCTGAAACTTCAGCAAAGTTGTTTTGTGAGCTATAGGCTGGATTCCAAGCTAAAGGATGTTTAGGGACAAAACGAGAGAATAGCATGAACAGACACAAAAATTTGTCAGTAATATGCACGTTAGAGTCTGGGGGACAGGACAAGGTCACAGTGGTCATAAAAAATGAATAATAGTCAGGAGACAAATCACAGCTCCAGCCAAGTAGGTAAGAGGTTGGGGTACTTAGACCTAGGGAAGATGGGAGGGAGATATCTGGGTGACACTGTAGGCCAGCCTCAGGATAGCATAGGGTATAATTATGAAAGATAATTGGAGCCAGCCAGTGAGTTCTATTAGGAAGTCACTGTCTAGAGCAGCAAAACACAGCAGGAGGCTCAGCAAGAAAAGCAATGATGTGGTATTGCTGAATCCTAGAAGGTATTTGGTCACATATCAAAAGTCATGAGGACTGGAGATGGAGGCAAGCTGAGGACACCATGGAGCTAGAGGCTACAATTGACTCAATCGCCAGAGGGACAAGTCTGGCCTGACTTCCTTGAGGAGTTTCATTCTGAAAAAAAAAAAAAAAAAAAAAAAAAAAAAAAGCACTGACAGGAAAGATGACTCATGGTGGATGTGAGAGGTTCGTGAAGGCTTCCTGCTGTTGTTTTTATAAGCATGAAAAGATTCAAACGTTCATTTAGAATAAGGAAATGAAGGTTAAGACACAAGAGATGGCTAAAGATAACATATTAAATATTATATTTGATTGATTGTGGTATTAAGGGAAACAGATGGGAGCAAGACTAAACCTGAAGATGTTGGCACTGGGTAAGAGGCAGGGTACCTGACTGCAGAGATAAAAAGAGAAATAGGGACAGATAAAGGTTAATTCTGATTTGCTTAAGACAAGCAGAGATTGAGGTGGTTCACACCTGTGGTGTGAAAGTGGCATACAAGGTAATGTGCTTAGGGTCAGGCTACAAGATCAAACAGTAGCCTTGAGAATAATGAAGGTTGGGAGAGTCCCCAGAGACAAGCATGATGGGTGCCAGCACACTCGAAATTCCAAGACGGGCAAGCAAAGTTGACGGTGGGGGGAGAAGGAATGACAAGAGATAGCAGTCTACTCTTGTGTAGTTTTCTTTAGCAGACTCACTATACTTTAGAAATAAAACATGGGAGGGAGATGAAAAGCCAATGATGGGCAGGGAGTTCTGCACTCACATCAAACATGTAGAGGAATTCCAGTTTATATGTGTGGGATCCAGAAAGGAATCAGAAAGCAGAGTCATACAGTCAATGAGAAATGAGAGAGACACTGAGGAGGTTCTTTGAAAGACGCAGATCAGGAAAGTGGAAGAAAAAAATATCATATACTTACAGTATTCCTGAGAGTTAAAAAATGTGCTCCAGTCCGAGTGTTTCATGTGTCCATGAACACTGCTGAAGTTGATCTGGGAGCTTAGTCAAGTTGGGAACAAAAGATGTTTTCTAAATTAATAAAAGTTGTGTTGCTTATTTGAGTGTTTCCAATGCCTATTGCCTGTGGTAAGTGCTGAACTTTCAGGTAACCTGCTATGCTAGTTAAATGCTTCTAAACTGTCTTTACTCATTTCATTGTCCCCTTAGACACAAAACCAGTTCATATATAACCCAATAGGCTACTCCATGGCCTCATGTGTTTCTAGAAACTGCCCTGTGTGGACAAAAGTAAATGGTTCTTAACTTAACTAGGGGAAAATTCATTGTTGGTAGGTAGCAAAAGTCTGAGGATAAAACTTCCACTGACACACAGCATCAGTACAGCAAAGAGTATGCATTCTCACACCTTGAAGAAAATGCCAGCTTGGCCCACTTACACTAGTCTCCTGTATGCAAGTTGAAAATGTATTGGTGGTAAACTCCTGATGGTATTCTTTGCAACTTTCTGCACTTGAGATATAATCTTTTCCTGAACGAATACAATGTGCTTATCACATATGGATTACCCAGCACTTAGAAGGCACAATCAGAATCATTGCTATGTGCACAGTATAAAATGAACAGAAGCTTGCCTGGTGCAGGCAATGACATATTTATGTATCTTCATGCTATATTTTCCATCCAAGTTTCAAGTAGTTTCACAATAAGAACGTGGAGGATGGATCATGCTTATAAGACATTACAAACTCTGTTCCTTTTCAAGACAGAGTATTCTGTGTTTACTTCTGTCGCCAGCAGTAACTCCCAGTTGAGTGTTGGCTCTTCAAATAGCTTGAGGATCTAGAAATGCAAGCCGTGTTGCCAGTAAAAGTCCTCCAAAGTGGTCTTCCAGAAGTCCAATGTCAATGTGTGTATTTTAGGAGGAGGTTGCCACGCCTTGCTGTGATGAGGTGAGCAAGGCTACAGGGCAATTCAGTTATACTACAGATGCTCATCCGAGCACAGAAAGCCACAGATGAAATTGGAGTGTCCTATTTTTCACTTTTGTTGTCATTGTACCAAATCTAAAGCATTTTGGCCATTTACTTTTCCTTAAGTTTTAAACCCAAGGGTATTTTAAAGGAAAATGTTATCCATGTGTTTTTTATTCATTTACACTTAAATCATTAATAGCCTGTGTTGTAAGAGCTTTTTGATGTCCAAAACATGTCCCCAGTCCTTCTCGTCAGTCATTTAAAGCTGCTCTCCTTTGCTTTCATTCCCACTCTGCTTCTCACTTGGGAAACAAAACAAAACAGAAAGTTGAATTCCACTGGGAGCAGATGATTTTTTTAATCCCAAAGAATGGCTCCCTTAAACCTTTAGCCATTTCTTTTCAAAACTAGGATGTGTGAACTCTCCTGCCAGCTCAGATACCAGGTACTTAAATGTGATGGCTTCCCATTGTCATAAAAGTTGGAGAAACTGGGAACTCTTTCTGTCAACAGGCTTTCTGCTAAAGTAAAGGACAGTTTTCCAGCTCTGGTTACAGTGCCCTCCTCCTGTGTGCCACACAGTCTATTCACCATACCTGAAGAGGTCCCAGATGTCCTACCTGTCCCTATGAGCACCTCCATCTTTCATAGGCTTCACAGTACCCTTTGTGCAATGTTACACTGGGACTATGGTTCCAAATTCAAGCCAGTCCATTCATCTAGATCACTGAACTTGAACTCATTCTGGCAGTAGAGTGACCAGCACCATGTCACTCTCAGGATTACTAGACTCCTTCCTTCCATGTTAAGAACGCGTGCCTTGGCAGGATTTATTGTGAGGAGAATGTTATTAGTTACGACATTTGACTCTGTGTGAAATTCAGTTTTATGCACTGATGACAACTGAGGCTTTCATTTGTATCTTCTCCTGGCAATGTTGGACATCGGATTGTGAGAAATTTAGTTCTTCAGAAGTCTGCACACGGAGGCACTCAGAAGCTAATCCACAGGTCCACCCACACTCCTGCACACATATAGCCAACCAAAACATGTAAGCCAAACATTAATGGAAGCACTAATGGGAAAGTGATTTGTGAACTATTTATAAATCAAACATTTGCAAATATATCACCACATAGCAGAAGTCAAGAAAATGTGCCAATTTGGGTTGAAGAAATATATAGAAAGGGAGCAATGATAGGCTGCTACAAAGTTAGCTGCTACAGATTTTTTTCTTTTCTAATGGTGAAATATGGGAAATAATATAGAGAACTCACCCAATATAACTAACTGGGGAACTGGATCAATGAAGCAAAGTGTTTCATAAAAAGAAGTAAGTTACATTAATTTATTAAATGGCTCCAGGGGAAAATGAAAGGTTAGAGGAAGATTTGCTTTTCAGTATGCTAAGTGTAAACTAAATTTTACAAGAGAATTATCGTATTATACTGAATCCAAATAAATGCTTACTTAGAATCAAAATTAAAGTATTAAGAATAACTTTACTTTGTATTAAATATGTTTTAAATTTTCCTACAGTACTCCCCATGTACTTTTACAATATGTTTTATGTTTTAAAATACTTGCAATGTGTTCTAAATTTTAAAAAAATAAAAACCCTGAATAGCAAAAGAGATTTGAGCACTGAATTCTTCCTTGGTACATGCATATCTTTTAAAAACATTTTTATTTTATGTGTATGTGTGTTTTTCCTGTATGCTTATTTGTGCAGCCCTGGTAACGGGAGTTACAGACAGTTGTGAGCAACCATGTAAATGCTAGGAATCAAATCTGGGTTCTCTAGGAGAGGAGGCAGCGCTCTTAACTGCTCAGCATTCTCTTTATCTCCATGTAAGATAGTCTGTCCTTATGTAAACTCAACCAAAGCTCTATATTATATGATAACATTTAATCTTTCATGACTTCTGCTAAGGATTAAGCATGTGCTAATGTCATCTTCCTGTGCCCCAAGAAACCATGAAGGCATATCCTTAAACGACTACTCTGGTCTTAATCACATACTCATCTCCATCTCTAATGACTTAGACTAATGGTTTACTTGTGAGCGGCACTTTCACTATGGATGAAAACAAATCCTAAGACTTTCCTACTATACAGCAGTCATGGCGTCACATGGGAATGTAAGAGCAAGCATTCTTCTCTACAATAGAGTTAAATTTTGTGGAGTTCTGATGATTTTTTAACCTAATATTTATTTACTTTATTTTAAATAACTCAGGTCAAATAAACATTCCTCTGAGTCTCAGCTATTAAAGCAATTATTCATAGAAGAAGCACCATTATCCTAATGACCATTTGCCATAGAAGAAGCACTGTTATCCTAAATGACCATTTGCACTGCCATTTGTTCATAGAAGAAGCACCGTTGTCCTAAATGACCACTTGCACTGCCATTTTGTCTTGCCATCATTTTGTCTCTCTTCTCTTCTTTTACTTTGCCACCATGAGCCTCTAAATTGCGAGCACTTCTGACCAGAAAAAGATTTTGAACAACTAAGCTTACATTGTGCTTATCTCATTTAATCTTCAAAGTAATGTAAGAGGCAAACTATTACTGGGCAACTCTTCCATGATGTAACAAATACACACACACACACACACACACACACACACACACACACACACACACACACATCCTCAAAGACTAGTTTTAAAATAAAAATAGTTTATTTTGACTCACATCTGGAGATTCAAAGGCCATAGTTGGGTAACCTCACTGCTTTTTGCTTTTACGAAAGGTATTAGTAGATTATGGCCAAACCATATGTTAGAGTAGGTGTTTGCATCTTGAGCAAAAAGCAGAGCCATCAAGAGAAGAGACAGGAGTCCTATGGTTCCTTTTGAGAGCATGCTCCCAGTGACATAAGAACTTTTATCAAGTTATATCTATTAAACATTTCATCATTTACCAAAAGAAATGTCTTAGACTACAATCCTTTAGCACAAAACCATTTGGAGGTGATTTCCCCTTATCCAGGACAAAGCACAGACTTATTATTACCTTCTTCTTTCACATTAAGAAGTGAAGATCCACGAAAGCCAGGTCATTTGGAACTGAGGAGCAGGTAAGAATAACTAGTGGCCTCATCCGTCATGTGCTAGCTGCACACATTGCCCATGTTCTCAGCCTAATGGCTGAGCTCTTTTCCAGATAATAGCGCATGTAAACTACTAGATTAAGCCTTGGCCCACGTAAGCATGTTGTTCACCCTATTAAGCCAATGAAATGGGCCCAGCTTAAGAAACAAAAGGGAAAAGGGTGAGAGTCTTCTCTTCTTGCCATGTATGTCTGTGAGTTTCTAAGGTTAAATGCAAGCCAACAATATCAGCTCTCTTTAATTTCCATTTCCTATAAATTTGATATATGACTTTTGGCAATACAATTCTTCGAATAAAATTCAACCACCATTAAAACCATTTGCAGTTCCAATAAGCCATTATAGAGGACTTTAGCCAACAGGAAGGGAAAATATCCAAATAACGAGCCCACTGTTGAAAGTGACTTTACCAGGCTTTAAAATGGTTCATTTGTTTTCATATGTAAATCATTTCACAATTTCTACCAAGGATAATTTCGATAACTTTTTAAAACATATTTTCCACTTCATCGCATGAAATATAAGCATGTACTTGTTCAGGGATACTGCATGTTGAGTCAGCATTTGCAACTCATTTGTTTACAGAAATATAGCAAACCAGGGGTAAAGAAAAGGGTAAGAGTGTGGTTTGTGATCGCCATGCTTAAATCCCAAGTCAGTTGGAATGTCGTGATGACTATGTGTATCAAGGTGATAAAATAATCTGTAAAACACTATTTTAAAACTTATGTGTGTTTGTTGTTAGAAGCATGTTTTACAATAAATTAAATTTTTTTTTTAAATTTAAAGAGGTCATGTGTGGTGGCAGAGTCAGAAAGAACTCCAGTTCAAGGCTATATAAAAATACCATGGTTCACAAAAAGAAACATCACCATCACTACTACTACCACCACCACCACCACCACCACCACGTGGGGTGTGTGTGTGTGTGTGTGTGTGTGTGTAATTGTTTTCAGAGCCTAAGATTGGTGTCATGTGTATGACAAGTTATTGTTGTCATGGATAATAACAATACAAACAAAATTCTTCCCCATCATCTCACAATGAATTTTGGGTACACCTGAGAACATTTTTTTATATTCGAATAACACTGGGTTCTAAGACATATATTTTCAATTCTCTATATGTAATTCCAAACTGTATAACAGATATATGCAAGCAAGCAAATGTCCTATGAATATTCTGAGTGAGTTCATTTAATTATTCTCACAACATTACTTAAACTTAGAGGATGTGAGCACGTTCCCTAAAGCAGTCGAAGCCAACAAAGTATTTGACTAAATGCATCTGTAAGCGAAAATAGAAAATGGAGCTCTATATCACATCCCTTCCTGCCTGCCAACCAAGGTTCAATGAGGATCAAACGCATGTACTGCACGACACTGCTGCTCTAAAACTGGCCATAGATAAATACATTACACTAGCCCCAAAAGTTCTCTAAATCTCTAAAATAAAGGGTGAAATGGAAGATGCTTCCAGAAAATATTATCTCGAACTACAGACTATGCAGCTTGTCCAAAACAGGACACAAAAAAGATTGAGTTTCCATATATATAAAGGAGCCACTGCTGAAATTATACCAATGGTCCTACCCATAAAGTGGTGCACTGACAAACCTATGTGGAAAGAGCAATAGCCCTTAACTTAAAAGAGCAGCTGGAGGGTCAACATATAGAAGTGTCTACCAGCCCATGGAATTCCCAGGTACTTGTTATTTAAAAATTGGAAAAATGGAGAATGTTAACATTCGAATGGAAGTCAGCAAATGCTTTGCATGAGAGATGCAGATTTGTTTATATTTCCACAGGAAATGAAAAGCTGTGGATACCATCAAAACTAACAACGCTCAGAGTTGAGCTGGGAAGGTCTTCTGAAAACCTTTGCCATTGGCCAAAAAGATGAAAGAAGACAGCCCGGGCAACCACTCACTGCCTTCCCCTGCCAGCCAGAAAACTCTGGATAAAGAATATTCAGCACCTACTCACTGACAGGCCTATGAACAGGTCTTCTACAATACAGAGCCATCCACAAAGCAGAGCAACAACAGGCCTGTGAGTGGGACTTCAAGACAGACTATGCTGAATACCCCAATCCTGCACGCCCAAGTCGGGGCTACAAGCCAAAGGTTCACAGAGTTGGGAGTGTAGATTAAGAAACTACAGTGAGGAACTCCAGAACAGAAGATGCTAAAAGATAAGACAGTCCAGGAATATAAAAGTTTCAAGAAGCAGGAACCAAGGTACAGGAAAGAGAAGCATCACTATTGGGCTTTTATCTCAGTTGTGGATGTGCTCCTGAGAGGTCAACAGAAAGATCACATCAGATACCGGAGAACCCTGGAAAAGACGTGTCAAAGAATGGAGAAACAAATATCACAGCAGTAGAGTGACTGCTGAAGTGCCAGAGCAGCTTAAAAACTGCATAATTCGTAGCTAAACCAAGGTGGTGGGGGGCAGGGGAATGGAGTGTGAAGTGAAGGTTTCTAGTTTCTTTGAACACTCAGTTGTGTCACGTGAATGTGTTTTCTTGTTTGGGTCCCAAGTCTGGGATGTGGGAATGTTGTTCTACTGCTGGAGTCAGTCTCGTGATCTTTGTTAGCGGGAAACAGACTGGTGAGAGGGCATGTGTTGGTTTGCTGGAAGCTGTCATGTGAGAGGGCCTGCGATGTTGTGTCCTGTGAGGGGCATGGGTGTTGCCACTCTCAAAACACACCTTTTGTGGACTCTATGAGAGATAGGTAGAAGCCCACAGAGAGTGAGATAATGTTTTTGTATCGCTTGGCCTTACAACAGTTTAAATGGCTTCATTGTTTTCCATTTTTCAACACTTCGCAGAGGGAAACGCTCCTGAGAACTTCTCATAGCACACCAGCTGAGTCCACTGACTCATGCCAGTTTGGTTTTGCTGTTTCTGCTGGATTGTACCACAGCTATGGATTCATGTCACTGCTTGGTGTTTGTTGTTTGATAGAATGGTTGGTATCCTGAGAGCACAGAGTGGAATCATCCTAAGGAACTATGCCTAAAACGCCCACATCCCCTGCGCTTATTAACCTTCATTCTCTCCTATCTCTGTTGGTGGGTTGGAAGAGAGGTAGAAGCATTTATGAACCCTAAGTAAAGTAGGTTTTTTAAAAATTCAAGCCTACAGCGGTGTAGTGTGATTTATTTTGTGTGACTATTCCTTTAATGGACCCTATGCCCTTCATTTTTCAGTTTGCTCTTGGACTTCTAGAAAAAGAGACTTTTTTTTTAAGCCAACAAAGCCAGAGAGATTATAGTAGAGTCCATCTGGTGGAACATTCAGGGGGTCAGAGAAGATAACTGGTGAAGGAAAAGAAGAGAGACTAGGGCTAGAGAGAAGAAGAAAAGATATTGAGCAGAGTGGAAATAGGAGACAGTTGAAAGTGAATTGGGCTAGCAGAGTGAGAAGAGTTGACAGCTTGTGACAGTTGAGGCAAGAGAAACTGAGCTGACGTAGAGAAGATATTATTATGGGATATGAGAAGAACCTACACAAAGAAGAGGATAAAGAGAAAAAATAATAAAAACATACAGCCATAGCTCAGCAATTACTGAAGAAAGTGTATAAGAAAAGTACAGTGGATGACTACAAGGAAGCAATCTCTTCCAGCCCCAACAGGGCAGCTGCACATATAAGCTCAGTGGTTGTAACAGCATGGACGAGACCTGTGTAAGCTCCACCAGACCAAATCACAACATAGAGTGGGGAGGTGAGTGCAAGTCCCACCACTAGCCAAGAAGATATTGGCAATTGACAGCTGCTTGAAGAGGAAGAGATCTTTTCCTTTAATAATGTAGCCCCATGCTCCAGTGGAAGGCCACACATCCAAAAATATATGAGTGACAATACAAATTAGTCTCACACATGCACACACACATGCACGTACACGCGCACATACACACACACACACACACACACACACACACACACACACACACACACAATTGGATGGACAGGCAAGAGAAATGTATGTAGAAGAAGTGTGAATATGATGAAAGCACAAATAGAAGCTTTTCAAAGAACTAATTTTTTAAAATGGAAAAATGTATCAAGAAATTTTTTTTAAATCCCAAAAAGGTGATTTTTTTCATTTCATTGGCAACCAAATATAAAACAAAGAGCTACTTTTTATGAAACTTGCAACAACATTACACATTTTAGATGTTTGCTTATAGGAACAATTATGAATTCCTTGTGATAATGGTTCTGTGGTTTTACACTCACCTACCTACTTTCAACTGGCATCAAATCATTCTTTCCAAATGAGGGGCTTAGGACCAATGGTACTCAGCCTCCTAAGGGTTAAAGAAGCCAAGTCTCTCAAAAACAGTGGAGGAAAAGTCACAAAGGAATCCCGCTGGGGTCTGGTGAGCATTAACAGACCACAACACTAAAGCCCCACAGTATCCTTCAACATTCTGAAAACGTGTACTAAAAATGTTAACATGGGAACAACCAATGAAATATGCCAATAAAAGAGGACAGCACTCTATACCTCCACAAAACCCCACAAACAAGCATTTTAAAGAGCATCATAAATCAATCAAGTTTTAACCATATCTAGAAAGGTTGAGAGTGGAGGAAGGTCTAGTAGGAGAAGAAAAATGAAAATACTCAGCCTGTGATATTTCAAACAATAGCCAAGCACCAAAATAAAACCCATAGTTGGACTTGGTGCTGAGCATAGCAGCCGAATTGTTAAATCAAGTGCAGTTTCTGTTTGGTTATGTAGACTTTGGGTGATTTTCCCCCCTCTCCTAAGGTTGCACATTTACACTGACAGCATTTGAAGGAGGCTGCGCACCATAACAGTGCTCTGATTGATCATTTCTCCAGGAAATAAACCACAGGCTCATGGCTGCTTTCACAGAGCCCAGGGCTCTGGGGAAGTCTGCTGTACCTCAAGGGCAATCTGAGTCCTTCACACATCAGGGAGCAAAGGTGGAGGGACAGCTTCCATCTAAGTACACAGCTGGTGATCTCTATCCCAAAAAAATTCAGTCTACCCTGTTCTCAAAGAGTTTTTTCTACTACAAACCGGGTGAGCCTTAAGTTACGAACTGTGCAAGTAGGGAGAAGTTGCTTAGCAAAGAAAGACAAGGAAGAAACTTGGAAGGAATAATTAAGTAAAGGTACGGCTTTAAAGACTTAAGGAAAATCCCCATAAAAAGGCTTACTTAGTACTTCAATATTTCCAGATTGCTGTGTGTGCTTTTAAAGGCTGCTCTTTAATTACCTAAGTGCACCCCTTCATATACTTCTAAATTACATTTGAGATCAGAGCTCTAGCCATAAGTGTCCAGTCCCTGAAGAGCCACATCCCCTTTGAGAACTGGGAAATGGTTCCTTTGCTCAAACTTCTTAGATACGCGGAGCTTGGGAACATCAAACACTACTTGATAATAGCTGGGAATAACACAAGCAAACTCAATCGTCTTTTGTTCCAAAGAAACATGCTATAATTGCCCACATGGCAGGAGGTCAGTTTATATTAATTTCAGTTTGGGTAAGCATACCCTGTTAGATTCCAGGGATCATGTAAATTCTCAGAGACAGGACTCTGGGCATAAATCATAGACTGTACCCTTGTCACATTAGCTGCAGTCTAATATAAACCCCCTTCTCTTTCTCTTTCTCTTTCTCTCTCTCTCTCTCTCTCTCTCTCTCTCTCTCTCTCTCTCTCTCTCTCTCTCTCTCCATCTCCTATCTCTCCCACCCTCCCCCTCATTTTTTTTCTCTCTCTCTATGTGTCTGTCTCTTCTTACTTTCTCTTCCTTTTTTTAATCCCCTCCTTCAATATTTATACGTTAAATTTACAGATAACCCAAAATCATGGTATCTAAAATCAAAATGTTCTTGCTATTTTGTGTTTACCAGAAAGCTTTAGAATACAGAAATATTTCCCAGCAGCCTATTGCGCATTGCATGGGATGCTCCATATTTCGTCCTTCTGCTATTTACCATTTCCAAGTTCCCTCTAATCCCCTGGGCGACAGACATCTTCTCAGTCCTCTACACTGAACGTGGATTCACAAAGAAGACTGCTATACATTTCCTTCTTTTTGTTGAGATGCATTGGACTTAATAAACCTTAAATATTTTTTATAACTTACTATATCCACAAACACAGATTGACGCCGGTGAAGTGATCCTCAGTGATGTTGGTCATCCATTCTGACGTATCACCAGTATGCAAGTTACCTGGAAAGAAAATAAGCTGCGAAAGTCTGGTGTTAAATGATATAATAAAGCAAATACACCCAATAGGTATCTACAGAACACACCACCTAGAGTTTAGGTCCAAAACACGCATGAGTATACATTATTTTCAGCATCCACTGGAACATCGTCCAAATTTGAGCACAGATTAGGACATAAAGTAAATCTCAAGAAACATACGAAAACTGAAACAAGGTTGGGCACAGTAGAACAAAAGTGAAAATCAACAATAGAAGCAACAAAAACTAGAGCAACTCATGAAAATTTTAACAACCCACTACTGAATGATAATTGGACTAGGCCAATGGGAGAAATCAATAAAGAAACTGAAAATATTCTAGAATTGAGAGAAAATAAAAACAAAAATACCAAAATCTATAGGATATCCTAAACGTAGTTCTATAAGGAAAATGTACAACACCAAGTACCCACATAAAAAGAAAAAAAAATGAGGTATATCTCAAATAACAAATTAAAACCACATGATCATCTGAAAGCCTTAGGGAGGAACAAAAGCCCCCAAAACAGACAGAAAGAGATTTTAACTAGCACCTGAAATTAATGATTAATTTAAAAATGAAATTGTTTAAAAAGATTGAAAAACCTTTACCCAAATTAGCAGAGAGAGAAAGAGAGAGAGAGGGGGGGGGTCTGTATTTTTAAATAGAGATAAAAAGAGGAGGATTACAACAAATACTGAAAATTTCAAAAAATTATAAGAATATACTTAATATCACATTCCTCTAAATTAAAGAATGTGAATTAAATATATGAATATATATTATCTTTTAAAATTAAATCAAGATAAAATTAATAGATTAAATAAACCTATAGCATCTGGTGAAACATAAGAAGTAATTAAAATTCTCCCAAATAAAAAAATTCCTAGTACCACATGGTTCCAGTATAGAATTTTACAAGAAGTTAAAAGAAAAATAAACACCAATACTCCTCAAATTATTCTATTAAGTGACATTTACATTTGTAAAAAATTATTTTTATGTAGCTAATATAATTTTGATATCATAACCAGGCCAATGACCCAACAACGACGACAACAAAAGAAAATTAGAGGTTGATATCTCTAATGAAAGTGAATACAAAGATTTCCAACAAAATACCTGAAAACTAAATTCAAATACACCTGAAGAAAGCTTATTCACCACGACCATGTATTCATCTCTGACTTCATTACAGAGATTCCAGGATTGTTCAGCATTCATAAATCAGTAAACAAAACCAATCACATAAATATACTCAAAGATGGAAACTGCATGACTACTTCATTTGATGCAGAAAGGACCTTTGATATTATTTAAAATATCTAAGAAGTTTCTTGAAATAAAACTCCATGAAAAACTTGTACAATGAAAAAAGAAACTGTGGAAGATACCAGAAGATCAAAATTCTTCATATTCGAATCAATCCATAGCACTGATATTGTGAAAATGGCCATCATGCAAAAACAATATGCAGATTTAAAGCAATCCTCATCAAAATTCCAATGTAATTCTTCACAAAAAATCAAATAATCACAAATTTCATACGCTTATTAGTTAAATTCCTGTTGCTGTGATGAAACACTATGCATAAAGCAACATATAGAGAAAAGTGATTATTTGGACTTATGGTCTCAGAAGACTAAGGGTCCGTCATGGCAAAGAGTCTTGATAGCAAGTGGCAGACATGGCAGAAGGCCTAGGAAGTAGGAGACTCACCTTTTGAACTTCAAGCATGAAGAGAAAGAAAATTAGAAGCAGTTAAAGGTATTTACTATCAAAGCCTTTCCTCCACTATTTCCTTCCTGCAGCACATCTGTGCCACCTACACTTGCAAAACCTACCACCAACTTTTGAGCAAAGATTCAAATGCCCAAGACTTCGGAGACAATTTTCATTCAAATCTCACTACAATACGGAAACACACAATGATACAATTTGCACCCAAGCGATCCTAAACAATTACAACAAAAATAAAACAAAAAAAAAATCACCGGAGGTGTCACCATCTCAGATTTCAGTTATATTATTCAGGTGCGGTAATAAAAACATCATGATAATAGCATGAAAACAAAGCCATTGGTCAATGAAATAGCACTGAGGATGCACACAGAAGCCCACACTTCTGCAGCCACCTAAGTCTTGACAAAGAAGCCAACACTGCGCATTGGAAAAAAGACAGCATCTGTTACAAAGCATGCTGATGAAACTGGAGAGCAACCTGTAGTTTAATGAACTCGATTCCCACTTCTCATTCTGCATAAAAATCAACTCAACCTAAGACCAAATGCCATGAGTCTGATAGATAAAAATGTAGAGACTACACTTCAACTCTTGGGCACAGGAAAGGTCTTTCTGAACAGGAGGACTCCAGTAGCCCAGGTATAAGACTATCATTTAGTTAATGGTACCTTATGAAGCTGAAAAGGATATCTATGCAGCAAAGGATGTCATAATTTTAGTGAAGAGTGGACTACAAAAAAAGCTTTACAGCTATATATCTGACAAAGGGCTAGTAACTAACATATACAAAAGTAAAAGTCTAAATACTGAGAAAACAAACAATGCAATTAAAAAATGGGACAAGTAGCTAAACAAGGGGTTCTCAAAAGATGAAATACAAATGGCTGAGAAACATTTTCAAATGTTCAGCATCCTTAGCCATCAGGGACATGCAAATTAGAACTACTTTTAGATTTCATCTTACCCCATTCAGAATGGCTAAGATCCAAAAAACAAATGACTACAAATACTGGCATGGATGTGGGGAAAGACATACACTTATTCACTTCTGGTGGGAGTGCAAACTAGTGAAGCCACTATGGAAATCAGTCTGGAGGTTCCTCAAAAAGCTAGAAATAGACCTGCCACATGATCCAGCTATACCACTATTAAGCGTATGCCCAAAGGACTCTAAATTGTACCAAGAGCTAACCTGATCATCTAAGTTTATTGTTTCTCTAGTCACAATGGACAGGAAATTGGAACAACCTTGATGTTCACCAACTGATGAGTAGATAGTGAAAATCTCGTACAAAACAGACTATTGTTTAGCTATTAAAAAATTGGGATTATGAAATTTACAGGTAAATAGGTGGAACCAGAAATAATTATTTTGAGTGAAGAAACTCAGACCCATAAGGTACGTGTGGCAGGCTTTCTGTCCTTTGCAGATGTTGTCTTTGCATCTCCATTTAGGTGTGTTTTGTTTGGAATGTCCATCGACGCCAGTACTTTTTTAAAGGGCTATGAGGGGCAGCTTTCACCAAAAGGAAGAGAGAAATACAGTACTACAACAGTTAAAGGATTAACTTGAGATAAGGAATAGAAGGGCCTGGTCGACAGGGGTGGGGTGGGGTTCCGGGGGGAGTAATTAGCACAGGACCTTTTTAAAATGTCACATGAAAACCTACGACTACAGAAGCTCTTGAAAATATATACATACCCATATATAAACCCTTTATTTTAAATGCCAGCCACCTCGTCACTGGATTGATGATCTCCTTTGCTGTCCAGAATCCTCTCAGTTTCATGATGTTCCAGTGATTAAATGCTGATCATATGCCTCTTCTACGGAGATCCTTTTCAGAAAGTCCCTTCTGGACTAATGGGTTCAAATTCAGTTTCTACTTTCGCTTCTATCAAATTTGCAATGTTTGATTTTGGGTTAAGGTCCTTCATCCATGTTATCCTATAACAGAGTGAGAAAAGTCCCACTAGGCACCATGGGCTAACAGATAAAAAGCCTGTGACAAAATTGGGTTGCGTTTTTAGTGAGTTATTGACCAGTGAGATCCTACTGACCTCCAGACCTTCCAGGGTTTGCTAATGCCCCTGCCTCCCCTCCAGATCTTGACAGTAAGACACTGCTCCTGTAAACGCTATGTTCTTGTGTCACAGAATATGGAGAAATTAAGCTGGATTTGACCTAGAAGCTTTATCCCTCCTGCCTAGCTTTCATAATGCTGGAAAGGACTGTGCTACTGGAGGAAATGAGGGTCCTCGATCTTAGTCAGCTGTGAAGCCTATGAGCTACAACTGTGACTGGCCCACCAAACCCCACCCACATGTACAATAGTGGGATGAGAGGCAGGGGGATGAGTAGCTGTCCTCATTAAGGCACACTTCACCAGACAAAACTCATAACTGGCACCGTTTTCTGGGCTATAGACATAGGTAGTGTGACTAGGCAGGTCATAGGCCATTTTGGAAAACCTACTACACTAAATGGCCACAGTATCTAACTGACTCCTAATGACTTAGACATCTCTCAGTGTTGATCAGAGAATTGCCGTACTTATAGTAAATACTGACCAACAGAGACCACAACTGGGCAAGCTGTGGGGTATTCATGTTTAAGCAAGACATCTATACCACACCCTTCTTCTCCCAAGGCTCGGGGATTGGGTTATTAAGGAAGAAAGTGGAAAGAAATTGTAAAAGCCAAATGTGGTTGGTGTCTGCAAGGAAACAATATATTTTGGCAGTTGTATACATGAACTCACAGCAAGCGTGCTACACAAGACTTGCTTATCCTCAAACAAGACAAAATCCAGGAAGTAGAAACATAGCCATGAAGTGCCAGCCCCAGGTAAGTATGTACAGTTGGTGTCGCTGGGAGATGGAGAATTAATTTTCTTTAAGAGTTTGGTCCCTCATAGGTTGACCATGCTCTAGTGAGTATATGGGCAGCACAAGTTGGACTTAATGATGCATTTAAAAAGAAAAGAAGACCACAGAATTCAATGGATCAGGGGCTGAATCTAGGAAGTGTTTGGGAAAGGGGTGAATATGACCAAAACACGTTATATGTTATTCTCAGAGAACTGATACAATTGTCAAAATAAAAATAAGATAAAATGAAAGTAGAAACTGTTTAAGAAAATGCACATTAACTTGGCATATGAATTATGGTTTACAGTATTCAAAATATTTAAAGCCGTGTATATTGATCCATGGAACATTAAGTAATTCATAGAGTTATCCAAAATACACATAGTGCTAACTGTAGTCATCAGATGATTCTGAAGCTATTTTCAGGGGCAAAAAGAAAACATTCAGACCTCCTCCAACACACACATACACACACACACACACACACCACCACCACCACCAAGTACCTTGGAAGTGGAAGGGTTAATAAAAGTTTACTTTGCTGCAGTGTTCTACATGCATGCAGGACACCCACCTGGACAACAGGTGTCCAGAGGATGCTAAGTCACCTATGACTCATGTGAATTTTCAGTACAACTATTAGTAACATTAAGTGACATTTCTGTTTTAATTAAAGCAGTGCTTTTCAATCACCTAAGAGTGAAACAATATAAAGATGCTTTCTAACTTTAATCATACTCTCAAATGTCTCATAGTTCTCTTACCCCGAAGCTGTACCTCAAACACTCTGAAGCTATCCACAGTGTTTGATCCAGTGCTTGGCATTCAGTGGAAGGAAGGTCCCTGGTGTCCACTGTATTTAATCAATTATACAAAATGTGTCCACTTTAAAAAACGAATTCCAAGTTATTAGATCAGGCTTGGGAATGAACAAGAGAAGATCCAGAAATCTAACCCAAATGCATTCCTCTTCTGGTTCTGTAGTGAGGGCATCGATGAGGATTGGACTCCATCATTGCCTCAGAACACCTCCCATGAGCAGACTCAGGCTCAGGCTGATCATAGCCACTTACCTCCTATTTGAATAACATAAATTTGGAATATCAGTGGAGTCCTGAAAGGCACTGGTTTTGGAAAATAAACTTGCTAATTTGCATCATGTGTACCCCACTAAAGGGATGATTCTTATTAGCAGCATTATTAGAATTTCAGAAAGAATGCTGTCATTCAAAGGTTATATACATGAGAAAAATAAAAATTCAAGTGACATTAAATATCTGTTTTAGCATTGGCTGTGAGTGGGTACTGTGCAACATAAAACAATCTTCAAAAACTAGTATGTGATAGGTGAGTTGAAGTACATGCCTAAAATATTTTACATATTAAAGAAAAATACTATATAAAGATAATTAAAAACCTATAAGATAATATACACTTGTGTCACAACAAGGCTATCAACAATTTGTTTTGGTGAAAGGACAGGATTCAAGGAGCCAGTTGCTGGATTCTGCTAGTGTCCACTTGATTTATAAAATAAAAATCACATTCTAACATTATAACCTTAGATGCCCACAAGAATACAAAAATTGTTATAACATGATCCTGTTTCCCTAAAAAAAATAGAAGAAATAGAATTATTACCAAATCTATAATTTCAAGCTTAGCACTTAGCTTGTGGGAAAGACAGCAATTGAACAGCAGTTGAATGCTAGGAAATTCTGGAAAAGGCATATGGTGTTGTGTCAAATGCTAAAGAACTGAAGATTCCATTCCTACAGATAACTCAGAGTGCCAAAAAAGCAGCATCTTTATCTTTAAGTAGAGCGAATATCAGATGTTAGGAAGTGCCGGGGAGCTGACTGGGTCCTGGAGAGACTGTAGAAGCAATCAGTAAGAGATATCTCCAGAGATCCCTCTTCATACAACGGAAATTGTGCAAATACAGTGCACACTTCTATTGCAAGCTGTTCTGTGAGGAGAAAAAAAGGGGGGTGAGAGGAATCAGGGTGGTGGGAATAGAAAGTCATGTGATCAGAAAGCTGCCATAAAATGTAGAGCAATAGCTAGCTATCAAGCTTCCCAGCACTGATCATGGTGTATCCTCCAGACTTATCTAACCTTAGATCAGTTAAGACTGGCGTACCGAAAGTTCCCAGAGGACAGGCAAGAATATGCAGCAGTGTTTGTAAAATAGCTACGCCCAAAGAAAACCCTGTCCTGGAAGGACACCCAGGCTGGAGAATGGCCCTTTAGATGAGGGCTTTTGAAGGAAGACGTATGAACTCGGCTTTGTGCCTTAGGTTGGGTTTCAGTCCCAACTTCTCCTTGAGAAGTGACATATGTCAAGTGATGTATGACTGGCAAACATGTCAATAGCCAGCATTTACTTATCATTTACTATGCACTGGACTCTGCTATAGATGATGCTATTAGCAGCATTAACATCTAGCCAGCAAGGGAATTCTGGGTTCATTCTCCTGTAGTCTGACTCTGGGTTTACTTCCTCTAAGCAACATGATCCTTCTGTCCTCACAAGAAAAGCTTCAAGTCACTATGCCTAGTGACTTGGTTAAAATGAGGGTACGGTACGGTACGCCTGGGGTGATGGCTCAGAGGGTGAGTTGCTTATCACATAAGTTAGAAGCTAAAATCAAAGTCCCATAAGTCGTGTAAAATCAGGATAGTAGCTCAAGTCTCTAATCCCTTTGCCTTTGTTGCAAGATGAGACAGAAGAATCCGCAAAAACACAAGTCAGCTAGTCTTGAATATGCAAAGCAATGGCAAACAAGGAGAACCTGCCACAAACAAGGGGGGCGGGGAGGATCAACACCTTAGGTCATCCCTGACCTCCATACACCTGCTAGGTAAGTATGGGAGTGTGCCCCACCTCACACATATGCAGACATTATGTAATATTGCATTATGCACATCTTAAAAAAATAAGCATAGACGGTTGCTCCAAGTAAGACTACTCACTCCTCACTCTTTGGGAATTAGATCTGACTCATGGTGCTTTACGGACTGCATTGATATGCTTCCCTCTGTAACCATCCTTTTCAGCTCTACCACTACACACACACACACACACACACACACACACACACACACACACACACACACACACACACGTCCCAGGTTTCATTGGACCTCTGCAGTTTATAATTAATTCATTATCTATAGCAAATTCTCAAAGAATCCTGACCCCTTCATTACTGTTGTTTATCTTGGGGACCCTCTCCACCTCACATCTCCCCAGTAAGTGTTTCTACCCTCCCCACTGAGAGCCTCCCAGGCCTTAGGGACATCTCACATGTATTCACCAAGAGGACTCTGTGGGCTTCTACCAGGCCTCCAGGGAAGCCCATGCTTCTCTTGCCTCTGTTTCCCCGAAACATTTCGGATAAAAACACACCCATCGTACTGGCAGCCTGAGTTCATGAAGCTGTGGGCTGTTAACAGCAATGAGGCACCTACTCCCATCCTCACTGAGTTTACCAGCATCTGGGGTAAAATATCCCCTGTTCAGCCTGGACCTAGGGCATCTTTCCATAGGCCTTAGGCAAATTCATGCTACAGAGTTGGGGTCAAAAATCTCACTTTCTAGGCCAAGGTTCTGGCAAATTGAATGTGAGGATTGCTCCAGAGCCACAAACTGCCCAGTTTAAAAGTGGATCACCAAATCTTCAAGATCAGACGCTTAGAACTTGCAGCTCCATGCTATGGACTTGAGCCCTATCTCCATCTCTGGAACAAGGCCACCCCCACTGAGAAATTCCCAGCCAACTGGCCCACTACTGAGGAGGCCAGTGGACGATAAGCATCCTGCTGTATGCTGATAGAAGATCACAGGTTACGCTAACATTACTTCTCAGGACGTGTGCACTGGTTTATCCCTACCAAAATGTTTGCTGTGGTGCAGGCATGTGCTTTGTCTCAAGTGGCCGTGTAAGGGAAGGAAGTCTCTTCCATCTGGCTTAGACAGGCTAAAATGATGTGAAATGTCTTTCCTCAAAATCCCAGGCCTCTCCCCACTTCTGTCTGTATCTATTTTCTGAGAATTACCAATTCTCTATTTCGTATGACGTTGTCCAGAGAGCCTGCTTTCTGTGTGTGTGGCCGGATGGTGTCCCACACTGCTGTTGACTGGGCTGTGGTTTATGTACTCTGTCATTTCAGCAGCGTTGGCTTCGTGGCAAGGAAGGCTTGGCGTGTCCTACACCTCTGATTACGAGAGTCCACACTGAATGCTTAGACTCCCTCTGACTTTCAGTGTTGGTGTCTGTCTGTCTGTCAATGTGTTTCTCCTCCTTCTTTCCTTCCTCTCCTCCTTTTCTTTCTGCTCCCATTCCTACTTTCCTCTTTCCCTGCTCCTTCTCCTTTTCCTCAACCCTGTCCTTCTTCCTTTCTTCCATGTTTATTTTGTTATTTTCTTTTTATTTTCATGAAAAAATGTTTTGACTTAATGAGCTTCAAATATATTAGCTTCCCTAAAAGCTCTTTAGATATAGCAAGTTTAAGAGGCAAACATTGTAGTTTTTGATACCTCCTAACCCGATTCTCCACTGCTGCTTTATTCTTTTTAATAGTTCTGATTAAATATGAGACAAGAGGTGACTGGAAGGAGGCAGTGGTACAGCCCACTAAGGTTGAGAGGCTGTGGCGGCTGGGAAGGAATAGTGGGACAGGCGTGAGTGGAGGACACAACAGCAGGAGCATGGAGTTGCTGGTCACACAGAATCCATAACCAAGAAGCA
The DNA here is from genome assembly GCF_903995435.1 of Acomys russatus. Lineage (NCBI taxonomy): Eukaryota > Metazoa > Chordata > Mammalia > Rodentia > Muridae > Acomys > Acomys russatus. The sequence continues at coordinate 2,913,572 of NC_067139.1, read as the reverse complement.
GAGTAGAGGTAGATAGGAAATGGAGCTGGGCTACCAAACCTCAGGAAACACCCCCAGCAACTCATTTCCGCCAGAAAAACCTCTTCCTCTTACAGGTTCGGCAACCTTCCAAAAACAGTTCCCACAGCCTGGGCGGGATGTTTCACATTCAGATCTCAGCACCTGCTGTCCTGCCACCATGCCCTCTATGCAATGGGCATGCAACCTGCCGTGTGCCCCCTTCAAACCAACCTACACCTTCCAGGACAGCCTTATCCACCCATCCCTTGCCACTACTCTCATGTGTGATTGGATCCATGCCACTGTCATCCAACTCACTCCTTATCTACCTCTCTGCTATTGCTTCTTCCTCAGCTCTCTAGGTTGGCCACCCTAGTGTTTGCGTAGAAGGCTCCTGGCTAGTGGTGTCTACGGGAATGTCCACTTTTCTGCCCTTCTATTGCTATCCTGGCCTCTAGCACCAAAGTCTTGCTCCTTAAACAAAATGGTGGCACAGCAGTCCTGGTGAGGTATAGTCCTGACATGCACAACCAAGCAACTTGACCTTAACAAGTGGCACAAGTACAGGGAATAACCATTGAAGAGTGTGTCCTATGGTTTAGAACTTGTCATACGAGAAGGCCAAACCCTTTCTCAGAAGTTCTTTGGGGGAGGACTATCAGACCCTGGTGACCAGATAAACCTTTGGTTTCCCACGCTCTCCTCAGCCTGAATCCCCAAACCCAACAAACCTTGTAATTTCTCTGCCACAATTACTTCCCAGGAACAGGCAGAAGGGGCCAGAAGCAGGCCAAGGTCTCTCTTTGTAGGCTGGTGTTCTAGATGCCCCTCCTGAGAGAGGGCATTCTTTCATTCCAAGATGCCCGTTGTTCCCTCTGCAATTATGGTTAGAAGGAGGACCATGAGAAGTGACTTCAAAGTATTCACCCACCCTTTAAAAAAGTTACATCTGTTTTTTTCCCAACAAACAGGAGGGGCAGCCTAGGGTGCCCACTCCTAACTAGTCCCTAGAATTCTAGATACCTTCAGCTGGCACTTTCTCCTCTGGGGGAAAGGATCTAGGAAGTAGTCTGCAACTCCCCCTCCCTTCCTCTTAAGGAAGACTGATCTTATTTTATTCAAACTCTGACTGAGACAATGGCTCTCACCTTGTGAAAGCTGACCAAAATCTTCTTTCTCAGCAACGCTTCTCACTGCTGATGAGCAAACTGTGCCCAGTCAGAACAGGCATCATCTCTGCACCCCAACTTTGTGCATTGCGTTTGATTTTCCATATTAAGTTTTACATTTAAAACCAATAAAAGAGTTGTATTGTTTTTCTATACCATTAGCATTTACTGCTGTCGTTTGTTTTGTTTCACTTTTAATACATTTTGAAATTGTGAAAGAACGAATAAAGCCATCTCTCCTCTGGTGTGCGTTAATTTCTCATGCACTGTGCACTCTACTCTGACAAGCAGTAGTCTGAATACTGATCTCACGTTTACCGCTTCCACTAACCTTCAGCACTCACGGGGTAGCACACAGATGCGTTTCATCCATGGCTATATTCTAGTTTCCCGAACAATTTTTGGAGCATAATTTATGGTTTATTTGTTAGATGCATTAAAAAATAAACAAATGATATCATAATTTCACTACAGAAGAAATGGTTGTTTAACAGAAACCACATCAAAAATCTGAAAGTAGACTATTGATGGATGCAGGGGGACATTTTCTGTTATGGAGAACTGCAGATGTTTAACAAAAACATGAAGCAGCCAACATGTGGTTATCGGACCCAGTTCGTGGCCAGGCAGGAACTTGCCTGGCACTGGGTTTTGTTACAGTGTATATAAAACTGAGACCAATCATAATCTTGGATCTGTAATTAAGCCTTTGATTTAATCTCTATAGACTTCATTTCCTCTCTGAGGAAAATGAAAAGCAATAACGTTAACTGCTCTTTCATGTAGAAACATTTTTTTGGTGTTGTTGGAAAGGCAAACGGAAACACAGAACAAATTTGTGGAGGAAATGGACTGCCCCTTCCAAATAAGGAGGCTTGGAATCACTTTGCTTCAGTGAATTGGCCTCCACCCTGCTCCTCCAAGCATGTCCACAGGACTTTTGCCTCAGGTCCTTTGCACATACTGTCTCTCTGGCCTGAGAAGTTCCTGAGCAGGATTTCTGCTTGCCTTTTAATTATTCTCAGGTTAGTCTATGGGCCTCAGCTCACTCCCCGGGAAAAGAGGAACCTTCGCCCTCCCCCTCCCCACTACACTCTGCCTTTCTTGCTATCTTTTCTATTTCTTACCATATGTATCACTGTAAAAGACACAATATTTATTTCTTTGTCTAAATTTTTTTTACTGTCTCTCTCCCTCCCCTAGCTTGTGGCTGTTTTCTTCTTTCTTTCTTCCTTTTTTTCTTTCCTTTCCACCTCTACACTCACAGGTTGACTTCAATTTGGGCCTGGATTTATGCCATAGAAATGGGGAAATGCTGAACAAAGGGGCTTTTCTTTTCTCCTTTTTCCTTTCCTCTTCCCTCCCTGCCCCTCCTCTTCCCTTCTCCCCTCTCTTCTCCTGTGACTCCTCTTTTCCTGGGAGTGAGCTTCTGAACATTTGCAGACTTACTATTGGTCTGGCCCTGTAGAAAGTTGTCTAGGAACGATAGCTCACACGTGTGGGCGCCTACAGGTGTTCTGATGAGTTGTGCTGGAATGGATGGGCTTGTCTGCCACATCAGCAATTTAGCTTACCTAAGGAATGGAGGTGTATCTGAGGGCACAGGGCAAAAGGCAAACTTGGTAAAATGGAAGCCGAGCAGACAGTTGAGCTCTACGGAAAACTGTGCTGAAATAATTTTGAGTCGGTCAACAGCTTTAACACATAGAAAACCATTGCCCATCAGTTATGAGCCGCCACACACTATGCAAGGCTGTTAAGGTCGGTAAAAGACTTAAAACTGACATCTCAGCAGACAAGGGGAATGCCACGGGTGCCGTGAACTCTAATCACCAGCTTACTTCTGCGGTCTCTGCCTAGGGCTAGGGTATAGAATGCTTTATGAGTGAGTGCGGCAGCAGATGGGAGACTGACACAAAGATCAGAGCCTCTCATTTCTCTTGTGAGCTGTACCAGACTGGTGACCCTCTCTCCACGATAGATAAGCATCTTCAAGGTTGGAGTCACCGGAAAGCTCTCATTTTCCCTAACTAAATTTCCACTATCGCACTTTCATATCCTCATTGTACGAGAGGATGCGGCTTTCCAGCAGGGCTTGTCATAGGAGCCAAGGATGCGGGCTTTGGCAGCGGAGGAGTCTGTTCTGGCTCTGGGCTCGGTGCTGTGACTGCCTTCCATCCTTACCCTCTTGGCCTCACTGTGGCTTCCTAAAATGGCTCATTACTATACTTTCCAGCCCTTAGGCCTGGCATGAACATCTCTTTTCAGCTAACAAACTCTCGTTTTTCAAGATCCATCTCTAATGTGGACTTTACTTGGAAATCGTCCCTGGTTTTCAGTACTTTGAGGATCAAAGAGAACATTTCCCATTCTCAAAACATTTGCAGTGTATTTACAAATGCCAAAAGCACATGAAGGAAAATAAACAATGTAAGGAAATGCATTTATAGTGTGTGGCACTCACACAGCATATCCAAACCCCTGCTCCTCGGTGGGAACATGGTCAGCTGCCATCCCTCCATACTACATGAAGTAAGGGAAAATGCCTCTAGTTTTCCTGTGATATTGCTTCATGAATATTAATTTGAATTCATGATAAAAGCAAAATAATACAATTCAATATTGCATCCAGGCTACATTTTAAAAGACTTTCTTAATTCTATTCCACCAACAATAGGTAATGTCTCAGAATTGAGTATATCTTGTTAGTGTGTGTGTGTGTGTAAGAGAGAGAATGAGAGAAAGAGAAGAGACAGAGAGACAGACAGAGATAGAGACAGAGACAGAAAGAGGAGATATTTCATAAACACATCAAGTTTGTCTGTTATATAATAGAATCCTATTATATAAATGCATTTTGAGAGCTATTTTTTAACTTGTTAGAATACCTTGGCAACTTTTTGTCAGTAGCTAGTGCAAAGTGTTAAATAATGTGTCATACTTTATTTCAGAATGAAAAACTAGCTAATATTTGGGCTCTCCATACAAAGCAGCAAAAGACAGACTCAAGCTTGGTAGTACATGTTTAAGAATCCAACAGGGAAGAGTTCTGATAATGTAATTTTTCAATCAAAATCTTGGCACGTATAAGACTTGGTGATATACTGTCACACTGCTATCTAAACAGGGTACCCCCAAATTGTGTTCCCACCATCAAAGCACAAGAAAATGGCATATACAGGGGGAGGAAATCCCCCTCAGGAATAGTCATAGGGGAGGGGAATAAGGGGAAAATGGGAGGGAGGGAAGAATGGGAGGATACAAGGGATGGGATAACCATTGAGATGTAATAAGAATAAATTAATAAAAAATTAAAAATAAAAAATAGAAAGAAAAAAAGAAAAAAAAAAAGAAAAGAAAAGAAAATGGCATTCCTCCCAAAGTACCACAATCAATAGGTACTACTGGCATTTTCAGCAGGAGAATGAGTTTTAGGTAGCCCAGCTGCTGTGTGTCTGAACTTAAAAGTAAGTACTTCAGAGTGTTAGGTGTGAGCGTGCATTTGCAGACTCATTGGTCTACAATTTCTGGGCAAATACGGTCAGTTGTTTCTGTTTTGCATCTGAGTGGCCTTTCAACTCTAGATAGAGCCAGGCTGGCCAAGGTCATCGGTGTTGAGTCTGAGACTCTGTATCACAATGACCATGCCTGTAAATCATCCTTCACAAAAAGCAGAAGGCCCTGGGATCTGGAGGCCACTGAGAATCACTATCATTTGAGGACACTAGGAAAGCAGGAGCTCTGTGCAGGTCACGGCAGGCCGGCAAGGTTGCTGGCTTTCCTATCTTTGGGCATATTTAGTCTAGAGACTGTGGTCTGAACACACAGTGGCCCTTCCATTTCCCCAGGCAAACTCACCTATCAGGACCAGAACTGATTAAAGTGTAGAAGGCAAGGCTGTCAGAGGGCCAGGGGTGACGCATCAGGTGTCGCCATCCACACAGTGCAGTGCATGAAGGTCATGTCAACTGTGGGAACTCTCTGCTGTTGCCATCTCAGAAGGGCTGAGGGCCCTTAGTCATGGAGATCTGCGGTTGCACACCCGTGTGCAAAGATACTCATTCTACAGAATCTGCTGATCTGAGTTGATGGTGAGTACACTCTTGGCATACACAGATGCTCACATTGGAAGTAAGCATGATATGGAATCCTCATGGGCGCCAAAGCCATGCAGCCCTTCATGCTCCGATAAGCAACACCCAAGGAGTCCTTAAACAATGGTGTTTTGGTGTCGAAGAACAACACAATAAACTATTTCATTTATGATGGTAGTTTCAAGTCTCCTTTTAAAAAATTGCCATTTTTTAAAAGATGCTTTTCCTTGTGAGATAAAAAAAAAAAAAAAAAGAAAATTTTAGGTATTTGCCTTACTTTTTACCTCTTAATTTAATTTTTATGTGTGTATATGAAACTTTGCCTGATAGAGCTATCTCTCCAGTTCCAAATTTTTACCTCTTTCTAAGAACAGTGCATGGGATGTACATGCAAAGCAATGTGATTATGAAGCATTCCTCCCAGATGATTTATAGGCTTAGTGTCATTTTTCCTGATTAAAAATGTACGTATTCATTAAGGCATAGGCTATGTCGTTGATCAACAAAGGCACAGGATCTTTAAGAAAGAACATCAAGCTCCAGCACACAACAACACAACAAGAAAATTTGCTCAACCATGTTCATAGCAGCCTTATTCATAATCACCAGAACATGGAAACAGCCTAAGTGCCCTTCAGTAGAAGAATGGATAAAGAAACTGTGGTACATTTGCACTATGGAATACTACTCAGCTATTAAAAACAAGGAATTCCCGAAATTTGTGGACAAATGGATTGAACTACATATGATCATAATGAGTGAGTTAACCCAAAAGCAGAGAGACTCAAATGGTATATACTCGCTTATAACTGGACACTAGCCCAAGGGGCAGGTCCCATGAAAGTCTGCACCTACCAGGAAAGTGGGATAGAGGTGAGAACATCCTATTGAGACTCTAGGTGAGAAAAATATAGGGGGTAGGGAAGTAGGTGGATCCAGAGGGTCCTAGAAATCTACAAGAGGAACATTATGATGGGTGAATCTGAGCCCAGGGGTTCTGCTTGATCAAAGGCACCAACCAAGGACAAAATGTGCAGTCATCATCAAACCCCTACCCAGATCTAACCAAAGGACAGAACATTCTCCACAGTTAAGTGGAGACTGGGGACTGACTTTCACAGGATCTCTGGTGCCCCATATTTGGCCATGTCCCTTTGTGGGGGAGGCCCAATGGCACTCGGAGGAAGGATAGCGGACTACCAAGAAGAGACTTGATACCCTAGCACCATATTCAGGGGGAGGAGGTCCCCCTCGGTCAGAGTCATAGGGAAGGGGATTGGGGTAAAAGTGGGAGGGAGGGAGGAATGGGAGGATGTAGGGGATGGGATAGAAACTGAGATGCAATATGAATTATTTTGTTTTTCAATAAAAATGTGTTAAAAAAAAAGAACATCAAAACATACTATCCATCATATCTACCCTTGTTTAAACTGTTGGTTACCACTTTTTATGAGTTTCAGAGTGGTGCCCAAGGAACCCCTCAACAGCACATGTTACTGAAATGGGGGTTGGCATGGTCACATTGTTGAAACAATAGAAATTGGGAAATACCTCTTTTATACTTTTATGTTGCTTTTTCCTTTGGTGATATATCATTTATATGCATTCACCAGCACATGCCTTCTGCTTTCAGCATTGCTCAGTTGCCTAGCCTTCCTCGTGTAGGGTTCAGGCCTCAGGCACTTCCCGCTGTCCACTTTAGCACTTGTATTGTTGTTTCTGTTGGTCTGCTCATGTTTAGAAGGTCTTGTTGGTAAGACTTTTATGGGTAATGCTTCAAACCTCACTAGAAGACATGATTTCAGCAAACACCACAATCTGCTAGCTCTTCAATCTTTTTGCTCTCCTGCCATGAAATGGTTTTGAGCCTTAAATGCAGAAATTTTGTAGAGGTGTCCATTGGGATTCGGTTCCAGAACCCCGCATTTTGATTGGCTGTGGTTTTCTGTCATCATCTCTACCTGTTTCTAAGAGAAGTTTCCTTGATGAGGGATGAGGGCTTTACTTACCTGTGGCTATAAGGACAAATATTTAAAATGTAGTTAACTATTATCCAATGTCAAGTGTGCTAAAAATATATAACACACATACAAATAACATTATGCAGAGTGACCATCATATATTTATGTATTTAAGAATATATATGTATATATGTAATATATACATATGTATATACAACAACAATTAGTGGGAAATATCATGAATTTGAAAAGGAGAAAGTAGAGTTATACAGAGGTATTTCATGGGGAGAAAAAAGGGGAAATGATGTAAAATAATTATCTTAAAAGACAGATCTTATATTCGTGTGTGTGTGTGTGTGTGTGTGTGTGTGTATGTGTGTCTGGGGTTGGATATTTCTAAGTCCTTAGCTTTTTATCCAAAGAATAAAAAAATTAGGGCTCACAAATGTACAAGCTGACTTTATTATGAGAAAAGTGAGAGTGCATATCATAGCTGGACACAATCGCAATACCCACCGAAGTCCACATGAGTGAGCATTCTCAAGAGCTTCAGTTGTCATTTGAGTTTCCTTGTATGCGGTTCAAGAGACTAAGGAGTTTGCTTGCTTAAGGGCATAGTTTCGGTGGTTTCCTATTTTGACTGCTAGGTTAATGTACCTACTTTTTTATTTTACATGCCATAATGCATATAATTGTAATCATAGACGTGCACATTTATGCACAGTGATAAGATTCTAAAAAGAAGAATATCTCTAAAAATTCACTTGAGGGACAATTTATATTACTGAGCATGCACCTAATTCCACTTTAAACCAGAGCAGCCCCTCTATATTCTTTTGCTAGGGTACACTGGGGGATATATTTCCATAGAAATTGTGTATATGTGTTACACGGGATGGGAGAATGCACACTATTGCAGAGATGAACATACCTTCAGCCGGGTGCACATAGGGAGTTGGGGCTACTGAGCTTGCTAGATGCATTGGCTGCAGGGGGGGGGGTACACAGTGGCTAAGCGTGAGTCTCCTGGACTTGCTGCCTCAGGACCACACTTCAACTTTCTCTTTCAACTTTTTTTAAAAATTTTTTATTATTAATTTGTTCTTGTTACATCTCAATGGTTATCCCATCCCTTGTGTCCTCCTGTTCTTCCCTCCCTCCCATTTTCCCCTTATTCCCCTCCCCTATGACTGTTCCTGAGGGGGATTACTTCCCCCTGTAGAAATGATCATAATGAGTGAGTTAATCCACTTTCACATATTTCATTTTTCAGAGGGGTTTCATGTTTATAGAAAAATAGAGCCCGTGCAGGTTTCCCATTTTTCACTCCCTTGTCATCAACACCACTTGCATGACTGCTGTGAATAGACAGGAGATCACTCAAAGTCTGTAGTAAATTATCTCAAGCACACACATATGCTCAGTATGTCATATGTGCAGTCGGGTTGCTAGGTTGAACCTAAATTGTGAAACTTCTTTTTTTTTTCCAGTAAGATGAAGTAGAAGCTAGAAATAATAAAAAGAAAAACTAGAATTGATATAGTCCTAAAATAAGGCCTTAGAAATCTTGCCTAGGGTCTCAAATTGAACATTCCTCATTTGTTTAATGTGGTTTTTATTTTTTACCTGCTCCAGTGGCATAGCAGAAAGCATTTTGTTTATGAAGACCTACTTACTTTACTGAGAATGTAAGTAGGGATGTTTAACAATGCACTGCTGAGGAGAGCTTTGTGTCACTGGGATTCATTCCAACATCTCAGGTAGAAGGAGTGATCATTCCAAAGTTGGATGATGATGACAGAGGGTCCAAGCCAACAGGGCTCCCCTTCAGCTGCCCTCCCATCATGCTTTCCACATCAGTCTGCTTGCCACACTGTTCTTTTGTGCTCTCTTCCGCTGTCACTAATGTTATCTTCTCACAAAACAAATTGACCAAGCCATTGGTCTGATTGCCAGTCAGAGAAAACGCGATCTACCCTATTGCCTGTAAAGTAAAATCCACAGTACCTGGTCAATAGGCCATTAACCTGTTGTCTGTCCCCTGACTGTTTCTTCTGTGAAATGTAGTGTTAGGATGGCATCACTGCTCAGGGTTGCCAGGCCAGGCCTCTTCAGGAATAATTCTCCTTTCACATCTCCTACCCACCTAGCAACATCTCTTTTGAAACAACTCTAATTTTCCTTCCTCCTCACTGAAGCGTTCCTTGGTTACCTAGGCAGAGATAGCTTCCCGCCTTCTCTGCAACCTCATCATGGGTGGCCTTCCCCCTCACTGAAACATACCACACACTTTCTCATTTCCTGTGCCAGTCTCACCAAACTGCAAGCTTCCAAAGGCAGATGTAGCCTTTCTTCATTTGTTAGTGATTATCTAGGCAGCAGCGCACATAGGACCTCAATATATGTACTAAATAAATCACAGTGCACTTTACAGAATAAGGAGATGCTTCGGCTAGTTAATCAGTAAGCTGTCAATTATGATTGGGTAAACTGTGAAGTGAATTGTATTCTGTGAGATGTACCTAGGTGTTAAATTCTCATGTTCTCAGGTCCTTCTCTGGCGTCCTTGGTAGGCTGCATCTCTTGGAGCTCAAGAATATGTATATTTATTGTTTGTCTAGGGTGATCCTTATTGGCATATTATAAAAGCCCCAAGTCAGACTCTACTGTGTCATTGGGGTAGGTAGAGATAGACGTTGCTCTGGAACCATCTATATAGCATGCTGAATGTGTGCTTACTGTTTTCTTTTCTATTAGCATGTATTAATTGTACAAAATCATGAGTTTCATTGTGACATCTATCTATATCTATCTATCTATCTATCTATCTATCTATCTATCTATATTACACCTTGATCATATTCACTCCTACTCTTACCCTCTCTTTATCTTTTGATAGCAAAGCCCCTACATTAGGAACGACACCATCCTGGTACTAGAAACTGCCATAATCATCAATAGATTAACTAGTCCGAATCCTATTGCAGGATGCCTCCATCGGGCTGAGTTCAGAACAAAGATCAGCACACTTTCATTTTATCAACATGCTCTTTCTGGTTTTATAACATATAAAATGTTTGCATAAATTAACTTCTGTGGCTGATGATTATGATGCCTAGTATCATTTTTGAAACTCGGTTCTTCAATATCTAAATCTGGATCTGTTTCATCCACTAAGGAAACAACACCCATGGCAGTTAGACCTCTGTGATCTGAAGCTAGATCCAGTTGTACCACATCCATTCCACCCCATAGGAAGTGATTACCTACCTACGCCCTGGCCTAGGTGTAATATAATCCTTCAACACTGGCTTGGCAAGTGGCTTTCAGGCCTTTTCTTGGAAAGAGCTTTTGGCTTGGAATGAATCAATAGGAAAGATGAAAGAGTCATAAGAGTAATGGGTCAACAGAACTGGCTATTAAATTCTATCTAAGAGTAGAAAATGATGACAATTAAACCAAGTGCCTTCACCTTTCTGCGTGGTCCAGGTCCAAGTCAGAGGAACAGTACAGACGTTTGAAACAAGCATTCTTAATCTCTGGATGCCAGCAACTACATTTGTGTTAGAACAGAAATAAATTTTAAAATTGACTTCTATACCATCCATTGAAGAATCATGGAGACTGATCACTTTTCTTTCTGAAGTCCAGTGAGCAAATGAAGAATTTTGTCCAATCAGAGGATGCTTTGCCACCATAACCTGAAAACAAGCAAGGACAGCTCCTTGGTCTGGTAGATCGGTTTGAAACAGTCTGTCCTGTCTACACGAGCCCCCCAGCCTATCCATGTGCTCAGTGCAGTGTCCCTTAACTCTACTTATAGATTGTGCTTTATCCACCGGCTTCACAGCTCCACTGCTGTCTTGGGTTTGCTCATCTCCTTGGAAGTTATGTATTGAAAGGGAATCTTTCTCAGATTAGATAATCAGTGAAAGCCATTCTGATCATTGTCTAGTGAAAATGAAAATAAGTTCTTACAGAATATATATACAAAAGCCCCCTCTCACTGGAGGCAGGAGGCAGGAGGCAGGGACACTATTCTGAGAAGGTCAGGTAGCCCTGGTTAACGGAGGTCACGCTGACTAAAAGGAACGCGGAACGGACCAGAATGGGGTCAACTGCATTGTTGAGTTCGAAGTGGAGCTGATGGCCTGATGGGGCTCTTGTTTATACTAGGCATCAGGTATAATTTAAGGGCAAGAGGAGTCTGGACATTCTATTATTACATGAAAATTATGGTAGAATGCAAATGCCTCTTTAAGAGTTGACCCAGTTCCGTTAGTCATTCACTTTAGTATAATAGGTTTGTGAGTCATCACTTAATTGATAAAGAAAAGTTCTAAAAGTTTACGTACTAGGCACTCCAAATGCAGGACAAGGCAAGGAGTTGTGTTTAAATCCTTGGTTCTATGGATCAAACGAAAGATGAAGATGCTCAGGCATCTAGTATTCTGTTCATATGTTATGAGTTGCAAAGGACAGTCATGAAAACTAAGAAGAACACGAGCTGGCTTGGACAGTCAAAAATATTATGGTTAATATCTGTTTGTTAACTGAAGGCATTTTTAGAAAGGAAAAAATCTTTTTGGTAGTTATGAAATCATAACAATGACGATTCTATGAAATATACAGGCTTATTATAACTGGAAGTATTTAAACATGAAAGAAGAATTGGCAATTCAAAGAGATATATTTAAAATGGGAAAGCTAGCAAAGAACAAAATGACTTTTTATGTATTAAAGCTTTTTATTAGTGTTATAGTTCAAATCATAAATGCCTCCCAAAAATATCTGTAATAAAGATTTGGTCCACTCTATATGAAGCAGTAGTGAAAATTAAAAGAAAACTAGAGTAAGGTCTTTGAAAAGGAACTTGTGAGTTCCTTGTCACTGTCTCTTCTCTTTTGCTTTCTGGCTATCAAGTCAATGTTTTGTTTTGTTTTTTCTCTACCACATATTCTTGCTGTCAAATGTACCTAAACAAGGCCCAAATCAATGCAACCAATGTTGGACTAGAATCTTGAAAACTGTGAGCCAAAAGAGACCTTTTCCACTTACAAATTAATTTTGTCAGATAATTGTCACACTAACAGAAACCCAATACACCTAGAGCTATCCCTTTTTTTAATCTAAGAAGACATTATATGACAGCTTAACTTTCATAGTAATTTTGTAGCTTCCTATAATTTATCAAGTTTTTAAAATATGTTTTTCTTTTCTGAATCTCTGCATTTAATTTCTTTTGCTGCCTTATAATACTATTCTTAACCAAGTAATTCACAATCTCTTCCTCCCCCCTTTTTAAACAAATATTTATACACAATCAGGAGACTGATATAATTTCTATCAATACAATATTATTTATTATATAATGCAGGTGGATAACAGAAACTGGAGAACTGTTAATGTTGCCTTAAGTGAATCTATGAGCAGGGGCTGCGTTAGCACTTCACTGACCCTGAGAATCATTCCCACTCGTCCACCTGACAAAGTCAGCACCCATTTTCTACATTGTTTCTCAAACTCTGTATGTGTGTTATTTCCAGGCTTCTCATACTTTCTCCAATACCATGGTCCTTTAAAACGTATCTAGAATAAACCAACCTTTTATTCTGCAAGGTTTTTTCATCTAACTATATGTCCTAATGCGATTCAGATGGATTTTAGTCTATTTAATCTTTTTTAAAAATCTATGCTATTTTCAGTAATTTTTGAGCTATAAACTTATTTTCCACTCAGGGTTGATTAATGTAATGTTTAGAAAAAAAATTCTTAATTTTTTCCTATCTCAATTTTAGAACAAGACTTCCTAATACTTTAATTCAGTACCCTTAATTTACAATGAATACAATTGATTTCCTGGGCTAATACTGAAACAGTCTAGAGAAATGTGTTATTGGTTTTATATTAAATTGTCCATCACCTGTTTAAGAAAGCAGTGGACAAAGTTTACATGAAACTGTAGAATGTTTACTTCAGGTTAGTGTATGAAATATATTTACCATCACACATATGTACTTTGAAAGGAATCACATTGAAACTGTGGGGCTCTTTGTGAAGAATAGATAAGTGATACTGATTTTTCTTACCCACAGACATGGGATGGCTTTCCTTGTTTGTATGTTTTATTTCTTTAATGGACATTTAACGTTTTTGTGTGGAGATCTTTCTCCTTGTTTTTTCTTTTTAGATACTGTTATTTTGAAACAGCTATAGATCAGTTGCTGTCTTGATTTCCAACTAATGCAATTTTTATTGTCATATAGCATTTATGTTTATAAAATTTTCATTGGTTTTGTATCCTGAAACTGAATATATATTTTAAAAATACTATTATTAATTAATAAATAAATTAATAAATAGAGAAATGGAAGTCAGAACTATGATGAGAAATGGCTTTAAGCTAGTAATGTAGCTATTATCAAAATGTTGGCAAGGAAAAAAGAGGTTCCTTGTAAAGTGGTGTAAATTAATTTAGCTATTATGGAAAAACAGCCTGGATGCTGCTCACTAATTAAAAATGGAGTCGCCACACGATCCAGCAATCTTACTCTTAAGTTATACACAAAGGAAATGAAATTAGTACATCAAAGAGACATCTGTACTCCATGTTTATTCAGCAGTATTTTCAATTGCTAAGAAATAAAAAACACTCTTACGTCTATTAACTGATGAATGGACAAAGAAAATGAACACTGTGAAATATTATTCATCCATAAATGTGAAATTCTCTTATTTGCAATAGTAGGTATACTCAGAAGATTTCTATGTCAAATGAAGTAGTGCAGGAAAGTAATATAAATGTTGCTTGATATTATTCAGATTTGGAATCTTCAGGAGTTGATTCCCTAGAACCTGAGAATATAATGCCTGTTGGTAAGAGGAGAGGTGATGGAAGAACGGGAAGGGCAGGGTAGAAGTTCTGGTGTGTGCTGTAGAGTGATTAGAAACAAGAGTAATAGATCATACATTTAGTTAATTACAAGAAATTTTATTGAAAACGTTACCATAAAGAACTGATAGATGCGGGAGCCCTGCCTGCTATTCACCACCTAGCCAGCCTTGTGAAAGTGGTTTGATCTGTATGTCCACATAAGTGTGAAGCCATAAGAAAAAGCTATATCACAGTGCGGTCGAGAACTGAGTACATCCTTGTCGTATGTGGCGACATGTTTAGCATAACTAAGATTTACATAGCCGTCAGCTCGGGGCAGTTTTCTGTGGCATACCACAGGGTAGCTCATTATTATATTCGAGACTGTGTATCTAGATCCATCACACTTCTGATCCCTGTGTGGCCTTGCCTTTTGGGGTGCTGTGAGAAGCTCTTCCGCAGCAGGTACAGAGATTATAGTCAAGAGCTGGGAAGGCCATGCTTCTGCAAAACTGATGTTTCCAACTGCCCCAAAGGAGACGCTCTGTTTCTCCACTCAACCAGTCACTGCTTTCTATAGATTCACCTTCTATACAATATGCAGAATAATACATACCTGTCTTTATTTGGATCTTGTACCTCAACATGAATTTTTAAAAACACATCTTACTAATTCTTTTAGAATTTCATATGTGTGTACAATTTTTTTTATCATAGTCACTGTCTTCCTCCCTCAAGTCCCTCCAAATCTATTTCCTGTCCTCACTGCATCTCAACTTCATTGCTTTATAAAATGCCTAATCTATTTTATGTTGCCAATATATTCATGGAAGAAGGTCAGTCTACTCTTAAAGACATTGTAGAGACCAACTCTCCCAAATGGATTCTCAGCTAGGGATGGGATCATGAATATCTCCCAGTTCTCTACTAAAAATGTTGATTGGCCTAATCATGTGTAGGTCTTAAGTAGGCAAACACAGCTGGCGTGAGTTCCTCGGTACAGAGCTTCTATCATGTCCACAGGACACTGTTTCACTCCACTCCTCCCCAATATCTTACAATCTTTCTCCTTTCTTTTCTGGAACTCTCCTGAACCTTAAGAGGAAGTCATTTAAGGCTGACCATGGCACAGATATTTGTTACTGCCACTGTGACCAGCTATGACTTTCAACATTAACTACTGTCCATAGAACAAGGAAAGTTCTCTGATGAGGCCTGAGAGCCTCACCAATCTCTAGGTGTACTGATATGAATTTGGAGGGTAATTTGATACTCTTTCCTTTTAATAATAAATTTACCGCTGAGCTTTGTGATCTCCCCAACTATAGATTCTTGGCTAGATTTAGTGCTAGGCATGAATTTCCTCTTCTGGAGTGAACCTTGTATACAACCAAAAACTTAGTTATTCCCATAATATTCATGCCACTGTCACACTCATGGGTGTGTGTCACCTTAGACACTATTGTAGCTTCAGGGTTCACAGCTAAGCACGACTGTAAATAAATTTTCTCCACCCCAAGGTGGCCTGCATAACATCCTCTAATACTAGGAAAACTAGCTGTCAGGGAAAAAGTCTCCTGGTCAGAAAACCTTGACTGCTTCATGCCCTGTGACCAAAGTCTATAATATTTTCTGCAACGTGGCTTTAACATGACGTTTTGGTAAACAACCCAAGCAACAGCAATAGCTGAGCGGTCTTGGGGGACACGCCTGACCAACAACTCAAGGGGATGAGGTAGGGCAATCTGGCCTTTAGCTTTATATTTGACAACCTATAGTTTCAGAGAAGAGTCTTGTTTCTTGTGTTAGAGTAAAACCAATTAAACTTTTATGTACAAGTATATGTGAATGTGTAAGAATGATTATAAACACACATGCACACACACATGCATGCACACACACCCACGAACACACACACACGCATGCACACACACCCACGAACACACACCCATGCATGCACACACACACACGCACGCACACACAAACCCACAAACACACACACACCCATGAACACACACACGCATACACACACACACGCATGCACACACACACCCACGAACACACACACATGCATGCACACACACACACATGAACACACACACACCCATGAACACACACACGCATGCACACACACACATGCACACGAACACACACACACACGCATGCACACACACACGCGTACACATGGATTGCAGAACAGCGTGATATGAAGCGAAAGGGGAAATAATCACGAAGGTGGTTTGAGTGGCTACAGGGGTTAGAAGGTAGGGCAGAGGGGAAACTCAGGGAGGAATAACTGACACTAAGCAGGCTCGAAATAGACAAAGGAAATTGTGAGCTTGACCTTTATTGCATCTAGATCCAGACATAAAGAAAATGTTTACACTAAAACATGTCTTTTTTGGTTTGTTTGGTTGGTTGGTTGGCTGGGGTTTTGCCCTCCCTCTTTCCCTTTTAGCATGTGGAAATACAGAGTGGAAGGACTGACTCTCTGGCGACTGTTTCCGGTGGATCAATACCATTTTTTCCTTAAACTAATTATGGGGAACTTGTCCTGAAAAACATCATTTCTGAGAGTCTGTCAGACTGTGGCAACAACTGTCATTAGGGAGTCTTTTCGCAGGCATGTGACACTGACTATGCCTTGTACAACCACAGAGGCTTGCAGGATGCATGGGAACCAAAAGAAATGAGCATCACTCATGGAGGAAGAAGGACCAAAGAGGAGCCAATTTCTAGTCAACCGGTAGAACCCATTTCAAGTCCTCAGTTAAATCGGAGCCAGGTGTTCCTCCCTGAACAAAATACATCCAATTATCTGGTTCTTTCTAAGGGAAAGAGCCAGAACCTTGAGGCAATGGCCTGATGTTCCTGTCTGGTGGGAGACCCTATGAAAACCATCAGTCAACAAATTTCATGGCTTAAGTGTCTGATTTCATGCCTGCTTACATTTATCCACATGCCTTGTTGAGGCTACAGACTACATGCTATAGCCAGGACATCCAGAGGCTCCCTCAAAGCTACTCTTTGGAAGGCTCATGTCCACAGAAGGTCCCTTGGAGCTATCCTTTGCACACTTTGTGTCCATGTGATTTTTCACGCTGCTTGACCCACAGCCACAGGAAACTCCTGTCTAAAAATTGTATAGTGGTTTTCAAATGTATTTCCAAGGTCTATCTATTTTCAAGTTAACCCAGTACTTCTCACTGTGTGACACTGAAAGGCACAGGTGGACCAGAAACATACTGCAGCTTTGTCTTTTCTAGGTTCTTTCTGGGTGCAAAGGTGACACTCTTTTTTTCTCCATTTATATATTTATTTATTTATACATTTTGTATTCAAATCACAACCTCATTTTCTCCCTTCCAGTACTGTCTTTCATCCAATTCCCCCATATGCCCATCCCCATCGCCATACCAATCTCATCAGAACTAAGTGACTCATCTTTCACTGAGGCAAAACAAAGCAGCCTTGCCAGGGAAACAGGATCCAGAGGGAGGCAACAGAGTCCAATTCAGAGACAGCCACCACTCCAATTATTAGGGGACCCATTTGAGGACCAAGCAGCCCATCAGCTTCATATGTGTAGGAGACCTGGGATGAGTTCATGCATGCTCGTTGGTTGGTGGTTCAGTTGCTATGAGCCCCATGGACCCAAAATTAGCTGGCTATGTAGGTCTTCCTGTGGTGACCTTGACCCTTTCAGCCCCTTCAATCTTCCCCTAACTTATCCACAAGACTCTCTGAGTTCCACCTAATTTTTGGCTGTGAGTCTCTGCATCTGTTTCCATTATTTGCTGCATGAAACCTCTCAGATGACAGTTGTGCTAGGTTCCTGTCTGCAAGCATATCAGAGTATCAATAATGTCAGGGGTTGAGTCTCTCCTTTGGGGTGGCTCTCAAGTTGGGCCAGTCATTGGTTTTGCCCTTCCCTCAATCTCTGATTTGTCTTTTATCCATGCACATCTTGTAGGCAGGGAAAATTTGGGGTCTAGGGTTTTGTGAGTGGGTTGGTGTTTCCCTCTCTCCACTGAAAGACTTGCCTGTCTACAGATTGTGGTCACTTCAGTCTCATCATTCCCCACTGCTAGGGTCACCTCCATATCTTCCCAGGAGTTTTTCCTATTGCATGTCTCCAGCTTGTCCTAGAGATTCCCAACACCAATTTCCTTTCTCTCTCCCAGCACTCTCACCCCCATGCCCGCTTTCCCCATAGCTGATGCCCCCTTCCACTCTCCTCCTCCTCCTCCTCTCACACCTAGTTCTCTCTCTCTCTCTCTCTCTCTCTCTCTCTCTCTCTCTCTCTCTCTCTTATTCTGATGACTATGATGCCTATTTTCTATGCCCTGCTTAGTGGGATTCAAGCATCCTCTTTTGAATCTTCCCTATTACTTAGTTTCATTGGGTCTGTAGGTTTTAGTATGGTTATTCTGTACTATATGGCTAAAATCCAGTTATAACTGAGTGTGTCCTTCTGTGTCTGGGTAACTTCACTCAGGATGATCTTTTCTATTTCCATCCATTTGCCTGTAAATATCATTATTTCTTTATTTTTAATAGCTAAGTAGTATTCCACTGTGTAAATGTAGCAGAGTTTCTTTATCCATTCTTTGGTTGAAGGACATTTGGGTTGTATCCAGTTTCTGGCTATTATAAATAAAGTTCCTATGAACATAGTTGAACAAATGTCCTTGCGGTCTGATGAAGCATATTTTGGATATATGCCCAGGAATTGTTTAGCTGCCTCTTGAAGTAAAACTATTCCTAGTTTTTCTGAGAAGCTGCCACATTGATTCCCAAAGTCATTGTACAAGTTTGCACTCTCACAAGCAATGGAAGAGTGAACCATTTGTTTCACATGTGCTGAAGAGAGAAACTCAAAGCAATTCCACTAAAATCAGGGAGAAGACAAGGTTGTCCACTCTCTATATATCTCTTCATTGGAAGGGAAGAATCAAAGTATCTCTATTTGCAGATGATAAGATAGTATACATAAGTGACACCAAAATTCTATTTACCAGAGAACTCCTACAGTTGATAAACAACCTCAGTAAAGTGGCTGGATACAAAATTCACTCAAAAAACAAAACCAAAATAGTAGCCCTCCCTTATACAAGTAATAAATGGGCTGAGAAGGAAATTAGAGAAACTACACCCTTCACAATAGCCACAAAGAATATAAAATATCTTGTTGTAACTCTAACCAAGCAAGTGAAAGATCTGTATGACAAGAACTTCAAGTCTCTGGAGAAATAAATTGAAGAAGTTATCAGAAGATAGATCACCATGCTCATGGATCAGTAGAATTAATATAATAAAAATGGATATCTTACCAAAAAAATCTACAGATTCATGAAATTCCTATCAAAATTCCAGTACAATCATTATAGACCTTGGAAGAACAATTCTCAACTTTGTATGGGAAAAAAGACCCACGATAATGAAAACAATTCTGTACAATAAAAGAACTTCTGGACATATCACCATACCTGATTGTAATTTGTATTACAGATCAAGAGTAATAATTTTTAAAAGTATGGTATTGGCATAAAAACAGACAGGTTGACCAATGAAATCTAATCAAATATCCAGAAATAAACCCACAGACACTTGATTTTTGACAAAGGAGCAAAAACCAGACAACAGGAAAAAGAAAGCATCTTCAACAAATGGTTCTGGTCTAGCTGGATGTCTGCATATAGAAGAAAGCAAATAGGCCATATTTCTCACCCTGCACAAAGCATGAGTCCAAGTGGATCAAAGACCTCAACTAAATCTAATGGAAAAGAAAGTGGGAAATACCCTTGATCTCATTAGCACAGGAGACAACTTCATGAACAGAACACCAATAGCTCAGGCTCTAAGATCAATAATTAATAAATGGTACCTTATGAAACTAAAAAGCTTCTGTAAGGAAAGAACACCGTCAATAGGACAAAATGCCAGTCTACAGATCTTCAACACTACATCAGACAAAGGGCTAATATCCAAAATAAATAAAGAACTCGATAAATTAAACACCACTAAACTAAATAACTCCATTGAAAAATAGTGTACAGAACTAAATTGAGAATTCTCAACGGAAGAATCTCTAATGGCCTAGAAGGACTTAAAGGAATGCTCAATGTCCTTAGTCATCAGGGAAATGCAAATCAAAATGACTGTGAAATGCCATCTTACACCAGTCAGAATGGTTAAGATCAAAGGTGACACTCTTGCGAAAGCACTTCAGCCTTCACCAACAAAATCCTTTAGCCAGAGATTGTATTTTTCCTTTTCTATTTGAGTCCTCATCTTCTCTCCTGTAGCCAATAGTGGAAAAACATTCAGGCATTACTCTCCAATATGTTTGTAATTGAAATAGAATTATATCACTTTCACCCTCCCCATCTCCAGCCCCTCTCAAGTATTCTCTCCTGAACCCCTCACATGCTCCACCTCAAGTTTATAGCCTGTTTTCTTTTATTATTATTGTTACACACATATATACATTGTATATGTATATGTATGTGTATATATGTATATATTCACAAATATATATAAATACAACATGCTGAGTCCCTTTTTTTGTTGTTTGTGTGTAATATGGTTTCAAAGCTGACCACTCTATGTATAAGAGGGCCCACCCCTGGGAAAGTCTAATTCTCCTTCTCCCCAGCAGCTTTTTGTCTAGAGTTGGGACCCTGGAAATTCTTCACAGACATTAATACCCATGGATATTGCTCCATTCCCACCTTCCATTTCTAGGAGGGATGGAAGCTGAGGGCCCCAACAGTTATATGAGATTCTCCATTTACCTCAATGATGTGTAGACTCATCCAGTCATCTTCTTCCACCCACTGGTGTTCTGATGGCTTTGTGAGCCTCTTGGCTGAGGGCCTATTTAATGGGATGCACTGCTGTTTCTCTGAGATCTTTGGCACTCTGGTGATGGGCTACATACATTTCTTCTCTGGTGTCTGCACAGTACCATTTTGTTTTACTATAAACATCACAACTGTGACCTATGGACCACCCTTCCCTGTTAGCATGCATTCGAATATTCACACATAAAGATGTCTTCTCCCATCACCCAGTTTCCATTTCTTTATTTGGGAAGGCTGGGGCAACTAATGGTTTTTGTATCTGCCTGTGGAACACTCCTGCCAGGCTGGCTTTCCATTCGGGGAAATCAAGAGATGGCTATTTAGGAAAGAACACACGAGATTCTGCCATGAAGGCAGCTTGTAGGTCAGGACTGCAGGCTGGCTTCAGGCTTAATTCAGTCTTCTAGGATTAACTACATTAATTTAAAAAGATCTCAATACTTCAAAAACTTTAACTAGATCTCTATTTTCATGACAGCAATCAACACATTGATCATAGTATCATAATTTTAAGTATTTTGCATTTCTTTCAACTTTTAAACTAGCTGGGAAGTGCCTTAACTAGCCACCAGTTCTGTTTTCTGTTTGTTGTTGCTGTTTAACTGATTATTTGTTTTTACTCTTCCTTAACTTGTCATGCCTCATTCTTAACCAGATTTGCCAATCTTAATCTTGAAGTATTTCTGACTTTGGTTTGACTTCCACTTAAAGAACTCACTCATTTCCATAACAGAAAAAAAAAGCACAATATTTGCCATTAGAAAGTATTCAGTCTGCATTGATTGATTGATTGATTGACTGAATTCATGAATGAGTTTCATTAATTCAAATGCTAGTTCATATCATCAGGTGATGTGTATATGTATAATAAAAATGTCTACATTGAGTCCAAGGCATTCTGGGTCCTAGCTGCAGACTCTGAACCACAAATTTAGCTAAATTAGATTTAGTGGTGTGGGGCTAACTATAGACAGTGCTAACATGGCAGGACATGCCTTTTTAATAGTTCTAAAACAACAGGGGCATTTCAAGAAAATGGACACTGTGCTATGAATCTGAACTTATGTGACAGTTTATTGATCGGATCTGTATGTGGTGATTTACAATGAGCCAAGTGTGCCGTGTGCCGTTAGCTGTAGGGATGCTAATCTTCATTGGTCTAGCAGCCCAGTGACTTACAGCGTTTGTCGATGATGATTTCCAGTTAGCAGGTGAGACTGGAGAGCAGCTCTCATTGGAGGAAAGGAATCGGGGTCTAGGTTAGGTTTAGGCTTCACTGAGTCACCATGGCATCTCCCTGGAAATGGAAGTTACACTCAGTGGATCACTTTCAGGCTGAGCCGTGGCATCTCCTTTCTATGCACCGTCATTTCCAGCCTCACCATTGCAAGGAAAACAATATGAGCTAATAAGAGGCTGCTGTTTTCTTCTCCTTTTCTTTTCCCAACTTCCTAACACCCATCCACACTAGATATCTCAATTTCTTGGTGGGGGACTTGTAGCCATTGAGTCTCAAAGTCCAGGCGTTTGTATTAGAAGAACGCTGAGCTAAGATGTGGGATTTTGACTGTCGCCTGCACTCCGCGTCTAGTTCGCTGCATGATCTCTGGAAAATAAATCACAAGCTCTGTATATAGCAGTGTGGCTCCTCACCTATATAACAAAGAGGTTGGCATAGAGTAATGGTAAGTTTCATAGCGTCAGGCACTCTGTGATTCTACAATATAAAGAAATCAACCGCTTTTTCAAATGTTTAGAAAACATTTAAAAAACAACTTAGAATGACGGATCCAGCTTCCTCTCCCTGAATTTCAAAAAACAAACACTTCAGTTTTGTTTTCTCACATTTCTTGTTTACAAATATGTCCTTAGTTTTGCACGGGGGTGAGGAAAGCTTCGCACTGACTGGCCGAATTTTACTTTTAAAAATTATTTTATATTATGTGATTTTTGTTTAATCACAATTTAAATGTCACAATACAAATCAGAATAGTCCAAAATAGTGCAAAGACTGTCAAGATTTTTTTTAAAAATTCACAGTAATTTCCTGTATTTTCACAACTATTTAACGTATGCCAGATGGAGAAATAATGCTTTGCTTCCTGTGGAAACGGGGCAGTTAGAAAGACAGCTTTTCACACAGAGGAATGTTGTCTTTTATCCCTGAACCACCCCTGGATTTGTGAAGTGAAGCTTCATTCTGGCTCAGAGAGGCTTTCGTGGCAGGAAGTTATCATTTCCATCAGAGAAAGCTGACTTAACCTGTGCTATGCGCAAAGGCTCTTGTAAGTGTTGGGATTTGAGGGAGAGAGGCTACGCACCCAGCTTAGCAGGATTAGTCTTCTGGGAAAGCAAAACAATGGCTTCGTGCTTGACTACAGAGATGGGATGTCGAAGATGTGGAGATGTGAGCAGGGTTCAGGTGGGGTCACCAGCCTGGAACTCTTCAGACCTGCGTGAGAAGTCACTGAAACCTTTCCGAAGCTTGGAACAGGACCTCTCCGCTCAGGATTCCTGTGACCACTTCTTTCTGCGCTGCTGTCTCATCCTTTTGTTACCCTCATCACAGAATAAGAGGTTCTACTTTCCTGCTCAACCCTTTCGGGTGCGTATAACCTGAAGTTGGACAAGTTCCGATGTAGTGGTCTGAACTCAGGCCATCATGAAAAGTGCACTCCACCCATCCTACCCTCTTCCCTCTTGGATAGCTCACACACGTCCTGTGCAAAATCCTCTGTCTTCAAAATATGTAGCATCTGGTCCTGCAGCTCCCTCAGTGAGGCCGCTGTTTCCTCTATGGCTCTAGCTCCCTACACTGCCTCTCACCTCAGCTGGTTTCCAATGGCCCCCACCTTGTTCACTCTCCAATCGTAATTTTCAGGATGCTCCCCTGTGTCAGATGTCCCCTGAGCTTAAGAGTTTTTGTTTGTTTGTTCGTTTGTTTTAATAAGCTATGCATTTGATTGATTCCCGGCGTTTTGTGGGGTTGAGTGTGGTAGGTCAGAGTTCGCCTGAGATCTCTCACATAGTTGCAACAGCTAAAGGACAAGATGAAGAATCCAAAATAAACTTGCGTATCTGATTGGCTCCTTGCTGCCCTTCATTGGGCGGCTTTAACTGGGTTCACGTGGGGAAATCCGGACCTCAGTTTCCCTTCGGATGATTTCCAGGGTCTCTTCCTCTGCATGTGGTATTTCTATATATGTTCTGTGGTCCTGATGGTCAGGATCTGGGCTAGCAATTTCCAGGTTCTTGACCTCTTATTCAAGGGATTTAAATAGAACGTTACACAGATTTATGAAGTTAACAAGGAAACTTTATTCATTACAAAATTTGAGACGTGTCAGGTATACTTTAAAGAGTGACAGTGAGTGGGAAAGTACCCAACATCTTGATTATTGTTGGGGACTTCATATTATAGGGTTCATGATTGGAGAACTTTGATAGCCATGAGGCATATCAAGGGTAATACTATAATTGTCAGATTAAGTTTTATGAAGTTAATTTTCTGTTACACATGCCCCTTTGCACAATATACTTGATTTTAAATCTATGCAATGCCTAATTACTCATAGACACAGAAACGTAAATAGAGCATTCGCCTAAAAGTTCACGTATAAGACACAATTTGCCTTATTATGCATGTGCCCAAAATTATTTCAGGCTGGATTTGCCTGGTTGTCCTCATATCTGCATTTATTGGAAATACCTTTGAATAGAATCTGTCTACACTTGATGGTGATTAAGAATAAGAGAAACTTATGCCATTGCTTGGAGTGTACATGTAGCTTGATGCTGGTGGGGAGTTATAGGTTGCTAACAGGCTACCGGAAGTGTGGTTCTGAAAGCAATGTGTGACAGTGCATGCAGCACACAGGTTGTTGAGCTATTTTCTGCCTACCTTGTCTCTAATGGCTGAACTTCCAATATGGAGTCTGTGAGGATCATTTTTCATTGTCGACTTCACAACCAGTAATTGTCAGTTTGAAGTCATCTGAGAAGAGAATCTCAGTAAGGAATTTTCTGAATTGGGCTCATCCATCAGTATGCCTGTGAGGGACTTTCTTGGGCACGTTGAGGGGAGAATACTCATCCTGTGCATGGGTTATACAAGCTCATGGGGAGGGCCCTGACAGCTAAGAGAAGAGCAAGCAAGCAGAATAGGTGTAAGCATTCACGCATTCATTCTCTCTGCCTTTGAATGTGGACATAACTAGCTGCCTCAAGTCCTTGCCTTGACTTCCCTACAGAGATGGACTGTAACCTAAGAATGTGAAGATAAGAACCCTTTATCATCTAAGCTATTTTTTCAATATCAATTGTGTGTGTGTGTGTGTGTGTGTGTGTGTGTGTGTGTGTGTGTGTGTGTGAGTAAAGGGAGAATGCCCATCCATTGTGTGTGACCTATCACCCTGGGCTGATAGTATAAGAAAATAGGCTCAGCAAGTCATGGGGAACAAGGCAGTAAGGAGAGCTCCTTCTTGGCCTCTGCAGCTCTTCCTGTCTCTGGTTCCTACCTTGAGTTCCTGCCATGACTTACCCTCTATAATGGAGTGTTACCTGAAGATTATAAGCTGAAATAAACCCTTTCCTCTCCAAGCTGTTTTTGGTTATTGTGTTTTATCATAACAATAGAACCCCTAACTAAGATATTCCCTAAACTACTACTTAAAAAGATACACTAACACTCTAACACACACACACACACACACACACACACACACACACACACACACACACACCTTAAGAACTAATTGAGACAATTCATGAAATCCCTAAAACCACCTTTCTACATTGTTAACAACCGCAGTTATGTGCTCAGAAAACAAGACTGTGTTGCAGCTCAGTCCTACAGACATTCTCAACTATGTAAGGTAAAGTATGCTTTTCTACGTAGTCCCTGTGTAAATTCTTATTCTGCTATGATATAGGTAAAAAGATGAATGGATAGATAGATAGATAGATAGATAAGAGAAAAACAGAAAGTCATCATTCACAATGCTGCTATTTGTCAGCATATGAAAGCTCACAGAAGTCTCTTCTAAATTAGTTGACTCTTTTGTTTTAGTTTTTTCCCACTCACTCATAACATAAAATACCCTTTGTGCCTACAACAACCAGACTTAACTGAATAGATCAGTTCATTTATTGGGACAATTGATAAAAACATCTCCTACAGAGACTTCTGTGGTGTTCAAAAGACACACATAGCTTTATTAGTTTTTACCTTGAATTATGTTTTTTTTCCCTGCAAGAAGATGGCTATTCAGAAATGAGTAGGTTCTACTTAATGTTTTTTCTCTCTTCTATAGATATTTTGTGAAACAACTTTCTTTAATACACTGGAGAAGACTCTATTGCTGCCCCACAATGCTTGTCCTGTCCACAACAGTGTGACATGTGACTTTAATTCTGTTTGATCATCAGTGAACACATATTTTTTTCAACTCTCCATCTTTTGGTGGACTGATATACCCTGTAATGGATTCTTTTTGTCCTATTGTGCTCTTCTATTACAAAATTAGTTAAAGATCCATTCTTACAAAATTGTGTAATTCTGTTCCTCCCTGGTATTGTCTGCTTAACCATAAATCTGGCATTTACAGTGGTGCTGTCTTCTTTACCCACACCACCACCCGTTCATGGTCTAATGCTCAGAGACCCACTCCAAACTCTCTAAGGGGCTGCTGCTCCCTAGGCTCAGTGTTGCAAGACTCCTTGCCAGCTTGACAAAGACAAGTCCAAGAGAACGGTGGTGTGGCATGAAGTTGTTTGTGTTCTGTAGTCTTCTTCAGGTGTCATCTTGTCTACAAATGTGCCTGTTGTGGTCTTTTTTTTTTTTTTTTTCTGTCTGACAGCTGCTTGCAACATGTAGCGTCTGAGGACAATTGAGCAAGCCTTTGCAACGCAGCTGACAGCACAGAAGCCCCAAGCTCCAGTGTTGGAAAGCCTCTCTTTCTATCTAGAACAATGGCTGCAGGACAAGCTGCTTGCATTTCCCAGCCTTCTATTTGCAGCCACGAAAGATGTTTTGTTTTGTTTCTTTAACATCTGCAGGACACTTCGTAGTAGCATTTTAAATGCCTGCTTCGTTCAACAGAATTTGAAAAGCACATATCCCCTTTCCTCAGCCCCAGGAACTTACAGGGTAGAAATGTTTCCACATGCTTCAAGTTTCAAGTTGTTCTCATCATTTTTTTTCTGAAGGGAAAACAAAAGAGCATCATGGCTACACTGTGGCTTTAGAAGCCACTGAGGTTCAACAAGCTTGCACCTCATCGGGGCCTCTGGCCACTTCAATACCAACCACATCGGTTTCTTAGAGTGTAGTTTCAAGTAAAGACCTACTAAGCAGCTTTACTTTTAAAAACCACCTTAGTAAAAATTCAGTTTTAAAGACCCTTGAAAATCATCACTACAGATGCATGCTAAACAGTTCACCGGTCAGTGGAAAAACGAGCTCCTCTATACAGGATGTGTCAGGGTGCTCCACATCCGAGCTGTAAAGGAAAGCACCTCCATCCACCTGTACCTGCCATTCTGCAATAAGAATACAACAGTTTCTGGGTTCCGGAATCATTGAGAACCTCAGGTGAATAAAAGGTGCCCCCCTTCCAGTCAGCAGGCTGCTTTCTCTTCCAAAAAGGTAAAGACATGTCCTCACATGTGTATTAAAAGCCATTAAAAACCTTGACTTGGAAGAGTATTTTGAAGCAAACTGCAGAATTAAAGGCCCAATAACAGCCTGGTTTTATAACTTTGGTGCTCAGAATCACAAACTATTGTTGTATATTCATCCGTTCATTTACCATTTCAACAGATTGGCTAAGCATCAAGGGTGTGATAAACCAGGGACACCAGATGAAGCCAAAATCCCTAATATTGAATAAATTATATGTCACATGAAAAAAATAGGAAACAAAAGAAAATTGTGACAGTTCTTACCCAAAACTGGAGCTTTTCTAAAATATAATGGAGAGAAAGACTCATTCCGCCTGGAGACTCAAATGAATATGATGAGAGACTTAGGTCTGGAGTGAGTCAAAGGCAAGTCCACGTCTTCCAGACGTAGCATGAAGACAGACATGTAAGTTAGAGCAAAGAGCAAAATCAGGTGGGACATCATCTCCAAAGAGAAGAGAGCTATGGCCCCAAAGGAGACATTCCAGGCAGAGCCTTAGGGAGGGACAGCACAGCCGTGGGCACTGGTATCTGTTATTAAAATCTCATTATTAAAGAGGAGGCCATTAAAAATAACCCAGAAGATGAACATATAAGATTTCAATGTAGAAAAGTGACTTATAGAATCAATATGAAGGGTGAGATATGATAAATAGGACACTGGTGACTGGCTGAGAAAAGGCCCTGGTTTATCAAAACAAAACCTCTCATTGTACAGCAAACTCTTTCTGTGTGTGTGTGTGTGTGTGTGTGTGTGTGTGTGTGTGTGTGTGTATTTGTATACACAAGTACATTTAGCATTGCTGGCATGCGCCTGTGTTCAGGCTGACCAACAGATCTGGACATCTTATTATTCAGGAGTCTATCCCTAGAGAAAATTGATTCTCCCTCTTTCATCAGGAAATGGCTACCTTCAGCTCTTTATCTATGGGTGGAACCATATAGAATTTCCCTTGTCCATGCCAGTTTGTCATTTGATGTCCCTATATAGCTCTTATTTACTCAGCCATATTGCTAAGATCGCATTATGCAGCTTTCCTGACTTGTCTAGAAGACACTACTCAACAGCAGATGTCCTGGTTTTCTAGCTCCTTTTTTTTATTAAATAAATTTATTTATTTATTCACTTTACATCCTAAATGCACCCCCTCCCTCCTCTCCTCCTGCTCCCACCCTCCCTCTCTCCTCAGAAAAGGGAAGCCCTCCTCTACCAAGCCACCACTGCACATCAAGATGCATCAGGACTAAACACATCCTCTTCTACTGAAGCCAGACAAGGCAGCCCAGCTAAGGGAAAGTGATCTAAAAGGAGGCAACAGAATCCATGTCAGAGATAGCTTCTACATCACTTGCTAGAGGACCCATGTGAAGACCAAGCTACTCATCAGCTACATATAGAGGACCTGGGCCTAGTCCATGCATGCTCTTTTGTTGGTGTGTCAGTCTCTGTAAGCCCCCATGGACCAAGGTTAGTTGACTTTGTTGGTCTTCTTGTGAAGTCCTTGTTTCTTCTGGGTCCTTCTATCCTTCACCCAACTCTTCCACCAGATTCCCTCAGCTCCACCTAAAGTTTTGCTATGGATCTCAGCATCTGTTCCAACCCACTGCTGGGTGGAGTCTCTCAGAGGACAGTTATAATAATAGGCTTATGTCTGCAAGCAAGCAAAATATCACTAATAATGTCAGGTCTTAGCATTCTCCTATGGAGTGCATCTCAGTTTGGGCCAGTCATTGGTTAGACATTCCCTCAATCTCTGCTTCATCTTTATCCCTGCATATCTTGTAAGTGGGATAAATTTTGGGTTGAAGGTTTTGTGGCTGGATAGGTGTCACCCTCCCTCCACTGGAAGTACTACCAGGCTAAGAGGTGGCTACTTTAGTAGCCATGTGTCCCCTGCTAGGAGTTTTAGCTAGATTCACTCCCATATTTTCCCAGGAGTCTACCCTGTTGCAGGTCTTCAGTTTGTTCCAGAGATGCACCCCATTTCTGTTCTTTTTCCTAGCCCTCATACTTCCCACCTCTGATCTCCTCACATCTGACTCCCCACCCTCGTTCCTCTCCCCACACCTTTTCCCACTCAGCTTCCACACTTCATCCATTTTCAATGTCTATTCTAGTTCACCTTCTGGGTGAGATTCAAGCATCCTCCGTTGGGCTCTCTTTGTTACTTAGATTTTTTGGGTTCACTTCTAGTAGCCAGAAACCGGAAACAACTCAGATGTCCCTTAATAGAAGAATGGATAAAGAAAATGTGGTACATTTACACGGTGGAATACTACTCAACTATTAAAAACAAGGATACTATAAACATTTCAGAAAATAATCATAATGTATGGAACTAAAAAGAATCATTCTGAGTGAGGTAACCCAGACCCAGAAAAACACACAATGTACTCACTTATAAGTGGTAATTAGCCATATAGTACACGATAATTATACTGCAATTTACAGACCCAACGAAGCTAGATTCTTTAGCTCTTAATAGTCTTTCTGACCCTTTTTCTGAAATTTTCCCTGAGCCTCAGCTTTACAGGTTGCATTGCAGATTTATCAGCTAGGACTCAACACCTAATAGTCTCTCATTCTCTGCATTTTGGCCTTTGTAATCATTTTGATGTTTATAATAGTCTACATTAATTGTAAAAAAAAATACTTATTTGATTTGGCATGGGAGTTAGTCATCTTTGGGCATAAGAACATGCATTTAGAATGTAGTTGGAAATTATATTGGTTTAAGAAACTGATAGTAGTAGCTTCTCCCAGGTTTATGACCTCTTCATCCACAAGTCCTTAGCTAAGTTTAGAGTATCAAGCATGAATTCCCTCTTGCTGGGCAGGCCCTCAGTCCACATACTCAGTTGTTAGTTACCCCCAAGATGAACATGCCACCATTGATCCATTATGAATAGCTTGTTGGCCTAGTCATTGCTGTGGTCTGTGAGGGCTACAGCAAGGTAAGACTGCCAATTTTTCCTGTCCTTTGGCATCTTGCACAGTGCTCTCTGAGGGCCAGTTTTAAGGAGAAATGAGGCTCCGAGGTCGCTCCAGCTTGATTAACCTAAGTGTTGTGTTCAAGGTCTGTGGTAGCCTCAACAATGAGACCTTACCTTCAAGTTCTAGAAGGTATCAAAAGGCAAGATGCCAAACTTTTGGGGGAGAGTCTTCTATTCCTCTGACCAGCAATTCAACAGGAGGTTTCCCATGTCTGGTACTGAGATATTTTTGTTCTATAGTCTAATTTTGGAGAAAAGCACAATCACCCATATGTTGTTACCCCATTAACACATGCACACACATGTACATGTACATATAGGATATATTTTAGGTAAGCATATATAATAATATCTTTCTGTATGGATTCTTCAAACACCATTATTGCTATCTGGGACTACTTCTTTCCTCTGAGTGTCTATTACATTTCCTTCCCATCCCCAGCAGTAGCCCTCCCCTTATTAGTCTTATAATCTCCATCGGAGCACCTGTCTGCCACTGGCAAGAGATCTAAATTCTTGTTAAAATGAAATTGAAAAGAAAAATGGCCAAATATTGCTCAATTATATGTACGGACCATTTTTCTTCATTTGATTTTCTCTCCTGAGTTAAAATATGAATTAAGATAGGCTATGTTTTTGGTCTACAAAATGAGTCCAGGATACTCAAGGCTATACAGAGAAAACTTGTCTCTGAAAAAAAAATGAGAGGGGAGATTTTAAAAATATTCCTCCAGAGAACCTTACCTCTGCATTGCTTGTTTTCTTCAAGTTCTTGAAAGAAAAACTTCAAATCTCTGAAGAAGGAGATTGAAGATGACATCAGAAGATGGAAAGATCTCCCATGTTCATGGATAAGGAGAATTAACATAGTAAAAATGGTCATCTTACCAAAAGCAATTTACAGATTCAATGCAATCCCTATCAAAATATCTACACAATTGTTAAAGACATTGAAATATCAATTCTCAATTTCATATGGAAAAACAAAAAACCCAGAACTGCTAAAAAAAAAATCCTGCGGAGGAATCTCCATACAGGATCTTAAGCTGTACTATAGAGCAACAGTAATTAAGACAACATGGTACTGGCATAGATATAGGTTGGTTGACCAACGGAATCTAATTGAAGACCCAGAAATAAATCCACACACATTTGATCACTTGATTTTTGACAAAGAAATCAAATATGTTCAATGGAAAAAGGATAGTATCTTCAAAAAATCATGCTGGTCAAACTGGATGTCTACATGTAGAAAGACACAAGTATATACATATATATCTCACCATGCACAAAACTCAAGTCCAAGTAGATTAAAGACCTCAACATAAAACTAGAGACACTAAATCCATTAGAAGAAAAACTTGGAAAGAGCCTGTAACACATTGGCACAGGAGACAACTTCCTGGACAGAACTCCAACAGCCCAGGCTCTAAGGTCAATAATTAATAAATGGTGCCTCATGAGGCTGAGAAGCTTTTGTAAGGCAGAAGACACTGTCAACATAACAAAGCAATAGCCTACAGACTGAGAAAAGATCTTCACCAACCCTACATCTGACAAAGGACTAATATCCAAAATATATAAAGAACTCAAGAAATTACACCACCAAACCAAAGAACCCAGTTAGAAATGAGGATCAGAACTAAACAGAGAATTCTCAACAGAGGAATATCAAATGGCTGAGAAACACTTAAAGAAATGCTCAAATGTCCTTAGTCATCAGAGAAATGCAAATGAAAACGATTCTGAGATTTCATCTTACACCCATCAGAGTTGCTAAGGTCACAAACTCAAGTGAGAGCACATGCTGGCGAGGATGTGGAGAAAGAGGAATACTCCTTCATTGCTTGTGGGAGTGCAAACTTGTACAACAACTTTGGAAATCAATCTGGCACTTTCTCAGAAAACTGGGGATAGGGCTACCTCAAGACCCAGGTGTTCCATTCCTTGGAATATATCCAAGAGATGATTCACCACACAACAAGGATATATGCTCAAACATGTTCATAGCAGCCTTCTTCATAATAGCCAGAACCTGGAAACAACCTAGACGTACCTCAGTTGAAGAATGGATAAAGAAGCTCTTGTACATTTACACTATGGAATACTACTCAGCTATTAAAAATAAGAAAATCCTGAAATTTGTAGACAAATGGATGGAACTAGAAATCATCAGCCCGAGTGAGTTAACTCAGACTCAGAAAGTCTCACATGGTATATACTCACTTATAATTGGACACTAGCCCACAGGAATGTCCCCAGAAAGTCTTCACTTAGCCGGAGATTGGGATATATACTGGGACTTCTTATTGGGACTCTAGGTGAGGGAGGTAAGGAAGAATGGGGAAATAGAAGGATCCAGAGGGCCCTAGAAAAGTACAAGAAGACCATTAAGGCTGGCATATCTGGACCCACGCATGTCAGCTCAAACTACTGTACCAACCAAGGACAATGCATGCAGGAAATCTAGAACCCCTATATAGATCTAGACAATGGACACTAAATTCTCCACAATTGTGTGGAGAACAGGGACTGACTTGAATATGAATTCTGGTGCCCTCTATTAGACCACTTCCCCTTGGTGGGGAGACCTGGTGACACTCAGAGGAAGAGTAAGCAGGCTACCAGGAAGTGACCTGAGAAGCAGTGATCTTATAGTGGAATATGAGGTCCTCTCCTGCCACAGAGTTAGGGAACAGGATGGAGGAGCGGGGAGGGGGAACGGGAAGACACACGTGAGAGGATAACAATTGAGGTGTAATCTGAATAAATTACTTAAATAAAAATATTTTAAAAATTAAAAGAAAAATATTCCTCTAGGTTTAAAAAAAATAAAGGCTATAGCTACTAAATCCTCAGTAGTAGCACATTTCAGAAATGCTGGGTTTCATTGTGTTTTTTTAAAGACTTAATTTTTAAAATTTATTCTCTGTCTCTCTCTGTCTGTGTGTGTGTGTGTGTATCCATGTGCGCATGCCTGTATGCAGTCACGTACATGATATAGCACAGATGGGGCAGGAGGGCAGAGGACGGCTTGTTGAAAGTGGTTTTCTCCTCTATAATGGGTTCCAGACATCAAGTTCAGATCACTGTGCTTGTTTGACAAGTAAGCACTAGATAAGCCATCTAGTGGGCCCTGAATTTTATTCATTTGTTTTTCAGTTTTGGGAGTAGAACTTAGGGCCTTCAGCGTGCAAGGGAAATGATCTGCAGGGCAGGATGGACGAACTCTATTTATTCTTTTTATTGCTGTAAACCAGAACTTGGGGATTCAGAAAAGTTCTCCCTAGAAAACTAGAGGAAAGTCTCCAGAACCTGACACTTTTCTCTGGGGACTCAATTCACCAGACAAATCATAAGTGTTATTTAATCCCTTGGGCATGGCTAAAAGGTTTTCTTTTTTTTCTTTTAGCCTATTGTTTATTCCTTTTCAGAATCCTGCCTCTTTCATGTGTGTTGTCCCTTTTGGCTTTGTGAGGTAGATCACGAATTTGTGAAATTGGTAAAGAGAAAAAGGGACAAGTGGATGTATTTATTTCTTAATCAAATTTCATGAGAAAGTATCTAGAATAATAGGTTTTAAGGAAAGGAGAAACTCAGTCTGTTTCTCGGTCCAGCTTTGCATCAGAACAATGAGAAGCCTGGTGCCTTCACATAGGCTGAGAAACCAAAGGAAGCAAAGAAAAACCTTGGCTATAACTTCTGATGCTGAGGTGAGCTTACCAGGAAAGAGAGAAGCATTTCAGACCCGGAGAGGGAATTTTCTCCTTGTGTTTGAGCCAGGTCCCAGCATCAGTGATAGGATTAAATTCTCTGGAGCCTTCCCCTTTGTTGTTTGCCTGGGTGTGCCCACGTGAGAAGTGCAACTTGAGGCATCGCAGTGATGAGAGATACAGACTTCAAGGGAAGGAGAGAGAGCTAAATAGCACTCTTTGTTTTCAAAGTACATGGTACCAAGATAGGTTCTTTTATAAGCACAGTCCTACGCCTTCTAGGGCAGCTCAGGGCTCTGTCCCCAGCCTGTGGAGACCGTGTTAATGCGGCAGAAGTGTCACACTCTGAGGGGTCCTCAAGTCCTCCTCATGATAGACTCCAACAGTTGTTATATTCTCATAAAGAGTTTAGTTCAAGCAGTGGGAATGATGGCAACCTAATTGTGTCACGCCTCTCAAACCCCAATTTCAATGGTTTCCCTACAAAGAACACACAGCACCACTAGTAATAGATCTGATCAATTTGATGGCTGTCATTACTTCATTATTATTATTATTATTATTATTATTATCATTATTATTATTATTATTATTATTATCATTATTATTATTATTTCTTCTTCGTCCTCCTCCTCCTTCTCCTTGCCCTTCCCTTTTATGACTCAGAAATGACCTGAGGGAAATAAAGCAAAATAAAAGCAAAGGTGCATGCTCAAATAGATGGACCAAAGAGAACAAGACAAGGACTGGCACCCAGAAAAAGAACATGCTAATTCAACCCAGGGTTTGTGAGCTCCCAAAGTTTGCATAATGAGGACACTTGAGGCAGAGTTCTCAGCAGATGTGACAAGATTCAGCCACACGCTTTTCATTAATGGCCCTGGGAATCCTGCAGTGGAGACCTCAGCCCTGTGCTGAGAATTCTGTCTATTGTTTTCCACCCCCCAAAGTCATAAACGGATGTTATGTACATGTCATGTTGCCTAATTCCCAGTGCACCTTTATTCTCTCTAATCCTCTGCTTGACATGTGCAGCCATATCCAGTTTCCAGATCTTGCTCTCAAGAAAGCAGACATGAAGTGGCACTGGAAGACAGAAGTGTGCACAGAGACTAAAAGCTCTGGCTCTAGCAGAAGAGATTGTATTTGCATTGAGTCTGGATGGCCTTGCACAGTTTCCTTACACAGGTCGTGACTGCTCAGAATTGCTTCCTAGTATAATGACCTTGATATGAGAAGATGGAAGCAAAGGACATTCTACTAAACCCATTCAATACAGTGTCACTGTCGCAAACAAATGAATACAGCATTGTGAAATAAACAGAATTGCTAGGAGCTGTCCTTTTCTTGACTCGAGGTATGCCAGGAAAGACGAAAGCACCTCCACAGTTTCCAGGTTCAGCTAAGTGTTTCAGCATCCCCTGATGGGTTTTCGTTTCTCTAGCTGTTTTTACAAACAGGCAAAGCCACATATTCTGGACCTTTGAGCTCAGACTAGCCCCATGTTGATGAGGACTAACGCCTGAGCCCTCATATAGAACTTGGTTCCATTTTCAGAGTGTTGACATTGGATTCAAATGGCTAGAGATGACACAGTTAAGGAACCACATGCAAAATCTGACCTATTTCTTGCAAAGGTGTGGAACCACAGTGAGTGGAGAATGTGATGTCCCATGTCTCCCAGTGTAGAATACCAAAACTAGAACAATCCTTGGCTACCAGGCAAAACATAGAATTCTAAGATGAGTGCTTGATGGAATTGTGCAGAACTGGGGAAATATTAGTGCAACCAGTCTCTTGGTTCATACCCCCTGAAATCTCATTTCCAATTACCTGCAGGCATGCATTTTGTTTTCCTTTGAAGCTAAGTCTCATTGTGTAGGCCAGACTTTGTTTAAATTCATGCTTTTACTGTCTAAGACTCCAGAGTGTTACAATTACAGGTATACACCCTCATTCCAGGCAATAAGAAAAAAAACCTTAATGTCCAAATCTGAACTCATAATCAATGGATACATTTCTCAAGTGCAGATATCAAGCTCCTTTGCTGCGGTGTGGTTTTATTTACTTATTTGCTTTCTGGATTTTGTTTTAGCCCACTTGGATATTCTTTTCTCTTCAGCTTTATATTTTTAATGAAAATTGTTTAATCCTTATGAGCAGAAATAATACAGAGAGTTGTCATGTAATCTCTTTCCTTTTGTCAGAAAGTAGTTTGAATAATTTTAAGAGAAAATTGCTTCTGTCACTCAGAAGTGTAATGTCATTTCTGATGTCCCCCATGGTGTGGGTTCCACAGGACATGGCTTTTATTGTGCTTGCAGAGGGCAAGGTTTACATGTGAAAGACACGTACTTTGGAGACTAGGGTACCTAAGCTCCAGGATCTTGACTGACCTGTTTAGTTGCTGGGAGTTTTGTGGCTTCCTTGGAGACACAATAGTAATATTATCAACTTCTTAAGTAGTTATGAATGACAGTAATGACATGAGAGATGCCTTGACACCCAGAGAGCTACTACACGCATGTGCACAGACAAGTGGTTCTCTTAGTCTTGGGTAGACAAGGTTTCTTTTTCACGGAATGTCCACAGAGATTCCTGGCTGCTCCAGGGGTTGAGTATAAGTGACTTATAACTGAGCAGCCCTAAACAAGACTTCTCTTAAGGCTCCAGGAACAGTGTGGGAAAGGACACAGGAGGAATGTAACAGGGCACTGTGGTGTGAAGGTTGCTATAACGAATTCACATCAGCTTCGTTAATCTGTCAAGACAGCCTGTTGTTAGCCAGTCATGGATAGTGGAGGGTTTCACCGAGCTGTGATCTTCGTCAGGGAGCTACTGCTGTTGGTGGCTGCTGAGGAAAGAGCTAGGCAAGCACTCTACCACTCAGCTGCCTCATCCCAGACTTGTTCATTTTCAAACGGTGAACAATTGGCCACGGATTAGTTACACCATAAAAAAAGCTGTAAAAAATGTGAATATTATAAAATCTGTCATGTCCCTAGAAAACAAATAGCATGGAAGGAAGTATGAAGACTTCTCATGTGACAGCTACGCACAGCAGAGAGGACTTGTGACACCATTCATCACAGTGACAGAGAAAACCAGGACGGTGGGCAACCTCACCCCTGTGCTCAGACTATCCTATCGGAATTCTCCAGCTCAGAAAAGAGCATGCAAGGCGCTCACTGCTCTGTGGAGAGCCACAGTGCAGGGTTTGTTCTCTGGCTGCTCCCTCTGGCTTCTGCCAGTGGTCTTTTTCAGGGACTGCTCTGACACTTTCCCCTACTAGAATTTCTTTCATCACTTTTCAAACTGTGGACTGGCTATCATTAAAATCAGCCCATATCAGGTTGAGCAGCAAACAGCTTTCTCATTGGTTTTTGGGTGCTTGCTGGCCTACCTTATCTTAAAAAGCCTTTTGAACTTCATGTAGACACACAATCCTGAGGCAGGAGGGAAAGGTTTTGGATTAAACAACCCAGCACAGTTTGTAAACATTTGCCTTCTGCAGTCCGCAGTATTAGTCGTGGGGTGCAGATTGGACCTTTCTCCTGTAAAAGGGACACTCAATACTCCTGAGATTTGGAGAGCTCTAGAAGTTCATCAGTTTCTCAGGTGGATTTTTTTTTTTAGTTCGCTAATTTTGTTGTTTTGTTTTGTTTTTACATTTGGGTTTGTATCTTTGCTGTCTCTGAACTATGTTTTCCTACCATCAGATAATTTTTGGTCTCCTCCTCATTTTCCCTTTTAAGAGACATTTTTACATTCAAAGCCTTTCCCTGTACAGGGAAGGAGAAAATGGAGCAATGACTAGTGCCTGAGTATTATGAATGTCATCAAAAGGTGTGAAACTCTGTTTTTAGTTGTTTTCTGTTTGTTTGTTTTGGTATATTTTTATGTATGTGTGGTGTGTGTATGTGTGTGTGAGTGTGTGTGCATCTAAGTGTGCTATATATATATGTATGTGCATGTAAATGTGGTGTGTTTATGTATGTGTGTGTGTGCATGTATGTGTGGTGTGTATTGTGGTCATGCATGTGTATTATGTGCATGTATGTGTGGTGTGTATATGTATGTATACGTGTGTGTACATGTATGTATGGTATGCATAAGTGTGTATGTGTGTGGGTGTGTGTGAATGTGTGGGTACGTGTGTGTGCGTGTACGTGTCGTGTATATATGTGTAGGAGTGTGCTTCTGTTAGAAATAGAGCAATCAACAGGCTCCATTGTGCACAGGGAGAGGACCACTAGCTTGTAAGGTCCAGAGAGGAAGTTGGACTTGGCAGGCTGCTCATAGTGCCCATAACAGCAGTGTCGAGCAAATATTCCTAGAATTGCATTCTGTGTA
Source organism: Acomys russatus (assembly GCF_903995435.1). Classification (NCBI taxonomy): domain Eukaryota; kingdom Metazoa; phylum Chordata; class Mammalia; order Rodentia; family Muridae; genus Acomys; species Acomys russatus. The sequence continues at coordinate 2,874,867 of NC_067139.1, read as the reverse complement.
GTAGGAAGGACTTAGCTCCTTTGGACTTTGGCTCTATCCCAGGATGTGACCTGGCAGCTCAGGAGAGGCATCTGGCCCACAGTGAATCAGACCTTGACCTGGACCTCATTAGCTAGAGAGAGCCTTTGAGCATTTGAGCCCGCCATCCTCAGGCAGATGAAAGCGTGATGAGACTGGCTGCAATTTAGTCTTTACAATTGTAATGTACATTGGAGTGGATCCTGTCCTTGGCAGTAGTGCTTATGAGTCACTTCTGACTGCAATAATTTCTGACTTGTAGGATGTTTGTTGCAGTCTGAAACACAATACTTTCATACACTCAGCCTATCCAAATTGATAGTAATGAAAAGATACAATTAAAATGGATGTTTTTCTTTTTCTATTTTCTAAAACATTGGCGTTCTGGAGAGAATCTGATTAGCCTGCTGGCACATAGCAGCCTTTCTGTGGGCCTAGACGGTCTCAGATTTTCCTATATGCAGCTTTCTGAAAAACTGTGGCTTTACACTGAGACTTTATTGTGAAACAGTAGGATTTGGGCTATGTCCCAGCTTATGCAAGTATTTATTATTAGATCCCATAATCATAATCACTGTAAACATTAATGCATTTTAACAATCTGGCAGCCAGTACCTTAAATCCCCAGGCATTTTAGTTAAATCCCAAGGAAAACTTTTAACACTTGTTTGGGGGCATTAGGGACAGCATTTACAAGCAGGGAAAGACCAGTTTTTCAATTTTTAAACAGCTCTGATTGATGGCTTAGTATTGAACTAGCATTTTTGGGTCCCTAGCATTTGAACCATTGCATCATATGACCATTCAAAGAAGATTTAATTGGAACACCTATAATCCAAAAACCTCCTGGCAACAGTGTTTGGTGAATGGCCAAAACCTAGATAAGAGGCAAGAGATTGCAGCAGCCATGTCCTGTTTGAGTTTAGTGTAGAGTTGCCAAACTCAAAGGCCATCTGAGTTTCAGGGATTCACAGCACTGGGCCTTGCTTACTTCTTTGCTCTTAGAGATCCTTGTGCTTGGTCCAATAAGCTTCTTATTGGCAGAGAGAAAGAAGAAAAGAGATTGCGAGATACTTACCCAGAGAGATTTCAAGAGGGATAGATTTAGAAAAAAAAAAGAAGAGAAGAGAAGGAGGAGGGAGAGAAGGAGAGGAGAGAAGAGGGGAAGGAGAGTCTTCTGGGACTTCAACAAATTAGGATAGTCTAGGATAAATGACGTAGAAACCTGTGGAGTAAACGTGCTTTGCCAGGTGTGTAGATTCAAAACCTAAAGAGAATGCCTTGAAGCCGCCATGCTTACTTTGGCTCACCTGTTTCCATTATACCTTTAAGCACAATGCACGGAAGGAGTGTGCTTCAAGTGCAGGCAGGCATGTATACACAACATCCCTTCTCCGCTGCTCCCATTACCACCAGTGACACTTCATTACAGCAGTGAACTACAGTCTGCAGGAGCCTTCTTCCCTCTGTGAGCTGCAGGGTTCTCAGAGGCAAGGATTCAGAGTACTTTTGTTATGCTAAGATGTAATAAGCATTGCATCTCATTCTAGGGATCCAGCAACACTTATGACATGTTAGAACAGCAAAAAGCCTATGTGTGGTTTTCTGTGTCATCAGGACTAAGAAGAGGAAGAACTTCAGCCCACACCCTCCTCTTCTATCTCTTCTCTTTCTGGTGCTGGGCTTAAACTGTAGTCAGAGCACATTCAAGCTGTAGGTGGTCAGAGTTGCTGCCTCATCAGGAGCCGTACCACAGGCTTTCCAAACTTTCAGCAAACCACACTCAAATTGTGTTCTGACAGTGAGTTCCACTGTGTTATTGGTTGTCAACACACTGAAGCTGTTTTTTCTTCCCCAAAGTTTAGGTTTGGTAAAACGTGGAACATGTTTTCCCAAGAACACCACCCCCCACAGTCTAAATGATGTATATTTTAGGGGAAATTTTATCCATGTGCCCTTCAGTTCATTCAAATAGATTTCTTTTTAGTAGGGGCTATTTTATGTAAGTATTTTTATGTTTTTTTTTTCATTTAAATATCAACTCTCACTTTGGCATTAGAGTCCAGGACACGCATGCTTTGTCCTGATATTAGGAAGCCCTGCATTCCATGTGCTTCCCAAGTGAGGAATTGAGGTTCACCAGCCTATGCTGTGATGTGTGGCCCTTCTGTGGTTGTTTCAATGAGAATTGACCCTTTAAGGTCACTTGTTTGTATATTTAGTCCTCAGTTAGCAGAACTGTTTGAAAAAGATTAGGAGGGGTGGTCTTGCTAAAGATGTGTGCCTGGGAGAGCTTTGAGGTCTCAAGACTGCCTTTCCAAATTAGCTCCCAGGACCAAGATGTAGGCTCTCAGTTACTACTCCAGTGCCATGTCTGCCTGCCTGCTGCCACGTGCTAGGGATGGTCTTGCTCACTGGTATTCAGATGCTGATTTATGTGCCCAGAGATCAGGTTGCAGTCTGGAGATGGGCATTGTCATTTCTATGAAGAATCTCTTGCCTCTGTGTTTTTAAAAATTGCTCTCCTTCATCACTGATTGGTTAATGAAGAGCTGAACAGCCAACAGCTGGGCAGGAGATATGGACTTCTGATCCCAGTTAGGGGGTCCCAGGTAGGAGGAGAAGGGAAGGAGAAGATTGAGGAGAAGGAGGCTATGAGGACTTGCCATGAGGAGGTTATCATGGAGACAAAGGTAGAGCAGGCCTGTGAAACCATCCAGACCTGTGGAGATGGGCTAGAATAAATGAGCATCTGCCCGTCTTAGTGCTTTGACACTTACTAGTAAATGTAATAGGTCTCAGTGCCATTATTTGGGAGCTAGAATGAGTGATAGAAAAAAACTGTATCCTGTGTTTTTACAGGATAGTTTTCATAGTGATCATAGACTCACACTCTGAAACTGTAACCACTCCTTTAATAAACTCCCTCTTCTGTGTGTTGCCGTTGTCATCATGTTTTGTCATGGCAATTGAAAAGCAGCTAAGACAATTCCCTTCTTGCTAGTGATTAATGTCAGCATAGGCACAGGGTCTCCTGCTGGCCAGTGTTCTAGAGTTCAGGATTCCTTACAACATTCTTTGCACTCTAGAACAGGTGTCATTGCGTTTTGCCTAGGGGAACAGAGGCCTTGAACCTGCTGAATCACCATGAACTGTGAAAATGAATCATTCCCTTGAAGACTATGCTTTCCAGTACTGGGAAAATATGAAGACATTTGTGTGCTATACAAATGCTCTTCCACTGAGCTATATCTCTACTCCCTTTTTTTTTCACTTATTATTTTAAAATAGGTTCTCTCACCAGGGTTCCCAGGCTGGCATTGAATTCATTCTATACCTCAGGCTAGCCTTGCAATTTTGATTCTCCTGTTTCAGCATCCCTAATAACTGAGATTGCAAGCCTCTGCTACCTAGAGAGCCCACTTAAAATCTTGAATTTCAGATTTTAAAAAACTCTATTTAATCTTTTGTGTATGGGTATTTTGCCTGAACATATATGTCTGTGTATAATGTGGCTCCAGAAGAAGACAGAAGAGGGCATGTGATATCCTGGCAACAAAGTCGTACATGGCTGTGCCCCTTCATGTGGTTGCTGGAAATTGAACCCTGGCCCTCTGAAGAGCAGCCAGTGCTCTTAAATGCTGAGCCACCTCTCCGGAATTTTGAACTTCTGATTTATTTTAATGTCTCTGCAAAACAATTAATTGTCTGTAGACATTTTGCCATGTGGAATAAATTATATGCTGTTTATGCCACAATTAAATAAATGTTCGGTTACTGCCAAATACAAGGCAATTAAGTACACATCTAAAATTTGATTTCAGATCACAGGATTCCTCAATTGGTATAGAAATCTGAAGTATGCACTTGATTTGTATTCTACAATCCACAGTAAAGCTAGAGTTTTTACCTTCTATAGGTAACAGACTATGAAATTGTATTAAGATCTTAAAACGACTTTAGTAAACAGTGGTAAATTGTGTGTACTCAAGTGTTCTTTAATTTTTTTAAAGGAAAATTGTGAAATAGTAAAATGAACACAATCAAAAGTGCAAGAATTCTTGATGTTTCAACTCTGATGTTCCCTGACATTGAATATGGCTGTTATAATTCATGAACAAGAAACTGGTGGAATTATTCGAGCAGTTCAAAGTGTATTAAGTTGCTTGAAGTGACCAAGCAGAGTTGGCTTAATGCGACCTCTCTTGCCTCTTTTGTCTTGCTTTCCCACCATGTTTTGAGATGCTGAGATTGTTTCCAGGATCTGTCTTCTTGCTTTCTGACCCTCAGATGGGGTGGTTTCATATAAAACCTTGGTAAGGATTTGAGAAATGTAAAACTTAGTATGCATTTATTTTCATCTGTTAAATACCACCATGGTCCCAGGATTTAGATGATATTGATTAAGACGGTTATAGAGTAACTGGTTTTTAAATAAAAAATACTAGACTGCAAGAAACAGAAAAGCCCATAGCGACCCATTTCACCTCATAACATTGAAAGTTTGTGTGCATTTGTACTTTAATCCTTACCTGGTCTATTCTTACTGATATAGAGATTTTATTTGTGATCCAAAGATTGCACAGGATACTCTCTAGAGACTAATAAACAAATATACCAATATACACATAGTTAGACAACATATATCAGATGAAATATGTTGGGATTTTTTTAAAAACTCAGACCACCCTCATTAGGTGGTCAAAGGAGTAGCAGGCATAAGGCTGCATGGATCAACAAGAAAACCAAAACCAAAACCAAACAACCATATGTGAGTCAAGTGTTATGCACAGAAGCCTACCCATCTGCAAGGACAAACTGAAGTCCAGAGTTAGCAAAGACAGAAAACATCAACATCTTAGACTGTTTTCTGGTACTGTAGCAAAATATTGGAAACTGGGTACCTTAAAAGGAAATGAAGTATGCTTGCCTCATTATTCTGGCGACTGAAAAGTCCAAAATGTACAAGTCCTGAAAATTCCACTAGCTGTATCAAGACAATAAAGAAATAGGACTATACTTGGGCATAGCAATGAGTCCATGTGAGAAGGTTTTAGATAAAAACCTACCATTAAAAGTGTAACAACAATAGAATAGTAGAGCAACTGTAATCACATCTGGTACACAATTCCCATGATGCAGTTACTTCCTATCAGGCCCCACTTCTTAGAGCACGCACCACTGGAACTACCAAATCCTAGCATCCCTGTCCTCAGGGGCCAAACAACATTTAAGCCACAGAATCCATGTTTGGCTGGATTGTAAAGTCAGGCTAATGTCCAAGTGTGTGAATAAATGTCCGCTTTCAATGGACACTACAGGTATCAAATATAGCACACAGGAAATGCAGATTTCTATTCAGTGTTTCTAGATTGGGACAACAGCTTGCATTTCTAACAATTTACTGCGATCAGTACATGGAAACACTAAAACGCTAAAATTGGATCACTGTAGCAGAATCTAGCCAGGGGTTGGGGATTGATAACAGTGATGATAAAATGGAAGAGAGTGTGGGGCAGGTGGGCCCTGGGACTGGGGAAATGGCCCTGAGCAAGAGTGAGGTAGAGATATGTCCAATCCATGAAAATCTTATCATGAGACAGGCAGGAATAAGGACTGCCCCCTCCCTGTTCTGGACTACATGCCCCAGTGCACCTAGCCTTGCAAGCCTTGAAGTGGTCACTTAGCCTGTGGCTAGGTTTCAGGTGAAAATTTCCTGCTTCGTGATAAGAACATGTCCAGCAGCACCAGGGGTTCCTCTCCATGCAAATGAAGCGCTCCCAGGAGCTCTTCTCCAGCCAATGATGTACACTCACCCTGAAAACCCCTACCCACTTCTCCAAGGTTTATATAGCCCTTAAGGCCCCCAATAAAGAAGAGCTGTCCCACTGGAAACCATCTCAGAAAAGGCTTTTCTCCCTGACCCCACCCTGCTCACCACCAGACTGAGATCCCGCTAACCCATCTGCCTGCCTAAACTCCATTTCTTCCAGTCCAGCCCCAGTGTACAAAGGTGTCCAGACACCCTGAGGGCAGAAGTAGACCCAGACAGGTAAAAGAAAAGTCAAGAGTATTAGCGAATGATTACGTTCAGTATTTCAAAAGAATACAAGGCAGCAATTGGTTTTCCTAAGTCATAACCTCATCAGGTGATCCTCCAGGAAATTTCTGTTGCTTGGTGTGTAGTCGAAGCCACTGAGGCTGTGACTGGTGTCCTGTTTATACCCTATCCAGGGTAGTATTACTCATTGCTCTTATTTTCTGACTATAGCCAACAGTGTGATCACCCTGTCACTGTTGTGATGGTTATGTAGGTTTAGGTGAAATGTGACTGACCATAGGGCTGGTGTCTGTTAGCAACATGACAAATACATTTTTACCATTTTGTTTGTTGTTAATACTCTTACAAATCCTTTCTGGTGTTAGGGGTGTAATTCAGTAATAGAATGCTCATGTAGCATGTAGGGGAACCTGGCTTTCAGCTATGATATAGTGAAATAAATTAATAATAATAATAATGATAATAATAATAATAATATTGTAGGAGTAGTAGTTATATATTCCCAAATAATGAGTATTTCCAATCTTTAAGATAACAGCCTCCCCCATAGAATGCAAATTACCTCTGTTAATCATCCTTATTAAGCATCAGTTGATGATATTTCCTAATGAATAAAGGAAACTAATTTCTTCCTGTGTAGGTTTGATGAGCTGAATATATGTGTATATATATATTTGAATCGCTTGAAAATGGTGAGAGGCGTGATGTGTAATTCCCACCAGTAAACACAGAAACAGAAGTGGTAATGCTGACTGTGTTATGAAGATGTCCCTGCTCAGAAGAGACATAAATGTGCATTGATGGTCACTTTAAGATATTATTAATAACCTTTCCCCTTTATTTGAAAACTTTGTTGTCCATACTAGCTGTCAGTCTCACATTGTCCTTCATGGCAGTCCACACCCCAACTGTACATCAAAGTGCTTGCTCAGTGATGTACATCGGGGTGGTTGCTCAGTGATGTACATCGGGGTGCTTGCTCAGTGATGTACATCGGGGTGGTTGCTCAGTGACGTACATCGGGGTGGTTGCTCAGTGACGTACATCGGGGTGGTTGCTCAGTGACGTACATCGGGGTGGTTGCTCAGTGACGTACATCGGGGTGGTTGCTCAGTGATGTACATCGGGGTGGTTGCTCAGTGATGTACATCAGGGTGCTTTCCCAGTGAGTGACGTACATCGGGGTGGTTGCTCAGTGATGTACATCGGGGTGGTTGCTCAGCGACGTACATCAGGGTGCTTGCTCAGTGATGTACATCGGGGTGGTTGCTCAGTGTTGTACATCGGGGTGGTTGCTCGGTGATGTACATCAGGGTGGTTGCTCAGTGATGTACATCGGGGTGGTTGCTCAGTGATGTACATCAGGGTGGTTGCTCAGTGACGTACATCAGGGTGGTTGCTCAGTGACGTACATCGGGGTGGTTGCTCAGTGATGTACATCAGGGTGGTTGCTCAGTGACGTACATCGGGGTGGTTGCTCAGTGACGTACATCGGAGTGGTTGCTCAGTGATGTACATCGGGGTGGTTGCTCGGTGATGTACATCGGGGTGGTTGCTCAGTGATGTACATCGGGGTGGTTGCTCGGTGATGTACATCAGGGTGGTTGCTCAGTGATGTACATCGGGGTGGTTGCTCAGTGACGTACATCGGGGTGGTTGCTCAGTGACGTACATCGGGGTGGTTGCTCAGTGATGTACATCGGGGTGGTTGCTCAGTGATGTACATCGGGGTGGTTGCTCAGTGATGTACATCGGGGTGCTTGCTCAGTGACGTACATCGGGGTGGTTGCTCAGTGATGTACATCGGGGTGGTTGCTCAGTGATGTACATCGGGGTGGTTGCTCAGTGATGTACATCGGGGTGGTTGCTCGGTGATGTACATCGGGGTGGTTGCTCAGTGATGTACATCGGGGTGGTTGCTCAGTGATGTACATCGGGGTGGTTGCTCAGTGACGTACATCGGGGTGGTTGCTCAGTGATGTACATCGGGGTGGTTGCTCAGTGACGTACATCGGGGTGCTGGCTCGGTGACGTACATCGGGGTGCTGGCTCGGTGACATACATTGGGGTGCTGGCTCAGTGATGTACATCGGGGTGCTGGCTCGGTGACATACATCGGGGTGCTGGCTCAGTGATGTACATCGGGGTGCTGGCTCGGTGACATACATCGGGGTGCTGGCTCGGTGACGTACATCGGGGTGCTGGCTTGGTGATTGAACACAGGCACAGGCATTACTCCTGCAACAGCGTCATTTATGTCACGAGTGAGAAAATGGTTGCTTATACTTAAAATACTCAACTCAACCAGTGGGCACTATTGTTTTAGTGTGTTCAAGAAACTGAAGGCATCAGGGGGAAGGGGAGAAAGGAAATTACAGCATCTTTTATGTTTGTTTCTCTTGGGTTAGTTCTGTTCAAGTGAGAAAGTGTTTGCAATGGCAGGAGACAGTGGCAATGATGTTAATTGTCCAGGCTTTGTATCTTTCTCTAACTCTTGGTGGTCATAGAATTCCAGAATAGTTACTGTGCCTCAGTGTCCCCATCTCTAAAATGGGACTGATAATAAAGCCCTTACATCATAGGGCTGTCCTTCAGTGACATCAGATGTAGACAAAGTGTTGGCCTTACCTGTGGTCCACCATGGTCATCACGACTGAACCTGGACTCTTGTTTAGATAAGCAAAGCACACTTTCCCCACAGAAGTTTGGTTCCTGCCAGTGGCTCCTGCTCGTTTTCTTCTAATATGTGGTTGAGATAGCAAGATGACTACATGATAGGTGGCCATAGAATATTTTTTATACTCCCATAAAGTCGAAATACAACCATAGTTGGCAAACATTTCATTTGGGGACCCTCTGGCAGCAGCCAGACTCAGCCTCATAAAAGGCAAACAGTATAGCTAAGAAAATGGGGTTAAGGGAAATGTGTTTGGGACAGAATCTAGTTTGGCACAATCCCACTTACTTGTTTCATTATATTCCTATTGTCAGTCCCACACCAAAGGCTAGATCAGATCTGGAATTTTAGAACAAGTTGTGTTTCCCAAGTCTGCTTTCCATTATCCTAAGCAAAATCTGTTTCAATGTTTAAAACTCAAAGAAACAGTGGTAAGCAAAGCATAAGTTCTTTAGCTAAAGATTCCCAGTGAGGGTGTGCAGAGCCTCCTGGGAAACTGCAGCCCCCGCCACCCTGTTCCTCTTCTTAGACTTTAAAGTGGTCAAGAATAGCCAGCAGCTGAGTTTGGAGCCAGTTCTGCACTAGGGGAATTTCCACTCAGGAGATCTGCAGAGCTGAGTCCCCCAAAGCTTACCCTTCCCACTCACCAGAGCAGTCGTGCTGCAGGAGATGGAAAACAGGAATTGAGTCGGCAGCTACGAAAGCTGGCAATCAAAAGGCTGCTGCGAGCTCACCACAAGTGCTTTCTGCCTCCTAATCTTCTGCCATCTGGCCTTAAGCGTAGTAACAGAAAAACGCCGTGATATTAGACCAAAAACTGAATAATGGGGAAAAATGCCTCCTCCACTTCAGGAATCACAGGACACCCTCCAAACCTTTATTTTAAGACACTTTGCACCCTGCCTGGATTTCAGGATGATTTTTTTCCTGCGTTTGTAAAATGTTTTATTCCTAAACATTTAAAAAATTTTTCATATGTGAGTACATTAGGTTATTTTCACCCCTGACTCTCCTCCCAATTCTTATGTCATCTTAGGAATGCCTCCTTCTTAAATGCATGCATGTCTTCTTCTTAATTATATATGTACATTATTTTTATCAATTCTTAATTATGTATGTGTGTATATGTGTGTGTGTGTGTATACATATCTTACTGAGTCCTGTTAGTGTTATCCATATGTACATGGGGTTAGACATGACCACTTAGGCTTGAGTGACCCATCAGAGTCTCCTCTCTGATGTACACAGACTTTCCCTTCCACGGTAGCCATTGACTGAGTTCTTCCTTTAAAGTAGGGCCAGAGGAATCTTTCCCCACTTCAGGTCAGCCTGCCCATCCAGTGATGTGGTCTTTCCAGGTCTTGTGAAAGCAACCATATTGTTAAGAGCTCACGGTGCATAGTCTAACACACTATGTATAAGAAATCCTCATGTTCCTCTGTCTCTTACAAACTTCCAATCTCTCTTACAAGATATAACCTGAGCCTTGGATGTGCAGACGTTATTTTATAGGTGCCTCATTATGGCATGAGCACTCCACAGTCACTTACCCTCTGCACTTTGACTAGTTGTGGTTCTTTTTATTATTCTCCATATGCAGAAAAAATGAAGGAGAAGAAGAAAAAAACCATCTTTGATGAGGTGTGAAAGTTACATGTATCTATGGGTATAAGAATAAACATTTAGAAGGCAGTTAGATGCTAAATTACATTAGCAAAATGGTAATAGCAGCCTCTCTTCTAGGAACTATGTCCGCTCCAGCAACAGGTCTTTGAATACTTTCATGGGACCAAGAATGAGTTCACTTCTACTGAATAATCCTTATGTCTGAACAGACAGTTGTTAGTTACCCCCAAGATTACACATGTCTTATCTGGCTGGTCATTATTGTAGTTCATAGGATATGCAATGCATTATTACAAGTTTTATACTGCTTTTATAGATATTTGTTTTATTATTTATTTATATGTGTGTATGTGATGGGTACCCATACATGTAGATGCCCACAGAGGCCAGAAGAAGACTTTTAAAGCCTTGGATCCCTGGGAGCTATAACTGTAAAGAGTTGTGAGCCACTTGATGTACAGAGCCATTGCTCCAGCTTCATTTTCACTAATCATAAACTGTATGTTTAAGTTCTGAATGGCAGTCTTAAGAGCTTGTAACAATGTGTGAAACTTATGTCAGTTATCCAGTTTCTTCTGAGTCCCTAAGAAACAACCACCCAAGGTTGGGGATGGGTCATATAAGGTTACTCCCATCTGATTTTCTAGGAGACCTATTCCTGTGGGAATATAACAGTTTAAGGAAAGACATGAGTCAGGAAATTCTGAGGTTTCTCTTAAAAGACAAGGATGTAACCCTTAGGGAGTAGTGTTCCCTTGATGATAGTTCTCTTAACCACTGATTTTTTTTCTTCTGGTTGAAGCTAGAAAAGGAATCAATTGGGATTCCTAACATAACCACTTATACTTTTACTGCCCTGGGTGAAATACACACTATCTATAGATATTTAAAAGAAGGGTAAATAAACATGTTCTTTATTATATGTTTTATGAATTATGAAAACAAGTGGTCAAGAAACACACAAAAATATTATTTAATTGTAATAGTGGTCAAAACTTCAAAAAAGCACCCTATAATATAAGAATTTTAAGGAGCAAGCTTCCAAGATGACAGCAACCAGCCCTCATAGCACCTGAGTAGCAGAAGATTAAGCTCAGTCACTGCAAAGCAAACATGAGGCCTCACTTCTGACTGCAAAATGCCAGCCTCTGTGTTCTGCCTGAAAAGATGGGGGCTATCCACTTGGAGAGTGCTCCCCACACCCAGCTCTACCCATTATCTGGAGGTGGTATCCTGGGCCAAAGAGACACACCATCCCAGCCTCCAGTCCGTAGCTCTATCTGTCTTCCTAGTTTCACCCTCCACAGGGGCCAAGCTACCCTCTTCCCAAGGAAATCAGCCAGAACCCAAGATTATCCAGGCTAGACCCCCAATCCCCTACCTGTGGGTCCAGCTGAGACAGACAACAGAGGAGAGATGCAGGGTATTCCTTGAGATTCAGCCTCTAGGCCACAGCTCTACCTAAGCATCCCAAGGAGAGCCGCTGATCTCCAGGAACATCCAGCCTCTGGCCCAGGGTTCATCATGCCTTTCTGAAAGGTCCACTGGGCACCAAGAACAAGCAGACAATATTAGGGATAACCAGATGGCTAAAGACCAGCATAAGAACACAATCAAGAAGTGTCAGGGCAATATGGCACCAGCAGAACCCAGCTATATTACCACAACAAGCCCTGCATATCTTAACACAACTGAAACATAAGAAAATTACCTTAAATCTACTCTTATGAAGATGATAGAAGTTTTTAAAGGGGAAATTATTAGATCCCTTAAAGAAATACAGGAAAAATACAACCAAACAGATATAAGCCTTTGAAGAAGAAATAAAGAAAACCCTTAAAGAAATACAGGAAATTACAACCCAATATGTGAAAGAAATAAATAAAACAGTTAAAGACCTGAAAATGGAAATAGAAACAATAAAAAAAACACAGGCTGAGGGAATCCTGGAGATAGAAAATTTAGACAGGAGAACAGGAACTACAGAGGTAAGCATCATTAACATAATACAAAAGATGGAGGAGAGACTCTCAGGCATAGAAGCTACAATTGAAGCAATCAACACATCTATAAAAGAAAATGTTAAATCTAAAAACTTATTACACAAAATATCTAAGCGATCAGAGACACTATGAAAAGACAAAAACCTAAGAACAATAAGAATAGAAGAAAGAGACGATCTTCTGTTCCCAGCTCCAATGCCCAGAAAATATTTTCAACAAAATCATAGAAGAAAAATTCCCCAACCTAAAGAAAGATATGCTTATAAACCTACAAAAGACTTACAAAACATCAAGTAGATTAAACCAGAAAAGAAAACCCTCCCACCTATTGTAATCAAAATGCTAAATGTACAGAACAACAACAACAAAAAATTACAACCGTCAATGGGAAAAGGCCAAGTAACATATCAAGGCAGGCCTCTCAGAATTACACTTGACTTCTCATGAAAGACTCTAAAAGATAGAAGGCAGACATCTTATATACCCTAAGAGACCGCAGATGTCAGTACCCAGCAAAACTTTTAATCACCATAGATGGGAAAAACAAGACGTTCCATGACAAAACCAAATTTAAACAATAACTCGGCACAAATCCAGCCTTACAGAAAATACTAGAAGGAAAATTCTAACCCAAGGAGTTTAACCTCAGCCAGGAAATAAATAACTCCATTCTACCAAAACCAAAATAAGAGAACTACACTCACATAGTACACCACCAGTACAAAATATTAGGAACAAACAATCATTGGTCATTAATATCTCTAAACATCAGTGGACTCAATTCCTCAGTAACAAAAAACAGGCCATCACAATTAATGTGTAAACAGGACCCAGCATCCTGCTGCATATAAAATGCACATCTCAGGAACAAAGATAGACATTATCTCAGAGTAAAGGGATGGAAAAAGGTTTTCCAAGCAAATGGGCCTAAGAAACAAGCTGAAACATTCTAATATCTAATAAAATACATTTTCAACCAAAATCATTAGAAAGAGATGGAGAAGGACACTTCATACTCCTCAAAGGAAAAGTCCACCAAGAGGATATTTCAACTCAGGACATCTATGCCCCCAAATGCAAAGGCACCCACAATAGTAAAAGAAACATTACTATAGCATAAATCACACTTTTAACTCCACAAGATGAACAGGGATAAAGATGGAATATGGATCGAGGCAATGTCCAACTAATGACTGGCCCAACTTGAGACACACCCCATAAGAGAGCGCCAAGTCCTGACACTATTGATAATACTCTGCTGTGCTTGCAGACAGGAGCCTAGCATAACTGTCCTCTGAGAGACTCCATCTAGCAGTGGATTGAAACAGATGTTGAGACCCACAGCCAAACACTAGGCAGAGCTCAAGAGTCTTGTGGAAGACAGGGAGGAAAGATTGAAGGACCTAGAGGGGACAAGAACTCCTTAAGAAGACCAATGGAGTCAACTAACCTAGGACTGTCGGGGCTTACAGGGACTGAAACACTAACCAAAGAGCAGGCATTAATTAGGCCTAGGCCCCCTAAATATGTGTAGCTGATGGACAGCTTTGTCTTCATTTGGGTCCCTGACAAGTACAATGGGATCTGTCTATGACATGGACTCTCTTGCCAGCTTGTGGGTCACTTTCCCCTGGCTGGGTTGCCCTGCCTGGCTCCAGTGGAAGAGGATACACTAAGTCCTGATGTCGCTTGATGTGTTGTGGCCAGTTGGGGGGGGCTCCTCTTTTCTGAGGAGACAGAAAGGGGGAAGGGAAAAAAGGGTAGGAGGATGGAGCCAGGAGGAGAGGAAGGAGAGGGCTGAGATCAGGATGTAAAGCGAATAAATAAATTTTAGTTGATATGGCAAAGATGGACCATGAAGAAAATGTTCAGTCTTGCCTTCTCTTATACTGCTACAGACATGACATTTTTTTTATTATAAAACCAACACCTGAAAAAAAGCTATTCAAGTGTCCTCTTATATATACATGGTACAGATACTCCCTACTATCTATAGCTATTGGTATCTAGGCCACACACAAATTTGTTCAGCAAAAAGGTCATCAGTTAGTTCAACAGATAGTTTTATAAAATAATTCTTATATGTTGGGAATTATTCTAGGTGCTACCAATGAAACAAGCAATGAGGGAGTGGGAAAAAGAATAAGGAAGAGGAATAGCAAGAAAAGAAAAGGAGGGAAGAAAGGATGAAGGGAGAGAGGAAAATTTAGTGGCATAGGTATTACAGAAACAGAATATGAACAAGACAAAACAATAACATGTAATGTACGCTAAGAAGTGAAAAAATAAAAATAATAACAAAATAAGACTGGGTGTGAGAGTATGTGAGGGAGGGCGGGAGCTGAAACTTAAGTCTGGAGCGTGTCTGGGTAGGTACCACATAAATACATTCCTAAAGATTGAGATGAAGGAACTGGATTGTATCTGAGATGGTAGCAGAAAAAGCATCTATATTTTGGGCAGAGTCCACAACAGTGAATGTCTATTGGGTCATGCTCAGCATTTGTAATTTCACAGAGAAAGACATAATCAGAAATACATTCTGAAACTGCTATACTAGCTGAGGTGGAGGGAATACATAGGGAAAATTAAAACAAGACAGGTTGGCTATCAGAATGAAGAAAATACCAGAGACATGATGCTAGTACACTGGACTGGATCTTTCGATACATCGTCCTCATAAATGTGTATGTCAAATTTCTGAATCCCCATATGATTGTGCTGCTAGGTAGTCATTCTGTGGGTGATTAAACTATGAAAGTAGAGCCCTCTCGCAGTGGTTTTTGGCCACGAGGGTCCCACCAGAACTTAACCATACAATCTATGCATTGGGATAACTGCTTCTAGAATTGTTGGGGGTTGGCCTGAGCCCTGTGTCCCTCACATATAATGTTTGGGTATAGTAGCTAGAAGTGACTAAGATAGGAAAAAATTTAGACTAGGGTTGTTACCATGGAGACAAAGAGCAAAATGAGTTTAAGATGCTTTGAAGGGAGAAGTTATAGAGCTGATGGTTTGAGGAATAATGAACCAAACATACATCTTTTCTGTGTTTCATCTAGCCTTGGCTCATGATGCTTGTGCTCACTCTTAGCTTCTTTCTGTGTGGTGTGTTACTCAGAGCTAGCCAATGTGTGTAATATTGCAATTCAGCTAAAAGGCCTTGTAAGTAGTTTTCAGCCGGGTACATGCTCTACAGGGAGACATCAGCTAGGATGGTCTGGACATAATAGACAGGTTTATTTTAGTTACTGTTCTCGTCACTATGACCAACTATGTGAGAACAACTTAAATAAAAGGACCAATTTGTTTGGGCTCCTGATTTCAGAGGAATCCACCCATCATAACAGGAGGGTGGGGCAGAGTTGAACACCTACTACCACAGCAGGCACAAAGTAGAGTAGAGGAAATGGGTTATAGGAAGGATCCAGAACAAGACAGCCCCTAAGGACACACCCACCCCCTGACCCACTTACTCCAACTAGACTTCATGTCCATCTTCCAATCAACAGTACATGAATCCACCAGGGATTGATGTGTTGATTACATCATAGTCCTCAGTATCTAACTTTTCCAAAGATGAGCATCACAGACACACCCAGAAATGTGCTCTTCTATCCCACTAAGTAGATCCTTTTTAATCTAATCACACAGGCAGTCAATATTAGCCATTGCATTTCACTAGTAACAAGATGCTCAGGAGACTATGAATCCTTCACTAAAAGTGAGCAGTAAAGGTAGGACAGAGTCAAGCTTTGGAAGAGCATCCTGGCAAGATTTCACTTAAACCTCTAACACTTAAACCCACATTCAGACTATTACTCAAGACACTGAAGATTCAGAGAAAAGGTCATAAGCAGCCTATCCAGGCCTCTCCTTTTTAAAGATGCTGAAATGAACATTGCTTAGGTCTAAGGGCCTATTATTATCATTAGTAGCAAGAGTAAGTCACACAGATTTATGTTAAAGGATGGAGTTTAGTAGCTCTTACTGCCATCATTGTTATAAAGAGAGTGTTCAAGGAAATACAAGACCCAAAGTTACTAATGTAATCAGAGGAGGATTTTGAGATGGATGACTCTATCAAAATGCATGATATGTACTATAATTTTCTGAATGTGTATGTGTGTGTGTGTGTGCGCGCGCGCGCGTGCATGCGCACTTTGTACTTGTTTTGCCTATACAACCCATAATATCCCCAAGTTGTCTTTTTCTGATCACTTAACTCATAACGATCTGGTACAGGCCATAATATTACTGATTCCTGACACCTATCTACTTAGAATTGTTGAGTTTTGTTTTTGAGTATCTTCAAGTTGCAATGGCTCCGATGGGGTGCTATGGTTAGGATCTCACTGCCCATGGTCACATGTTCAACATTTCTTCCCTGATGAAATGATATGAAGAGGCGAGGCTGATAGGTGGTGTGCATGCAGAGGGGATTTACTGGAGGACTCGCGCTGTTCTCGGGGGGGCAGACTGATTATGAGCATATCATTGGCCTATCTCATCGCTGTTCTGGGGTCACTTTCACTTCCACTGTGATATGAGGCAGCAAGAAGGCCACCACTGTAGGCTGCTGCCATAGTCCTGTCCTTCTGAGTATGAAAAACCATGAGCTAAGTGATTTCTGCTTGTATAAGTTACCCAGGTTTTCCTTTTCTATTATAGCAACAGAAAGCATATGAAGGCATGATGAACTCAGAGCTTGGACACTGCTGAGGTAATCCATGTGTCATTTTTAACTCTTCCTTATCCTCATCTGCATTTAAAAAATCAAATGAAGTTTCCTAACAACATTTGAACACATAAATACCAGTTCACAACTTCATTACCATTTTTTTGTGTGGATGAGCAACCGCTTAATCTTTTAAGCATATGTTTTACTATGGTGTCCAGCCAAGGCTATCATCAGGGCTCATGTGATATTTTATGCACTATCTGGGTAGTAGAAAGATATTCAACTTAAACTCTAAAACTTTTGATTTTTCCCTCATCTACAGGTGAATTCAAAATCTCTGTCCTGCTTGTATTTTCTTCTTCCTATTCTTATTGTCAGTGAAACTCAGAACCTCAGTCTTCCCACCAAACAACGAATAGCCTTCCAAATGGAGCATCCATCTCCATTCCTTTTCTGATCAAAGTTTATCCTTCGGTTCCCTAGGGATGCACCAATCATATTTGTCATTTCCCCACACAGTTCAGTAGCTCTTCCCCAGAGGAGCAGCTGAACATGTTGCGACTACAATCCATGGGTCTGGCTTTCATGAGCACAACTCAAAATTTCAGCTTTGTGCTTTATTATTTTCCTACTCGTGCTTACCCTGGGAACTAAAAACGACTAGCCCCCTTATTTCTCCTGGGCAACTGAAGCCATCATTTCCAATTGTATTTCTTAAAAAGCCTCATCAGTAAGGCCGTGCCTGTTGCTTCTGCTATGTCTCCTCATCATGACAGACTTTGATTACTCTGAATAAATGCTTCCTTTATAATTTGCCTTGATCATGGTGTTTTTTAACAGCAACAGAAATTAACAGAGCTTGGTTCACTTTTTCCAACATGCCGTAGAATTTCTGAAATGTGGGATAAAACTAGTATCAGAAAGATGTCTAATTCATATAGTCAGTGATGCTCACATCTCACACTAGGCCCAGCATGTTGTGCAGCTCAGTCTTTACATTGTATAAATCACACTTTTTAAAAAACCAGAGACAACTATAGCCTCAAATTCAAGCAACTATAGCTTCCACTCAAGGACTAACTTTGGTTGCCCTTAAGGCTTTGGACATACAGCTAGAATGGCTGTTTCCTAATAAATAAATCCAGATGTGAATACCTGGGTAGTAGAAACAAATTCTGCCTGACCTGATGGACTCAGAGGTCTCCCAGAAACCTTTTCTTTATAGAGTATGATTTGAAAGTCATCACTGTGATCCCTTTGATTTTTCATTCTGGTTATAGTGATTTTAGAATCAGACATGCTTGTAGATGATGGGCCATTACTGCAGGTGAACAGAGTAGACATAGGTATAGATATAAATAACTTTCATAGTGCTCTTCTTATGCTGGGCACATAGAAAAGAAGCAGACAGTCAATACCATTAGGGAATGTGTTGGAAGTTGCTGAAGAAAGTCATAGCATTTTTGTCTCACCATTATCCAGTATTCCATGAGACAAACTTAAGAAAAGTTTCTCATTTTCCAAAAAGTAATCTTCATAGGTACAACCATAAGTTGTGCCATCTCTTCTATAGAAATGTTTCATTTTAACTGACTATGAGAGAGTATCATCTGCTCGTAAAAATGTTTTAAGCTTAGAAAATAAAGCAAATGCTTCTAGCATTTTGAACATCTGTCCCCAAGAATTTTCAAGAGAAATTACCCAGAATCCAACTTTGAAGAAGACCTATGTATTCATCAAACATAACAGCAAAATCCTTTATCTTAAGTAGAATTATGTCCAAACACATTAAAACCCATTGGTTTAATTTCCAGGCGTTGTAACACTCCTAACAATCCCAAGTATACTGCCCTTGTATTTATCCTTATTATACAACGTAATACTCAATCTTATTATGGGTAATCTTATTTAGCTGTGGGTCAGCAGGCTCTATCTCTCTTAAGGTATGGTTGATCTTTATTGAACTAAATCTAAGAATGTGCCATGTTAAAGAACAGAAACTCTACCTCCTGTATCCACTCAGTTCTCAGCCTTGACCTTTACCGCAGCAGAACACTCCATCTCTCTCCTTTTATGTACCAAAGAAGGATGGTGATGCCGATTCCTAGCTCTTGATACATGTGAAGTTGGAGCAGCAGCTGGGGAAAGACCCGGAGAACAAAGTGTTATGTTGGTGAGCATTGGATTGGAGACGGTTGTCCCAGGCATGACTCCTAGACCCTTGACAAGTTTGCATATTGTAATGTACTGGAGATGGTTGTCCCAGGCATAACTCCTAGACCCTTGACAAGTATGCATATTGTAATGTACTGGAGACGGTTGTCCCAGGCATGACTCCTAGACCCTTGACAAGTATGCATATTTTATCACATGTTTGGAAAATATTGGCATACTTGTACTACGAGCAAAAGGATTCCTCACCAGTCTGCTCACTGCTGTCACTTGTTATTAATGGACATGAACCGACATGAGAGAACATTAGCTCTCTCTGCCATACAGTGCTCCAGCATCCCCCTTCCCTTGTAGTTGAGTACTATCAGATTTTCCTTGTAGTTGAGTACTATCAGATTTTTCTCCTCCTTCACAAACTTCGAATCCCTCTTGCATCTTTTTTCTCCTCTGATCACCTAATGTTTCCTTGGCCTGCAAAGTCCTGAGAGGTGAGTGTGTGTAACTGCTCCCCAGAGCTGTGCTCTTGCACTTCCATACCGTTTCCTCCACTTCCCTCTTCTGTAGACCACTACACTGGATGAGCTTCTCCCTCTACGTTTGCTCTGGAAAGTGTGGGTACCCAGGAAAACCAGAGGTGTTAGATACTCCTGCCCTTCCTGCCTAGCTTCCTCCCTTCTGACATCCCCCGTACACTTCTCCAGAGTATAGAAATGCTCTGTTGTTTTCTATTTAAAGAGAATATTATCTTGGACTTACTTCTAATTCAAATTACCAGTGGATGTCTTGTTCTTTTAAATGGAAACTCATCAAGATGGCTTTCCTTTACTATCTCTAAGTCCATTTCTCTTTCAAGTCTGCTCCAATCAGGCTGGCATGCCAGAAACCCCTCTGAAGAGCATCTTGTGCTAGTCAGAAACGATTTCCACCTTTTCTCCGTACAGCCCATGCCCTCTGTCATCCTCATCCTAAGTGACTGATGAGCAGCACTCAACAGTTGATTCCCTGTATACATTCCTATCTTTACTTGGATTTTGGAACGCAGCATTTTCCTGGCTTGCAGTCCTCTTTGGCCTCTTTGTCATTCTTTACAGATCTCTCCTATGTGCCTGTGTTCGTATTGCAGGGCTCAGGAAGTGCTAGGGAGTCTCCTTTTTGTGTGCAAGCACACTTTTGGCAATCTAGCCTATGAGTCAAATATTTCAAAATTTATATGTTCAACCCAGACATTGCTCCTGACTATCCAATTTATACATCCAACTGTCCTTGACCACTTTGGTTACGTCAGCAAATTTCAAACTCATGGCAGTAAATGAACTTTAGATTTTCCTCTAAGACCTATCTCAGTAACAGGCAAGCCATTTGTCCAGCTGCTTAGGCACCCACAACTCCTCCCTCTCAACTCCCTAACTGGACAGCACTGCTATGCCCCTCTCGTGGCCAAAATAAATAAATAAATAAATAAAGAAGAAAGAAGAAAAAAGAAAAAAAGAAAAAAAAAAAAAAAAACAAAGAAAAATAAAAAAAAAAAAGAAGAAAAACAAGAAAAGAAAAAAAAAAGAAAAAAAAAAGAGAAAAAAGAAAAGAAAGAAGAAAAAAAAAAGAAAAAAAAAAAAAAAAAGAAAGAAAACAAAAATAAAAGAAAAAAAAAGAAAAAAGAAAGGAAGAAAAAAGAAAGAAGGAGAAAGAAAGAAGAAAAAAAGAACAAGAAAAAGAGAAGAAAGAAAGAAGAAAGAAAGAAAGAAAGAAAGAAAGAAAGAAAGAAAGAAAGAAAGAAAGAAAGGAGGGAGGGAGGGGGGAAACCTTCTTGCAAACTATTGTTTTTGTAGCTTGCCTTTACTGGCACGACTCTTTCCTTCTCTTGCTTGATTTCTCTATTGTGTATTAATTGTCTTCTTATACAGCATATTTAACTACTTTCTTTATTAATCTTAATTTGTTTTGCTATCTGCACATAACAGGGTGTTCTTTGTGTCCTTTTGTCCACCTTTAAAAAAAGTTTATTTTATTTTTAAGCGTATCTGTCTGTCGTTCTCTCTGTCCCTCTGTCCCTCTCTCTCTCTCTCTCTCTCTCGTGTGTGTGTGTGTGTGTGTGTGTGTGTGTGTGTGTGCATGCTTGCGCATGCATGTGCAGGTGCTTAGGTAAACCAGGGGTATTAATATCCTCTTACAGGCACTTTTGAGGCACCCATGTGGGTTGTGGGAACTAAACTCAGGTCCTCTGAAGAGTACTATGTGCCCTTAACTGTGGCAGCATTTCTCTAGACCACTTGTTCTCTTCATCACTGCAGTTGCCTTGCCTCTGTAATGGCATTCTTGTATGCTACAGAGCTTCACTGTACACTTCTGAAAGGCTGGCCAGGACCATGCTCTTTTCATTTCTTTCTATTTCATGCCCTCTGTATGAGTCCCACAACTATAATGAACTTGCTCTGTGTCTTTAATATAAAAGACACTCAATGTAGCAAAAAGTTACATTTCATTTATTTATTATTATTATTATTTATTTAGCTAGATAGCTACAGTATTTCTTCAGTTTATAGCTGATATGGTTTTCATACACCTTTTTCTGAGTTCAGTTTAGATCTTTTTTCTCTAAATTCATTTCTTTCCACTTGCCTACACTGGAGTCTATCTGGCCCTCTCCTTACCTCCTACATAGGAATTTATTTTAGTTGTTTATAGTTTACGCAATGCTTAAGTTCAATGCCATTTTCAGAACTAGACATTCCTCTATGTGCTTTGTCACCAAGACCCATACTAAAGATGACAATGCCAACACCGGAGGAGAACCCAACACTTTATATTGTTCTACTCAGACATTTTTCTGTTTCCTTGCTATTTGTTTTCTTAAGAGAGCTCTTTACTTTTGTAAAAAGGTTCTTTTTTCCCCTGAGGTTTCAAATCCATGACTCTTCTCTGTAGTTCAAGTTTAGGCGGTGATGTCCTGTATGTTTTACTGCTTTATCAGATATGCCTGCTCTACACAAACTGTACTTTTCAGTGCTGTGGAAGTTGGAGAGAAATCTAGAGAATTACTAGGAGCCTGTAAACAGGCACCAGTGGGTGGCATTTGAACATGGTGGCACTCTATCGCCATAGGCACTGAGCATAGTGACCACCATAGTGAGACATTTTCAAAGCAGATTTCTGGAACTTGGGACACATGAAGTCATTTCTCCTTTTCCCAAATGTAGAAAAACAATAATTGAATGAACCATGTTCATTTTCATATTATTTGGTTTCTTGGCTTCCTGCATTATTCTATTGGGTGTTCCATGTACACAACCACACCTTCTCTGAGTAATCATGCATTTGTTTCTGTAGTTCTAGTGTTTACCATTCTATTTAGGTTTGTTGTATCAAATGAGATGAGTATGTCTCTTTTACAACTGTGACAGTGGTATTCAGGATACTTCAAGCCTAATTATTATATTGGATATAAGTGTCTCATATTTAACCTTTATCATAGTAGGTACATTTTTGTACCTATATTTCACAGTTTAAATAATTGATGTTAAAAAAAATAATTTATGTTAAATTAATATTCTTTCACTAACAATAATATTCAATAATATAATTAAAGTTATTAATATTAAACTCACTCATTGTATGATATTAATCTGATTTTAAGCAGTTATTCTAATCACTTTTTGGATTGGGGATTTAAAACAAACTAAGAACCTACATCCATAAAATGAAATGACCTACAGTTTCTCTTCTTTTATGTGTAATTATAAAGCTTTTAAAAAATGTTATTGTATTATATTTTTTTTGCTATAGGACAATGAATTGGGACCTTCTCCTCAGATTATTTTGCTCATACCAAATCAATAAACCATTATAAAATTATCCATTAGTTAAAGGAACTTGCCTGTGGCTCTGTTTACAACAGACTAAGAGTTAGATTTAACAACACAAAGAGAGATTGTTCTTAAAAATGTAACAATTGTACCTAATGTTATTGTTCTTTTAGGAGTTTACTTAATTTTTTTCATAAAAGTTCCTCATCATATTTTGTGGGTTTATAAATATCATCAATTATTAATAAATTAAAAATGTAAAATAGCCACAAGTGTGAAATTAGCTAGATACTATGTATATTAAAGATAAGAGTTTGGACATGATTGTGTGAAAAAGAGCTCTTACATGTAATACTGTAGAGCTGCTCAATTTTACAAAGGCTCTGAAAAGTGTTATTGTAGTTTTAAGTTACTCTAAAGAAAATATTTGTATTAATTCTAAATCCTTAGACTACAGACCAAGGAAGGTGTTCATAAACAGAAGAGATCAGTGTGTGTCTTTAGGCCAACAGTGGTCATAAGTCAAATGCAAAGGACAGAACAGAGAGGCAAGGTGTGATTGCTCAGTGGATTGCTGTGCTGAATTTAAATGTTCATGAGTTTTGGTGACATAAGGAAATATCGATTCATAAATGAAATTTTAAATATTCTAAATAAAGTGTGGATAGTCTTATTTTCTCTAAAAGCATTTTTGCTCTAAGTTCCCATAATTTTGAAGCATAAGTATATAAATCGTACATGTAATAGACCCTTATATATTTCCATTTAAATTGCTTTCTTAACTCTTCCATGTAAAAATGTGTCATACTTGGACATTGATCACTTTCTCATATCTTGTCTCCTCCAGAACAAGTCTGCTGCTGCTGGTCAAATTGACCTGGATATCCAACTTTTATTACCCACGTAATTTAGAAGTCTTCTCAAAATAGCAATGTTTGTCACCCACCAGGACTCGAGCAAGAACACAAAGTCACAGATGCCACCCAGACAATGTGGCATGACTAGGAACTGAAGAGATTCCTGGGTGAGTGACTGAGATTGTCTATCACCTCTCCCCGGACAATTTCAATGGCTAATGTGCCAATACCAATAGCTGCATCTACATAGACACTTTCACGTAGATACAGACATTCAGGTGTGTGTAGTATGCATGCCATTTCAGGACAGTGAGGCCACAGTAATAAGAGCTTGGGTTCCAGAGCCAGATGACTGGGTTTATAACTCATCTATGCCACTTCTCATCAGTGTTACCTCAGGAAATTTACCAAACCTTCTCTTCTTTCATTTCCTCCACCATGAGGACAGAAAAGCTCAGTTGTGAGAAAGAGCGATTAGATAAATGATGCCAGCACGGGACGCACACTAGATCTGGCTGCACTTGCCACTGGCTCCTCTCATAAATTCTCTGTGCGTTGGGCCAGCTGATGGCCATGCCTTTCTTCTTCCTGAGTGTCTTAGCTATCAATTGTTAACTCTCTACAGATGAAATTCCTAATTACTTAATCATTACCTTCTTTTCCCAGCAGAGCTTTGGCATCAGAGAACTTCCTGGTGCAACAGTGTGCAGCCCAGAGATGGGGCACATTCTTTGTCCCATCAATACCTTTAATAAGAATTGCTAAAACTTGTATCATGATACGAAAAATAGCAGGTCAGGTGACACTTCCTGAGTGAGCAGCTTTGAGGTACTTCCTGGGTGAACCTGTATTCCCCAACAGTAACTAAGGGAAAAAGTACTTATAAATAATGTGAATAGACTATGGCTCTGACTGTTGAGCCAGCAGTCCCAACAGGGTCGTGTCCTCTGTCCCTGGGTAAGTACAGTGTCCTTGTGAAAAAATGGAGAGAGCATTGATTGAAGACAGTTGCTAGTAGCTGGGCTTTAGGCTAAGAGCACACTCTGCCTGCTGGTGGCTGTGTGACTTTCACTCTCCATTTGGCACATAAACTTTTCTCCCTTAATGTCTATGACAAGTGAAAAAAGAAAGGTAGGTTGGTTTTTTGGTTGATTGGTTGGTTGGTTGGTTATTTTTTGTAAACATGGATTCCATATTTAATTTATTTTTGTATCCCAGCACTGATCTTAAGGCAGGCACGTGACAGCAGCGTGCTTAGTCCATGCACATGTAGGAAAGTCCAAGCAGGTGTGTCTCGGTGTGGTTGCCTGAAAACTCTGATTCCCTTGTCTGTATACTGCTGGTCACTCAGATGGTCCAGCTTTATGCCCATCTCCAGGTGTGCAAAAATGTCTTGGACTTGGCTTATAAAAAGCATGTTGTCTATATACTTGAAAACGAAGGTCAAACTTGACAGGAAGATACAAACCCAACTAACTTCCTCTACTTTTTTTACCCAACAACACCAAGTACTTAAATGGATGGTGCATCTCTAGAGCTAAGACCTTAAAGTAAAAATAGTAAAAACAAGTCTCTTTGCTTGTCATAGTTAAAACAGAACAAATCACTGGGCACAATTTCAAGGATTCTAGAGAAGAATTCCATGCGGAGGGGGCACGGTGGCAAAGACACTGACATAAAGCTACAGCTTGGGAAAATGCCAGGGTCCACTCAGAACCCACCGAGCATTTATCTGGCAATGAAGAGTGATGGTGAAGGCCAAGTTTCAGCTTTGCCACTCAATTAGTAATGGGCGCATTTTCCTAATAAGTCTGGGTCATTTTGCACTTTCTCTTGTAGCTGCTTGTCCACTGAAACTACCGCGCTATGAAAGGCAGAAACTATCAGCAAGGGTGGGAGCACGCACTCCCCGTATCAAGATTTTGACACAAATATTTACACTGCATTTTTTTACTTCCATTATTTTGGAAAAAAAAAGATTTTATAGTTTTTTTTTCCTGACATATGCCAAAGCAGGTTTTTACATTTTGCAAGTATGCAAATAGCAAATGGAATAAGAAATTCATGCAGATGCTTTCCCAGATTTTCAAATGCAGAACATCATGTTATGCTGGTTCCAGAAGTTATAATTGCACTTAAAAGTCCTGCCTTGGTGTGGCATTTGGGGACTTTAGGGACTCTGCACACTAATTCATGTCTGACTTTTACAGCTTTGTAATCAGCCCTATTCATAAGAACCAGCTTATAAAAAACACATTTCTTCTCTGGAAGGCAAAGCAGTGATTAATGAGGGCTTCAGGGGCCTCTGGGTGCTCTGGAGCTTGGTAAATAGATGGCACTCTGGCCATACCCTGGAATTTCTGCCACAGTCTTCAACTCCCATCTTGCTTTCTGAGAGCTCTTTCCTGGCGTTCATGTGCAGAAGACTGTGTCTCCTCTGGGGCAGTGCCCATTGTGCAGTACCCCCCTCTCCTCTTCTCTCTCTGGGATCTCTTAGTAATCTACCCCAAGTGGCAAACTTTCAGGAATGCCTCCTTTAGAAGTCTCACAAAATCTGTAAGCTTGTATCATTCCTTTCTTCTTAGGAATAAAGGAAAGCTCTTTATAGAACTGGAAACATTTCCTTTCAAACAAAGGCAATGAAGTACTCCCCAGGGCTGGGCCAACACAATTCATTCCTTGGCCTCCTGAGACCCAAATGGTGAAAGACATGAGTGTCTTCCCTTCAAACCGTTCCAAGAGCTTAGCTCTGGAAGGACATTCCATCCAGAATGTCTGCACACACTGGACAGACAGTAGCTCCAGCTCCTGTGTCATTCTGTTTAATCTAGGACATCTGGCCACCCCATGTGGGAGCCTGTCTTCTGTGTGCCCTCCAGTGCAAGCAGGACGTGTCCTGTGTGTGGGAGTGCTGGCTGCCACGGAAATGAAGCCAATTAGAAAAGACAATAGTGGCAGAGTTGGCTCATGGCTGGCCTTGCTCTGGAAAGTAATTATAGGCAGCCAAATTACCTTCTGTCTG
Organism: Acomys russatus; assembly: GCF_903995435.1. Classification (NCBI taxonomy): domain Eukaryota; kingdom Metazoa; phylum Chordata; class Mammalia; order Rodentia; family Muridae; genus Acomys; species Acomys russatus. The sequence goes on along the minus strand of NC_067139.1, from coordinate 2,847,950 downwards.
TGCAAATAGATATCTTAAGACAGAGAAGCACTCAGCCTAATCCTTTAGATATCATCTTCTGAGTGTTGTTGTTGTTGTTTTTGCTGTTGTTGTTGTTGTTGCTGTTGCTGTTGCTGTTGCTGCTGCTGCTACTCTGGCAGTCCGGGCAATATGCTAACTTACTTAAAATGCACTAAATCAATATTTTTTAGATCTAAGACATATTTCCCTGTTGCCCAGAGCGAGTCCTATACCCCTAGAACCAGCACCAGAAGGTTTTATCCTGGTGACAATGTGAGAAGCCTCAAATCCACCCAACTTGGGGGTGTAGCTGGGGTGGGGGGAGGGGGAGCGTTAAAAGATCACTAACTTGGGAGACAGGAAGAGTGGGCTGTCCTTTCTGCCTACATTGCCTTGTTCTCCAATTTTAAGAAATGCATTTAGCTTCTCACTTCCAGGCTTCTTAGTAGCTGAGACCTGAGAGAAAATTATCAAATTACGTTTACTGGAATGTAAGCTACAAGAAACAAGACAGTAGAGAGAAAGAAGAGGGGCCAGAACATGAACTGTTTGGCATGTAGAAAAGCTTGGATTTTACCCTAGTAGTAGCAGGAGCCATTAAGCCACTTGTGGTGGTTGACATAGGCTATGCATGTCAGCATGTTCAAGGGCTCAGCCATGCTGTCTCTGCCAACAAAATGGCTTCAGTTGCCAACCAAGCACTGATGACTCAAATGTCTATGTATCTACACTGGCTTCTTCCCCACTCTACAGATGAATCTCTGTTTGATTTTATTCTCTTCCAATCCTGTGTCTATTTGATGTTTTCCTCACATTGGTAAATGACAACGCCACATGTTAAGTTTGCAGCCAATAGTCAGTACATCGCTTTTGGCTATTTTTCATCACTACATTTAAGCCATCATAAGGTCTCAACTGAAATATTTCAGTTCATTTTTGTCCATTACTTTCTTTTCTTTTTGAGGTCCAAACAGCTTCCTGTTAGCTCAAAGCTCACATTGTTAGCTCTTTCAATGTTTCTTAATCTTTCTCACTAACGCCTATTCCTGGGATGATTTAGCGTACCTGTAAGTATTCACTGTGTCTGTGGGGAAAAAATATCCTTTTTGTTCAGTGTTAGATTATCAACCCAACCTTTCAGGCAGGGGTAGCAGGATAGCAACAGTTTCACTTTTACCATACACTAGCTGTGCCTGGAAGGAGCTATAGAGACAGCAGTGGAAGGGTTGTGAGCATGGGTAGCCTTCCAAAAACTTCAAGTGTCTCCAGGAGACAGGGAATAGATACTTGATGTTGAACAACTGGATTAGCAAGTTTCACTAGTGTAGAAAAGTCGGGAACCATAAAATGATTAAGTAGCAGAAGAGCTTCTTTTGAAAATGTATTTGAATATCACTATTTCTGCAAGTACTGTCATTTTGTTTCTAAGACTTTAAGTTTAATTCAAATTTATTTTACACACAGTGGGCACCAACATTATGACCAGAGTCTTAGGACATTGAGCTAGAAACTACAATACCAGTGGCTGTGATTTCCTCCTTGCAGAATCTAGGGTAAATTTTAAGTATCTAAGTATTGGTTGAATTCATACATAACGCTGAAGAATTTATTTTTTATTCAACATGAACCATACAAAGATTACATAGCATATAAAAACCACACTCTGTATAGAATGTTAGTTTTCTTTTAAAATAAATTTCTGTAACAGTTTCAAAGAGGTATCCATGGCCCAAGGACAAAATTAAAGACTTAAAAGCATTATCCATATAGAAACTGACATAAATAGTTCAGAAATACTCAAGTCCACTAGTTTTGAAAACCCTCGAGACACATCTGTATAATACCAGTCTTGAACAAGAATGTGCAGCCACATTTCTAAGACAAAATGTTATGGAGAACTTCTTTCTTTATAAGCAAGAAATGAAAGAATAATAAATATTCTTTCTCAAAATAACTTTATCTTTTCTCTATAAGCCTATACTTTGCTCCCCCCAAAAAAGATTTAATTTGGAACTAGGAACTTAGAACAGTGTCAAACACACATCAATAGTGTGACCCTGCATTTGAACCCCATAACCACATACACAAAGAGAGGGAGAGAGGAGAGAGAGAGAGAGACAGAGAGAGAGAGAGAGAGAGAGAGAGAGAGAGAGAGAGAGAGAGAGAGAGAGAGAGAGAGAGAGAGAGGAGAAGACATTTGAAACATAAAAGCCACAACTATTTTGTTTTGAGATCTCTTCTTGGCTTTCTCAGGTACCATCACCTCCACCATGCTAATGAAGTAGCCTCCCCCTTGGCGTACAAGGTGCAATTAGCAGACAAACATAGGCTATCTATTGGAGAGAATACCATTGGGGAAAACTTATTGCCAGAATCATCCAGTGTTCTCCATAGAAGCAAGATGGATGCTCTGTCCCATACTGAAACACTTGGGACACTGAGAGAGTCCAGTTTCAGATTCAAGGGCTACTTCTGAGGGGCAATGGGCATTTGCTTCCCTATGCTCTTCATCTGCTAAAATTTGCACAAAAGTGTAACTGTTCCTTTCTTTAAATAATGGGAAGATGGCTATAATTTATGCAGGAAGAGTTAAAACCTGCCACCAAAAGGCACCTAAATGACTAAGGGTATATAAACTAACCCCAAAACAAACAAATTGATAGCTCCCCAACCACAAGGCACTTTGTGCAGAATTCCTTTGACAGCTTTATTGGATTGTCCTACAAAGATCACAATAGTTAGCCTTGCAATTAACTTTTAAAATTAATTCAGAGCGCTCCACACTTAGAAGCTGGCTTAGTGAGCTAGTACCATGATTTTCTTCTGTTATCACATCTCATTTTACCACTGCCTTTGTTTGGATACCTGCTTTCTGTTTCTCTCTGTTTGTTTTTCTTTTTCTTTTTCCTTCTTCTTCTTCATTTCAAGCACATTGCTTTATCATTATTCTGATGCTTCAATACCAAAACTCTGAGGAAGATTCTAGTGAGCACGTCGCACCAGTGCAAGGATGCTGCTGAGGGGCAGAGGAATTCCTCAGATAAATGCTTATGCCTCTCTTTTGTTTGGGTGCTTTCTCAAGGCAAGCTGCAGAGCCCTTTCGCTAAAAGTACAAGGAAGGGAGATTTGACCTTCCAAAACTGCACTAGATTTCAGGCTTTGTTTGTCAACGGCTAGGGACCTCACCAAAGCAGTGACCTGAGCAACAGAGTGAGCTGGTAAAGGGACAGAGAAGGAGATATTTACACTATCATTGTAGTTCTTTGTCTTTCAGAATTTGGATTAGATATGTGGTATATTGCCCAACAACCATGGGCATCTGACAGTCTCACAGACACAATGGGGTATACTAAGGAGTTTTAGACTCCAAATATGTTCAGTCTGGAAAAATTGCTTATATATATAATATATATGGCATATATATATGTGTGTGTGTGTGTGTGTGTGTGTGTGTGTGTGTTTACAGGAGAATTCTGGGCTAGTATGAACTACCTAATGTCTCATGTAGAAAGTGTCTGGCCATCAAATGACCTTGGCTTTAATTGTACTCAAATGATTCCTTAACATGCATCAATGCCCTCCCCAAAATCTGTATGAAAAAATACATTGTATTGATCAAGGGGCTTTAAAATCCTTGTGTTCAAGACTTGCAGTAAAAGAAACAGGAGCTCTCATTTTTTCTAGTTTCACTTTCAACCTTACAACTTTCCAAAACTGCAGAACTGAAACAATTAGCTGCCCCATATTCATTGTCACCCCACTGCCTAGGCGTCTTCAGTCTTCTGGCGATGCCACAACTGTCTGCTTGTTTGCTATAGCCCCAAATGAGGCTCAACACTGTACAGAAGGACAGAAATCTGAAGGCGCCTTAGAATAACATTTCAGGGCGTCACTGAGGCTTGATCTGTTTCTTTTTAGCCCTGTCCTAGAAACAGCAAGGCTGCCACACATTTAAGGTGGGGTGGGGGTGGGGGATAACATCTAAATTCCTCTTGTATCTCAGAAATCTAAATTAAAACATTGAGGAAGCAGTTACTAGGTTGTTCTGACAAAGATAACAAGGCTGCGAGGATTGGATTTAGAAATGAGCATTGCAGGGCTTTCTCTGTTGTATCCAATCTGGAATGTCACACCCAGACATACAAGTAGTTAGGAGGGACTTAAATAGCCAGACCCTATAAAAGACAAAGAAAAAAAAGTAGCATTGCACATAATTATGGGCTGAAGGACTTGGTACCATTATTGTAGAATGCTGTACCATTTTGTTTCAATTAAGGAACACAAATAAATCACAATTAAAAAAAATAGTTCAATAGGTTTGGAATCACTCTATATAGTCATAGCAAAGCTACCACACTGTTCAAATCGTCTGTGGAGAACCATCATTTTGTAATGACTAACAGAGAACAGGGTCTAGGGGCCTCTTTCCCGATGTTCTGAAAACTACTTTATGAGTTTTATTCTCCCCAGATTCATCCACTGGTTAGAAGGTTGGGGCAGAAGGGACTGGAGGGTCTCAGGGTTTCAGACAGATGCCCAGCAGACACCGGGAGCCCAGGGCTAAGGAGCCCTGCCCATTGTCACTCTGGAGACAAGGGAAAAGATAAGAAAGTCTCAGTGCTAGAGACCTTGTGGCTGTGGTCCAGCCCATATCTGACCATGAGGCCTGGCCTCCACAATCTGAATAGGGGGAGAGAGTCTCCCATGAGGCCGCCGCCACCCTTGCTACTGCCGGAGCATAGCAGGTTAGGTTGTACACAGAGCCTATGGGCATCAGAAAAATCCCTTGCCTACAAAAGAGTTGAGGTGCCTCTTGGAAGCCCTCCATTGCTAGGCAGTGCCTACCTGCCACCTCCTGAGGCTTCCATTACATCAATGTTATTTGGGTTGTGACAAAGCCTGGAGCACTGGTCTGTTTTTACAGACCTTTTTTCCACCACTATTCTTTCTGCCTTTATTCAGGCAGCTGTATTGAGTGGATGAACACATTCCCAGGAAACAGCTCCCTGATAACTCAGGAGCCTTTGAGTCTGCAGGGCACTTCTCTAGTTTTCCTTAACAAAGAACTGAGTGTTGGGATTGCAAATAATATAAGCTGTTTTCCTCTTCACCCTCCTTTAGTCAGATAATTTCCTTTACCTCTACCTCTTTGATTTCTTGTTCCCTTTCTTTTTTTTGAAGGTGTCTGACTCCCCCATTTTCTTCCCTCTACTGTCACTGTAGACACTTCACATGAAATTCTCCTTGTTCACTTTTCCCTTGACCTTCCCATGCTGAGGGTTGAAAATCCCACAGATTTGTTTTACTACTGTGAGCATAAAAAGCAGCACGTTTGCATTTTGAACAGAGCAGAGATTAAGGCACTGGCAGCCTTGAAATAGCTCTTTCTCAACTTCCATTCCCATGCGGTTATCCACATAGAGCTGCTGTTAGCACAGGGCCAGTGTGGTGAAATGTATTTGTTGAGTCTCTTTGGGGCCAAAGCTTTGGCCAACTATCTGATCTACCTGATAGTGGTACTATTTCAGAAATGTGCAGTCAGTAGAGCGGTATCAGTCCTGAGAATTATCAAATACAGCATGATAATGGAAAGTTGAGCTGGCAAAACCGTCACTGTTTTCCCTCCCCTCCTCCCTGCCTTGGAAACCCCATGTAGGAATGGGGAGGCAAGCAGAATTTACACGGTAGGGATTGTTACTTTAGTAGCATGCCCCCCTTCAGTGTGAGAGTCAAGCATCACTAAAGCTATTTTATTCCTATTCTAGACCCAAACATCATGGATCCTCTTTAAGAGTAAGGCTAGAAAGGGTAGCACAGAGCAAGTCAATAGTTGCAGATGGGATAATATATTTTAAAAGTTCTGTTTTTCTTCTATTTCCCTACTTTAAACTTACCTGTTTAAATATACCACGTTAAATCAATATTTGTCTAGAGTACTAAACTCATAACACCCCCACATTAACTCATATTACACACCAACCTTTTTTGGTTATCTTATCTAGGAGAGTTTTGCATTGAGGCAACACTGTGAGAGGCAGATTTAAAAGCTAAAAAGGACACTTCTTGACCCTCCATGTTAGAACAAAGGGCAGAGGACAATTGAATAATAGTCATTATGGGTAGAGGGGAGGTGAAGGAGTAAAGGTGTTAGGACAGGAACTAGAGAGGATCACAAGGGACTAGGCCTTACAATGTGGCTGCCTCTCAGCCTAGTTATGACTGTGGGTGAATACAAATTCTTCCACAAATTCAGAAGCTGGTGGATGTGATGCTCTTCTATAACTTTCCCTCCTGCCTTAAACAGAGAAGCAGCCCCAAAATAACCCACCAAAGGCTCTGAGGTATGGGGCAGGAATATGTACTAGCTTTGATGATGACACCCACTTATAAAATTAGAGGCAGTGAGTTAACCCAGAGGCAGAAAGACTCAAATGGTATATACTCACTTATATCTGCATACTAGCCCAAGGGACATGTCCCACGAAAGCCTTCACTTAGCAGGAAACTGGGACAGAGGGGAGGGCATCCTATTGGGACTCTAAATGAAAGACGCATGGGAGAATAGCAAAATAAAAGGATACAGAGGGTCCTAGAAATCTACAAGTAGAACAATATGATAGGCAGATTTGGGCCCAGGGGTCCCTCTCAAACTAAGGCACCAGCCAAGGACAATACAGGAGGTAAACTTTAAACCCCTTCCCAGATCTAGGCAATGGTCAGAATATTCTCCACAGTTGAGTGGAGAGTGGGATATGACTTTCTCACATACTCCGGTGCCTCACATTTGACCATGTCCCCTGGAGGGGGAGACCCGGTGGCACTCAGAGGAAGGACAGCTGGTAGCCAAGAAGAGACTTGATACCCTATGAGAATATACAGGGGGAGGTAATCCCCCTCAGGAACAGTCATAGGGGAGGGGAATAATGGGAAAATGGGGGGGGGGAGGAATGGGAGGATACAAGGGATGGGATAAACATTGAGATGTAACAAGAATAAATTAATAAAAAAAAATTAGAGGCAGCAAATTCCAAAGCTCAGAATTCCCCTCATCTTGTGATCCCAGGGAAGTTTCACGGTACCTGGGCCTGTCAGCTCATTGCCACATTGGTGAGAATGGGGGAAAGATCAGTGTTGTCCCAGGATAGTAAAGACAAACAGTGGTGGAACATAGAAACAGCAGTGTAGATCACTCCAACTGTGTGAGTCCTGCTCTCGAGGTCATCCTAAGAAGGGAACAGAATAATGACAACAGTCTCATGGGACATATTAGTTAGGCATGGCTGAGAGTTTCACCTATTGCCAACTCAACTGTTCAGAGTCTCAGATACCATATACTTAGGTCCATGTGCACTTGCAAGCTGAAACTTATAACCTCCCAAATGCATGAAGCCAAAACTATACCTCTTAACGCAGGAGCCTTCTTAGGATGAGGGGTCAGAGGGCTTGCTGGAATTTAGCAATTTTGTAATAATGATTCAATGAACTCATCAATATACAACTTCAAGACAAACTTCAACCAGGTGTATGAGCCATCACCACATGTGACACAGGAAGAAGGACCCAGGTAAGTGGATACAACTTTATTTCTCTGGTGATTTGTGCTGAAAGGAAAAGGAATCCATTTACTCAGCAGCAATATTTTTCTTGAAGGTTCAGGTTACCAACTTTTATTTTCACCACAATTTTATAAATTATAATTATATTTAGACGTTATAGATGGATTATTTTGCATTTTAAATTTTTATTGAATCATTCACAAAACAAGAAGTTACTGAAAATTTTACAGTTGTTCATAGCCAGTTGGAGATATAGGATAAGGAGGAAGTACGTTAACATGTTATTTTTAAGTGTTCTCCAGTAAGCAGAGGGAAAAGGGGATCCAATATCTACACTAACAACCACTCAGTTACACAGATAGAAGGTTCTCTGAAAAAGGAGTCACATTCCCAGATCAGCAGGCAGCAGGAGACAGCATGCCCCAGACTGAATTGGGCAAGAGATAACTGAACAGTCATCTGGGTAGCCTGCCCTATAGTTGAGTCTTTGAACTACAAAAGAGAAAGAAAGAAAGAAAGAAAGAAAGAAAGAAAGAAAGAAAGAAAGAAAGAAAGAAAGAAAGAAGGAAGGAAGTGCTAAGGGGTGTGTATATATCCACTAATATATGGTAAAGGTTACAGGCAGGTGCAAATTCTTTCACTCTGAGGTAGCTAGGATGTAGAGGCCAATAGGTCTGTCCGGAGATGAACCTGAAATTGAAGTTTCTACCCTCCCCAACACACCCCTCCTCTGCATTTACATCTCCCAATAGCATAGCAGTAAAGAAAAACGGCTAAGAGCCACTTGCTCTGAGTGTATGGAATCACGGGCGTGATCTTCATTATCTTACATTTGAAAGCCTCATTTGCACTGCATAGGATACTTTCATATCGGGATAGAGATGTCGGTGGTTAGTGAAGCCTCAACATAGTGCCTGGCTGAGTGACAAGGTGCTTGTCCCAAGGTACGTGTGCCAACAGCAGGGAACAACACCTAACGGAAGACGTTGGCTGGCTCCTCACAGGCCTATGCCCTGCCAGAAAAGAAGCCGGTTTTTGGCTGATTCGACACTAAAGATGTATTGTCTCTTTGGATTGGGGAAGATACATACTCACTATATTCAACATTCAAGAAACAGGAAATATACCTGCTTTCACCAAAACATTCGTGGCATGATGACATCGGAGAACTTGCTGGAACTTAGAAATTGGGTAATGATGAATCAATGAATCGATACATTAAAAACTTGAGCTGAAGACATACTGCCTGGTTGTGTGTTCAGCCTGGCCTCAGGACAGTACAAAAGGAACACAAACTAAGCATGGGTCACAAGGTGTTCCCACTCTCAGTGAGGATAAACACACAGCCCCACCACACATGCATCATGGAAAATGACGGGACAGGAAACACTTAAGAAAATTTCAAGCAAAATCCTTTCTATTTATTCCTTTATTTATTTGTTGTATTTTTCTTGGTGTTCTAAGTGTTGGAAAACTGCCCCCAGCTGACGAACAGGTTATGTTCAATTACCAAATTGTATAAGCAAAATATTATTAACATTTCAGAAAAGGAAAGTCTACTTTCTATGGAGGTGGATTCTTACAAATGAGCAAGCCTCCAGGGACGGGCAAAGGAAAAGAAAGTGCATGGCCTGAGAGTCAGAAAAGGCTGGCTTTAAGTCTCAGTTCCACTAGTCACCAGCTGTCCATTTGTTGTCAAACCAAGAACCTGAAAGTCCTTCCTTAGAGCTATGAGGAAGTCATCCATTTGATAACTGAGAGAATTTGAGGATAGTTGCAGCCCTTTCAATTCAAGTCCTAACTTCAGTGCCAGGCCATGGGCACCAGACAAGCCCCAAAGCTCTCTGCACTTCTTTTCTTCTGCAGATCACAAGGAGCTTTGCACCACATGGTTTGTTGTTGTTGTTGTTACCATTGTTACGAGGAGTTTCCAGTGCCTGGGAGGAAAGCATGAGGCAGGCACACCCAAAAATCAAAGGTTGTGAAAGAAGTTAATAAAATCAGTATTATAGGAGGTATTGAGGCGAGGGTGGAAAAAAGGGTTATTGTTCAAAGAACAAGAAGTCAGGCTGAATTCAAGGACCATCCTTAGTTCCAACATGTCCATCGAACTCAGAACCTCTCAAGATGTCTCAGGAGTGGAGTAGTGATTAAGTTGACAAAGGAGGGGGTAGGTAAAGGGCTATTGCTGTGTAGTTTGGAAAACATAAAACTGAATCCTATTAATATAAAATTACCATGTGATATGTGATCACTGCCCACATAATTGTCTCTTTATAGCTGCATAGGACAGGGCCTTAACATCCAACGATAAGTGGCAGATAGTCTGTGTGTCATTGAGATCTTAGACCAGATGTTCAATTTAAGACTAGGAGCAGTTGTCCCCTAAGATCCCTGTTTGTTTGGAAACTCTTACTGTTATCACTATAGACATAACATTCATGATAATAACCACTGTTTTTTTCTCTAAGGATAATTGATACAGATCAATACAAAGTATATTCCATTTAATATCTCTATAATGTGAGCTTAATGCAGAAAACACATTTATACAGTGTTGTTTGCCCTTATGAGTACTGCTTTAATGTGGTTTTAAAAGAAAAACAATACAAAATATGAACAAGAACTCTAACCCCTATTTTAGGACTTCATTTCCTGCCATTCTATGTTTTGCCTGTCCTAGGTTAATGCACAGCTTCTAGTCGTGTGATGTCACCAAAAGTGCACGATGCCAGTGGTTCTACCACGTGGGGCAGATTCTCAAAATGGGAGTCAGTGATATCCATGATATGTATTTCTAATCCTGGTAACTGTTGACAACTGTCTTCCAAAAGCAGCTATTCTCCTTAGCTGTGCTATCTGCTGCAGTTTTCATTGATGTCAGCTGGCAGTCTTTCTACAGTGGTGAGAATGCTGTGGTGGTCTCCATATGAGAATGTCTCCCACAGGCACATGTATTTGTTTTCAAATTTTAATTTAATATAATTTATTCAGATTACATTCCAAATGTTATCCCTTGCTTGTATCTTCCTTTTCTTACCCTCCCTCCCTTTTCTGCCCTATTCCCCTCTCCTAGACCTCTCACAGAAGCGGACCTGCTCCCCTACCATATGACCACAGCCTATCAGGTCTCATCCAGATAGCCTGCTTCCCCTTCCTTTGTGTGCCCACTGGGCCTCCCCACCAAGGGGAAGTGATCAAATTGTCGGCACCAGAGTTCATGTCAGAGGCAGTCCCTGCTCTCCACACAACCCTGGAGAATGAGCTGTCCACTGTCTAGATCTGAACAGAGCTTCTAGGTTTACAGTATGCATTGCCCTCGGTTGGTGCACCAGTTTGTGCAGGTCTCCCTGGGTCCAGATCCACTAGCCTTGACTGTTTCTTTGTGGGGCTCTGGAACCCTCTGGGTCTTTCCTTGCCCCCATTCTCTCATACCGCTCTCACTGCCACTTCATCCCCCTTTGGTTGCGCTGTTTAGGGAGATCTAGGAGGTGTGGTCCTGCATTTCACTGAGGACAGACTTTAAGGTTTCAAAGCCTCATGTCATGTCATGCCTGGTTCTCCCCCTTTCTCCCTCTTTCTCTTCTCTCTTCATTGTGCTTGTGGTTCAAGATGTTACTTCTCGGCATCCTGCTTTGGCTTCCATGACTGCCTGCTTCCCCTGTCACCCAAAACCTCTGGAACCACAAACCTAAATAAACCTAAATAAACTCCTCTATAAGTCTTTGAGAAAATTCTGTGGTCACCTAACAAAACCAAAAGTTTCTATAGCATTCCATCTTCTTAAAAAAAAAAAGACATAAAGAAATTCTCAAATATTAACACAAGTACATATGACAACAATGTTAGAGAAACAGGCCTTAAAATGAAGCCTGTGCAGGAACGGAAAGACAAAGTAGGATGTTTTGATGCAGAATAACAGAACTGCAGGCAAAAGATAGCCAGATAAGCCCATGATGTGCCGTGAAGAGCAACAGCAGCCAAATGATGCACACCTCACTGGTGGGATATTAATGGGGTTTTAAAAAATATTATAAAGTGCTATATATTATGTGGTTATTACTAAACCACAATTAGAAAGATATATCTTTATGCATGAATACATGTGCACACCTGTGTAAATATTACAGAGACTAAAGGTCCAGGTCTAGAAGTCATGGCCGCACTTCCCCGCCAGACAGGTTGCCAGCTATGGCTATGGTTCAAGGGGGTGGGATCATAGGAAGGGCTAGGTGAACTGGCATTACAGTACTAGATTGTGCCATTAGAAAGAGACAAAACATGGACAGTTTTTATGTTGGGTGTGTTGATATTAGTACATGTTATTTTGTCCTCTTTATACTTCCTATTCTAAAATTTTATTAAAGAGAGATATGAGTGAGACCTTGCATTTCAGTTGAGCTAAATACTGATTACTGCAACACAGCCTACCCAACATTTCTGTTCTCCTACCCATTCTATCTTTTCCTTCCTCTTTTCCTTTCTCCCTTCTTCCCTCCCTCTCTCCCTCACTCCCTTCCTATCTTCTTTCCTTTTCCCTTCCTGCTCTATGGTTAAAAGATTGTTAAAATTTCAAAGAACAAATTAAGTTGCCCATTGTAAGACACGCTAGAATCCAAATATTCAATTTTTCATTTTCTTATCTTCCTATTGATCATTGTACTTTAGAGTAAAGTAAGGTGGGTTACTAATGAAACAGTAGAATCTGAACAACAGCAACAAGACACACACACATATCTTGGATCAAAATCTGACATCATTTTCCACATTATATTTTAAGGAATGGAAACTCCTTAATGGATTCTTTGTGCAAGGAAAATGATAAGTATAGAATATTCTGCTTCGAACTACTGACTCTCTGATATTTTGTTTCTGGAATCCCTGAAAATGACAATGATCACAGAATATAAATTAATAGTTAGACCCAGAGAAAGAACTCAAATGCTATGGCTGTGTTTTGAATGTAATTCAAAGGTGTTGTTAAAGTCTTGGTGCTCAGGATGGTACAATTGAGAGGAACCTTTAAAAGGTGGAACCTATAGAAAAGTCCTTAGATAATTGGGGGCATTCTCTTGAAGGGGATTGTAGGACTCTATTTCCTTTTTTTCTCTCTTACTTACTGACTGTGAGGGCTGTTTTGTTTGGATGCCTATACTACCATGTGTTTTCTTGGCATGGGCCCAAAGCAATGGACCCAATTAATCATGGACCATAAAATGGACCAAAAAATCCCTTTTCCTTCACAAGTTGATAATATCAGGTAATTTGTTATAGCCATAGAATGCTAGCTAGCACAGCAGCTGTGCCTGATCCAAGCATCAGTTCTTAGCTCTGTACCAGTCACAGTAAGAGCCATCCCCTTGTCCACATCAAAAGCTCACATTCTGCATCCCACACGAAGCATTTGAGAGACAACCCTATGTTTTCTTCCTCCTGAGAGCTCCCTTCGTCCACTTTCTCTTGAGACTTTGTAACCAAGGGAACAAGGGGTGACAGTTGCGTTTAGTTTTGTTTTATTTCCTTTGTTTTTCCTGTTCCTGATCCAGGGGATTTGGGCAAAGTTAGGTTGCTTTTCTCTGAAAAACCACAAAGAATACCAAAATAAGCCTGGATCAGGGCATCTCAGTCTGGCCTCCCCTGCTCCCTCCTCTGTAGAGCCAGGCAGTCTCTAGTACTGCAGGAAGGTATGGCCATGCCCAGGCCTGGTCCATGCTCCAAGCCAAGAAGTAACCAGCAGCAGCTGCCAGAGCCCTAGGGAGAGGGCAGGGCTGCAGATGTTCATATCCCACAGCTGCACGGTGGGGTAAGAGGGCTCCCGCCCAGCCAGGCCAGAGGCCTACTTAGCACTGAGCGGTTTCCTAGCTGCAAAGTGCCCTGCCTGGCTGCCACAGATGAGTGGCAAGACAAGTGGTTTTTGGAAGGAATGCAGGACAAGATGATGTGTCCTCATGAGGATGTTATCACTGTGTGTACCCTGGTTCTTCTTCAGGGAAGGGGTGTCCTGTAAGAACCTGTTAGATTCTGGGGTATCAGCAGAGGACATGTGGCTTGAGACAGCAACACAAAGCTTCACTTGCTGTGGCTATGATGCCTCTGTGCTTCTTCTTTCGAACCATGTTATTGCTGCAGGTTACTTACTGCACCCTCCCGAGTGTGGAGTCTTGCCTTCTCATCCTAGCATAATGATTCACTCAGCATGTAAGGAAGTAGGACTTGGGACAAATCAACATCAATTGGGTTCATTCTAAGTGTAGATGTTTTTACATGGACAGAATTGAAGTAACCTTCAACTTTATCTCAGGACAGATACAATATGTCATTGAAAGTGGGGACTGACTTTGACACGAACTCTGGTGTCCCATATTTGACCACATCCCCTGGATGGGGAGACCTGGTGGCACTCAGAGGAAGGATAGCAGGCTACCAAGAAGAGACTTGATACTCTATGAGCACATACAGGGGGAGGAGGTCCCCCTCAGTCACAGTCATAGGGGAGGGGAGTAAGGGGAAATGGGAGGGAGGGAGGAATGGGAGGATACAAGGGATGGGATAACAATTGAGATGTAATATGAATAAATTAATAAAATATATTAAAAAATAAAACTAGGCTTGAATTCTTTTATTGCCAATGGAAAGTAGGGCTTCATAGAGGCAGAAGGACCAAAAATGATAGATAACTCCTTGCTCTGATTGAAATACTTCTCCCTGTTGGGTGGAGGGAGATTCTTAAGGCTTAGGAAGTTCACATGAATCTTGCCAGACGCATGAGCCCCTTTCTGAGGTTACAAAAGCAGTGAATGATGGCTGAGAGGGCAGAGCTTCTTCAGTGGATATGTTCACATTCACAGAATATACAGAGGGGTGAGGACTCCAGGCTTATAGCTCACGTGACTATTACCCTGTGTCTGGTTGGGTTTTGGTTTTTGGTCTCTCTCTCCTCTCCCTCCCTTCTCTCTCTCTCTCTCTCTCTCTCTCTCTCTCTCTCTCTCTCTCTCTCTCTCTCTCTCTCTCTCTCTCTCTCTTTCTCTCTCTCTGTGTGATGTGCCACCTGACTGTGCTCCTACAAACATTTTCTGCGAACTCTTTTTTTAAATAGCACATTACTTTTTATATATACATTTTTATATATACATTTATATTATTACACATATATACAATATATTACCTATAGCAGGAAAAACCATGACACATCCAGGAATTATATAAATGTTACATTCTTAGTGTTTTGGCTATTTGTATTTGACAACCTTGAAGAAGACATATTTCCTATCTTGGTGTGTCTAAATTTCTGAATATAAATCAATCTCCATCACATCTTGTTATTATCAACTTAGAACACCTATCTAGACCTAAAAACATCTTAACTCCTAAACAAATAAGCTTCATTGTAAAACTGAGCTACCTGGTCTTCAAATCCAACAGAGACTTGAGAAAGAATAAACTTGATTACCTGAGTATGCTGGGAGTGCAGGTTAGTAGCTTTCCAAATGAGAAGATGACAGAGACAGTTTTCTACCTGATAGTCCCACAAAACTCTCTATAACATTGGAGCATCTTCTTCAGCCTACTGGCCCAATATATCTGACAGACATATTTGTGAGGCAGGAGCTATTGAGGACTTGCTTACCCTGTTTTGGCAGAGTTTGGCCGTCAACTATGTCTGCATCCAAGCTTGCCCTTTTTTAAGACAAAATTCTGTCTATGGTAGAAATGAGGACCTTTTCCTCAGTGGCTAGTTTGCCACATTTGAAGCCATCTCCATAAGGAGATTCTTTGATGCTCATCATCTTCTTTGCAGTAGGCTGGCTGTTGCCAGGAGTTAATCTGTCTCATTGTCAATGAATCTACAAAGTAACAAAAACATTTTAAATGCCATATTCTGCATGTCTCTGGGGTTTTTAAAGACCTTATCTTTCTATAGAGTCATATCTATCTGCTGCACCTAAGATGTATATTCTTGTGATAAAAGTAGGCTAGCAATTGAAATGACCATGATTTAACCCACTAACATTTAATTTGTATAACTTATTTCTCCTAAACAGCTTGCTGTAGCACTCTTTCGTTCACTAAGCTAAACTATGGTAAGATTTTCTTTCAACTGTGTGCTCCATCTGGGATGAATAGATTGTTGTTCACGTGTCCTCAGGAGAAGTAGCAGAAGGTACTACTATAGCCAACAAGTATCAGTAATCATCAGGGAAACGCACATCAAACTCACACTGCCTTCTAACTTCATAGGCACGATGATAACCATCATTAAAAATAGGAAAAAAAGATGACAAGTGTTGGTAAAAACGAGGAGGAAGCAGACCATTATACCCCATTGAAAGTGAAGAAAACTGAGACATCCAGTGTGGAAAACCGTATGGAGGGTAGAGGCACCATATGCTCTGCAATCCTATTGGTAGATGTTTACCACGTGTTGAGCCTTGGATTTCAGAGACATGCCAAGATGCACAAACAATGTCAATATCTGTTAATGGAGCAATGGATGAAGGAAAATGAGGTGCGCAGTGGGGCATATTCATCCTTAAAAAAGGAAATTCTGTCACATGTGACATGGGCAAATCTGAAAGATATTACCCTAAATGAAAAAAGCCAGGGACAGAATAACAAAGCTATATGACTGTTGTGGCAGGTCAAATGAAAATGACCTCCATAGGTCCATAGGGAGTGGCACTATTAGGAGGTGTGGCCATTTTGGAAGAAGTGAGTCACTTGTGGCAGGCTTTGAGGTTTTAAATGATCAAGCCAGGCCCAAGGTCAGTCTCTCTTCCTGCTCTACAATCCAGATGAAGGTCTTTCTCAGCGCCTTCTCCAACACCAACTCTGCATGCATGCCACCATACTTCCTGTCATGAACATAATGGACTAAACCTCCAATGAAATGTTTTTCTTTATAGGAGTTGCCATGGTCATGGTGAGTCCTCACAGCAACAGAATCCCCAACTAAGACAACTGTACTCACAGGAAGAATCTAAAACAGGCAAATTGATGGAAGTAGACAGAACACTGGTTGCTGCAGGCTTGAAGGAGGGGAATGTGGAGAGTTGCTGTTCAAAGTATTAAGTTGCAGCTTCAGAAGATGAGTAGAGCCTGGGAGCTGCTGTTTCACACCATGCCCATGGTAATAAGACCATTAGGACTCCAAGGATGTGATAGCTACTTCATCAATTCATTCTTGACTCTGAAGACAATATAATGAATTCATTAACTTATTCAACAAGTGCTTATCAAGCATCAGTATGCTCTCTATACTCTATAAGACCAGCAGAACTGGGATTCTGAAAGACAACTTGAGCAGAGATCTACTGAGGTAACCAGTGAGGCTACCAATGCACTGAGGGAACCTCACTCCACTTAAAAGGACAAATGGCCATGACAAATCAATCTGTCATGGAGATGCACTGGGAACATGTGTGAAGTCTTAATGAGAAGTCTGCAGAAATGAATGAGAAAGGCAGAGTACCACAGGGCTGAGGGAGCAGCCAGGCCTAAAGCTGTCATGATAAAGTATCACAATTCTGTACCAAGAGAAAAATGAGAGTCTGATGAGGATGGGATCAGGACAAGATGCTATTTATTGTATCTTTAATATAGCATACAGTGGCAGCAATAATTTATGAACTCATGATCCATCAAATGCATTGTCATTTATTTGTTCTCTAATTATGTACTGGGCACTTTCCATGTGCATGGCCACTAGTTAGATAATAAAGATCCCAATCAAATCATTTTTACAGGTCTATTTTTTTAATCTTTCAGATGAACTCCCCTTTGTAGTTTCTTCTAGCTATCATATTTTTTGTCAGGGAGAAAGCTGACATCTACTTTGGTCATCTGTACCCAAGATCTATTTGTTCGGGCATTGTCCCACCAATAGAAACAGAAATCAGCTTCTTGTTCACTAGTATAGACAGCATCAAATGCACCATGTACTTTGCGTTTTGTGACAGAAAATGAACTTGACACACTTGGGAAGAGGGAAGTTCAAGTGAGGAGTTTCTTTATCAAATTGACCTGTGGGCCAGGTTGAAGAATTTTCTTGATTTTTAATTGAAACAGAAGAACAGAGGCCATTGTGGGAAATGGCATTCTCTGACAGGTGGGCCCAGCCTATCTAAGAAAGGCGTCTGTGCAAGCCAGAAGAAGTAAGCTAGTAATATGTGTCAATACATGGAATCTTCTTCATTTCCTGCTCCCCAACTTTGTGCCTCTATCATATGCTCTGGCTTCCCTCAGTGATACACTGTAACCTGAAAACCCAAGTTGTTTTTGATCATGATGTTTATCACAGCAATCCAAAAGAACAAACCATGGCACTCGTGAAGTAAAAGCATGAATACGTTTAATATTGTAGCAGAATTCTGAGGCTTGGGAAGATGAGAATAGAATGTCTGTAAGGACAATGAGGCTTGGAAAATATCCAATGAAGATAAATATTTGAAGTTCAAGGGAGCCTCAGTTGATTTGGGGAGTGTACATACACTAAATTAACAGGCTGTAACCCACTCTGCCTATATGGCCAGGTATAGACAATTTGCTTGCCCCCAAGCTTACTTCAATAGTACTATCCTGTTCTCAAAGATATTTTGAAAGGAAGGAGATACAGGAGGAGAAGAAGGGAGAGAATGCGCCAGGAGAGTACCGACTAGATAACAGAAATGGTAGTTAGTATTCAACTCTTGGTAGCCTCGCTACCATGTGACTTAAAAACACTCCTTTGTTTGCCTAGGTTCTCAATTCCTCTGTGCAGTGAAGCAATAACAAGGTGATTTTCCTATAAATAGCTATGCTTGGGATCTGCTGCACTCCATATATATTTTATGTAACTCTCTCTAATGACAATATATGAAGTGTCAACATACTGATTTCAATGGAAATGCCCCAACAAGTGCTTCATAGTCAAAGTCCTAAGGTAATCATATACCTTGACCATGGTCTTGAATTCCCCAGGAAAGATAGAAAGTATCAAAAAGAGAAACAAAGAAAACTAAATTGAATAGAATATTTGGAAGCATCAAGCTATCTTTATCATCACAGGGTTGGACTTGCCAGAAAACACAGCATTTCTCCAATACTTGCAAAACTCGGCACCTACCTTTTGTGAGGGTATGTTATAGTTTATACTACCGTGATGAAACAACATGACCAAAGCAACCTGGGAAGGAATGGTTTATTTTGCTAATTTCCATGTAACAGATTATCATCAAAAGCACTGAGGTCAAGAACTCAAACAAGGCAGGGACCTGGAGGCAGGAGTTGATGCAAAGGCCATGGAGGAGAGCTGCTATTGGATGGCCACCCATGACTTGTTCAGTCCACTTTCTTATAGAACCCAGGACTAGCAGCCCAAAGGTGGCCCCACCCTCAGTGGGCGAGGCCTTCCCACATTAATCACTAATTAAGAAAATGTCCCACAGGCCGGTCTACGGCCTAATCTTATAAAGACATTTTCCCAACTGAGGCCCCTTCCTCCCTGCTGACTCTGGTGTGTCAGATTGATGGAAAACTAGAGAGTCCAGGTAGTCTTACCACTGGGACCATTCATTCATTTACCCTGTATTCATTTCTCTAGAGAGCACTAACTAGGATCCTCAATGATTCATCTTGTTTTCTTTGTTGATTGGTCTTTCTCACAATGCTCTATTAACTTATCCGTCCCCCTCTTTTGTACAGCAGTATAATTGACACAAAATTGCTTATATTCAGGGTGCACATACACTAACTGAAATGAATCTAACTAAGCAATATTTATGATTTCACCTTGTATCTGAGGTTGTACAGTAAAAATATTTAAGATCTCCTGTTTCTTGACAATTGCTACAGTTTGCTTCCTGTGCTTCCTCTATCTCTAGCAAGATGTTATGTTGTGAATGGCTTGGGCAACATCTCCCATTCCCATCCTTAGTTCTAGTAAATGCCCTTCTACAGTTTAAGATAACTTTGACCATTTTGAGCGTCCACCTATAAATGACCCTGGTGATGTTGGTTTTCATGAGTATTGTAAAGAGTTCATGAAGATGAGGTAACATTATTCTCTGATACATAATTGCTGAGCCATTCAAAGTTTCTTTTTCTGTTAGCAGCTTTGTTCTAACTAGTTCTGGATTGCTGAAAGAACATCTATACACATGGGCATCTTCAAGCACTGAAAATAAAAAGGTACCTAGAGTCTTTGCTATAGTTTCTTCTTCATTCTATTTTTAATGCCTGTTTTACATTCCCTTTGCATTTTTTTTTCTCACTAAATATCTTATGGCAATGGGCTCCAATTTTCTGCAAGCCATCTTTGGGTGACTGACTTATCCTTTTTCTTAAGCCTCCTCTCACCCACATAGCAGCAATAGTTCTCAGTAACATCTCACAAGAAAAGAATCTGATAAGGGCCACTCAACCAGCAAAAGTCATTGCGAGTTTCATTTGAAATGAGCATGCTCATCAGGGCTGAGATCCGTTCATGCCTTGTGCAATCAAACTTTGCACTTTATTGAGTTACTAAACGAATTAATCACAACAGAACAGTTGAGGCAACAAAGATGTGTGTACATGCCAGTAAGGGTTCTGCTGATCCCAGAGAAAATGAGGTCCATGTCACAGGACATACAAAGCCATCACAAAGAAAATTCACAATTGTGTTTCCAGTTTAATTGCTCGCGGTTAAAAGGATAACAATAGAAACAAAGTTTTGTTTACACAGAGCATGGAACTTTGTCCTGGGAACTTTTGTTCTCCTAATAATTCCCAGCAATGTGAACACTGAGTGCTGACTGCCTGTGTGGAATTTTAAGAGAAAGAACAAAGAAAGCCAGTGCAGAAGTTAAGAAATGTTCCCAATGTCAGAGATTGGTAAAGATTTCCTCTTTGTAACATCAAATGGAGAAAAGCTGTAAGTGCACATGTGAGGAAACTCAGTAACTGCTACCTCTGCCAACATTCTTTACCTGAAGCTCATATATTCATCCCTCCTGGTGGCCCAGGAAAATAGCCTCTTATTCCGCTGCAAGGGAACACTATCCTGCAGAAGAAAAGTGTCTTCTGGGAAACCCCTTCACAGAAGAGTGAAGGGTGTCACCCATTTGGGAAGAGGATATTACAGATCGGCTGAGTTTTTGACTTCTGTCCACACAGCTATGTCAATGGCATCATCCAGACACACTGCTCTTACCACACAAGTGCAAAGTGAGAACTGCTCTTCAGAAAAGTCAGCAGGTGACTAGCCAGAGATGTCCCACGGAAAAGCCATGGCTGCCTCTTCTCATTTTCATCTTGACCCCTTTTCCTTCTACACATGCTTTGGAGAGGGGATGTGAAACTTTATCCTCTCTGAAATGCTATTGGTTTCTGAGCGTATTGTATGTCTTCTTGTTCTCTTATGGCTTCTCATGAAGTCGGGATTACTCTTCCCATGCCCAGCAGTCCTCACTTGTCATTTAATTCTTTGTATGCTTGGTTCTTCCACCAGCAACTGCACACATTTCTGCCCTCCCAGTGACTCAAAACAGCATTCACTAGCCACTGTGACACAGAGTGTGTCCTTGCTGCTGCTGACAGAGAATCACATCTCCCTGTGTCCTGTGCACTCCACATCCCCTTCCATTATTCAGCGAAGGATTTCAAGGCAAAGCTAGGGACAGGAGATTCAGAAAAAGAAGTGCAAAAGAATATTAAGATCAGCCAGAAATAAGCTCATTTTTTTTATTAAAACTAGAGAAATACAAAAAAACAAAGAAACAACCAAATAGCAACAACAACAAAAACAAGGAGCCTGGCAACAACGACCTCAGATGTTTGCAGAGCGTAAAATGCTGTATATGATAACTTGCCTTGTCTAGTGCAAGCCTGTTAGAAAATGTTTGCTCCCCTCCTCCTCCTTAATGCCAATCCCTGAATTTGACAGAAAGAATGTCGTTAGCTGTTGTTTCTTACAGCAGTTCCCCTTCCTCTACCTCCTGTATGTCCTCATGCCACACACCCACGTCCTGGTTTTCTCTTCCTATATTCTGTGTGCTACAGTGGCTCCCAGCAGCTCTCTAGCACCCACTTCCTCTGTGCCCTGCCTATACCTTCTGTGTACAAAATGAAACAAAATGACCCAAAGCGAGTGGTTCTTATATGGCAGAAAGCACTGGCAGGCCTGGCCTGGGCCAGTAACGCTTCCAATATATCTTCCTTTATGTGCAGGGATCAGATGCTCCCAGAAAAACAACTTTAACCAATGCTACTCACCACCCAGATCCCTGACTTATGTGAGGCCCACTTCTACTGCTTTAAAGATGCATACCAGGTATGACCCTACCACCGTGAGAGGCCTGCTCTCCTTATCCACAACTAGGGTAGGAAAAGAAACTGCGGCAAGTAGACAAAGGTGTTCAAATACAAATAGTGAGGCTAGAGCTCAAGCAGTCTGTCTTGAGCACATCCAACGAACATCTTAAAGAAGGTAGCAGTAGCTTAATTGTAATGAGATCCTGGGGAATCCGGGGAAAACTTCTACTCTGGGGAAAAGAAGGTGGTGCCAGCAGTGGGCAGCCACAGGCCTCAGCTGGGTGGAGGAGCACCACTGCACTTGACATTTGGGTATTTGGTATTTGCCTTGAGGCTGATCCAGGATTTTGCTTCTCCAGATCCTCACAGTGCAAAGCAGGGGCTGGGAAGGAGACACTTAAAAGGACATGAATATGTGGCTGTGTGAGTGACAGAGTCGTAAGTGTCCTGTGTGTAAAGTGGTGTGTACTCATGTGTGTGTGTGTGTATGTGTGTGTGTGTGTGTGTGTGTATGTGTGTGTGTGTGTGTGTGTGTGTGTGTGTGAGAGAGAGAGAGAGAGAGAGAGAGAGAGAGAGAGAGAGAGAGAGAGAGAGAGACTGTTGTGTGCATATACCTTAATTTAATTATAGAAGTATTAACCATTGAGATGTAACAAGAATAAATTAATAAAAAAAATAAGGCACAAAAAAAAAGAAAGTGAAAAAAAATAATTATAGAAGTATACAATCACTCCTATGAGCCCACCCTCTCTGGACATGATTTACACAAATAAGAATTTAAGGATTATGTTTATTTCTCTGATGTAAGGAAGAATTAATACTTAGGACAGTAAGAATTTCTTTGTATCTGTGAGATTTAACTGTATAAGACAATTGGTCATGAACTTTATGTAACTCAATTTTAGAAGAAAACATGAAGTTAGCAAGCAAGAATAACCTCTACCCTTCAGCACTGACTAGGAAGAATATAAGGGTTGGGCTATTGTCTCTTCTGTCTGGATAGAAAATGCTACAGATATCTCCTCCTTTCCCCCACCCCCTTATTTGATATCAGAGAAGATGGATGCCTTATAAATAAAGTGTCCACACAAAACAAAACATCATAGTACAAACTAAAAGTTCCATTGAGATCCATATGGGCCAGTATTAGTAATCACAGCAGGATACCACATCATCAAGGACAGTCCCAAGGAAGTACACCACTGTTACCAGACTTATGGAAAACGTTTCAGAAAGACCATGGCGACTCACATCCAAAGATTCTTCAAAGCTCCCTAGAGACAACTGGCATTGGAAATGAAGACCAGAGAGGAAACAAGCTGACTTGGCTTCCTTAAGAGCTGAGCAGTGGCAGCGAACTGGGAGAGTTCAGAGCAGGTCTCTTCTGTGTTTCAGAGTTCCTTACAATATAATAACTCATGTTCTTGCACGCCTCACATCTGGTTACACTTACCCTCTCAGTGACTCACATGACACATGGGGTTGGAAGAGAAAGATATTGAGAAAGCAAGATTATCTACTCAGGACAGCGAGTTCTAGTAATCCTCCTCACTCAGTTAAAGCCAGCGGAACCTCCACAAGTCCTCCAGGACTTCACACCACAGATTCTCACAGCTGGAGGGCCCAGCACAGCAATAGCCTAGGACACATCTCCAGAACAGGAAGTACAGCAATGCGTCACCAACAGAGGTGTTGCTACCTAGGTACTCTCTTCTCTAGCACCTTCTGCATTCTGCAGATGCTTCAAGCCAGCGTCCTTCACTGAAAAGAGTTGGGAATACACTGCTCCTTGCAGAAAGCTTGTGGTCAGGTGGGGGAGCTGGAGAAGAGGGTAAACAGCACGGAGATGCAGAAGGGAGAACACTCAGCAATGTGGCTCCCAACATGTGGACGTAAGGTGTGAAACAGCCACAAGGACGTATTCCATTCTATATGCGCCGACAGTTAGCAAAGAGAAACAGAGCCAACAAAGGAGAATGCAATTTTAAAATACGTCACATAGATTCTGTGCGTAGTTCAGTAGAGGTGTATAGAATGCACAAAGCTCTAAAATTCAAACAGTTACAGTTTAAAAATAACACGAAGCATAGTCTGAACAATTACAAGTAATAAAGAAGCCACTTCCTCAGTCAACATCACTGCTAGCACACTAAGGATTTGTAAAAATAAAGGGCTAAGGTGCTGAGAAATGCCTCAGTACCCAGCACCCACATAAAGAACTAAGTATGGCAGCAAATGCTTGTAGTCTCAGAGCTACAAAGACAGAGATAGGGGGACTTGGGACATCATTGGCCAAAAAGTCTAGTCAACTGATAAGCCCCAGGCTTAGCAAGAGACCCTGCCTCAAAAAATAAGATGGAGAGTGGCTAAGGACAGACACATGCGGTTGAGCCCTGATCCTCACATTGACAGACACACATGCAAGTGCATTTGCAAATGGCTATGTATATACATGAACACAAAAGGAGTAGCTGATTTTGAAGAAGGGATGTCTCTCAGAGCAACATCGGACATAGGAATATCTTATTTATTTTGTGTTCATTACTCTTTTATGTTATGTTTTTAAGATATGCATGTTTATTATATAAATAGATATCCTGGTCTATTTGTGTGTTTCTATAAAATTTAGAAACAGATTAAGGACCTCCACCAATATTTTAAAATAAACCATACTTTTAATGCTAAATCCTTACTTGTTCCAGATTTTCCTGATATGTGCATGGCATGTGTGGAGAGGCCGTTCTATTACTTTGGATTCACAGTTCCATCTCTGTTGTCTGTGGTCATTGCCCTCATCTGTCTGTCTTTGCCTCTGCAGATCTACAAACGTCCACTAATGTGGGTGCTGGGACTTCAACTGTTGTACACGCCTGAAAAATGCAGTAGGAGCTTTACCTTAGTTTTCTAAGAACACTGACGTGTCATTTCTAGTTGAGCAAACCAAAATTTGGGACCTTTACCTCTTCACTCTGCCGGTGAGTTTTCCTTCTCTGTGCTGACTCACCCAGTCACGGAATCCTCCTAGTCCTTCTCCTGGTAACTTAGCTGTTTCCTCCCCTTCATTCTGTGATGGCCGCTGTGCTCCTGTTGGAAGCACCATAGCCTCGTAAACAAGGGCAGGGCTTGCTAACTAACTAGGCTTCTTGCTTTCTCCTTAAACCTTCTCCCCACACAGCCACAGGGACATAATTGTAACAATTACCAATGTACTTAGGATCTTGTGGCTACTGTTGCATCAAACATAACCACCCTGTAAAGTGGCATGTAACATCCTTCCTGACTGGGCTCTGCTTGGCCCCCATGCCACCCTGTCTTCTCATTCTCTAGCCCGAAGCTAGCCTCCTGTATTAAGGGGCAGCCATACGTATCATTCCTTTTCTCCTGATATTGAACGCATCGTTCCCCACTCGGATACACTTTGTCATCACTTCACCATCCCTACTGTGAAGCACTCTGAAGATGCAGCGCTGGTCCCCTCCTTCCTGATGCTGCCTAGCCTTGCAAGGAGATTGGTGGTGACAGGTAAGAAGTAGCCAACTGTGTTAGTTATATCACCCCCTATATGGGGACAAAGTTGACTCAGAATGGTATGTGTCCTAAGATATCCTAGCAGTTTCTAAAGAAAAAATATGTAACTATATGGGCTAACTTCCTGTCCTAACAGATGAGAGGTACAAGACAGTAGCAATGGCAGCCAGTTTCTGAGAGATGCTGGTTCTCAGCACCTGCATTCTCCCTGGTACAGTTTCCTACCCCTCACTGTATAGTGTGACTGTCAGAACAAAGCAGTAGAAGCACTCTGGCCAGCTCTCTCTTGGACCTCTTGCTTTGGAAGAGGCCACTTGTTAACTTTTGGAAATCCTCATGCAGTGATCTAGTGAGGTCTCATGCCAAGGCCTGAGCTTCCTTGCACGTGGGCAGGTCACCTTACCATGTGTGTCCTCAGGTCCCGGGCAAGCCTATAGTTAACTGTGACTCTGGCTCATATGCTGAGTGTAGCCTGTGGACAACTAATCCCAGGTCCCACCTAAGCCTATGGAGGGCTGACCCCAGTTCCCACCTAAGCCTATTGACAACTGATCCCAGGTCCTAGCTAAGCCTATCGACAACTAATCCCAGGTCCCACCAAATCCTATGCATGACTGATCTGAGGTCCCACCTAAGCCTATGGATGACTGATCCCAGGTCCCAGCTAAGCCTATGGAGGACTGACCCCAGGTCCCGGCTAATCTGCGAGTAATGAAAGCTTATGATTGATTCAGGTCACCACGACAGTGTAATTATTGAGGAAGTTTTGCTCATGAGGACTGCACCTCAGATCCAAGCCGGAAAACTTTCTATGTTAGGGAGGGATGCATTTTAGGAAAGGGCTGGGGCCTGGATCACTTAATTATTTAGATAGCTTCTGCTTCCCACTCAAATCACTCCATGGTATGGTATTCTAATATAAATATAGCCTTGGTTACTATTTCAGAGGAGAAAATGTAAAAGGAGAAAACAGTATATTATCTGCCAGAGGCTGAGTGGTGCAGGTCAAGATCTCAGACAATGGCTGTCTAGGCTAAGTCTCAGTACATGTTCATAGTGTCACTCTGAGTGAGGTCTGAACCTCCTGTTTGTGATCCCTGGAGGCTGGTGATGTTTCTGTCATTTCATAGCTTAGGAGTCTGGGTCATTGAAAGGCCATGGAGTCCAAAGGCAACCCATGGAGTTCGAACTCATGCTCAGCAGCCCCACATAGGGACAGTTTTCTGCTCCACACTGGGAATGACCACATCGTGCTATCCTGAGCACTGGGCAGGCTCACACATCTTAATACTTAACCTCTGCCAGGGTCATGGTAAGCATATACTTACGGCGGTGTTCTACTAGTATGTCCTACTGGAGTTCGTCTCCATTCCTGATAGCCCTGGGGGGTTCATAGGGATCTCTGAGAGTTGGCTAAAGGCTTGCTGTTGTACATGGTTCCAAAAGACAAGGCCAAATACAACGAGGGCATGAGTAGAGACAAGGCTTCACTGCCTTCTCCACGCATCCTTTCTGCTGCAGCAGTTCATGTTTCTGTCTTTGGAAGTGTCTCTGAGAATATTTTCCACAAGAGCATGTCCCTTATGTGACCCCAATCCATAACAGGAGTGCATTCTGTATTGGCTCTGAGAGAAGGAAGATAAAGTAGAGATGAAAGAATCTACTTTATGCCAATCAACACTAGAAAGCAAAATACTGAGTCCCCTACATTAGACAGAGACAGTAAATAAGAGTGACTTTCAAGATGCACAGCAGTGTTGATAACCGACCAAGCCAAAAAAAAAAAAAAAAAAAAAAAATGTTTCACCATATCTTCAGAAACTTTTTCAATATTTTTACCCCAACATTTGTTTTCCACTGATTTTATTCCTACTGATTTATTGGCGTGTTATGGTAAGAAGTTCTAGATTTGACACTCTGAAAACTAGATGTGCATTCTAAATGTTCGCATTATGTTGCTTGTTATAGATGGTGTCATGAATCACCTTCTGCTTCCGCTGGGGTGCCTCGTGCACAGGCAGAAGGATGCAAGCTGGGTGCTTGCATCAATGGGGAAGATTCCAGGACCAGCAGAGCCACACAGAGTCTGGGAGTCCCTCCTTAGCCTCCTTTGCTTGGAGCACCTCATCATTTGCCTGTGATATTGGGGCACTGTTAATTGCAAGTTACCAAGGCAAAATGGGAGCTAAAAAGATACCACAGATGATTTAGAGCATTAGAAACAGTCATGAAGAATGGCAGAAATCTCCCCTCTGAAGTTTTAGACTTGTCACATGGTGTAATCCAGGAATGAGTGGCAGTTACAAAAAGTTATATGGCTTAACTGTCATTTTACCCATCACTGTTTCTTAGCAAAAGACCTCAATCATCACCCCACACAAAAGATGGCTTTGGAATTTCCAGCCTTAGACTGCCTGTGAAAATTGCTTACTTTTCTTTCCCTTTCTTTGTATGTCAAAACTCACAGATTCCATAGATACTCAGGACAGAATACTTGAACTGCATAAATAATTTTACACAACTGAGACTTTGAAATAAATAGAAGAAAAAAACCAAGAAGATCCTCTCTCCTGCTACTGTACTCACAGTCTCTGCTAAACTGTTTCATGTAATTCTAGGGGTCCAATTAGTTTAAATCCTGTCCACACTGGAGATACTACAGGGTACTAAATGATTACATCATAAAATGAAGAAATGCTTAGTTTTAAAATTCTAAAATATGCTGAGAGCCCCTACCCCCATCCACCCACCCTAGCTCATCAATTCACATCAGGACTGAGCACCTCTCTTCTCCTGTGGCCTGTACTCAAGATTATGTCTCAGCCATCCCAGTGCTGCCATTTACTCTGCCTCTTAGAGGAATGAGACAGAATAAGATGGCAGAAGGACACGTTTAATGCAATTCTTGGGATCAAGCTAAAGGTTCCAAACTGCCTTAAAGAGCCTTTCCCTTTAGAATCATCAAACACTAAATGGCAAGGCTTGAGAACCCCGGAACATCCACACAATAGGATGCCTTAAGATATTACATTTTGCTTCTTCGTAAGACAGGACTTGACAAAGAATCTCTCATCTAAATAACCTAGAGGGTCTAAAGATTGGCGGTTTCCAAAATGTTCTTTCTCATAAGCAGGCTACCAAGATGAGACTCAATAGCCTATGACCATATAGTGGGGGAGGAGGTCCCCCTCAGTCTTAGACCTAGGGGAGGGGAATAAGGTGAAAGTGAGAGGGAGGGAGGAATGGGAGCATACAAGTGGTGGGGTAAAAATTCAGTTGTAATCTGAATAAATTAATAAAATTCAGAAAATGAAAAAATGTTCTTTCTCAATAGGAGGTCTCTGGATCAATATTATTATGCAGATTGTTATATAGCAAAACAAACAAACATTTAAATCACTGGTCTATGCAACTTCCAAAGTTGGAGTTCAGTTATTATGCTTCCTATTATTTTGTATTTTATGACTTATTCTGATATCATTTCCTAAATTTACTTACAAATTTCTTTTTACTTTGACTTTCTATTTATGTGAGATTAAAACAAATTCTTTAAGCTAAATTAACATTCAGGGAATTGCTGAATTAAATTCTAAGCTCCCCAATCTAAAATTTACTGTAGATCACAACACAAATCTTAGGAACAATCTAGGGTGATGACAAAAACAGAATGGACTACTCTTTGTGCTTTTTAAAAAGTTATATAAATTCATAATTCCAATTATTTCTGATTCTAGAAAAAATGAACTTGGAGAAGAAGAAGAAGAAGAAGATAAAGTTGTCTCAAGAAAGTGAACTGAGATGTAGAAAACATAGCTCATAAATTTAACAGAAGCGGGAAGACCTCAAAGCAAGGGTATGAGATTCTGGGTGTGAGATGAGACAATGCACAGATGTCAACCCTATAACCTTAGGTCATCAGTGCTACAGTAGCATCTGAAAGTACAATTTTGTTCATACATAGAGACTGGGATTTAGCTCTTGCTTAGAAAAATTTATCTTCAAGGAAAATTCTCTCTTTGGAGGTCAAATCTAAATCGAATGTACATTTTCACATTTTTGTACAAGAATACATCTTATTTCTGAGAGTTCTGTTTTCCTGGTATTCCATTTCTGACAATATCCCTTTAACCACAGCAGTGTCAGTAAAACAATGAAGATGAACTTGAGAGCTGTTGAAAGGGGCACATAAACACATAGAAAGAATTATCGTCTCTATATGGGGCTATTAGAGCAAACTGCAGATGTGTTGCCTATGACATTTTCTTTTCAATATCAGGGAAACATAAAGGAAATATTGTACAAAGAGCAAATTGACATCTACAGTTTTTGATGCCTTAAAAGGAGATAACTGACCATTTCTTTCCCATTTCTAAAACAATTAATTACTTTTCTAATGAGGAAAAAATAAAATCATCACTACCATTGATTACCAGCAAACTAGGATTAGTGTCATCAGTTAGGAAAGTTGACTTACAAATGATGGGAAATTCTAAGGCTTTCAAGCAGCTGTGTTACAGATGGCCTCAAACAGGAGACAGACGTAAAGACCTGAATCTCAGGAATCCAGGACTGCTAGAATGAGGTTTCCTGAGGAAACAGCAAAAGAGATGGTCCTGATGGGTGTACCCAGCATCACGTGCCGACAGTGAGCAGAAAGACACACACAGTACACATGGTCAGAGTGATCATAGTAGCTGAAAATGTTTTCTTGATTCTGTGGTTTGGTCACAATGGAACCTTCACTCAGAAGATTCTCTAAGTGCCCAAGCTCAGAGCTATTTTAGGATAGGAAAGTATCCTCTATACTCTTGGTCTCTCTGTCTCTGTCTCTTTGTCTCTCTCTCTCCCTCCCTCTCTCCCTTCCTGTCTCCCTCTTCCAGTTTCTGTTGTTTCATTATGTTCTTTTCCCCACAGAATGTCTATTGCTTATCCCATTATGTGGCTTATTTATTTTCTCTGAATATTGCTTGTTTCTTTGGCATTCTATTTCTCAAACTGGACCTCTGTCCCATAAAAGTAATGACTTGTAATTTTCCAATTTTATGAACTTTTCAAGCAGATTCCACATTCAGCTCTGAGGTCTCAAGCCTCATGGAGGAATTGCTTCTAAGACCAACCTGGATCTGCTCCAAGATACAGCCCTCATTTTGCTAAGGAAAGGCCTGGCTTCCTTTAACCACTCCCAAATTAATCTTTGCAAAACTTTTCTTTCTATACAATAGATGGTGCCTTAGTCGTGGCATTGTCACTAAATGCTGCTGTTAAGATGAATTGTGTTATCTGTATGTTTTCCGTCTTCGGTGAGAATGCTTTCATGGAGCATCTATTTGATCTGCACATACGTCATACTCAGAACTTGGCTTGTAAGATATCAATCTCCACTAAAAAAGCTCCTTAAAGCAGTGGCTGACTTGGGACTGAAACCTGGAAAGTACAAAGACTATCTATGTTGTCAAATGTGTGGGTAAGTTAAAAGAGAATTCTAATAGGTTACCAAACAATGAAGACAGCAAGACATTTTGACTCCACAGAACTACTAAAAATAGCAAATGAAAAACTAATGAATATCTCTCAAATAGAAATGAAAGTAGGGTGGCTCTGTAGCAGAGAAGGCAGCAAGACAACATTTCTATCAAATAAAACAAAAATAACCAGTAGTGAGAGAAATCAAAACTGAGAATCACCTATAGGAGACAATGAGCTAGTATGGTCTTGAAGCTAATGCATTTAGGAAACTAGAGACTTTATGGAAAACAGTAAGAAACAAATTAAATATATAATGTATATTCTCAGTCATGGAATTAAATGTAAGTAGGTTGATATTTTTATTAAAATGTATATAGTCAAGAAAAAAGGGAGAGAGGGAGAGATGAGGAGGGAGGGTGGGAGAGTAGGAGGGAAAGAGGGACAGAGGGAGGGAGAAAGGGGAGGAGATTGATTTTATGCTATATTAAGGGATGTTTCCTAAAGCTCGTGTGTTGAAGGCCTGGGTTGATGGGTGACTAAAAGGTAATGGAAATTTAGAGGGTAAAACCCAATTGATAAGAATAGGTTCTGTAGGTCAGTGCCCCCAGAGCTGTGTATTGCAGTCCCCCACCACCCATCCTGCCTCCTGCCTGCCAAGTAGTGAGTACTTGTGCCCCACATGCGCTCTCCTCATGATGGTCTGCATTGCCCTGAATGAGCCCAGAGCAACAAGCCCAGGGGACTATCCACTTAAATCTCTGAAATTATAAACCAAAATAAGCATTTCTTTCTACAAACAAAGGAAAAAACATGATAAATAAACCTACAAAAAAAAAAAAAAAAAGAAAGAAAGAAAGAAAGAAAGGAAAGAAGGAAGAAAGAAAGAAAGAAAGAACATAGAGAGTCTGATACAACAACCTGGTTAATGAAAACAGAGAAAGCAGGAACCAGTTTCCAAACGGTATCATTACTTAGAATACATTTTAACTAGTGAAAACTCACAAAGAAATTGAAGACAAAGATGTTAGAGGCCTCATTTCCCACATACCATTGTATACATGAACATTCAGTTCACAGCGTTTCACCTAGGAGTCTCTGGGAAGAGGTGATATGCTACCACTGTGTTTAGTGATCAGACTGCACTGATGCTTGTGAAACTGGAGACTCTGCACTAACTTTCTCACATTGCAAAACTGGCCTCTTTTCACAAGCTAAGAAAAAAGACACACAAAGAAAGAGATTGATAGAGACAGAAACACAAAGATAATCTCCCAATATCACCCACTAACCCATCAGAAGCTAAAAGGCAGGACTTATGTTGCCTTTCTAATGTACATCTCTGCCCTAATAGCGTATCAACCTGAGACACAAAGGACAGACAAGATGAAGATGAACTCACCGAGCCACGAAAGGCAATAGAGACTTTAAAAATCTCTCCCCTTTTAGGTGACTCCTGGTTTGGTGTTCCTGATTCTGGTCTTTGTATATATCATGCTGTGAGGGACCAAACTTCAGAGGTTATGCTGTGATCTCTGACTGCTTGCACTCCCAACATCAGCTCTTGTTCCCTATGTTCTGGGAAACACCAAGTAAGAAGTTTCCTTGTAGTGTTACAAAATAAACTAAGGAGGAATGAGAAAGGCTACATTTGCTTACACTGCCTGAGACTGTGCAGTGTCCATATGCACATGGTTTGGGGCCAAGAGAATTGGGGAAGCATGAGAGAGAAGGGGGGGAAGGAGGGAAGGAGGGAGGGACAAAGACAGGGAGAGGGAGGGAGAGAGAGAGAGAGAGAGAGAGAGAGAGAGAGAGAGAGAGAATGTGAGCCTATTAGAATGCCTTAAAACATCTTTGATGAATTCAGTGGCTGTTTCTGATTAAAAAGTGGGGAGAAAGCCAAGCAAACACCTAATGAAGAGAACATTTCCCAACCTGGACGTATAATGTGTGTCACAAACCTACACTAGGAAAGACACGTAATGAAATAAAGGGGTAAAAACCACTTCCCTAAAATTAAGAATATAAATATCAGGAGACCCCATGCACAGGAATAGTTGGCCAACACAAAATGGACTCCCTGTCTTTTATGTGTTTTGAGTTTTTATTGGTTTCTTTGTTTGTCTTGTTAATTTTTTTTGTTTTGATTTGGGTTTTTGTGGCATTTGTTTTGTTTTGTTTTCTGAGAGAGAGAAAACATGAGGTTGGGTGCACAGAGAGGGGGTACCTGGGAGGAGTTGGGGAGGAAAATGAATATGACCAATATACATTATACAAGAATATATTTAAATAAGAAAGAAGAGAAAACAATAATATAGAAAGTATACATATTGCTTTATAACTTTTAATGTCTCTGAAGAATTTAATGAAATTAGAAAAAGAATTAAGAGAATGCAGTAAATGTACATAAAATATTGGCCTGTGGTTATTTTCCTAATATATATGCATACATATACTACTCTAAAACCTTATAAAAATAAATATAAAGATGTACCACATCTTCAACTTACAAATAAATATGTGAAAATTAACAACTTTCTTACATATCAGTAAAATAATACATTTATGAATGGCACTATTGAATCCTTGGGCTTGCCTTGCCTCACCAGTGCTTATACTAGCTTTCAGAGTTCACAGCTGGGTAAGACGGATGATTTCCTTTTCTTGCCTGGTAACATTTACATGCTCAAAGGAATGACTCAGCACCTTCCAGCATTTCAATAGTTAGCTAATAGTGATGAAACTTCCAGGTGAGTACCAGCTTGGTTTCTCAATGTTCTGACTCCAGTATGGGCTGTCTTCAACCTTAGGGTGTCACAATAAAGTTCTAAAGGGTAATTAAGAGCAATACTTGAGGTCTAAGGGACATTATTGGCCAAGAACTCCAAAAGAAGTAACCCCTTCCTGACTGGCCCTGGGTTTTATATTTGCCAGTCTATGTGTTTAGTAGCGGTACATTTTTTTACCCAGTTACAAGATGAGGTCATTTAAAATATTTTTATTTATGTGTCAATTGTTTTTTAAAATTATAGCATATCTATAGGTTTATCCAAAATTTTCTAGGCCTAGAGTACATTTACAAATATTTAACAAGGAAAATAATGACGTATTTGAAGGTCTAGACACAATTGCTTTAAGGGAAATCTTGATATTTTATGGATATAAAATTTTTCTATGTTCTTCATATAGTTAATGAATTTGAACTGTAAATCCAAAAGAGATGCTTGGACAACGGATGGTTCTTGATGAAAGAAAAAAAAATATAACATTGAATTGGGAAAATATATATGCCAAAGTAGCCAAGAAGCCTTAAAAGAAACAGAATTGGGGCTGAGAAGTTTGCTTAATGGTTGAGAGTACTTACTGCTTTTGCAGAGGACGTGGGTTCTGATCCCAGACCCACATGGTGGCTCAGGACCATCTATAACTTTAGTTCCAGGGAACCAGATGACCTCTTCTGACTTCCACAGCACTGAGCACTCACGAAGTACACACACATAAATGCAAGTAAAGCACTCATGTACACACACATACACACACATAAACCTAAAAGAAGCAGAATTGAATATTAATAGAATTCTAACTTCACTGAGAAGCAAAATGGAGTACATGTAATGCTGCATTACTGTAATGCCTGTAGCATCAGTTCTAAAGCCGGGAATGAGATACAACTGACAACTTAGAACCCAAAGGCCGCACCCTACTTTCCCTACCTCCGTTCCTCTCTTTTCTCTTTCATTCTTTGTCTCTCTCTTCCTCTGTTTCTCTTTACTGGAATACAAAATTGTGCAGCCTTTTAATAAGAACTGTGGTAGTGTCTTATGGAACTAGACATCCCCTTTCTCTACACAACCCACCAGTTGTGATTCTTGGTATTTTCTCAAACAAGTTGAAAGCTCATAGCTACACAAATCTTATACATAGATGTTTATAATTTGTAACAGCGTTATATATAATTATCAAACTCAAAGCACCAATAGCAATATTTCTTTCAGTAGGTGACTGTATTTATATACAGAGTGGTACATCCAAACAGTGGAATATTATATAATGTTGAACAAAGCATCACTATCAAGACAGGGAAATACAAGAAAAAACTTTAAACACACTAATTAATGAAAGACACTTATTTAAATAAGAGACGTATAACATGATTCTAAGTATTTGATATGCTACCCACCCCTTCTAAGGTTCTGAGAACATTGTGGAACAGGAAACAGAAATTGAATGTAAGAATTGAAAGATAAGGAGAAAGGCTGTGAAAAGACTGCATTCTGGACATGACACAGTCATTGCAATCATAAACTCAAGGTAGCTATAGCTGCCTTCACTGGACCTAAACAAACAGTTTCTGTAATTTGTCAGTTGGGGGGGCTGCTAACAGCTCAGGAGACCCTACCACCTCCTGATAAACTATTCACTATTGACAGATTTGTGGGGGTAGAGGGGAAACTACTGTCTTCCTTGGTATACTGTCATCCTAAACCTATGGCCATAATTAAACTCAATAGACCACAAAGCTAAGCAAAAATGTAGGATATGTATGGAAATAACATTTGTGAAAAAAAAGGCCATGAAATTGAAGGAGAGTGGGGAGGGATATATGGAAGAGTTTTAAAGGAAAAATTGTAATTGAATATATCAAAAAATATAAATGAGGAGGGCTAGAATGAGGTGTGAATTAATAACTGGAGCAAGTAAGATACTTCAGGACAACATGAAATGTGGATCCATGTCATCACACATACCTAAGCCTATCTAATGTATGCCGTCATCATGAACGTAACTGTAAATACAGACTTGGGTGGCTTGCTGTGTGTGCACCCTCATTCTGTTTGATCATATGCTCCACACAGGCTGGATATGTTTGGGTCAGGGAGTCAGGGGCTATGTGGGAAAACTCTGTATCATCCACTGAATTTTGCTGTGACCCTAAAATTGCTCTAAAAGTAAAATTTATTAAAAGTCATAAAATATGGGGCTTGAGGTGTAGTTCAATGTGGCATGGTTTTCCAATCATGAGTGAGACAACATCCAACTCCCTGCACTAATAATAGGACAAGAATGATAAGACCACAATTCAAAAACATATATATTTACTGAAGTGCTTCTCTGTTGTTTTAATTGAAAATTCCAAAGATTCTATTTTACTAATAAAGACCTAGGAAACAGATGCTAGGGTGAAAACCTGCTAGCTCAGAGAGGCAGAGAAAGCACCAAGCTGACCTTCCTATTTAGCTCATGTCCAGATAGAAAAGGCCCAAAAAGCTCACTAGCTCAGCTGACAGTGCAGGAGAACAGGAAGAACAAAAACAAAATACAAACAAACAACAACAAAAACCAAGTCCAAAGCTTTGCTTAGCTCAAAAGCCAAAGGCCAAGAAGCTTAAGAGCTAAAGAGCTAAAAGCTAAAGAGCCCAAGAGGTGAAGAGCTTCTTCTACTTCTATAAGCTCTCTTAAATACCCCGCAAATCAAATCCTACTCTTTTATCCCTGTCAGCTGGTTTCTTGCTCTCCCTCTTGACCTGTGGTTAACTTTATTAAGTCCTGTGTACAGAAAGCTCTTGGATTAAAAGTGTGTGTTTGTGCTCCACCACAACACACAAAAGGCAAGTTTTTACAGTCCGCAATCTCAAAGATCACAATGGGATCAAATATCCTGCAACGCTTCTCAAAGTAGATCAAAGAGAAAAATAGCACAAGTGCTTTTGAGGAGAAACTCCTGATTACTGTTGGATCAATATACAAACTTATTCTCAACTTCATCTGTTTTAACTACACATTTGGAGTTTCTCTTGCTCAATACTCAAAGATTCCTTCCATTCGTTTTGTGCGTCTGTGCGTGATGGCATGTGTGCGTGCGTGTGTGTGCATGTGTACATGCATGCTTTTATTCTGACATGAGCTACATTTTAACGAGGCCTGGGCGCCGTCACACTTAGCCATGTTTACCTTTTGACCACTGTTCAGCAGAGGCTGCTGTGGTGCCATTCTTAGTGACTGGCATTAGTATGACACAAGCCCTCCATCAATGCCTTCTCCAAGTAAAACGGAATATTTCCCTAAATTACTGCTAAACAATTGTCTCAGAGCCCTCTGTCTGCTTGAATGTTTTTGAGATTGAGAAATCAACTATCTCTAGATGCATGATAAAGTGAAATTTAAAATCCAGAGAAAAACAACTTTTCAACAAATAATGCATGGCTTGTTCATTTTTTATCAAAAATTAGCTTCCAAGACACACATTTCTATCTGACAGACATCATGGCTTGTGTGTCTGAACACAATGAACAACGTGCTCTGTCTCATGAAGTGACAATGAACTTCACTGGACTTTATGTTCATTTGAATGTTCAACTGAAGAACCCTCTTCCATGATCGCTAGTAGCAAGATCCATTTCCTCTTAGTTGTAGATCCCTCGACCCATTTTCTCACGGGTGTTCACTAGGGCCTGTGTTCAGCACAGCGCACAGAGCTCATATGCAAGTCCTTGCCACATAATATACCTTCAAAGTACAGAATCATGGCATCTGCAAGAGTCTCATAGCGTGTTCTCTTCTATGACACCTAAATTGACACCTTGGTTGCCCTTCACTTTCTTTACTCCTTGAGTCAAATATAGGTAAGGGTCACCAGGACAAACATAGAAAGGAGGGAGACTCAGGGGGACATGTGAGAATCTGTCCACATTCCTTCTGAATTTAGCAATTATGCCATAGAAAAGTGACATACTAAAACGTTACCAAGCATTTATGATTAATTATTTAAAATATATATTTAAAGTATAATTCACCAAAGCAAGCGAACAAAACCAATAGCATTATAGAGTGGCGTATTGCTAAAATAACCCCAGTGTTCAGGATACTGAAGCCAATAAAATCTTGAGTTTAAGGCCAGACGAGGCTACATCTAAGACCCTGTCCAAACAAAACAAGACAAAACAAGTTAAATTACATCAAAGCGCTGCTAGGCACATAACAAGTATTTATGAAATCTTGGGCTTTAGAGGGCCATTGACAATGAACACCAAACTTAAGATATATAAGGAGGAGACTGATAAAATGATTAAAACAAAAAATTGTAAACATTTCATCCCAGCATTGCAATCTATCTGCCTAAGTACCATTGCCATAAAATATGAGAGAAATTCACTAATGAGAAATAAGCATAAGGGAACATGAACATTTCTCCTGTACAAACCAGTCATGGGAAGTAGGTAGATGGTCTAGTTTTCTGGTATTACTCATTAGTGGCAATGTCCTTGTCACACTAGGAATATGTTGTTCTCCACCATTATCATGTGAAGAAAATTGGCACTTGCTTTTAACTAAAACCAGGAGATGGAGACCCTCCCTGTAACATCTGTAGAGTGAGAGTGTTCACTGTTGCTGCTTTCCTGGGTAATCCCATAGCTACAGTGATTACTTCTTGCCAAACAGGTTCATAGGGGACTTAATGTCAAGCAAATATTTTTATCTAAATATTTCAGTCTGAGGCATTCACGGTAAAAAAAAAACCAAAAACAAACTCTTCATAAAAGATGTCATATTGTTGTAACCTGTTTAACTTGCTTAAACTCTACAGCCCTTCTGTTGAGACCTACTTTAGTTCCTAACATGACTTGAGCTCCTCTGTTAACACCAGCTCTTAGCATATCAGTCTCAATTTTAATCAAGTTCTCAGGACCTACATGACTGAAATGAGGAAGGTTCAATGCTTGCTGCTTAGAATAAAACAATAGATGATAAATGTATGTTCTGCTTGGGTTAAAGATAAATGGTGTTCTGTTAGAGTTAAGGCGGCAACATCCTGCTATGTTCCTTACTCCCAGAGAACTGGAAAGGCCCCAAGAGCTCCCCTACCCTAAATCCTAGCCAATCAGCATAAAATACTTTGCCTAGCCACGTGGTTATATTGTGCTCAGAACAAAATTGATTCTTCTTGTGTTTAGCTAATTGAAATGATGTAATGCTGTCCTCCCTTGCTTCCTACCTGGTTACCTGGTTATGTTTTTCTTATAAAAAACCTGTCGTAGAAGCATACCAATGTCACAGTCTGATGCCAAATTCAGACTATGGTACTGACTGGTCACAATGTCACAATCAGACTTTCATTGTTCAGTATTCAAACAAACTTAGATCAGTCTAAGGCTGATGTTCCAATGGTCAGTATTGGGCTATTTCTGAACCCTAAAAATATTAGTTTGGATTTATTTCCATGTATAAGGATCCTTGTTTTTATTTTTGTTTTTAAGTTATTCACATTACATCCTGATTGAATCCCCCTCCCTTATCTCCTGCCCTCCACACTCCCTCCCTCATACCCCCTCCCCACTTCTCTAATCCTCAGAAAGGGGAGCCCTCCTCCCTTATCATCTGACCCCAACCTATCAAGTCTCATCTGGACTGTCTGCATCCTCTTCCTCTGTGGCCTGGTAAGGATGCCCCACCAGGTGAAAGTGAAAAAGTGGGCACCAGAGTCCATGTCAGAGGTATGACTACCTGGTTAAATAGACTTTAATAGATTTATGGAACTTTAATTCATTACTGATAGGGCAGCAGTGTGTTTGATGATTTCTAAATATGGCCCCAATATAATAACTAAAAAACACCATCAGACTGCAAAATAGTCCAATTTTCCCTCAGCACCCATGAGGAATGGTTCTCAGAACCCTGTGATTACCAAAATCCAGATACACTCAAGACTTGGTTGTGAAATGTTGTTGTATCTAAGCACTTGTAAGACCTAATACAGTGTACATGCTCACCATTTCAAGCCAACAATGTAGTTGACTCTGAGGGGATAAATTAAGCTAGCTAAGCAGTCTTGATCCCGGGTATCAGCAAGAAGAAGGTCAGACCCTGGCAGTTACATTTAACCATCCTTCCTTAACATTAGGATACACTGTATCAGTACCATTCTAAGTATATTGGATTGTAATGAGTTCAAAATATGGCAAATAAACATTTCTATTTCATCTATTGACAAGTGCACTATTCACATAAAAAGTTCTCATTTCTTTAGAGCACTATATTTACTGTTGATTTTTTATTTAATATTTGTTTTGTTTCTGTCTTTAATTTCTGTATTTTCTAAATTTTAAAATAGACTGATTATATATATCAGAAAGTAAATAATTATGTGTCTATTTTCCAAGTAGACAGATATCCACCTCCCTTTGCTTAGTCCTGGATTTGGTGACGTGGCTAGTCAACATGAAACTGATTAAATCTGTAAATAGTTTGTGCTAGCATTTCATTATTTATCTCAAATGATAAAAGTGGTCTAATTGAAAAGCTATGTAAGTAAGGTTAAACTCAGCATTTATATGTTTAACTGATAGGATCTATTTCAAGTTTGTGTCTCCTGTGATAAGATCCAAAGGTAAGTTTCCTAAATTGCAAATTTACTTATTAACCAATTAGAAGTTGTGAAATCTGCTATCTAAGGCAAATCAGAGGATTACTGAAAATGCTGATGGATGTGTGACAACTTCATAAATAGCTATACTTTATTCCAATATACCCTTGCTGGCAGTATCCTGGGGAACATCAGAGGTACAAGTCTCAGATTCACCACTGTCTCGGTACCTGATAGTATGCTAATGTCCTGTTTTATAGCATTCCCAGACAGCAAGACTGTCTATAAACATCTTGAACTTGGTCGTTTGGCTTTTGAGGGACTTTGTGTGTTCCGCTTATAGAGTTTTCTTTTGTAAGTCTTGAGCTAGCTAATTTTCAAACCACAAAGAAAGAATGAGGAATTTTTAGTAATAATGCATTATAATTATTACTTATGTTCTCTATTTCAATACGGTAGGAGCAAGGCATGGTCAGGCAAGCCTCGTCCTTGGATCCCTCAAATATCTTGAACTGCTGCGGAAATGTGTTGGGTTTGGCACAACCTGTAAGACTCTGGGCCAGGCACTGTTTCGTCTTTGATTTGTAAGCCCCTGTATATTTCAAGGGAAACTTAATCCATATGTTTCTGATTCATTTACACTTAACTCATCAAAATGTTGTCTTGAAGGAGTTATTTGATATCCAACAAATCTTTGGAGCCCTTTTCTAGAGGACTTTGGAATTCTTTATTTTGATCCCTGTAGAAAAGAAACCTACTCTTTTAGTGTGTGAGAATGTGTATGTGTGTGTGTTTTAATAAGCCCATTCAGCCACTCTAAGGTATGAGTTCAATCTAAAACTAACAAATAGGATGTCAGCCCAGCTTGTTAACTTGATCTAATGTCCTACGTACTAATTAGAGCCTCTTGTGGTGGGGGGAGCAAAGGATTCTCACTCTGATCTAAACTAGTCTCAAGCCCACGAAAATGCTCACCATCTGTTAGCAATATAGGACCTAGCTGTGCCTGACAGTCATAGCCCTAAGCCTTTGGTTCCAATCCACACTTAACTATTTAGGATTATTTTGTTGTTTCCCAGTTTCATTTTGTAACCTTTGACGCTTTGGGTTAGAATTTTACATCTCCTAATCTTAAATCCAGAGAATTGTTAAGTGCAAGGTTCTGGGGCTTGTTTTGTCAATACCCTGGATCAAGGCTGCTTAACTAGTTTAATTTATACCCTCAGAATCGACCAGATTGCTGGCTTTAAATTCTCTTTCACTAAACTCTTTCACTGCTCATGGAATTGGTTCATTTTTCCTTCCTCCAAAAATACACAGTATGACAAGTTGAGAAGGTATTTTCTGCCATTCAAATCAGTGAAAGGGAAGCTGATGTCAGAAAGGAAAAAGCACTTATGTTACTGCGTTATCTCCTAAGTGACAAGCACTTTATATATTTATTCATTCACTCTTTAGCAAGATTTTATTAAGGGCCCACTACACCCAAATCCTAGTGGGTCAGGGACTTGTGGACAGGAAGAAAGAGATGGTTGTGCTGAAAGGTCTCTCTGTGCTATAGCTTTGTGGGGGAAGGAGATGAAGGTGATAGAAAGGGAAAGGTGATAGGAAGGGTGCAGTCCCTGCTAACAGTGATTACCATGCATAGGCTAGTGTGTCAAGTATTCAATCTAGAAGAATCATCATAATGCATCCTTAATGTATATATATATATATATGTGTGTGTGTGTGTGTGTGTGTGTGTGTGTGTTTGTATATATATGTATATATGTGTATATATATATGTGTGTGTGTGTGTGTGTGTGTGTGTGTGTGTGTGTGTATCTTTTAAAGATAATAATGCTGGTAAAGATGCTTTAGGGGAGAGGCTTTGTATTAAGAAGTGGGGTCAAGGTTATGAACCCAGTGGTACCACCAAGGTTAGACTCTAGTCACTACAGTATGGTATCCTAAATCCTGTGCTCAAGTCATCTTCAAATATATTTAATGTTAATTTTTACAGATATGAGTGCAAGACATCATAGGATGGGAAATATACCTCACTTCTCAATTCATAAAACAAAGGATGAGCTACTGTAAATATTCCTGTGGTGAGAATTTTGGTTTCTTTAAAATTCCAGTTATGTTATGTGAATGTTTTTGTTTTAATCCAAGGTGTGTGTAGGGGGCTTGTTTCAGTTTGTCTACAGCTATTAACTATGACTATCTCCTGCTCAGGGAGGGGCATGTTTTCTGAGATAGTTTAATTCTGGGAATTTCAGAAAGGGTATAAATGGGAGAGTCCTAAAAGGGCCTGTGGTGGCTGATGCTCCCACTGCTGCTGTTGGTTCCTGCTGCTCTGTTTGCTATTGCTAGATTGCTGGGTATTCTT
Source organism: Acomys russatus (assembly GCF_903995435.1). NCBI lineage: Eukaryota > Metazoa > Chordata > Mammalia > Rodentia > Muridae > Acomys > Acomys russatus. The sequence goes on along the minus strand of NC_067139.1, from coordinate 2,805,403 downwards.
ATAATGAAGATTGGACTTGCCCCCTAGGAACCTGATGCCCCTAATGAGAAGGAAGTAATCTAAAGAGGTCTGCACCCCATTTTTCTATAACCTCCTTTCTCTCCTACCTAGTACTGAGGAGGTTGGAAGGGCTTAGGGTGGAATAAGGATTGGAAAGGTGTTAGATATAAGATTTCAGAGAAGCAGCTCCACAAGGTACACTTACATATTCCCATCTTTTACTTACTCACATGTGAGACATCTTTATAGAGTTCCTTGAAAATGCACAATGGTGAGTCTTGGGAACTTACAGTGGTGGTTTAATAGCACAGAATGAATTCTGTAGCCTCAGTGTTGGGTGCATAAAAGGAAGTCTGTAGGTAGAGAATGAGAATCCTAGATACCTGCACAAGGCCAATGCCAGGCTCTGGGGAAAAGCCAAACATTTCCTCCTTTCCAATCTTGAGTCCATTGAGCACTGACTTATTCCTGGCATGATTCATGGGTTTCCTCCCATATTAACATGGTTATGTGTAAATATATGCAAACATTGGCCAAGTGTAATAATCACGATATTTCACATAATGGAAAAAGTTGCCTATAGCCAACCAGCAGCTGATTCCTTTTGGAGTGTATGAAAATCAGCTTGTTTCATGAACTCATCCTGGAATCAGAGGTTTTAGAAATGACAGCTGTCCCTCTAGTTAGAAGCAAGGCACTTTTGGAAGCTTTATTAACCATTATTTCAGGGCCCAGAAATGAATGAAAGAATTAGCTAGACATAGGTGTTCTAGTGGAGGTTACTATTGAATCCACATAAGACACTCCATTATTATTCACCCTTTCACTCTGGGCCCCAGAGTCAGTAAAAATGGAGACTATTCTGGTAAGACATGTCCTCTTATCACACTGAATCTGTTAAAAAACCAGTTTCATTCTTCCACAGATAGACTCAGACCTTCGAGCTTGGGCCTAGGAGCAAAAGAGACCTGCTCTCAATAGACATTACCGGCAATGATTTTTATCCCATGTGACCCGAAGCCTTTCCACAAAGTTGTAGAGAACCAAATGAAGTAGGCTCCTGTCTGAGCTCTCTTGCAGCTCCTACAGAGCCCTTATACAGTTTCTTGCTTTTTCACACACTGTTCCTTCAAGATGAAATGATAAATGATAGTATGAGAAAATAAGGGAAAGCGCTCTCTCTTCCCTGTTAGTGGTGAGGATAAATAAATATGGCATGCAAATCACTGTGCTGCATATGCTTCGTTTACATTAACAAAGTTAAAGTTAAATATTAATACCCTGATTCCTTTAAGGACAATAAATGCACAGAGATATTTAGCAAGTTGAGATCACACAATTAGTAAGTTGGAAAGCCCCTTTGGATGGACCCCCGAGCCCAGAACTTTGAAAGAGAAGTTATCTTATTAATAATTCTAGTCTGAAGAATTACAACAATATTGTGCAACATTGGCTAACACGTGTTGTTTTGTTTTGCTTTGTTTTGTAGGAGAGGTCTCTCTATGTGGCCCTGGCTATTCTGTAAATCTCTGTGTAGGCCAGGCTGGCCTTGAGTTCAGAGCGTTCAATGTTTCAATGGAGGGAAGCAACCAATAGTCCTACACAGAAGCTGTGACACTGTGAACTACAATAAGTGGCCACTAAGATATAATACCCCTAAGGGTTGCATTAGTGTCACTCTCATCTCGGTGGTAGCCAACAGCTGTCTGTCTGGTCTTATAGTCCATTTACCAGGAAGAAAGTCATGCCTGTACTGGAAACCCAGCCATCTGCTGGGGGCTAGTATGTCAATGCACCTTAGAGAGCTTCTATCTCCACTTTACTGAGTTAGCATAATTCTTAACTGCATTCTAAATCTTTATCCCCATACTCACAGTATAGGTCTCACCCAAAGGAGTTTCTTTTTGCAAGAGACAAAGATCATTACAGAAACCCGCAACCAATCAAAATGCAGAGAACAAGTGATCATGGGATGTCCAACAGCAATTGATGCATCTTCTACACCTAAGGCTCACTTAGGAGGGGATGGAAAGACAGTGAGAGCCAGAACCAAGAGGTCTGCTGTGAGATTGTACCTCCTAGAAAAGATAAGGATTCTTCACCCATGGTACCACAGCCAAACGACTGCCTAAAGAAGGAATGGACAACTTACAATTCCAATACATGCTAACATAGAAGAGCAGAAATCTCAAGAGGGTTCATCCGTAGACAAAAAACAAATCAAACAAAAACAAAAACAAAAGCAAGCAAACAAACAAACTATAGGCAACTAAAAACTGTTGAGAAAGGGAGACTTAGTCTTCCTTAAGAAAAAGCCTAACTGGTAATCTAATACTGAGTGGTCAGTTCTGAAAACATGTGTGTGTGTGTGTGTGTGTGTGTGTGTGTCTGTGTCTGTGTCTGTGTATCTGTGTGCACACGCATAACAGTAAATGGGCTGAGCAGGTTATATTTACATTTTTAATCACACAAACACATATTTCCATAACAAAAGAAGATGCCACAAATACAAGGGGAAGTTGAGAGGGAGTGGCTGGAAAGAGAAAAGGGAAGGGAGAAATTATGTAGTTACATTTTAATTTAAACAGAACACCAATTTGAAGGCACATCTGCTTAAAACCACAGCACCAGCTCAAAGGATACTAGTCTTCACATTCTGGACAAGTAAGCATCCTTTTACTTTTCATGGTACTCGGTGCTTCTTCGGTACCAAGCATTAGGAACACATTGCTGAGGAAACAACTTCATCTCTGTCTATCTACATCCTCATAATGTGATTCTCAGGAAAAGACTCAAAGCTGAACCTCTGGAGAGTAAACCACCTAGATACTCTGTGAATATCACTTGTGTATGGCCAAGATGCCAGGTGTGATACCTACTCTTGTGATCTATGCTATTTATTTACATTTAGAAGTATTTTGGTTTGAATATGAACATCCCCATAGGCTTAGGCTTTGGGTATCTGACTGGCAGCTTGTAATACTACTTCGGGAGCCCACCTGGTAGAAGAAGATTGTTAGGGCAGGCCTTTGCAGACTGACACCTGCCTCTGGCTCCATTGCAGTGATGTACTTCCTTGTCCAGCAATGTGAAGTGTTCTACCTCATACTCACACCAACCAGAGCAGCCACCACCAGGCGGTCTCCACTCTGATGGAGTAAAATTCTCATGAAACCATGAGCTGAGGAAAGCCTCCCCTTTCTTACGTTGCCTTTGTCAGTACTTTGTGACACCAAGTAGAAAGCAGCTAATGACAGTAGGCAAGTCCTGCGTTTTGTTTTTTGTTATTTAGACTGCCTTGTGTTCACCTGTTTTTCTAAACCTGGTTGTATCCTCTGCAGCTAGTGGGTAAAAGTACTAATATGCCTTTTTAGTGAGCATGACCTTTTGGCTTTTTCTGAAAATCAAAGCACATGCCGTTGTGCTGAGAAAGTAAAATAATGATATAAACATGCCCATTTTCAACTGTGTTTTGACGTCGTGGCAAACTGCATTTGTAAATGACTTCATGTTCTTCCTGCTCTCACCAGCCTCCTGTTTCACGTCTAATTGGACCAAAGTGAGAATATGTTATCAATGGAAAAGAGGAAGAGGTGATATAAACTACCCCCAAGCCTGTGCTGGATATTTCACACCTGGGTCCCCACAACAGTCACTGCGCAGTGCAGAGGCTCCAGTGAAGTGACTGGAAAACTCTGTTATCATGGCGCGAGCAGTGGGTTCCCCCTGAGGAAGCCTGTGGGAGGATGCTCCTTGGGCACAAAGTGTGAGGAAAATCCAATATTGTTATTGGGTCAGGCATTGCGATCTGAAGCCATTAGCTCAACAGCTGTGGAGGTTTGAGTAGGAATGGCCCCCATAGGCTCATATATTTGAGTGCTTAGTCATTAGTGAGTGGTACTGTTTGAGACGGATTAAGAGGCGTGGCCTTGTTGGAGTAGGTGTGGCATTGTTGGAGGAAGTATGTCACTACAGGTGGCCTTTGGTGCTTTCAAAAGCCCAAGCAAGTCCCAGTCTCTCTCTCTCTCTCTCTCTCTCTCTCTCTCTCTCTCTCTCTCTCTCTCTCTCTCTCTCTCTCTCTCTCTCTCTCTCTCATGGCTTTTATGCAGTTCTAAATGTAGTACTCTTGGCTACTCCCCAGCACTATGTCTGTATGCATGCTCCCTGTCATGAAGGTAATGGACTAAGTCTCTAAAACTATAAGCAAGCCCTGATTAAATGATTTCTTTTATGAGAATTGCAGTGGTCATGGTGTCTCGTCTCAGCAATACAACACTGACTAAGACAATAGCATAACTGGCGTATAAGGAGCCTTATGAGGAGATTCTGGTCTGAGTGGCATATTCTTGGAAAGAAAACTTGCATGAAAACCAGACACATTTGAAAGCCTGTGATGATTCTGAATGAGCTAGAATAACAAGTTCACCTAGCTCCTGTGGCTGTAATGCTGACCTCATGACATTCAACAAAATGTCTGTATAGTTTATCACTCGCAGCCATTTTCCAGGGACATGTGTTGAGTGATAGGCATGAGATAGGCAATAAGCCCATCACAGGGCTGGTATGGGGATTATGTTTTGGTCATTCATCTGTCGGAAGTTATCATAAGATATTTACTATACAGTCTCCTGCCAGCCCAAACCTGTGGGACACAAAACATTGGCAAGACCAATTTGACTAAGGAGGTGCTGTTTGCCCCACACTACAAGAAGTCAGTAATCTAGGATTCTGGGGGCAAGGATATAACTCTATGATCCACCGTTTTCCTCATTTTTCTGTGTTTTCATTCTTTTTAAATTTTAATTGGTTATAATTTATCTAGATTACATCCAATTGTTATCCTCTCACTTGTATCTTCCTGTTCCCACCCTCACTTCCTTTTCTGCCTTATTCTCCTCCCCTATACTGCTGATAGAGGGGCACCTCCTCCCCAACCATATGACCACATCCTATCAGGTCTCATCTGGATAGCTTGCTTCCTCTTCTGTGTGCCAGCTGGGCCTCCCCACTAAGGGGAAGTAATCAAATTGGGGGCACCAGAGTTCATGCCAGAGGAAGTCCCTGCTCTGCCCACAACTGTGGAGAATGAGCTGCCCATTGGCTAGATCTGAATAGGGGGATCTAGGTTTACTGTACGCATTGTCCTTGGTTGGTGCAACAGTTTGTGCAGGGCCCCCTTGGTCCAGATCTACCAGCCTTGATGGTCTCCTTGTGGTGCTCTTGAACCCTCTGTGTCCTTCCATCCCCCCATTCTTCCATACCACTCTCGGCGCTATTCCCAGAGTTCAGCAGCAAGACACAGTATCTGTCCTGATCCCCTGTTGGGTAGAGTCTTTCAGAGGATATCTATGTTGGGCTAATATCCACTTATAAGTGAGATATAGCATGTGCATCTTTCTGGGTCTGGGTTACCTCACTCAGGATGATCATTTCTAGTTCCATCCATTTGCCTGCAAATTTCAAGATTTCCTTGTTCTTAATAGCTGAGTAGTATTCCATTATGTAAATGTACCACAGTTTCTTTATCCATTCTAGATTCTGGCTATTAGGAATAAAGCTGCTTACTGTGCATTTTTATTCCAATGCTTCTCCCTCACTTTGTATGATAATTGCTTGTTACTCAGCTTGGTACTCAAATCTGTACATCAGATAGAGTAAAGAAAAGGCAACACAGCAGGAATAGGTGACCTTAACGAGAAAGCAGTAAAGTTCTTAGATCCCTATCAGACATTGTCATATGTCACACAAGCCAAAAGTGTATTATGTGTGACTTCTAACTACAATGGCTTCTGAGAACTCATGTTCTATCTGGGCACATTGCCTGCCCAAAGATTGCTTTACCTAAAGCAATTGTATTTAATGAGTAGACAACTAAGAAGTCTATTTCATTCACTTTAAGGAAATACACTCTCCAGAAGAAAAACCAAATACTTTAATTAATTTTAAAAAGAGGGAACATATTATTTCTCTGGGATATTTACTTCAGCATGAGTCTAAATTAATTGAAAAATCATTGACAGACTTGAACAAAAATACAGAAATTGAATGAAAACAAAACAAACGCTTTAGCTACATTACTGGAATTTTAGCTACATTATTGGATTTTCAAAACAGAGACAATACAGAAAAATGAGAAGCTGTCAAAGAAATACTGTGAAAAGAAATGCTAGAACCTAAACATGCTTTTCTGATTTTAAAGAATCAGAAAAAAGTCAACAAAGTGAAGGAAAGTAGGTCATATTAAAACCTGGAAAAATTAAAAACACAAGAAATTTAGCAAGTATGTGAACAATGGTAAATACAGGGAAGAGGAAGGATGACAAGAAAGGAAGAAGTGTAACATCCAGTCCCACAAAAAGTGTACATAATAAAACAAAACCAGATTTGTTAGCAATCGCAGAGCAGGATGCTTGGAATCCGTACCACAGGGGTGCTAAAGGAATAGCTGCTGTGCGCAGTGTCACTTGACATTTTAAATGAACTTCCATGTTAGAAGATATGATTTAAAATAAATAACTTAAATAACTTGAAACATTTATATTGCATTACACTGAAGAATTATCCTGAAATTTGTTGGAATTAAAAACATGGATTCCACAGATGTCCTTAGCAAGAACTGTATCACTAATATTGCAGTTAATGTCATATTAGAATAAACTTAGGAGCAAGTGGGAGGTGACAACATACAGTCCACAATTGTAGCTAAAGGAACACAAATTAATGGAGCAATTAGGACGAGAGAATTCTGAATATAGTCACTATAAAATAATTCCTTTGAAAAGACCAGCTGGGGACATAGATGGAGCAGAGGCTATTGATAATAACTGAAGAGTAAATGACTCAATATAAAACAAGGCATGTTCCCACCCAACACAGAAAGAATAATTGGAGATGAGAGAGTACCTGGGTTAGCTTGAGTATAAACATTTTGAAATGCCCTTTAAGGAAGTGGTGTTTATTGCTCTTTCAGGGAAGAACTGAGAGTTTTGGATTTGGAGGGCACATGTGTGTCGCCTAGTAGATTTTTCTTTGTTCTTGAACTTAGCCCATTGCCTTAAAGATGTTTTTCTCTTTCACTGATATTTTGTAAACCATAGCCATAGCTTGTGTTTCTATATCTTGAGCAACTCATATTCTTAAAATTTGTTTCTACTCTATAAACCCAAGCTGAATTCCAAAGATTGGTAGCAGAGTTAATAAAGTCTGGGTTTTTTTTCTTTCTTTTGAGAGAGAAGATATGTCTGGTTATTGAGCCATCATATTGAGAGAAAGAAAGAAATACCTCTAAGAACTGAAAACAGACATTTCATCATGTAGACTACAAAGTGAGCGCCTTTGTTTGCTAAAGTCCTATCAGACACATTGCCCATGTAGCTCAATGTCTTGAAGACATGACTGCTTCTGTTTAGTCCACTACATTTGGCTTCCAGTTAAACAGGGGGACAATATTTATTCCGATGACTAATGATTTAGCAAGCAACCTCAACTTGGTTTCCTTTTGGTAACAGAAAAGATAAGTGATACAAATATTTAAATTGAAAATTTGTTTTTTAAAGATCACTCTTGTGTAGAACCCATTAGTATTTGTTCAGTTTATTTGCTTCCATACTAAAAATAGTCTGTATTTATTCATCCTCTGAACATCTAGTGGTGTCAAGAAGAAGCCACACTGAAGTAGAGACACCTCTTAGAACATATTTCGAAGGCTTTCAAGCTCACCATTCCAACAGTTCTGAAGAGTCAGTTCAGGTTTTCTCTCACAATCCAACTTTCTATGACAAACCATGTCAAACATCTGAGTTGAAATATGTCAGAGTTCCAGTTCCTTGGTCCTACAAAGAAATGACTAAAGTTAAGAAAATGAAATGTGGAGGAGTGGTAGGCAGAAAAGAAAATGCTCATATCTATTCCAAGTTTTAACACAGAAGATGCCTAGTGATGACCTCAGAAGATAAGTGAAAAATGGGAGCAGAGATATAGTCCACCAAGGCTCATTGCATGAGTAAGGGACCGGAGTGACTGTAATGCCTGATGCTACTTGTTGCTCCTGATGTCTGCATGAGAATGTACTGACAGAGTGGGAGGGCTGAAGTTCTGATTCCAATGGCTGGCATCAGAGCACGCCTAGTGTTGGGGATAGATAATTCAAGTGGGCAAAGCTGAAAAGAATGGACCAGCCTGTGGGAACATGGTTGCCTAATTACTGACTTTAAGGATGACTCCATGGGATACAAGAGGGGTGCCACAATCAAACCAAACTAAAGAGACACTGAGACATGAAAAGGAAGGAGAGAACTGAGAAGCCTAAAACCAACATTGTCACATCAGTACTCTGGCCACAGTTATTCTCAGAGAAGCATGTCTACAGAAACAACACAGTTTCCCCTGGCCACATGTCTGTCCTCCCCAGGAGTGTTAACACTGAGGCTTCCAACACAGATCTTCTCCAGGGCTTTGGAACGTTGATGGGTTTTGATCTATTTCTTGCCAGCGTAGGAGTGAAGATGTGTTGAAGATGACTATGTTGCTATGGAAAAGTGACTCTGAGAAGAGGAATCCAACATTTTCAGCCAAAGCAAGAAGGCCATTAATTCATACCATAAAACAGAGGGCCAAAGAACGCAAGAAGTGGCACTGTTCTGCTCAGAGGCTCCTCGCAAGTGTAAACAGCAACCTTAGCTGTTGCTGGTGACTGGCTGTTTGTTAGACCAAGTTTCAGAATGGAAACAATCAAGCAGTGAAGTCACTGTCCCTGTGGGGAACGGACATCTTCACTGACCTAATTTCTGCTCATCCATCTATAGGATGGAGTATTGCTGTATTCTTGAGAAAACTACTGAGACAGATTTTAAAACTATTTGAACAGTTAATTAACAAAGAATGGGGAAAACATTTGGGGTGGATGTGTGTCTCAACTCTACAGTACTGAGAAGGCCCTCGTTTAGGTGGAGACTTTTTAGAAATAATTCTGACTTTGTGTCCCATGGCCTCCCAAAGGTTCTCCAGAGCTGCCAATATACTCATAAAGCTTAAAAGCCATAAACATGTGGTTTCCTTGTTAGATTTCTGTGCCCTGTACTTTTTATCAGTGACAATGGGAGCCTGTGTTATAGAAGCCTAAGGTTGCCCTAACGCTCATCTGTCATTAAAAAGGAAATGGAAAAAATATTCCCTGACCTTTAAAAAGAAAGTTAAACACACAAACACAAAAAGATGGTGATGATGGAAATATTCTTTATTTGTGTCCTAGAAACTAATGACCATATTAAGAGCCACAAGAAGGCCAAGCCCATGTAATTGAACTACTCAATGTTCAAAGACAGCTAGGGCCTGATTTATTTTTTCATTGATTGTCATATGAAGATGGTGTTGTTGACGATGTTGTCATACACAAACATGTGCAGCCAGCTGATCAGAGAATATTCTAAGCCAGTGAGCACAAGAACACATGAATACTTTGACCAAGCACCTCAGTTTACATAGTCACCATAGCTCTGTCAAGCTGGAGCCCCTTCCATTTTGAGATATACTACAATTAAGGTAGAAAAATAAAGTGCTAGTCTTCACGCTATTCTGTCAGGGGTTTCACAGAGGAAGACAACATAGGTCAATAGTGGTAACTCTCCCAGGATACTTGACATTGTTTTGTTGGAGAGGCTGTAAAAGACAGACTTCAGTTCATCAACAGAAATAAAACTTAATCCATAGAAAGAGGCCTAAAGGGAAACAGGCTTTCTAGTATGCAATGAATATCTATCTTATCCCTGAAATCATTCACATAATAGTCCATCTCTTGTGGTCCTCCTGGGGATCTCAGCACATCAAATAATTGGCAACCAAAATACTTCAAGAAGCATAAACTGTCCTCATTTTCAAATATTTGCTTTTCAGAGCTCATCTTGAACCCCAAAGTATACATTTTGTATAAATAGTTGAAAAAACTGAAATAAAATGTGGGTAACATAAAAAAAAAATATAAAGAAGGTAAAAATCACCCAAAATCTCGCCAATGACCAGAATTCAATGGCCACCCTTTCATACATCATAACACAATCATTTCACAACTTGGAATGGGTTGGCTGTCTTGTTCAACCATGAGTACTCCCAGGATAAACTCAGGTTGTCAGGCTTGGTAGCAAATTTGTTACCTTTTCATGGTTAATGGCTTTTGGGTTTGCTATTTGTAGAGAACTGAATCAGAGTTTTTGCCCACCTTTGAACTATTTCTATGACTTCTCTGTACAGAAACAAAACCTTTATTAATGGGGGGGGCTGCATGGCACCTGCCATTTCTTCCAAGAAGATGAGTTCTAGAGAGAAACTGCCTGTATTATCTTGAGGGCCTAACTATCTGGTCTGGCCTTGCTCACACAGATAGCATAGAGGCTATTTGTTTCTGAATCCATAGTTCATATTTGATTTTTGCTTAATGTTTCTTTGGCATCACTTAAGTATTGATTTATATATAAAATTGTGTTCATAGTTTCTCTCATGGATCATGACTAGCTTTTTCAATTGAGTCATATCACTAATTTGTAGTCTCACTAAACAGAATATCTCAAGATTCTCTATTCTATGAATGTAATTATAAAACACAACAAATGTCCTGTTTCTCACAAAGGAATCCTTTGGCATGATATGTACTACCATATTGTAAAGTAGGTAAAAGCAGGGTCAAACAAGAAGACCAATAACCTGAAAATATGGAGAAATGTACCTTTAAAACTATTAGTGGAACTTGTAAGAACTCAGTTATTTGCCTTATTCTCAGACTTGTGAAAGAGTTACCCTCAAGAGGAAAAGAAGGCTACCACAGCCACATTCTTGAGGGACACTTACAATGATGAACCTCTTTATCCCAGCATCATCTTCTGTCTTGCTAAATCCACAATTGGTCACCAGTGACGTTCTTCTGGGATCAACAGCCAATGCCCAGGATAAAGGGTGTTTACCTCAAAAGAGAAGTCTGATGTGAGTAAAAACAAGCAAATTAAATCCGAGCTCTAGGCATTCTTTTTTCCTTAAAGATGCTTAGGAGGTAATACTTGCCAGATTTTCATCTCTGGTGAAAAACATGCAGGGCTTAATTGATTCCTGCAGAATTTCTTCAGCTGATGAAAGGGCTATGTCTCTGAGAGACTTACTTGTTGGCTGCCTTACATGCATGTGCACGCACACACAGAGAGAAACAATGCTGCCCCAAGAACTCACAGCATGACCAGACTATGGAATTTGCCAACTTACCAAACCAAGTGTGAGTCATCAGTTTTCCAGACCCCTGTCCTTCAGGATAATTAAGACACCACTTGGCCACTTCCTTAATCATCTGTCTAAGCCACCCTTAAAGTGATCTGTTTGCTTAACAAGTGCAACGAAATTGAAAAGTAAGTCTTGTCTGCTAAAGTTATTTGCAGAACTGTCATTTCCCTTTTATGAAAAAGAGAAGGAGGAGGAGGAGGTGGCAGTGACTTGACTAGGAAGACTACTCTAGACATAGACATGCTGGAATGTCTGCTTCTAGTGCATGCATTTTACCCAGTGTGGTCTCTGTTTATCTGAATAGATGTGCCATACAAACTGCTAGTCTACATATATGTTCATAATGCATGTTTAAATGCCTTTCCCAGGTGGAAATAGATATTCTCTCTCCAGATGGACCAAAGAATCCAAATTCCTCCCTTCCCTGTTCTCATAAGAATTAGCTAAGTGTTGTCTTGGAAATTCAAAATTCCATGCAGATTGGTACTACTCCACGTCCAGAGCTCCAGCTGAGGCTGGATGTGCAATCCTCAGCAGTACTCTTCCATTTAATCCTAACATCCATTGCTCTTTCCAAAGGTCCCACATTGTTCTTAGAATCCAGGCTGGTGCCAGACCCACAACTCCATACACACCATGAGATATTAATTTTGTTTGTTTTTATTTTATTAAAATGTATTATGTATTATTTATATAATATGTTTCTTGCTGCCTCAAATAAGAAAGGGCTCTCTTCCCTGTCTCTATGGTCAAATCTCTTCTCTATCTCTATTGTCAATGCTTCTTATCCCTTCCACAGGCACAACTTACTCATTATGTTAAGACATCATGTTAAGAAGTATGTCTTCCATCAGCCCTTCCCCATCATCGGAAAAATATGGGCTGGTCTCTCATAAGGGCAAAGCGTGCTAGCATATTATTTCCTTTCCCCAAAAGAACAAATTTCTCTGTTCTTCCACTTCTTCTCCTTATTAGCGTTCCCCTACTTTATTTCTATCTCTGGCAGAGTTGGTGTTTACTAAGAACTCAAGTATATCTGAGGGGGCCTCTCCTCACACTCAGCCTCCCATGGATACTGTCTCTTTTGGTCTTTTCATCCACAAGGTGGTTGCCTAGTTTGTACCTAGAACATCTTTCCCTCTCTCAAGCTTTCCCATCTGCACTCTTCATCGCCTTTTAGGGTTCTGTATAGGGTTTCATTTCCTTAATATCCTTAAAGAAGAGCACCACATACATTTGTGTCTTAGAACTTAAATCTTAATTCAATTACAAGATTTCAAGTATCCTCTATGTTTGCTTTCTAAATGTGTGATATTTGAAATGTATAATAATTAAAAAGATCCAGTCTATTAAGAAATTCATCTTTCCCCATCTAATTTAGTTCTCTGCATGTGATGGACTGTATAGTGATAGTCATTCCAGGAGCATCCAGGATGACAAGTACTCTTCCAGCCACTGACTTACCACCATTCTTATTTTCTCATTTAACTTCCACATGGTCAATGAACTCAAAATTGTCCCTCTGCAACTATCTCTGTTGTGGTTGAGTTGTATGCTTCTCTTTCTTTAAAACATCTTCTATGGTCAATTTCATCTAATGTCTCTCAGTCTGTTTGATGAAAGGATTGACCTGGACTAGAAATATGCCCATGAGACTTTGCTGTTTGAACCCCCTCATGATGTTCCGTCTCTCCAGGATCTCCCTTGGAGGCCTATACTTTAGGTAAGGCTACCGCAATCCATCATAATGGCACACACTCAATGGTTCAATATCTTTCCTTTACTGGACTGGATTGTAATATTTTAAAGCAAATAATATCCTCTAATTTTTAGAGGGACTGAATAAATGTACACGTATGCATGAAAACATGTATTTGTTCCTCTCTTTTTCCTTTAAAGACTTTTCTGTGACCATTTTAATAAAAAAAGATATGAATCTGGACCTTCTGAAGTATCTTTAAGCTCATAGTTAGCTGATGGTGTCACAAAAGGAGGTTCACTAAAAAACTTGTAAGGAGTAGCCCTGAAGATGAGTTACAGGGAGTCATGCATTTATTTTAAAGAACACTGATAATAAAGAAACTTAAATGTTCCCTGCGACAGTCACCTTTAGAATACTTGCTTTGGCTTCCATCTTCTACTTTCCTTTCTTCTCCCTCTCCAAACTTCCTTCTATGACTGTATTATAAGATGCACTAGCTTTATTAGTAAATGTAGCTGTCCTCCCTTTTCCAACTAAAGTTTATAAGTCTTGTTGCTGATCAAATATTTGACCTTCAAAAATAAACTTTGTTCATTTGCACAATATCTCCATTATTAGCAAATTCCTATGTGCCTCCCCGGCCTCTGGAATTTGCCATGTGCCTTTATCCACTCATCTGCTACTATCATACCTACTCAACCAAATTGTGAAAGGTTCAAAGCCCCGGGTGAGAGGCTCAGTTTCTTGTAAGGCTCTCATGTCTTCCGTGCATTCAGGGCTTTGGCAAATATGCTAACAGCAACATGGGAGGCTATTAGTCCATTTCAACTCTCCCTGACAGCAAGCCTGAGGAACAGTCTGCAAGATCAAGAATGGACAGGTTCAGATAAGACATCAGAAGACTAAGAAAGCTTTGGCCACTTAAAAACAAGAATGAAAGCCCTACAAGAAAATCCAAGCCATCTTTGTAACCCATGGTCCCTTAGAAACAATGTCAGAATAGCTAAATTTCTGTGCTGCTGAAAATGTGGCACCTGAGTTTATAGGAAGCTGGAGACTTCTAAAATCCCTCAACTTCAGCCTCATCTGTAATGTAAAAGCTAAACTCTCATGACCAACTTCCCTATTCCAAGTGCCACACGTGTCCTCTTCACACAGCTTAGCCTCTGTGCATCCCTCTCCCTCAATCCGGAATATTCTGTCAGTTCTTATTCACTCTAGAAGACAAAGTGGCAGCATTCTATTTTGAAATGACAACTGGTTCTTGGATTCTCGCTTTCTTTCTCTGCGTATTTCACTCTGTTCACAGCCACATTACATCAGCGGCCATACTGTACAGGATGTATTTGACTTCCTTGCAATCTTTCTGGCCAAACCACACACTCATTAAGTGCAGGAATGTGTCTCTTTACCTAGTAGGCAACTTTCCAATAAATATTTATTGCAAGAATGAACAAACAAGTGAATAAACAGATGGTCCTTGAGGGCAGAGGGGAGTCATCCTCCTTTTTTATACACAGTCTCCTCCTGTATCTGTGGTGTCCTGTGCTCCACTGTGGCTCATTCCTATGTGAATCTGGGCCATCACAACCACACTGGTGACAGGACTGCTGTCTGCACACAAAGAATTGGCAGCTTACTCCCTTTCAAAATACAGAAACTAGATAGAGTGGAGGCTTGTGCTGTTACAGGATATGTAGACATATCCCAAAGTCACAAATTCAACTGTGTTCCTCCTGTTGGAGAGAATTGTACCCAATAAACTCCAAATAAAGAACAAGAACATATCCTGTGTTTTTAAACACTACAACTCAGGGCTTCATACAGAAAATAGCACTGGGCATTTTAAGAGACAGTTTTAGTGAAAAGATATTATAAACCATCCAGTAATGCTGAAAAGGCAGGAGAATTGATATAAAAACTAAACACTAAGGAAGCTGGACACAGAAACTAGAGGCAGAGTCAGGTCACTCCAGCAGAGCAAAGTCTCCTGGTGTTGTTTCCTGTAACCACGGAAAGATGCGACCCACACCGTCTCTGTTCCAGATCGCCAACCCTAGAAACTGCATATGGCTTCTGACAACACCATAATTTATGCATTTTCCTTCCTTACTGTGCCAGAGTTCTTAGGACCATGATATCATGAGAGCTGTCTAGAGTGAGAGAGGGAACCGGTGCCTTCATGCCTTCTAAAGTAAGAGAGTGCCTGCTTCATGAAACCAGGGCTCTCTCAAAGAACTTGGGAAGCCAACGTGATGACAAATACCATTATTCATCCAGTCTTGCCTTTGTATGTTGATGGCTCCAACAAAAAGCTAGAGCCATATCCAACTTATATTTTCGAATGTCTCTTCACATCATAAAAATAAGAGAACTGCAACTCTGCGTGGGGTTGCACGCCTTTAATCCCAGCACTCAGGAGGCAGAGGCAGGTGATCAATGTGAGTTCAAGGCAAGCCTGGTCTACTAAGTGAGTCTAGGATATCCAGTGTCTTGAAAAAACAAACAAACAAACAAACAAAAAAGGAGAGAGAGAGAAAGAGAGAGAGAGAGAACTGGGCAGGTAAAAATTAAGAAATTGGAGTGGAGTATGTGATAGGTTAGATTTATTCTTGCTTATTATTAAGCTTTACGATGTAAAATGGAAATTAAGTGTTTGTGTGAATAGGAACAAAGCTGTACGTGGCTGTTGGAATACCGAGCTCAGATAAGCAGGTTAGCTGCCTGGACTGAAGATGTGCGTGGCTGTTAGAATACCGAGCTCAGATAAGCAGGTTAGATGCCTGGACTGAAGATGTGCGTGGCTATTGGAATACCGAGCTCAGATAAGCAGGTTAGCTGCCTGGACTGAAGAGGAGGCTCGGGGTCAACAGCATGAGAAGAGGTGTCAGCTCTGGAGCTGTATTTTTAGTCTGGCTTAGCTCTCATTCTAAATAATCTTCCTTATTTTTAAGTTCAAGATTTTTGCTACTGTGCAAACTATTTTTGCTGTATTGTTCTACCCATCTGAATTCTAATTCATTATATTTCATTTTCAGAAATAAGTTTGTATATACCTATGTACATGCTAAATACAATGAAATACTTACGTGTGATATAAGTGGTTTTAATTGTCCAGAGAGCCAATGATTTATTGCTATAATTTAGATTTTCCTGCACTGTATTAATATTCACTATCTTATTAATAGAACTTTGGGTGCTTACTCATAAAACTGTGTGTTAACCTGATTCAAGCCCTTGTTCTCCATGGATCATATGCTGTCATTTTACTTTCTTAGTCATGTACTACGTCTTTCCTTTCTTCTTCATATCTTCTCTGAGGGAATTTCCTGATGTGCACGAGGCTGCTCTTGCTGAACTTGGATCAGTTCACACATCAAAATCCAGTCTCTGGTACACACTGCATATCATTTCCAAGTCAAGTTTTTTTTTCTAAATATTCATGGAAGAACCTTGGTCTTCTGTTCAGGGAAACCTACTGGCTTGCCGTGGCCTGCTTAGTCAGACTAGATTTCTTTGCCATGCTTCAGAGCATGTCTAACTTGTGGAGATTCTGGGAAAGCTTCTTAGCTGTGAGACAACAGAGCTCCTCCAGTCTGTAAGTCTCTGTGCACTCCCGCTGACCTCACTATGCTGCTCCTACCAATTTCCCTTTTGAACTGAAAGTATTTGAAGAAGGACCATTTAGCCATGAAACATTGCTCCTCACAGAGGCTGTCTTCCCTTTACGTGGAACAGCTTCCCTTCTCCGGGTACTTGGAAGGACACCCTTCTCTCCAAACCTTGCTTCAGCTGCTCACTGATGCAACCTGCTTCTTTGGATGTGTGTGTGTGTGTCACTGACAATTTACACCATGCAATTTAACACTTAAATAAAATATGTTCCTATTTTATGGATCTGGCTCATATGCATTTGGCTCCTTGGCTATAGTTTATGCTTCAAAAATTAAAAAGTGTATCTTGCATTTGGAAATTTTTCAGATGCCCGATTTAGTACTGACAGAAAATGTTAGGGATAATCAATACATCTCGATTGACTGGCTTCTTGATTGGTTCTCAGTTCTCTGTGGAACCAATTTTTTTTTCTTCATGGGAGTCTTAGCACTAGAATGTCATGTTAACTCATCTTTTGGTGACCTTGGTGTGTCTGCAGGATCAGCCATTATCTTTCTTACGTGTTCTTTTCTCTTGTATTCACCTCTGCAGACCAGAAAAGGCAAGTGTCTCTGGCTTTAGCAACCTCAACAGTACAGAGGAGATTTCTGCCTGTCCGACAATTCTATCAACTTGGCAGTTACTCAAATGTCTTTAGTCATGAACTCATTCCTGCTGGTCACATCACAGAATGTTTGAAGTATCCAGATGCCCCTAGCATTCTGAATATCTGTTCTGGAATGTTATTTGGAGGCTGTGCTTCGTAACTCCTCTGGCTCTTTCTCTAAAGTAGACCTGTCAACAAATATGGATTCGGTTCAGCCAGCCAGATTTCATACCGCTTGTGTCACATTCAATTTGGTCCTTTTCTCTTGGAAGATAACTGCCTTTGGGGGAGGTGGGGAGAATGCATATCTCTCCTTGGCTGCCGTTTCTGTATCTCATGGAAATGAGTTGGTTTGCCTGGTCATTATTAGTCTGCTGGTCTCTGACTTCTAGGAATCTGGAAGCCACAGACCAAAATGTTGTGAACTGCAATCACCTCTTCCTCTGAAAGAGTATAGAGCAGGTGTGACAACAGCAAACAGTAAAATGAATATCCAATCACTGGCATTTATAGGGCACCCTTTCTTTGTCAAACTAAATTTCCATGTTTCTTCAGAGAATTACTACATCATGTCAAATATCAAAATCATATTTTATGTATTTGAATCTACTGTTATTTTAATATGACTTTGAATATTAGATCTAAGCCTATACTTTTATTTTCTATTAGTATTGGGTTTTTAATAACTTTTTAACATTTTTTAGAAATTACAGCATAATTACATCATTTCCTCATATTTTTTTCTTGCTTCAAACCCTCTCTTTACCATCTTGGTCTCTGTCATGCTTGTAGCTACTTTTTCTGTAATCATTGTTATGTACACATACCTATATACATCTGTATGTATTCATAATCTTAAAGTGATTTCTAAGTCTAGTTTTATAGACACAGAGAGGAAAATTGAATTACTTGATGATAGCTATTTTAGATGTGTGGATAGTGTCAAAGATATTGTTAGAATTACTTGAGTTTTACTGAGAGAAAAAATTATGACTTTCTATTTCACTAGCTGAAATATCTGAGTCATAAGAAAAAGCCAAAATTCCACTGGACTCAGCATCCATTTGTATTTGTAATTTGTAATTCTAATCCATAAATTCAAGACATAGTCACAGTATAGAAGGTAAAGGAAGAAGCATGGTAGAGACTTTAAACCCTTGGGTGAAGCAAAAGAAAAGATTATTTGAGGGAAGGAGGGAGGAGATGAAAAAACAGTCCAGTATAATTTCCTGTCAAAAATGACATTAAATCTTATATAGAAAAAGACCTTTGACATTGTCTATGCTGGTCCAATTGGTAGAATTAGGGACAAAGAAGGAAGTTATAAGACAATAGGAAACTCCTGACTGCAATATGGAGAAGATGGCTAAAATGGGAATTTAGAGCTAGCCAGTTTTGGGAATGGATTCTATTAGCCACAGCTCACTATAACTAGTGACATCACAAAAAAGGATGGGTTCTCATACTGAGTATGGACACAGCTTGTCACCAAACAAGTTTTTCAGAAAGAGAGGATCTTACTAAGTTATAAATAGCTGACAAAGCTTCCTTCATCTGCAGCTCAGTTCTACCATGTCTTTAAATAAGTGTTAACATCAATGATTGTCAAACTATTCCTTAAAATGAAAAGAAAATAAATACTATCAGCCTTGCTTTTTTGAAGTCAGTGTTACCCCCACAGATAAAGATATAAAACAAGTAAGAAAACTATAGATTGGTCAACCTCCTTGATGAACATGGATGAAAAATTTTCAAGAAACCAGTTTTTAAAAAACACATTAAAATATCATTCAGTATGATTATATGGGATTCATCTCACAGAAGCAGGTACAGTTCAACAAATACAAATCAATACTTACAACTTACAAATAACTAGACTTGAGTACAGAAATCACATAATTATAACAATATGAAAAGACATTTCGCAAAGTCCAGTATTTCTTCACAATAAAATATCTTGTGCCTGCAGGTACCTCACTGGGTAAAGGTACTTGTTATACTAATTCAGCAAATTGAATTTGATCCTCAGAAACAGAGGCAGATGGAAAGAACTGGCCCTACAAACTGGATACTAAATATATCTTGCTATAGGGAGTACTGAATTAAATGCTGGTGGCTTATAGTCCTTTTGGGTTTTTTGAGGTAGAGACACAATATGAATACTTTTCAGTACAATACTTTTTAAAATTTTTGTGCTTAATTAAAATATGATGACATAAATTTCTCTCTCTCTCTCTTCCCTTCAACCCCTCCCATGTCTTCCCTGCTGCCTCCCAAATTTATAGTCTTTTATTCTTTAATTATTATTGCTACATACAAACATCCCCATTCACATAATCTACTAAGTCCATTTAATGTTTCGCATGTGTGTATGTTTTTAAGAATGACCTCTTGGTATTGGACAGCCACTTAGGAGTATCATCTCAGGGGAAGAGTAGTCCTCATTTTCTCAACAGTCATGAACTGCCTGTATCAGTTAATATGGAGGCCCATTTATCCACCCACCCTCTATCCATGTAGGGATGTTAATTTGTGGTATCATTATTCAGATCTTGTTTACACAGCTATGTTATTGCAATTGCATGGGTGCAGCGGACCTATCAGATACACATACTGTAAGTCTTCCTGGTCATCTGCTCTAACAATCTTCCCACCCTATCTTATACAATGTTCACTGAGCCTTATGTTTAGGGGTTGTGTTATAGATGGGTCAGCTGGTGTCAGATATCCCACAATCAGTTGTTCTCTGCATTTTGACCAGTTGAATATTTCTGTGATGGTCTCTATTTGGTACAAGAAGCTTCTTTGATGTAGTTTGTCACTTATCTGTTGATACAAGGAGGGATATTTGCCCAACTATGTTCATAGCAGCCTTATTCGTAATAGCCAGAATCTGGAAACAATTTAGATGTCCTTCAACCAAAGAATAGATAAAGAAACTGTAATACATTTAAACAATGGAATACTACTCAGCTATTAAACAAAAAGAAAATCTTGAACTTTGCAGGCAAATAGATGGAACTAGAAATGATCAACCTAAGTGAGGCAACCCAGACCCAGAAACACACATATGGTATATAATTACTTATAAGTGGATATTAGCCCAACATGGATGTCCTCTGAGAGACTCCACCCAGAGGATGGGGGGGATGGGGATAGATGCTAGAATTCACTGTTGGACTCTGGGTGAGAGTGGTATGGGAGAATAGGGGAATGGAAGGACCCAAATTATTCAGGAGTCCCAGAAGGGGACCATCAAGGCTGGCAGACCTGGACCAAGGGTGCCCTGCACAAACTGTTGCACTAACCAAGGACAATGAATGCAGTAAACCTAGATGCCCTGTTCAGATATAGCCAATGGACATATCATTCCCCACAGTTGTGGGGAGTGTGGGGACTGCCTCTGATATAAACTCTGCTACCCCAATTTTATCACTTCTCCTTGGTGGGGAGGCCAGGCACAGAGAGGAAGGAGAAGCAGGTTATCCAGATGTGAACTAATAGGCTGTGGTCATATGGTGGAAGAGGATGCCCCCTTATGTCAAAGGTCTAGAGGAGGGAATAGAGCAGAAGAGGGAAGAAGGGTAGGAATGGGAAGATACAAGTGAGGGGATAACAACCAGATGTAATCTGAATAAATTAAAATAAATTTAAAAAATTTAAAGGATAAATATTTAGAACACAATTTAAAATTACAGACACGTAGAGATGTGTCAGAGATAGGTTCTCCTCTGAGATCCATGACCTCATTAGACCTGGGTAGTTACTGTCTAGTTTTACAGAACCAGGCATGGTTTCCCTCCTAGGGACCAGCCCTCGCATTCAACTGGACAGCTGTTGAAACTAGATTCCTACCTGTTGTGCTTCACAAACTTTAACTCCAAATGGATCAAAGAACTCAATGTGAAACTTGAAAGCTGAAGTCCTTCCCCATTTTCTAAGCAATATTTCATTCACCAAAGAAGTAAGGCCAACAACTGGTAATTTCTCACACAACTAAAAAGTTTCCACATAGGTACAATCACCTGGTAAAGAGGAGGGTGACAGAAAGCCTGCTCCCCGAGGACTAGCTGTCACAATATTTGAGGTAGTGTGCAAGCCACTAAGGGGGAGAAGTACATAATGGTCTTACTCAGCTGTGTGACTTATGGCCCACAGCAATGACCAGCATGGCACAAAAGGCACATATTTGGAACTAATGAATGCAATTCTTTTAATGCATTTTGTCTAATGTCATACTTCACTCTCTCGTTTATGTTATACTCACAAATCATTCATAAATATTTTAACTAGTGTGAAGTGACATTGACTACAGCTTGACACTTTCAAAGCTCACTGTTTTCTTCCTTATCTACTCTCAACATGTTCATCCTTTGGACAGCACCTGTGGTCATTAACAGTAAGTACTTATAATTCACCCTCTGTCTTGCTCATCTCTGTAACCAACTGATGAACAAAGCTGCTTTCCAAACTCTATCTTGACCTCCTTGCCTATTTACAAACTAGGATTTCAACTCCTCTCGGCTACATCACTTCTCAAGAGGTCTTGCTCCCAAGTACATAGATTTTCTACTCTTATTTTCTGATCTGATTGAATTAGCCCCAATTCACGGGCTAAGCTCTAAATCTTTAGCCATGCTCATAATTCTCTCTCATCTCACCCCTCCTGCAACTCATCATCTGCCTGGCTATGTACCAAGCTATAGGTATGCCTTATATTTCATAAGCAGGCCTCTTACATGCTGCCTCTTCCACCTGCAGTTCTGCTCCTGACTTGTCTGTTGTCTTGTTTATCCATGAACAGCCTTTGCCCTTCCCAGAAAAATCTAGCCTATGCTTGCTTCCTTCATTTCAGTCTTTTTTTTTTAATTGAAAATATATTTTTCATGCAATACACCCAAATCATCATTTCTACTTCCCCAAACTCCTCCCAGACCCCCTTTACCCATCCACTCATCCAAATTCACTTGCTTTCTTTCTCCCTCTCATTAAAAAACAAAGAGGCAGCTAGAAAAAATAAAGGCTAGGAAAAATCAAATGATAAAAAACATTAGAGTCAAAGAAAAAGCACCAGAAATACAGACAGGCACAGAGTCACACACTCACACACAGAAATTCTATGAAACTATAAAATTACAAACCATAATATATAAGCAAAAACATGAAGATAAAAATCATGTTAAGACAAAGCATTATGAGAGAAACAAACAAAGATTCTTAAAACAAAATAACACAAAACATAACCAAACACCACTGAGTTTTTTGGGCTGGCCATCTGCTGTTGGGATGAGCCTGCCCTTAAGTGTGGTTTGTATATCAGGTGAGACTGCATTAGAGAAAATTATCTTTTCCTTTGTGAGTAGTTGTATGGATTAAGGCTAGGTCTTGTGTTCACTCTCCCTCAGAGCTAGGACCCCATGTTGTGTGGACCTGTGAATTTTGCTATAGTTTTTGTGACTTACTATATACACCGGCAATGTTGTATCCAGAAGGCTTTGTTTCTTTGGTGTGTTCCATCCTTACTGGATCTTACAACTTTTTTGCTTCCTCTACCACAAAATTCTCTGAAGTCTGAGGGGAGATATTTGATAGAGACAGCCCAATTACAAGTGATTATTCCAAGGTCTTTCACTATCTGCATACTGCCCAGTTGTAGTTTCTGTATTTATTCCCATTTATTTTGGGAAGACGTTTCTCTGATAGTGGCCTAGCAAGGCACTGGTCTACAGGCACAGCAGAATGTTGCTATGAATCATTTTTACAACAGTAGTATTTTGTTTTCCCCTGGGTCCCTGGCCTACCTAGTCTCAGCTTCTTGGCCATCTGAGCAGTTTCAAGCATGGCTTCCATCTCATGGAGTAGGCCTTAAAATCAAATCAGATAGTGATTGGGAAAGTTTTTTTTTTTTTTTTCATTTTGCAAAAGATTTATTTTTATTTATTTATTTTTTTTATTAATTTATTCTTGTTACATCTCAATGTTTATCCCATCCCTTGTATCCTCCCATTCCTCCCCCCCCCCATTTTCCCATTATTCCCCTCCCCTATGACTGTTCCTGAGGGGGATTACGTCCCCCTATATATTCTCATAGGGTATCAAGTCTCTTCTTGGCTACTAGCTGTCCTTCCTCTATATAGGTGTTGTCTTCAGCAATATGACTTTGATATTAGTTTCTTGAACGCAACCAATAGCCTTGACAATAATAGCTTGTGTTGTTTGGGAGTTTCCATTAGGCCTTTTGGTTCAACCATTCAATGAGGTGAAACCCATTCCTGTCACTGGATGTTTTATTTGGTGTCAGGAGATGTCTAATTGGAGCTTTTATGCCCTGTTATTCAGTGAGTTCATTTAGATTTCTTTCATATACATCTATATCTGAGAGAAAGTTTCTACTGCTTTAGGTCTCTATAAAATTTCTTCAAGGGCCCTTGACTTTAGCTGTCACTCCATGCATTCCCTTCCTTACCACCATCAGCATTTAGTTCTCCCATTCCAGTCTCCCCTCCCCCCATTCAATCATACCTATATTTCTATATAAGAAAGTCTCAAAAGCAAAGGTTGTGTTTTAGAATATGGCACCTGGCCACCCTATGTAACACTGCAGCTTAAAGCCTGCTGTCCATGTTTTACCTTCTTTCATAATATTTAGCACCTTTTAATATCTTATGTATTCTTATTATATTGTGTCTTATATCATTACATATTATATTAATTATATTATATTACATATATTGCATGTTTAGTACCTTAACTAAAGAACAGATGACTGTCTATTTTATTCTCTGATACATCCCAGGTGCCCAGACTACTATTAGAGAAGTGGTACCCAATAAACATCTCTCATAAATAAATGAACATATTTTTGTACTTTTGGAACTTGGAATAGTTTCCAAAAAATATTAAGCATCCAAATACATATTTTATACCACTTAGTCATACAGCTTCATAATAATAATAATGATAATAATAATAATAATAATGTATTTATTGAGCATTCATCATGTGCGAAACAACTCACATACATCATCTCACTAAAGCCTTCCCACAACCTGATGACATAGATTACCATCTTCAGTTACAAGGAATTTGAGACTTTAAGAAAATCAGCAACTTTCTCAAGGTCAATAAGCAGTGGGGCTGAGACTCAAACGTCAATGCTCATGATCTTATAAAGTCTGTTCTACCTCAAAAATCAATTAAGACCACATGTTTACTTTTCTTGATACTATATACTTTTCAGGTTATGTGTTTTAACCTACATAGCATCTACATTCTGGGCATAAAAGATACCAATATGACAGCTGATATTAAAATTGTGTGTTACACATATTTTGCAGTTAAGTATTTTCAAATGAAGAAAAAACAATGCTATATGTAGTTAGCAGGCTTATTGCTCAAGAAAAAGCATAGCCATGAGGCACTATGGCTTGTCACAAGTCTGGTGCCTTTTTTAAAAGAAGAAATTAGTAGTAGTAGTAGTAGCAGCAGCAGCAGCAGCAGCAGCAGCAGCAGCAACTGTTGGTTTTATTTGGAGGCCACATATCCAGTGTTAGGTGCCTCCACAGGTTTGTTAGAGGACACAGGTAGAGCAATCAACCACAGAGCAAGATGGATTTTTAGACAGACTTCTGTTTTCAATACCCTCATTATCTCAAGGGCTGTATTCATGTCTTCTGATTAGAGCACCCCCCAGTGATCTTTGCACCTTGCACCAGCTTTGACTAGGCATGTGTGTGTGTGTGTGTGTGTGTGTGTGTGTGTGTGTGTGTGTGTCTGTGCGTGTGTGTGAAGTGCATGCATTAATTTATTTATTGGGTCCTAACTTTTTAAAGATTGTTTATAACTCATCCCTTTGTCTCACTTTCTAATCCCCGCAGAAGTCCCTCTCTTGAAACCTGCTGGACCACACTAGCCAGAGAACCAGAGAACCACCACCACCAGCAATTCCAATAGCAACAACACACACACACACACACACACACACACACACACACACTGTTCTATACCAGTCCCACTATGAAATATTACATCAACAACAAGGAAACCAGCAAGACAGGTCACATATGAACTCACAGAGGCTATGGCAGCATGGACTGGCCTGCCCAGGTCTGTGCCAGATGTAGAAAGAAGCAGACACAAGCCCCCACCCCTAACCCAGAAGCTATCTCCAATGGATATTCACTTAACGTTCTCCAAAGGAGTCTCACTGGGAATGCAAACCACTAAGGCCAGGTCCATTACAGCAGTAGATGGTCAAAACAAAACAAATTCAGTGGTGTTTTGGGAGGTTATTTGTTTGTTGTTTTTATCCCATAACACTTTTTCTGGCCATTTTTTCTTTTTTATCTAACTCTAAAAGACTATTGCTTACACATTGTGGTTTCCAATTTTGTGTTTAGGGGATTTCTGTGAGTGTCCATGCATATATCTCTGAGTCTATCTACATTTTTTGTGCTTTTTCCTCTTTGTCTGTGTATTTGTTTGTTTTGTCCTAGTTAAGTTTTTTTGTTTGTTTGATTTTATTTTATTATTTTTTTTAGATGTCTGTATGTTTTCTAATGAGTAAGAGCAAGAGGGATGTGATTTGAGTGGGTGGAGAGTTGGGGCAGGGTTGGGGGAGGGCCAAATATAAAATGTTATATGAAAAAATATTTTCAACAATAAATAAAATTGAAAAACAAATTATATGCATGAATATTTTGTCTGCATGTGTCTCTGTAGACCATACTGGTACCCAGGGAGGCCAGACAATTGCTGAAAGAGGCCAGAAGAATGTGAGAGATTAGCTGCCCTGTGGATGCTGGGGGTTGAACTCATGTCTTCTGGAAGCATTGTAGACTGGTGTTCTTAACCCAGAGGCATCTCTTCAGTTGTGTTGGTGTATTCATGAAATGATGTCTCTTCATTGTGGGACAACTGTTTGTCCCTTCAAGAACATGGTAAGGAAAACCCAAAGAGAAGATATTCCTTTGTTTCATTGCTCTTGCCTAACTACCAACCATGGCTCCCTGTGCCTCAGCACCTCAGTTCACTCTAACATTTGACAGAATCACGAGGAATGCTAGAGAAAACATTGTGCTTTAACAGAAGTCCAAGTGATACCAAATTTCACCCCCATAAAACTTTGGGAGACCAAAGTCCAATGCAGTATTATTTAGTATCATTGCAATCTCTTAGTTTATGATTGACATTCTGCCTGGATTGCTGAATCAAAATGAACAGAACTAATACATTTTTAAATTTCAGCCAAGTCTTAGGACACAAGAGTTTCTTCAAATACATTAGGACTATAGAGTTTTAATTGAAAATTAAACACATTATCTAGTGTTACATTACCTGTTGTGTTTCCTATTAACACAGTATGAGCTTCTTATCTATACTAATCAATGTCCCTTGATAATCCCCTCTCTAATGTGATCTCTCTCCATCATCTCAGGGACATTGTGTTCTTTCTCTTACCATATACTGGACTATAATTGCACATAGATTTTTGACTACATTATTTCTTAGAAGGTATTTCTATACAGGGAATTAATGGGTCTAAGAACAATATTTTTAATGCTTATGCTCTATATTGCACAAATATTTTCTCTAAAACTTGCATGAATCTAAATTCCCACCAACCAGGAGTGGATGTTGTAAAATTTTCTTCCAAACACTGAGCAGTATCATTTTTGACAGTTTGACACAGGGATGTGAATGTTTCTCAGTGGTAGAATGCTTGTCTAGCCAGTATCATGGATGAATGAATGAATGAATGAATGAATGAATGGTGAGTGAATCAATTAACAAACAAATAACATGTTAAATAGCTACATGAAACAATTTTATTGAATTTTTATCTTCTTTTTATGGTTGCTATTGAGCTAGCACCCATTTGTAAAACTTTTGTTTAGGATTCTTTTTTCAAGTACTCAATAGAGTTTTAACAGGATATACAGAAATAACTACTAACTTATAATGAGTTTTCAGGTATTAAAATCATATTTTATCATATTTGCTGTCAATATTTTCTCTGTTTATAATTAATTTTTACTTATAATTTCAGATAACTTAATGAAAATGTTTTACTTTAATGCAGGTGAACATATTGATATTTTAATTTTTTGTATATTTAAAACTATGTGCATTTTTTCTGCTTTTGAAAGATTGGTATTTGGATATTCAAAGCTATTGAGAAATTGTGCAAGCTGGTGAATTTGGTGAATAATCCCAATCCCAAGATGTTTCCAAGTTATTTATCATATGTCCTGGCTAGTGTTTTGTCGACTTGACATAAGCTATAGTCATTTGGGAAGAATGATTATCAATTAAGAAAATGACTCCATGAGTTGACACGTAGGTAAGTCTGTTAATTATGCTCTTGATTGCTCATTGATGTGGGAAGGCCCAGCTCACTGGTGGTGGTACCCGGGTAGATGGGCCAGAGTTATATAAGAAGGCAGGCTGACCAAGTCATGAGGAACAGTCTAGTAAGCAGTATTTCTCCATGATCTCAGCTTCAGTCCTCTCTCCAAATTCTTTCCTTGAATGACTGCCCTGACTTCCTCCAGTGATGAACTGTAACCTGAAACTGTTTCTTCCTGGGTTGCCTTTGGTCATGGTCTTTTTTTTTTTTTTTTTTTTTTTTTTAATTACAGCAATATAAACCCTATAAAGGAATTTTATTCCAGCAACATGGCTGCTCTGGCAGGGGATCACATGCAAAGACCAGGAGATAGAGATAAGTAAATCTCTAAGTTCAAGGCCAACCTGGTAAAGATCAAGTTTCAGGTAAAGAAAACCTTAGATCCAGGAATGATGGTATATGCCTCTAATCCCAGCACTCAGGAGGCAGAGGCATGCAAGTCTCTGAGTTTGTTGAGTCAGTCAGTTGAGAGGCAGTGCAGAGGAGTTGCGTTTGTGGCAGTTAAGTTTGTGGAGAAGAGGTGGTTTTAACCAGGCTGGTTTCCACAGACAGATGGCAGAGAGAACGGGCTAGACACAGGTGAAAAGAAGAGAAGCTAAGAGCTTATAACACATTTCCAAAGTTAGTATAAGGCCAATTAGAGCAAGTCAGTCAGAAGCTGAGAGAAGCCGGTTTGACTCAGTTAGCTTGGAGAGGAATTCAAGTCAGAACAGCTGAGTTGAACCAGCCATCCAGAGTTCAGAAAGAGCTAGAAAAGGTGAGCTTGTTCAGCAGTAAGTCTCAGATGTAGAAAACATTCTAGGCCTAGATAATACTGTATGGAGTGTAGAAACTTCCAGGACTAGGCCTAGGTTAGCACAAGGGGCCTGTAAGCCTCGGAGACTACAATATATCAGGTAAATAAAAGTTATCTTTACAAATTCCTAACTAAGGCATCATGTAAATGTGAGGTTCATAGTTTTCTATTATTCAACTTTGGCTTTAGGTTTTGTAGCATTAGAAACATATAACAGTAGCACAAGAAGCAGAAGCAAGGACACAGTGGCAGTGGAGGGTCAGCCTCTCAGTCTGCAAGGACACTCTCAAGCTCATGAGTACCCTGCCTGCCTGCTAGTCACCCTATGAAAACCTTTCACCTTTAAAGACGCTGTGTGTGACATGCCATCAGGATCTGGTTTCCATCCCCTGCAGACTGCTTAAGCCCCTGCTCATAGCATAGTCCCTGTGTCACAGGCTCCTGAGGTCTGAACTCTATTTGGCTGACTTTGCCACTCTTGGTGCTGTCAGGAAAAAAAAAAACAATGATCTAGTTAGATGACAGGGTTGTTGAGGGACTCCTTATCAATTGTCAAATTCTGCACGGGGTATGTCAGAGCTTCAAAACCAGAGCTGACTTGAAACATGTGGCTCCCCGAAGGCCAAGCAGTCCCTACGAAAGAATCAGCCCCATTGTCTGGGGCTAGCTAATCTGCAGCCAGTGACAGTGGGCTTTGCAGAGGAAGTAGGAAAGCCTTGTACAGAGTTTGCTGTGTGATTGCAGGTACATGCGCACACACAGGCCAGAAAGGAGCAAAGGGTTACTAGAGAGGTTACACATGGAAAGGAAGAGGTTAAAAAAACCACAACAATGCACAGGACATTCTCCACAGTTGAGTGGAGAGTGGGGACTGACTTTCACACGAACTCTGGTGCCCCATATTTGACCACGTCCCCTGGATGGGGAGGCCTGGTGGCACTCAGAGGAAGGATAGCAGGCTACCAAGAAGAGACTTGATACCCTATGAACATATACAGGGGAAGGAGGTCCCCTCAGTCACAGTCATAGGGGAGGGGAGTAAGGGGAAAATGGGAGGGAGGGAGGAATGGGAGGATACATGGGATGGGATAACAATGGAGATGTAATACGAATAAATTAATAAAATATATTTTTAAAAACCCACAAAATCCTGCTCTTTATTTTAAACATCTTCATCCCACACCTCTTTTAAGTAGGGAGCAGCTTTCCTAAATAGACATGAGTTAGACCAGGCAAACACACAATTTTGTAAAGCCGTGGCTTCGAGGTGGCAGGTCTTTGCTCTCACTGCCTCAGACAATAAGAGAGACAGAGCAGAGAAGACACATGTTCAAATCTCAGCCCCCATCTCTTCCCATTGTGCTATCCTGAGCAAATCTTTCGTCCTTTGTGCCAGAAACTTCTTCTGATAAACAGAATGTGAGGAAATCCACATATGAATATTTTGGAGCTGAGTTTGGGTAAATTAAAACAAAAACAAAAACAGGTTATTTGGCTTATTAAGTGGCTGTATAGGTACCTAACAAATAGTTTTGCTTAATGTTATTATCCTTTTTTAAAGACCTGATTATCTGATGTTATCTTCTGAGAGTCTCTGAGGAGTGGATAGTTTGAGAGATGTTATAATACCTCAAACCTAGGGGAGTTTCTGTACTCCATGGTGGCACCGGGCTGACTTCACTCTCTGACAAATGTGAATGTTGAACATTGGTAATTTTTGTAATGGAGGTCTGGAGCCTTCTCCCAGTAATCCCTTTACAATCTCTTCAATAGCTGGCTTTAAAAGCCTTCCAGCCTTCCCTTGAGAGCTACAGAGAGTGGTGCGTGTTCCTTCCAAGCTTAACAGTAAAATGTTGTCAGATATCTGAAGCATACTTCCTTCTAGAGCTCTTCCCAAAGAGGACCCCTAACCTCATAAAGAAGCAGTCCAGCCAATGAGAAGTCTCAGCTGGGCCACACTCCAGAGGTCTTCAAAGACCTCCAGGCCATAAGCACTGTGGAGGACACAGCCTCTGTGTCTGCTGAGTGACCTGCAGGAGACTGAGGACTGAAGGCAAGGAAGGGAAAGGAGCAAGGGGCTAAAGGGGAAGAGGAAAGAGAAGAAAAGAACAATTCAAAAGAGAAAAGGAAGAGAGCCAGAAGGGCAGAGGAGAGCAGGCTGGGAAGGAAGGAGGGAGGGAGGGAGGGAGGGACGGAGGGAGGGAGGGAGGGAGGGAGGGAGGGAGGGAGGGAAGGCATTTGGAAAGGGAAGGAGGGGGGAGGACCAAGGAGTGGTGCCCTTTCTAAAAAGTGAATCATTTCAAGGAAGGACTTCCAGGGCAATGAAGCAAGAATAGCAACAAAATGTACTAAATTCTATAATAAATTCCCTCAAAATCCCCATAAAGACAAAATTCTCCCCAGGGCCTGAGTTTGTTTCAAATGAAAGTTACTCAAAAAC
The DNA here is from genome assembly GCF_903995435.1 of Acomys russatus. Taxonomy (NCBI): domain Eukaryota; kingdom Metazoa; phylum Chordata; class Mammalia; order Rodentia; family Muridae; genus Acomys; species Acomys russatus. The sequence goes on along the minus strand of NC_067139.1, from coordinate 2,774,537 downwards.
CACCCCAGGGTATTAGTTAGAGCTTGGTATTAGAAAGAAAGGTTTCTTTCAAGCAACCTGAACTCAGCAAGTTTAAAACCAGATTCTTTCCCCTAAGAAGACCTGTAACTCTTATTAAGTTTTCCTTCACAGAAAATGATGGTTTTAGTACAACCATCACCCTCCTCTCATGTCTTTCTTTAGTGTGTTTGTACTCTCTTAATGTCTTAACTGGGTTCTTTATAAATATTCCATCCTCTCAAGAGCTAGTGGGGTGGGGGGAGCAAAGGCACAAAAGTCAAAGTAGCTAGAACATGTCAGCAGGTGGGAGTAGTCCGTGGAATTATCTAGGCTAATATTAGTCACAATCAGTAAATAGGTATGATGCCCTTTTGAGGGCATGCTGCCCACCCTCCTTGTGACTAAATGGCTCCTCTACAGGGCAGCAGCAGGCTTCTGGTAAATATTCAGTCTGCTTTTCACCTTTGCCATCCAGTGTCTGTGGGACTGTCTCCCCTGTCAACCCCATCTTTACTTAAATGATTGTGCAGGCATGCTAGTGGCAATGTCTCCTGGGGCTGACCTTAAGCACCGCATGAAGGCAGATACACAGGCATTCTGCTGGTTATCAGCTGCCCTCTTAGTAACAGATCCACACCAGTGACCTTCCCACCCCCACCCTCACCCCCACCCCCATGTCTGGATGTCATCGCTCAACTGGATGCTATTCTTCGTAATTCTCCTTGCCTCTCTACAGCAGGGATGACGTTGCAGTGTCTTTCGGAGCTCTCTTCATATTAACTGTTGAAAATGTCTCAACAGTGTTCTCAAGCTTGGTTTGAACAGTCCATGCCCTGAAAATGAAATCTTAACATGACTCCACTATCCTACACCATGGCTTACACCCCAGGAATACAACCCCTGATTATCTGCCTTCTTGTCTACCTGTGTCTTCTGGCCACAAAGGTGTCCTCGTTAACAAATCCAAGTTGTTTGCTATGAAGAGTTTCGGGGAAATAGATCTTTTTTCATAGCTTTGTTTTAGTTATTGTCAAAACTGAACAGGAAGAAGGGGGCCACCCTGTTTTCTCTGTTGTATAGTTTTCACAATGATGTTTTCTCTCTCCCTATTTTTTTTTAAAGAGGAATAATTTAAGAAAATCATTCATATTCCTACTCTTAGGCCTGTGAAACAGTCATGTAAACATGACTTTTATATACACAAATACATGCTATTTATGTTGTGTATGTTATTTACAGAAATAACAAAGTTGAGAGAACAAAGGGATGTATAGAAGAACCAGGACAGCATACAAATTCAGAACAATCTGTATACAGGAAACATGACACAAATATTATTTTTGTCCCACCAGACAACCCTCCTCCTACTTTTCAGTGGCAAAAAAATAGTCAAGATTTTTCTAAGTTTTTTTTCTACTACATCTCACTTTTTCATGGTTTCTGACACTATCCTTTAGCCCAGGCTTGGATATCTCCTTAGTCCCTGTCATCTTCCCATCTCGCACACGGAGAAGCCAGGCAGAGTGCTTAGCTTGACCCCTCACACACCAGGCTCCAGCCTGGATAGAACATCCAGAAAACAAAACCATGACCTGCAATGCGGTGCTGCACCACACTGGTTTTTCAGCACTTCTCACTGGGTAAAACCACAGCTCCAGAGAACAAAGATCTAAGCGCAGACTCCGAACCTTGCCACTGGTCTGTCTCTGTGCCCACCGCTGGGGGCTGTTCTTCAGCCACACTTGCCTGAGGTCGGAGAATGCAAGGGGCAAAGAATCAGCCTTGGGGCTAATGTCATTGGCTTCTGGGTCCTCAGAGAAGCATCCCATTTAAAACATGTGCCTTTACCGGAACCGATGTTCTAGTTGCCACTTGTTCTAAAGAAATGAATGGACTCGAGAAAAAAGACAGTGGGAAAGAGCAACGGTAGACAAACTCAGATGCCGCTGGGAAACATGGCTCTTACTTCTGATGGAAGAACTGAACGTGACAAGCACAATTAGCAAGCCGCGATCAGTAAAAGCTCCAGCAAAAGTATATGTGAAAGAAGGCAACTTAACACTCCTGGGCTAAACGTGCCCGTGTGAACTATAATTCAGCAATAACCTGAGCCACACAGCACACTATTATGCTCAGTTTATAAGACACAGCCTCCACACACAGTAACGCAAATTACCATGATTTCTATTCTAATAGGCCCTTGGGTGGGCAAGTTATGAGCAAAGCTTAGTATGTAGCAACTCTAAGGAAAGCACTGAGGCCGGCTGGTGCAGCTTTGCTTGGGCCTCCTAGGTTTGAGATAATTCTGTTCTTGGGAGAAAATGAGTGAGTGAGTTCTGGTTCCCTTGCCTGGAGCTGGAAGAGAGCAGGGATTTTTTAGCAACCTCGGCACAGTCCTTTCGCACTCGCTTCTGCCGTCAGTCCAAAACCACAAGCTTTTAATTTTCCCTAAAGATTAAACCAATATTTACCAGTAAGCCTGCATTTATCCTAGGAACCCTTTACTGTAAACTATTGGTTTCAAGTAAACGTTAGATCTTGTTTAAGTCGCCCCTCCTTCTTGAAGCAGCGACAGGGAAAGAATGTTGCATGGAGAATGGAGGCGGAAACCTTCCACCGCGCCTGCCTGCCTGCCTGCCAGGGCAGGCTTTCACAGTCTGTTCCTCATTTGTTTCCCAGGGTGTCTAATTAGTGATTCAGTGTAGTCATTCCTGAATCCCAGCAATGAATTACTTCCTGAGGTGGCTGTTACCAGAGGGAGATGTAAAGATGCAAAGAGTTCAATAAAACAGTGAAAAATCTAGTCTAATATAAAATAGACTAATGAACAAGAGATTTAATAGGAAGCAGTCACAACATCAGAAAGTGTCTTGTTTCCAAAACGGTCGGCTGTAAACTCTGCATTTGCCCTATCCTAACTCTTCATTGGAAAAGACAGTGTTTTGTTGTTGTTTTGTTTTGTTTTGTTTTGTTTTTGTTTTGTTTTTGTTTTTAAACTGTGTTTAAGGCCAGGGTGTTTCAACTTCCATTAACAGAAATACTGCAGAATACTCTCGAAACTCGAACCAGCTTTTGTGTCATAAGTGGCTTAATGTTTTGATGCTCTAAGTGGAATCCTCCGCTAACAGAGTCCACATCATTTCTGTACCACTCCAGACCTGAGGCTGCAGACCAAAGAGTCCCCTGCTGGCCTTTCAAAAACCATCCAAAGGAGCACCTGCTGGTCATGTTCAAGGCCTATGGTTTCTCAGAGATGATAGGGCATCTCTGGAAAATGCTACGTGAACACCTTTCATGTGGCCTTCCTAAACTAGTCCCTTCACTGTGGAAGAGAAGCCCTGGTTTTGTTCAGCTGTCACAGGCCATTGCTGGCCTCTATGAATCATCGCAAGGCGTAACTATGAACGGAACTACAAACCGTGCTATGGGGCATGCGAGCTTGGAGAAGGCTCTGATTTGCATTCTGATGCCGTGTTGGAGAAGCTAGCTGTTATCGAGGGTGAGTTACATGACATCCTGAGTACTCTTTTTGGAAGTCTACTTTATCAACAAAGCAGTCTACCCCTGCATGTGAACCTGCTTGGCTGGAAGCCATGAAGAAGAGATGTGGAGGGTCCGCCTCATGGAATTCACTGTGTTCTAGGGAAGGTGTAACTCCACCCTGACACAGAGCCTTCTGACTGTAGCAGTGTCTCTGATGCCCTTCCTCAGCAGGGCTTGTTCTCCCTCTTTGCTTGGTTTGTGGGAGATAAACTACAATATCATTAAGACCTCCCTCTGAGAGTGTGAGTAACCATTTCCTGAAGGCACAAAAAGGAAAAAAGACAGGGAGTCAGGGGCTGTGTCCTTATCATGCCTCTGCTTAAAACAAAAACAAAAACAAAACAATGTGGCATCTTTAACATTCTAGATTGGACATGTGATTTTTCTCAGAATGCGTCGTTGTGTCTCATCCTGTTCTTAGGAATTGAACCCTTTCCTTGAAAATCTAGTGACAGAAAATAGTTAAAAGCTATATGGCTTGGGATGAAATTGGGAGAATACCCTGAGTCCCATCCACAGTGTCCACTCAGAGTCAGCGTATCGTCAGATAGTCTTTGCGATCTATCAAGCTTTCTAGCTTTGATACCCTGTGAAAGTCTATGCTATGTATGTGTATTGTTCCATGGAGTATTATGGTCTATCATGGCAGAGAAGATATGGAAGCAGGTGAGGATGGTGGTCACAGGTCACATTGTAGCTGTATTCAGGATGCACAGTGTCTAGGAAGCAGAGCTGTGCTATAAAACAGCCCCAAGACCTGCCCACAGTGACCCACTTCCTCCAGCAAGCCTCTACCTTACGAGGAAGGCCTCTACAGCCTTCCCTAACAGTACCACCAGCTGGGAACCCAGTGATCAAAAGTGTGAGCCTACAGTGGACCCTTCCCACTCAAGCCACAGCAAAATGGAATTAGCAGATTGAGTGTTATTCTTTGAATGCTGAGGTCAAATGAAAAGACAAACCAAGAATGATAACAAAGTTTCTAGCTTGAATAAAGGTCGAAAATACTGCCATCTGCCATAAGAAATTTAAAATATTACTATGCTCTACCTCGTCTAAAAACAAGATGATCTTTCTTACTTCATAAGGAATAAATGACCTCATTAACTCCAAAACAGCCCAACATTGAAGTGTGGTCGAACTCTCTGGAACTCTTTCTGTGTTCTTGTAGCTGTCATAGCCTTCTCATTCTCTCACGTACCATCTTTTATGGGTTTGTGTAGATTTTTGTTTCTTGTTTGTTTGTTTGTTTCTTTTAAAATTTTGAGGATTTTTCTAAGCCCATAAAGCAATGTAATTCTGCATGCGACATACCTCCGATGTTTACCCTCCGAGGCACACTCAACCCTTCCTTTCTAATCAAGCTCCATCCAGTTGCTTCCCTTGCTTAGAAAAGGTTTATTTTTACCTTAAATATGAGATTTGACACAGGAAGCTAGAGGAACTATTTTTATCATAATTTCCAAACAATGTTAGGGTGAACGTCGCATTGAATGTTTTTTTTTTTTTCCCCTCCAGGAATGCGCTTGTGAAATAGCTTCTGTGTCTTGTGCGTCTTCTCATAGCTGTTTTTTTTGGCTGCACCTGTTGGACTTCCTCTTCTCAAGCCCTTTTCAGGATCACTTCTATGGCCATTTGTTGGTGAAACCTCCTTTGGTAGTCTGCGGCTTATGTTATTTCAGAGAACATGAGCAGAGATGGTTAGCCTTCGCTCACAGCTAAAACATGAACAGAGATGGCTAGCCTTCACTCACAGCTAAAACATGAGCAGAGATGGTTAGCCTTCGCTCACAACTAAAACATGAACAGAGATGGCTAGCCTTCGCTCACAGCTAAAACATGAACAGAGATGGTTAGCCTTCGCTCACAGCTAAAACATGAACTGAGATGGTTAGCCTTCGCTCACAGCTAAAACATGAACAGAGATGGCTAGCCTTCACTCACAGCTAAAACATGAACAGAGATGGTTAGCCTTCGCTCACAGCTAAAACATGAACAGAGATGGCTAGCCTTCACTCACAGCTAAAACATGAACAGAGATGGTTAGCCTTCGCTCACAGCTAAAACATGAACAGAGATGGTTAGCCTTCGCTCACAGCTAAAACATGAACAGAGATGGCTAGCCTTCGCTCACAGCATATCATGAGCAGAGATGGTTAGCCTTTGCTCACAGTAGAACACAGGATAGCAGCTTTAATAAAACTGTGGCGCTCTGAGGCACTTAAGCCTGAGTTTCAGCTGATTCTTATTCAGTGAAAACTATCTCGTTTGTTTCTGGTTGTCCCATTTTTACTATTTCTAATTATTATTTCATTCTTAAGGGACAAAATCTCTAAAATGTGTTGTCACTCTGCATTGTTTTCTCAGGAGCTTGCAGTGGTACTTAAAATTCCACAATTTTTAATAGCAAACCATGTGTTTATCCTCTAAAGCTGAATCATCAGAATATTCTATTTCCATACCCTAGTGCTCTTAAGATGCAGATAATGCTAGGAGAGGTAACAGACCAATTTAAAGATACATATTCATTTTATCTTTGTAAAGCATTTTGATTATTTAGCTAATTTTTGTCACTGGGGGGATGCTGTCTTACTCCTTGTTTTAAGAAGCAATATTGAGAATGTGGGAGGTAATAACTTGATCGAGAACACAGAAAGTTATAATTGTAAACTCATGAAGCCCTCCTTCTATGAAACACACATCTTCTGTTTGCATTCATATCTAAATGGCCTGCAAGCCATTCCTCATGCAGTGTCCTATCTGGTTGTTGCTTGGTTTAGTTTGGTTTTGGTTATTGCTATTGTTGTTGTTGTTGGTGGTGGTGGTGGTAGTTTGTCTTGGGATTTTTGTTTGTTTGGTTTTTGGTATTCAGTGTATAAGGTAAACAAGGATAAGATGACCTGGAATAGTTTTTAAACCAAGTTGTTTGGATTGCCAAATCATTACCAGTAACACAAAAGATTTGAAAATTACATGGGCTCCTGGACAACCAGGGAGCAAGCGTGCTGCCTGCATTTGCCTTGTACAGTCAGAGAGCATTATTATCACACAAGCCAGACCTTGGGCTGTGTCATGCCGAGGTCGCCTCAGTTCCAGTAAGCCAGAGCAGTTAGAAAGAGTAGAGCAAATCAGTTGCAAGCATATGTTTATTATTTCCTCCTACACAAAATAAAACAAAAGTTCTTGAGAAGAGAATGAAGCAGAGTCTTCTCTGTTTTGTTGACTTCAGAAAACTGAGTTTGGCTAAGCCACAAACGGCAAAGGGATAAATACTGTCACTGAAATAGTAACACTGACTGTTGTGGAGGTTTTAAGTAAAGATATTCTCTTACCTAACACCAATCATATCAGAGCCTCACAAATTACCTATGCACCAAATAAGAGTTAAAGGTTTTATACTCCCTTCAGGTTTCCTCGGAACAACGGCCATGCTGACTCAGTCGCATCAATTTCTCCATTTTCAGCCTGCGTTTCCTTTGATTCTGTGAATTCCAAGGAAGACATTCCATCAGATGACCTTTGAACTTATCTTTGCATTCTTCTCTTTTCTGCCATGGTACTGTCACTGGTGTACAAAGTCCAAGGAGCAGCAAAACCAAGATACCTTCCTGCCTACGAGAAGCTTATCAAGTGATCAAATGAATCTTACACAGATGAATTACACACACCACACACACACACACACACACATTGGTGTGTGTGTGTGTGTGTGTGTGTGTGTGTGTGTGCGCGCGCGCGCGCGCGCGCGTGCCTGTCCCAGTGTTCCTAAAAGACAATGGTTTCCTACTGGAAGCTTCTGGAAAATCTTGAAATAAATGGAGCTGTATAAACAACTATTATGAAAGAGAAATGTGAGATTTATGCCTAAGAAACCAAGCATAGGAATAGGAATTGCATAGAGATTTTGGTTCATAACTAAAGTCGTGCACAGGGGCTATATAATACTAAGGTATTGGGACTATCACCTAAAACTGTCAAGATGATTGCCCTGAAGTCATTCACCGAGAGAAGTGTTTTGAAGCCAAATAGTGAAGTGTCCAGAGGGGTGCTTTGGTAGCCATGTCAGGCAGTCATGTGAGAAAGACTGAACATTGGAAGCAAATGTATAGACATCATATTTGGACAGGGGAGCTGAGATCCACAGCTTTTGACAATGCTTGAGCGTGAAAATATGGAAAGTTATTTACATTTACGGTTCTGGAACTGAGAAAAAGGAAATTTACCTTGGATTTTTGAGCATCTGACACTGAGTAGATCTTCCTGCTTTCACCAGAAAGAAGGATAGCAAAGGCTGAAGCTGACTTGAACTACCACCATTGATTTAGACACTAATTTTAAAGTACATGATAGTCTCAAGCAGGCAGGATCAAGAAGCCACTCTAAATGCAGGGAAGAGCAGTTAAGTAGATATCAAGAATATAGAATAAACATAGGATACATTTGACAATTGTTATGACTATGGTCATGAGACTGGAGAATGAGGAGGAAGTGAAAAGACTCACTGAAACACCTACATGTATGGGAAGTCATGAGTGGAAGCTGGGGAAGGAGCACACAGAGACTAAAATGTCAGCTACCTGGAAAACTGGAAGGAGGAGAGGGTCTTGGCATGTTAGTTTTATGTCTACTTGAATCAAGCTATGGTCATTTGGGAAAAAGGAGCCTCACTGGATAGAATGTCCCTAGCTGGCTTATGGAGAAGTCTGTGGTGCATCTTCTTGAATAATTGTTGCTGTGGGAGGGCGCACCTCACTGTACACAGTGCCATCCTCGGGCAGGTGGCCCTGGGTGTATGAGAAAGCAGGATGAGCAAGTCATGGAAAACAAACCATGGCCTCTGCATCAGCTCCTGCCTCCAACTTCCAGCCCTGAATGAGTTCCTGCCCTAATTTCCAAGTATGATTGATTATGATACGGAATTGTGAATAAGATAGACCCTTTCCTTTCCAAGTTGCTTCTGGTCATGGTGCTTATTACAGCCATAGAAACCCTGGATAACAAAGGCCCCCCCCCATTATGAAACCCAGAGGAGGAGTGCTCTCTGCCTCTCCAGAGCCCTTCCGGCAGCCAAGCTCTCCGGAACAGGGGCAAGCACAACTCCGACTCCCCTATGACTGTCCTCTCAGTCTCTACCCCATAACAAATACCATCCCTTAGTTTATTTCCTAAGGCAGTTTTCATCTTGTCATCTCCTGGCTGAGAATCCTACAGTAGCTCTTTTTGCCTGTAGAAATTCAAATGCTGAGTCTGGTATTCAGCCTCAATTATTCAGGCCCCATTAATTAACACCATCTTATCTACTTGGCTTTCTTCTTCATTCATCTCCAATACGTTTTGGCAGTGCCATGCTAGGGACTCTTGTCACAACACAAGCCATGCACATTTTGACTAACGTGCATATATTTTTTCCAGTTTCAATTCTATTTCCCTTCTTCCTGCCAAAACAGAAACTAAGCCAACATAGAAATTGAAATAAAACCTCTCCCCTTCAGTCTTTTCTGTTGTAGCTTGGGAACTATTCTAGCCCTGATGTCTATTCTTGTGCTATTGCATTTAATTATGTTACATTTTTTTAAAATTACAAGATTTTTATTTTTAAAAATTTCAGACAATATATTTTGGTCATGTTCTTCCCTTCCTGCAGCTCCTCCTACATCCTGCCAACTTCTCTACCCACCCATCTTTATGTTACTTCATTCTCTCTCAAGAGGAACCCACAAAAACACAAAAATAAAAATAGAAATAAACAAGCAAAAAACCAATATGACAAGAGAAATGGCCAAACAGGACAAATATGTCTACAAAGAAGCCATGAAGTTCATTTAGTTTTTGTTGTTGCTGTTAGCGAACTACTCCAGGGCATTGGGCTTGCCCCAGATTGTGGTTGATATACCCAGACACCCCACTGAAGAAAACTGTTTTTTTTTCCTTTTGTCAGTAGGTATCAGTTACAGATAGGTCCTTGTTTAGAGGTAGTACCCCACATCAACTTCCCACTCTGAGAATTGGAACCCCATTTGTCTTGAATCTGTATAGGCCTCATGTGCCACAGTCTCTGTAGGTTAATATGTGTATCAGTCCTGTTGTGCCTTGAAGACATGTTTTCTTGGAATCTTCATCACCTCTGGCTCCTACAGTTTTTCTGCTTCCTCTTCCACATAGGTCCCTTAGCCTTGAGGGAAGGCATTTGATGAAAATACTCCATTTAGGACTGAGTGTCCCAAAGTCTCTCTGTCACTCTGTCTCTCTGTCTCTGTCTCTGTCTCTGTCTCTCTCTCTCGTGCAGTTGTGAGTCTCTGTGTTAACTTTTACCTGCTGCAAGAAGAGGTGTGTTCATTTTTGTCTTCCATTCTTCATTATCAACATCATCCTAAGGGGCAATTTATTCTCAATTTTTCTTTGCAAGAGGTTTCCACATGTAAGCAACAGGCAGGACAGGGTTACCATCACATAGGGACACTGGTTCAGTTAAACAGCAGTGAGACCTTTTCAGAAGGAACACTTCCATGTGCAGTTCAATGTATAGAATTCATTGCAATTTAAATAAGAAACTAACTGGCTAATAGCCCCAAGTCTGACTGACTAGAAAGGGCCCTTTTCAGAGACCAGTCGTGATGGGGATTTAATCTTTAAACCACGTGTTGAGTAGCTTTCTCATCTAATTCTTCCTTCTGTGATGCTTTAGATGGAGGCTATGGAAAAGACATAAACCTGAGAAGGTTTTCTTGTTGTATTTTTTTTTTCTTGGAAGGATAATTCCCACTTAACACCAAGATTAATGAGATGAGGAACTAAGTTGCAAGACTCATTTGCAACAGCTGGGAACTATGCAAGTAGGTCCAAGGCTCAGTTCAACATTTACCGAGGAATTTGAAACTGGAGAAAAGGGAAAGAAAGAAAGTGCAGAGCTCTTGTAAAGAGCAGGCAGACTCGGCATGTCCTCCTGAGGAACATCAAATACAAAAGAGACACGGTTCAGAACAGACTGTTGAAGTGGTCCTGGACACGTTTCAGAACCCCCAACAGACTCATCTTTCTCAGAAACCTCTCACTTATTAATTAATAATAAGCAGAAAAACCCTCATCAAACACAGAACTTCAGTGGCAGGAAGAAAAGTGGTGGCTACAAGGCGACTCTCTCCAGCCGCATGTCCAAAGCATTCTTTTAATAGGTTTGAAAGTGAAAGTCAACTTCTTGGGCCAGTGTTTCTCAGAGCAGTGGCCTGGACAGACAGTATCAGCATCACCTGTGTACTTGTTACGGAGGCAAGGCAGGTTCTGTGTCCCCTCACAGACCCACTGAAGTGGCAGCAACTCCAAGTAATACCATCAAACTATGCAATGACAAGCCCTCTGGGTCATAGTGATATAGGCACAGCTACAGCTATGGGACCTCTGACCTCCATAAATTAGGACTCCTAATTTTGACCTTCCTCCTCCCCTTTTATGTTCCCTTTATCCTTTATCCACCCCCTGTATGTCATAATGACTCATCTAGTTTAAATGGAAGAAAGGAAGAGATTCTTAGAATCTATCACAAAACACTAATTAATAGCTGATAAGAGAGAAAGTGGTGAAGAGCACCCCTTCCATTTTTATCAATAGATTATAGCTGTGTGTGTGTGTGAGAGAGAGAGAGAGACAGAGACAGAGAGACAGAGACAGACAGAGAGAGAGACAGAGACAGAGAGACAGAGACAGAGAGACAGAGACAGACAGAGAGAGACAAAGACAGAGAGACAGAGAGAGAGACAGAGAGAGAGAAAGAGAGAGAGACAGAGAGAGAGAGAGAGAGAGAGAGAGAGAGAGAGAGAGAGAGAGAGAGAGAGAGAGAGAATGCTATTCTTAGGGCCAGAAGGCCCATGCTTTCTTACCTGGCTGCAGTGCAACCTGCTATTTGTGTCATATGGAGCAAAGCCTTTTACCTCCTGGTAACTATTTCCTCAAGAACGAAGGAGACAAGCTTAGCACCCAACAGGGATGTTACAAGGATTAAGTATTTACAGAGCTGGAAGTATTAGAGATGTACTTGCTCCTGTAAATGTGAATGCCAACATTTACTGTCAGGCAACACTAGGAGTTTACCATGACGTTGTCCAATCACCACTTCTCTATTTTGGACTATGGATAGCCAGGATACAATAGTAAAAAAAATGAAGGATAATAACACTGTTATGTAGCAATAATCTTTCTTACAAATGAAAAACTTTCCCTCTGTCTTGTGTTTTTAAGTTACCTCCAGACAGCAAATGTATAAGTCCATGAGAAAGACACAAGGAGCAGAATGGCACGACGGCCACTGTGTGTGTCACTATGAAGTCTACTGTAGGCTCTCATTGGTTTCTGAATTAATTTTTAAAAGAGATAGAAAAAAAGGCAGAAGGAAGAACTAGGAGGACATGCCCCAAGACACGCCTATTTGTAGATGCTACACACTGCTAGCTTTTAGCCTGAGCACAGACAAGGTAACAAACTGGGAAGCAAAATCAAGGACACAGGCCCCGCAATGCACCTGTTTTCCCCCTTGGATTCCACCAGAGGAATCCTATGGAGGTGGAAAGAGAATAGATATAGGTATTTGGTATCAATGGTACCTAAGCAACTGTTCTGAAAAATATGAACACCTGATTATGACTCTGAATCTGTCCCATATATATTACATATTCTGTGAGTGGGACCTCCCTGCTAGACCTCCACTTCCTTTTTTCCCCCTCTGGTCTGCCATCTACCTAGCATGGGAGCAAACACTCTAGCTACCTTCTCTATGAAAATTCGCAATGTATTTTACTTTTCTCTTTTCTGGACTTCATATTACATGTTCATGTTCTATGAACAAGCTGTGGAGACTGCCCAGGCCATGCACTCCAGCACCTTCATGTTAACAGGGGATTTGGCATGAGCCTAGTAGACCCTCCAGCTTCCAAGTGTTTTATTGTACTTTCATTCAAGATTTTCCTCCATCAGGTTTTCTTATTAGGTATATTCTATGGAACATCCTCTCAGCTACAAAGCCATTAGATAAATAGAAAGGAAGCTAGTTCCCCTGTCTCCACGCCCCTACAAAATATACATTTTTACAGCCTGTCTAACTTTATTAATTGTTGTTATGGTTCTGAAAGAAATATTAGTGTCTGGAAAAATAAATTATTTAAAAACCAGTCTAACACCAAGAGAACACACCATCAAAAGCACCTATAAATTTGTCACTATATTGCAAGTTTAAACCATTTGCTTGAATTTTATAAGCCAAACAAGCTCCTTTCCCCACCACTTAAATACACTGGTGGGTAGGTAGTAGGTGGATTACAGTATATGACCTCATTTGTGAAAATTGATGCCTCCGGAAGTCTGGACCTAAGGACATGCTTCTAGGGCAGCACTGTCTCAGTGTCACAAAGATTTGAATGTTTCAGACATCTGTGGCCCTCCATGTGAATTATGCCTAAGCCGAAGCTGCCCTTTCCACTAATTCTTACCTGCACCATCCCCACATTTACTCAACTGATAAGGCAGATGGATCTGGCTGCTTTGTTTCCTGTAATCCATGTCCTTGCGTTATTTCTGACCTGGCAAACCACCACTTCCTCTTTTGAAAATCACGTTCTCCCTACATTTTCTGTTCCATGCTCACAGTTTAGCCCATGATACTGGTGGAAAGTGAATTTGACCAGGAGCTCCTCCTCCTCCTCAAGGCCTCCAGTCTTCAGGAGCAGTGTCAGGATGTATTTCTCCATTTGGTCCTATTGGTGCTCCTCCTCCTCCTCAATGCCCCCAGTCTTCAGGAGCAGTGTCAGGATGTATTTCTCCATTTGGTCCTATTGGAGCTCCTCCTCCTCCTCAACGCCTCCAGTCTCCAGGAGCAGTGTCAGGATGTATTTCTCCATTTGGTCCTATTGGCCTGTTTCATCTCTTCCTATTTCTCGCTTCGTGTTTTCTAAACCAATCCCTTATTCTGTTACGGACACTCACGCACGTTATTCTTTATGCCCTCCCTTCTCCTGACTGACCTTTACTGACCTTCAGCCTCAGTTCTGTCTCACAAAGGAGGTCCTTAATTTGGTTTCAGTCCTCGGCTATGGCCAGCGCCCTCAGCCTATGTCCCATCATATTTTTATTCTGATGGGGGTTTTCTGGCTGAGCTAAACTGTCTCCACCTGAACCATGAAATCGAAGGGGAGACCATGTTTGTCTCACCACCGAGTCCTTGCCCATGATTTTCTATGATCAACCTTTAGAACCTTCCGCAAGTTCAAAAAGCTAATCAAGTGCAAAGCACTTCATTATGGTGTACCGAGTTTTCTTGAAGGTTGAAAGTTAAACAGTGTCACTTTCTGGCTCCAGTCTAGCCTCCCTTCATCATGTCCTCCGAGTGCTCCAGCAGCTAGGACAAGCACACGTCTCCACTTTCCTATGACATAATCCAGTTTGTGTCAACTGGAATTTTCACTAGTTTTCTTTACAATTATAAAAGGAGTCTATATCAGATGGCAAATATTAAGGCTCCCTCCAAGCCGTGTCCAGGTCCATACCTTGAACAGTTGGTCCAGATTCAACCTTCCCATGTAGTGGTAAAGTGGAAGATGACCAACAAATTGGGTTCCTTCATTTCCTTATGTGCCAGACTAGGCTTCAGAAAGATACTCAGACTTGTATCTGATGCAGGGTGTGTATTTATGCCCTTGTCAAAACAAAGCAAAATAAAGAATTGGGCAGAATCACAATGGACTGAGCACATCTGTATGTTTATGCCAGGGACTCTAGGGTGTTTTTTTTTTTAACACTCAAGGTCCCAACTTCACTTTGATGTAGATTCAGGAAACACGTGCTTTTTTGTTTCGTGTGTGTGTGTGTGTGTGTGTGTGTGTGTGTGTGTGTGTGTGTGTGTGTGTGTGTGTTCACTATTGCTGATAACTCTGGGCTCTGCTGTTTCTTTTTTGGTTTGTCTGTTCCAGCTGCCCTTTTTCCATCACCTTTGTCCCACATTGTCCACTCAGCCTCTATCCCACTCCCCTACAGTACACTCGGGGACACTATTTTAAAGTAATTATCCACATTGGCTAACTGCTGTGATCAGACTCACTAGACAATAGCTAACTCTAGGGTTAGCTGACTCAGGACACAATGCTTGACTTTCTCACTCATCCACTCTCCATAATTGACTTGAAAATATCTGCCCTAGTTCTGGATCTTGGGGATGGAAGCAGCATCTTGAAAAAATGAGTTTAGAGAAAAATTCACTGGTAGTGATCACCCCCAGGAAGGTTCATGGAGAAAATTTCAGTAAAGCAAGAATGATATAATGATGAACTCTCACAACCTACAGAAGACAGTGCCCTACAGACTCTAAATCTAGAACCAGAACAAATAAATACATTCACATTTTCATAACACCTTACACAAACAGTCTTTTGCAGTGAAGTTAATTCTTTAAAAAAAAAAAAAAAAAAAAGGTTTTCGTTAGCTCACAATACATCTCTTTATAGATTATTCCAGAAACTGAGACTTTCACTCTTACCAGAATTAGAAAGCCAGAGGGCACTGGGTTGGGTCAGGGACAGGTGTGTGTTTTGGGGTTTTCTTCAGTGATTTTTCTATGTAATCAAACTTTTCATTTCACAAAACCTGTCAGAAACATGGCTAACAAGGACCTGCATGCTGTCAATGGACAAATACACAGAATTTAACTAGATATCTACTGCTAGGTAATTGGGTTCTTAAGATTTTCTAGACCCCAAGGTGTAAACATTTTCAACACTTCTGATTTACTGTACCCCAAAATGTGGCAGCCAGCTCAACAGGATGTGAAAAGGCCCATCCTGTTAAAGTCTTTCCATTACTGACAAAAATGGTAACTCAGTGGGTGAGAAATATTTTCCTTTGTAATTTCTAGCAGGTTTTGTACATTTCTTCACTTATCTACCCATTGCTGGTTCTCATCCATTCATTCCACTAGCCCCTCCTTCCGCCACTCCACACAATCTGTCTTCAGGAAGGATATTAGCACTGAATTATTCGTATCTTTCTATGATATTTGTCTGTGTTTTACCTTTTACTTTTATTTGTTTGTTTGTATGAAGCATGGGTTATGAATAATGGGCTATAAGTGCACTGTTCCTTCTATTTTTCCTTATGAATAAATTCTCTTTTGTAAACTAATCTAGTTCTCATTTTGGCTATAATTCTAGTACAGGTTAAATCTATTCTGTGTTGTCTGAAATATATGATCTGATGTGGTCTGATAAGATTGTACCTATTTAGTTCTAAATCCTTTATTGAATCGTCAGCACCCCTTGCATAAATATTTTATTATTTGGCTCCTCAATTTTGAAGTACTGAGGCTACCACAGCAATTCATCTTCACATGGAAGGGTCTATCTCATTGTTTTCTTTCCACTGGCTATCTTCAGGCACTAATAAACACTGTGTTTTATACTGGCAGCTACATACTACATTTAAACATAAAAATGAAGTTCTTTTATCATTTAGTTTCTCATTTACTAATTTGTACATATATTTTGATGTCAAGTTTAGATGGAATTAAATAAATTTATAAGAGATTATATGAGAAGTCAACACTTTAATAACTATTCTTCTTAAGAAAGAAAATACATTTTTGATTACTTAAATGAGGATTTATATTACTAGATAGAATTTTTAGTATTTATCATATTGGTACTAAATAAGCTTGTTTGTATTAGGTTTACTTTTTGGTCTGCATCATTTAATTTAGTTTATTCATTGTAATTCTGAATTTAAAGAAAAATATTTTGTAGTTTATTTTGTAATTTAACACTTGTCTAAATTATAACTAATTTTAACATGTCCATCTGTTTACTTTCATTTTCAAGGTTGAAAAGCATTTTATATACAAATAATAATTTCTTATTCCTCACAAATTTCACTGTTGTTTTTGCCAGGGTTTTTAATAAAACTCATAAATGACAATGGTGACAGGAGTCTTTTCTGAACTTTAATAAGAATGTCCTTGGTATTTTGCTATAACTATGAAATTTTATTTTGGTTTGTAACAGCTATAGTATGTTAAAAATAAAGTTAAGAATATCTTCCTTATCATCTTAAGGACCCCTGGGATAGTATGGCATTTATTTCTTTTCAAAGAAACATGTTTGAGCGTCTGTTAAGCCTGGAGTAAAAAGGTACCATATACACATATATCAGATCCGCCGCACAAGCAGATCATGTTTTGTCCTAATTTCATTTCTGTTGCTGTGATAAAAAAAAAAAAATAGTGATAAAAAACCAACTCAGAGTGTTTAGCTCACAATTCTAGGTTACACTCCATTGTAGTGAAGAAATCTAGGTGGCAGAAACTTAAATCAGTTAGTTACATAGCATCCATAGTAAAAATCAATGGAGACATACCTTGTTTATGCTTGGGTCAGGAGTGTCTTATACAGTCCAGGGCTCTCCCTAGGGGAGGTGTGGCCTACAGTGCACTGGCTCTTTCCACTTCTGTTGAGCTAGTTGAGCCAATCTCCAATAAACCAATCCAATACGGAGACTGCCTCCTTGAGATGCTTCCCGGGGCTTCTTGTATAATGCTAGCAATTAGCGAGCTAACTATCATACTAAGCCACTTGTAAGCCTGGCACACAGACCCATCCCTTTTAAGCAGTTATCTTGCACTTCTTGTCACCCCCTTAGATGTCATTTTTTTTTTTCATAATGGAAACAAGAATTCAACTTTCAAAGTCCAAAGTGTCTTGACTATGAGCTCCTTGACAATTAAATACAGTTTTTATACTTCCATTATCCAGTGGCACAGAGAAACACTCTTATTCCAAAAGATGAGCATTAGGTAGAACCTAAGCTCTTAAGGTAGTTTTGACTCTGAAAATCTTGGCTAGACCCCCAGCCCCGCCAGCTTTGCCATTTGCAGCACACACAACTTTGTGTCTATTACTGATAGAAATCCCACCGTCCTGACATCTTCAATTCGCTGGAATCCCCACTGCTACTGAGGCTTCACCCTCATAGCTCCATGTGAGGATATTGTTATGGTCTCTGCACAGCGGTTCCAATCCTGCCACACGTTGCCTTGCCTTGCTGCTCTCCGTGGTCCCCTTGTCTTAGTTAGGATTGGCCAAAAGCAACTGTGGAGGAAATGGTTTATTTCACCTCATCGACTGCAGCCATCACTGAGGGAAGTCATGGCAGAAATTTGGAGGCTGGAACTGAATTAGAAGCCATAGAGAAACTCTGCTCACTGGCTCGCTCCAAGTGGCTTACTCAGCTTACTTCGCTGTACCACCAAGGATCCTGTGACAAGAGGTGGCATGGCCAGCATGAGCTCTGCCCACAAACACCAATTTCTGTCTAAGAAAATGCACTGCAGACTTGTCTATAGGAAAATGTTAGGAAGGCAGTTTCTCAATTGAGTCTCCCTTTTCCAACTAACTCTAACTTGGTTCAAGCTGAGAACAAACTAGCCAGGATATCTCTCACTCTCGTAAAACCCATGCCTTCCAAAGCAGTACAACATGGAAAATATTTACATTGCTAAGTTCTTCTGCCATTTCAAGGTGAAGTCCGGTCCTTTTGAACACAGCTATATCAATGTCTCCATGCTGACCCTGTGAAAACACTTTGTTCTTGTCCCACAAGAGAGGGGTCACTCCAGTCGTTCCTGTCTCTGACAATCACAGCTGTTCCCTCCGCTCCAGAGGATCAGTAGATGGACAGACTTCTAATAAAATAGCACGAAATAACAGAAAATAGCCCCTGCTCTGCTAAAGTCTTTGCAGAAAGCAGAAGAGATACACAACCAGGCCAATTGATTACAGCTTCTGTCTGTCTTATTGAAGTTGGCCATTTTGATTGGCTTAGACCCAGCTGTTCATAAGAGGAAGAAAGATGATAGTTATAGCTTGCTACACATTGAAAATCTTCAAGCAAAACCCAAAATATGCTAGAGGCAGCTTTGGGCCAAAATTTATAAGCATAAACAGTTTCCATATGTCTCTCTTCCACTCTTCTTCAACATTAGCATTTTACTGTTGAGAGCAGTGTCCTTCTCTGAGTTATTCCATATTATATATGATGGTGGTTTTCAGGCTATGCCTTGCTCTAAGAGACTCCATGATACACATAGCATTTAAGTCTACCTTGCATGCTAATGAAGCAATACAGTGACTTGGCACTTTGTTGAACATGTAAACAGCAATGTTGGGGCTTAAAGCAAACTGTCCTCTACTGGCGAGGATATTTTCATACCTACTCCAAAGTATTTAGGGAGGTCTAGGATGTACGGCTCTGCTGCAGGAGGTATGTCACCAGGGGTTGGTTTGGGGATTAAAAGCATGTTTCCACTTCTATTTGCCGTTCAAGATGTAATCTATCAGTGTTCTGCTCCTGCTACAGTGCCTGCCACCTGTTGCTATAATGTCCCTACCATTGTGGGCTTTAGCCTTCTGGGACTTTAAGCCAAAATAAACTCGGCCTTTTAT
This sequence comes from Acomys russatus, assembly GCF_903995435.1. NCBI lineage: Eukaryota > Metazoa > Chordata > Mammalia > Rodentia > Muridae > Acomys > Acomys russatus. The sequence continues at coordinate 2,755,527 of NC_067139.1, read as the reverse complement.
TAGTTGCCTTGGTCATGATATTTTATTACACCAACAGAAAAGTAGCTAATACAAACATCATCTGTCCAATGATAGATAATTTATCCCTAAAATAGAAAAGGGTGCCACTTATGGATTGATCAAAGTCAGGATTGCACATGGTGCCATTAAACTACTGGGAACACCGGGCCTAAGGACTTATCAATCATAAAAAACTAGGGAAAGCATACAAAAAGGGCTATTTGACCCTGGGGTCATATAGAGGAAGACTTCCTGTAGAAAACTCTTAATTTTCTCGGCAACTTCTGCTCTGCTCCATCCCCACTGTTGGCTTGTTCAAATTGCTCTGTTTGGACATCCATTTCTCTGCCTGCACTCAGTCCTGTTCATTGTTCTCTCGGTCACCATGCTCACCACTTCTATAGCTCTACCCAGTTCTGAGTGTCAGCTAAAATCTAACCCTGCAGCTTGATTCTAGCCACAGTATCTCAAGCGGACTTCCAACAACCAAAGGCCTATGAGCTTCAAACCTTGGCTTTTTTTGAGGGGCTAACATTGTACTCCATTAAGTCTTCTGGCTCCTCTTTAGACCTTTGTTCTCACTGTAACGTATACACACACACACACACACACGCACACACGCACACACACATGCACACACACACAAACCAGGACAACAGAAGAAATCCTGAACAGCAACAAAAATAAATAAAAATACTAGAAAGATCACCATCCTAGATTTCAAGTTATGTTATAAAACAAAAGTAATAAAAGCTGCATGGTACAGGAATAAAAGTATTTTGTGGGTCTTCTAACTGTGGGAGCCATGTGTCTCTGACTCTTGCCAGATCTTGGGATATTTTTCTTGCTACTGGGTTGCCTTGTCCAACCTCAATATAATGGAGTTTTTGCCTTGTCCTATTGTATCTTGTTTTGTCATTTTTGGTTGTTGTCTTTTGGAGGCCTGCTCTTTAATGAAGGAAAATGGAGGAGGAGTGGATGTGGAGAGAGGAAAACTTGAGAGAAGCTGGGATGAGTTGAGGGAGAAGAAACTGTGGTCAAGGCATATTGTATGAGAGAAGAATATATCTTCAATTAAAAAGAAAAGAAAAGAAAAGAAAAAGAAAAAGAAAAAGAAAAAGAAATATTTATTGATCAATGAAATGGAATCAAGGACCCAAAAATAAAGCCACACTCTTATTGCTACTTGGCTTTTGACAAAGAAGCTGTGATGGTTTGCATGTGAATGTCACCCATAGGCTCATGTATTTGAACACAATGTCCCAAGATGGCAGGGAAAATTTAGGAGGTGTGGCCTTGTTAGAGGAAGTATGTCACAGAGGAGGGATTTGAGGCCATTCCCAGTGCTTGTACTTGTGAGATCTCTCTGTCTCTGACTCTCAGTCTGTGTTTCTCTCTCTCTCTCTCTCTCTCTCTCTCTCTCTCTCTCTCTCTCTCTCTCTCTCTCTCTCTCTCTCTCCTTCATGTTTGAGGTTCAAGAGTTGTCTATCAGCTTGCTACTTACTGCAGCCAACATTACAGCCAAATGCTTCTATCCTTTCCCCATTATATTTAACCCTCTGGAACCTTACACTAAAAATAAACTCTTATCTATAAGTTGCCTTGATCACAATGTTTTACCACAGCAGTAGAAAAGTAAATAATATAGAGGCCAATAAGACACCTTAGAGAAAAGATGGAGGTTTCAACAAGTGGTGCTTGTCAAACTGCATACCTACTTGTAGAAAAAAGAAACTAGATCCTTCTTTTTCACCTCACAAAACTCAACTCCAAATGAATAAAGTACTTCAACAAGAGCCAAGGTTCCCTGACTATGATAAAGGAGAAAGTACGGAATATGCTCAAACTCATTGTCACACAAAGAGACTTTCTGAACAGGTCACCCATGGCACAGGCATTAAGACCAATAATTTATAAATAGGAACTCAGAACTATGATGTTTCTGCACAGCAATGGTTAGTAGTTAGAATAAATAAGGAACTTTAAATACTAAAAAAAAATATTTTCATATCTTGAATTGTTTTCACTGTTTTATTCAACTGTGCTTTCCTGATGTTTGTTCAGACATTTATTCATATCTTTGTGTGTTTATAATTACTATTTGAAGTGATTGTCTTGTGCATAAAATAAACTGCTCTTATCAGGGAATGTCGTAATGGAGGTGCTAATTTTCTGAGAAGACAGTATGCCTTGGTTATTCATGCTGTGTTTCTGTGATAGGACCTAGACATCTGGAGTTTGCTTGTTGGTAGGAGTTCTTGATATAAATATCTGGTCTTGTCTCTGCTGAGTGGGTGTCTGGATCTTTGGTGTTACCCTGACTTGTCAGGTTGTGGGTCAGCTGGATGTTGCTTTTAGTTCTGTCTTGGGGAAATAACAGCTCAGCGAGGGATAGTGTTCAACTACTGAACCCAGAGGCAGAATCCCTGTAGGCTTAGCAGACTCTAGGTGATGATGTCCAGATGTCTGTGGAGGGCTTGCAGTTCCTAAAGTTAATGCTTGTGTCATGAGTGCTGTGGTTCACAGATGGAGTGGGCCGTGCTTGGTGTGAGAAGAGCCCATGACACTACATCATCCTAATACAGAGGTGAATGAGGTGGGGAACACTCTCGGAATCCTTATTTGGGATTCCATGTACTAGATGCCACATGGTCCTCTAGCATCCTGATGGGTAGCATGGCAGGCTGCCTGTGGGGTACCTACATGGGGTCTGCTTTTCAAGAGCAAGGTAGTTGGTGGGATAGATGAAGGACAGGCAGGTGAACTCGGTCTGCAAATTCCTACTCAGATATGTGTGAAATCACTGGCCAGTTAGCAGACTGATTCTGTAGCTCCAGTATTCAGGACTCCTCAGAGTCCCTGGCTGATGCAATGAGTGATGCAGATAGCAGGCAAGCAGATGGACTGGCTCTGAAGGTCTGTAACTAGAGTTCCAGGTTATAGGACTCATGGAATTTGAGGATAACATAGTCTGCATTATGTGTAGAAAAATTCATTCTATTAATATTTGGTTGTCACTTAAAATATTCCTGAGAAATCCTGTGGTCATTTTTCTTGAATTTATGAGTATATCTAACTTGCCAGAATTCTTTCTAACTTTAGAACTGGAATCATTAGTGGGGTTGACCTATGGAACTAGGGATCATTTTTGTAATTGTGATGACTTTTAGCTACTCAATGCTTCATTCTAAGTGATTCAAATACTAGGAAAGACAGTGTTACCAGTGGATGCGTGTATGAAAATTCCCCAAGGGCTTCACAGGCATTGGCTCCTCTTTATTGGGATCAATAGCTTATACTCTTAACGTTTCTGTGTCTTCCCTAAATTGATCTTCCTGAGAACAGACTCAGGATCAAGTCCAGCCATCAGGCCAATTCCTTTCCCATCACTTCTCACAATTGCCTTCTGTTCTCAATAAGGAAGACAGAATGTTCACCCATCACAATTTAATTAGTTACACCCAAGATTTAAATCTTCAATCTCTAAGGAAGATTCAAAATATACTTCTAGGTGTTGAGAAAAGAAATGATGTTGATCACTACATAATAACTTCCCAAGCTTGTTACCTGCTTTCCAAATCTTCAATTTCTACAAATTGAAAAAGGACTTAGTGTTGGATCACCAATGTTTAGCCTAGAAGAACTCAAAGGATTGTAATATTTACACAAAACAAAACAAAACTTGACATATTTCCCACTTCCATTTACAAAGGGACTCAAGATTACAACCACTACAAGAGAAAGTTAAAAATAGCAGTTTTAATGATGGTGGCTTATGTTAGCAATCCAAAACTTAGGAGGCTCTGGTAGGACAATTGGCATTAGTTTGAGTCCACTGTGAGCTTCACAGTGAGTTTCAGTTCAATCTGCGGAATATAGTGAGAACTTCTCTCAAAACAAAAACAAAAACAAAAAACAAAAAACAAAAAAACAAAAAGAAAAGAACATATCTGAGATGCTAAGCCTCCATAGACGTATATATTTAAATATACATCTGACTTCTTAAGAGGTGTTGTTTCAAAAAATACTTTACTTTATGTTTAATAATCCTTCTGATGTATATTATTTACCTTTTATATAATTTGGCTTATAAATAATAACCACTATTATTACTATGATCTACTTACCACATAGACTACTGAACAGAGGTTCTTACAGATTTGGGGATGAGAAATCCATATCTTGAAATCATATATAAAAAGTTGGAAATTGGGAAAATCAAACAACAAACTTTCTAAGTTTTTGCTGCATAATTAGTTTAATTTAAATGAACTGATTACGAATGTTATATTTTGATTAATTTAAAATAATTTATCCAAATTTTATTCTGTAAGAGAAAATTTGGCTCTGCTCTAGGAAGCATCTCTTTTTTGTCCTGTTGAATATTTTATGCTAGAATTTCTTTATTAGTACTGTTATTGGACAAATATATTAATATATTGTCCAAAGCTAAAGGCCCAAAAGATTGGAAATGTGCCTGAGACTCAAACACTTAAAAACAGGCTCCTCCTGTCTGAATTGCTGTGTAATTCATGGCTTATATCATAAGGTCCGATCTTGGGCAAGGTGGTGGCCGAGGAGCCTATCCTCAGCCCTTGTGGGATGACTGACAGCTGCACTGTAACTTCTCCATGGAACTGCATTTGTGGTTTCTAAACCAAAAACTAACCCTAAGATCATAACCTAGAGGTCAAGGGTCAGGGCAATTGATAGAGACTATTTCTGTTTCACATCTACACATCAATCACAATGGTTGCTTTTCAAGTTAAAAAAAATCATTTTCCCCCAAGAATTGGTTGAAAGAAATCCCATCAATGACCCTTTTTTGGTATTTCACTGAAATTAGGCTCCACCAACAATGAAGATCAGACTTACTCAGGAATGAAAACTTACTGCTTCCTCCCTCCTCTGTAGCCTTTACACTTTGCCTCAGCATTTTTATCTCAGTTCAAATGACCTTTCAAGCTCAAAGTAGTTATGGAGTCTTTTTCCTCTCAAATGACCTCAGAACACTCCCTTTGTAATAGGGATCTTTTCTAATCTGATTGTCTTTCACTCTCCTTTAAAAGACTAAATCTTTTAGGCAGAAATTTCCTTACACTGCTTCTTTCTCAAGCTTTTTCAACACTTAGCCTAAATGAAAGAGCAATATTTTGAGCACAATAACAAATACAAAGTAAAATGAAGATTTACAACTCACACAGCTAGTTGTCTTCTTCAAGAAAGATCTCAGATACTAGCACCAATTTTTGACAGGGAACGGCTTTATTTTGACACAGAGTTTATGTTCTGATATGTGAGCAAAGCCTGAGGGCAGGAGTGTAAGGCAGCTGGTCACGTTACTTCCACACTCAGGAAGCACAGAAAGATGGTGGCTGTTCTCCTTTGGTAGCGTGCATGGTACCTTATAGTTGTGAGAGTTCATCCTCTGGGAGAAGGCATCCAGATCAGTTACAACTAAATTGTCCCAAGTCCTGTGTCTGAAATGTTGGCTCTCTCCAGCAAATAGATTTATATTCACATGCTAGAAGGCAACCGAGGACAATGCCAGTAGCCTATACTGTTTTGAGATCTTTTGATTCTTCTGAGCAACACTTAGGAAGGAGGTTTCTCTGGTACTTGGATTTCTATTAGGCTACGGTTCTTGTAGGGAACACTATGACCTTAAGTGACCTAATGTAATTTAAATTATATCAATAGGTGTGCATACACTCACACACACACACACACACACACGCACATCTGCACACCCCTGGCTCTTTCATAGTGTTATTTATACCTCTCTCCTCCTTCTCTATCTATATTGCCCTCATTCCCCCTCTCCCATTTTTCCATTTCCCACTTCATGTCCCCTGTATCTTGATATGCTCCTCTCTAGAAATTCCCGGCTCATGATCCCATTTTAGTTAGGTAGGTAGTTAGTTAGTTAGTTAGTTAGTTAGTGAATTTCTGTGGTTGTTCACATCTAATGACTCAGAGCTAGGAACCAAAAATAATAGAAAATATATGGCAGTTCTCTTCCTGGATCTCAGTGTCCTCACATACATACATGTATACATACTTACATACATACATATATACACATATACATATATACATGTATACACACATATATATATTGAAAAGCATATGTGACTGAAAATATATGTTTTCAATCCATTTACAATTTCATGAGCTACCTAAAATTTTCATTTTTCCAAATAAATAGAATTTCATCAGTATATATTTACCACATTTTCACTACGCATTTATCACTGGAAGGATATTAGGTTGAGAATTCTTAAAAATTCCTCTACTGTATAACCTAGTTCTGCCATTCATTGGCATATGACCATAAAATTTAATATCCTAGTCCACAGATACGTGCGCAGCTCCACTTCTTGCTGCTCTATTCGTAACAGCTTAGGAAACAGAGTGCCAGTGTTATCTGAACAAATTTCCTCTTTGTAGCAACGAAGTGACCATTTACCCCATGTATGTTGTTGGTCGAGCACCTGTTCTCCTCTGCTGTGTTTTAAGTAGGAAGTGTCACCACACGCTCACATGTTGGTGGCACTAGTTTGGAAGGTACTGGAAACATCAGGCACGGTGGGAAGAAGCGGGTTATTTTCTCTGGTCTTTATCCTGCCGTGTCCTTCCTGTGGCATGCACTGTGCCTCCTGGCTGCCTTGCTTTGTGACGTCCTTCCTTCCATGGCGCTTGGCTTCACTTCTGGTTCAAAATAATGGAGCCAACAGACCATAGGTTGAAACATTCAAAGCCATGGACCAAAACAAATCCTTCTAACTCAAACAGCTTCTTGGAGGCATTTGTTTACAGTGATAACAAGTTAACAAACACAGTTCCTACACAAATGTTGTGTCTCACTAATACTGTTCCTCCGAACGTATGACTCTACAGACTATAGGGTTGGCTTCATTTTCTGGGACTATTTAGAATTCTTATAATAATTTTTTTCTTTTACTACAAGTAACTAAGTGCTTCTGAGAGGGAAAAAATAGAGTTCTCCAGGCACGAGCTTCCTAAGTCAGGACCAATATAAGTGGTCAGCCCTAAAATCATATTCATGCAAGTAACATTAAACTGACTGAGCACGTGGGTGCATGAGAGTTACTAGGGGGAGTAAAGGGAAAGGAGGAAATTAAAACAGATATTTAAAATTTAAGAATAAAGCTAAAAACTTAAACAAGTAAAAGTAAAGAATATTTAACTGTATTTCCCCAATTCCCCACAGAGCACTGATATTTTTATGGCAACAATGGATAGTCACTGTGTCAGAGAACATGAAAGAGAGTCTCAGGCAGCCCATCATCTGTACAAGGGCTGCCTGCCAGTGGCGTTTTTAACTTTGCTGACTCAGAATTGCCTCTTCCCTCCCAGAAACCACTGCTCCCTCAGCTCTCTGGAGGAGGACAGAGGAGAGTTTCTGTGAGAGAAGCTGCTCACTCCTTGAATGTCCCTTGGTCTTATTTCAATAAAGGAGCTAGGCCGGTGGCTCATGAAATGTGCTAAAGAGAGGTGTCTGGTCCTTGGCTATCATAACAGGTTTTGGAATGGAAGGTTTCCTCTTGTCTAAAACTTTTTGCTAAAGGTTAGGGCTTTCTCCATGCTGTTTTGCATACAGTTACACTCCAGAGGGATGCACTAGATTAGCTCGTCCCCACAGGGCTTGCTAAGCAGTATCTAGCCATCCTGAATCAGCCCAAAGGGTCTATAAAAAGAGAACAGTGAGATTTCAGTAGAGAGGAAAAGAAACCATTTTTCTGAAGTGAGTCCAAAAGAATGCAGAACACTGTGACAGTTCCCTGCTCCCCCTGTCTTCTTCACTCTGTAATCCAGGCAGTGGGCTGCTGGAGGTACAGGCTCAGATATGGAGGTGGTCTGTGCAAGGCAAGAGGATTTGTAGCTCCTGCCAGCTGGACAGGTCCCCATCTGGAGTAGAGTGAACAATGACTCATACTCCAAGGACTGGAGCCTGTGGGTAGATAAAGACTGGACTCTCTCACTCAACTACAGATGGCCAGGACTCAGAGGTGGGCTGAACAATTGACAGGAGGAGGAAGAGCAGTAGGTCCTGCCTGTACTTTAGAGTAATGTAGGGTGAGGACACCTGTAATACCTGGGTAAGCAGGTGTGGCTCACTCCATCTCCAAAAATGCTTAAGTTAATGGTCTGCTATAACAAGTAGAAGTTAAAATGGGGAGTAGAAGAAATTACAAGTTGAGAAGGCCCTGGCAACCTCAAATGTATGAGAAGAATACAGTCAACTAGTAAAACCCTACCACCAGATGATGGTGCCTTCAATGCAGTGAGTGCTCTAGTACCACCAGATGATAGAGCCTTTGATGCAGTGAGTGCTCTAGTACCATCATATGATGGTGCCTTCAATGCAGTGAGTGGTGCGTTCAATGCAGTGAGTGCTCTATCACCACCAGATGACGGTGCCTTCAATGCAGTGAGTGCCCTAGCACCACCAGATAATGATGCCTTCAATTCAATGAGTTCTCTAGCACCACCAGATGACGGTGCCTTCAATGCAGTGAGTTCTCTAGCACCACCAGATGATGGTGCCTTCAATGCAGTGAGTGCTCTAGCACCACCAGATGATGGTGCCTTCAATGCAGTGAGTGCTATATCACCACCAGATGATGGAGCCTTCAATGCAGTGAGTGCTCTAGCACTACCAGATGATGGTGCCTTCAATGCAGTGAGTGCTCTATCACCACCAGATGATGGAGCCTTCAATGCAGTGAGTGCTCTAGCACTACCAGATGATGGTGCCTTCAATACAGTGAGTGATCTAATGCCCTAAGCAGCACTTCAGCCAGGGCCAGCTAAGAAGCAAATCCCCTTTCTCCACACAGTACCTTCTCATCTCATCTGTGTCACATGGAACAGAGGAGGTGTTGGGTTGTGAATGAACTGAAGAACTCCAAAGGGCAAAGCCTGCCTCCTCTGCTGTTGGCAAAGAGACTCTCAAGTAAAACAAGACGTCCTGGGGCAGGGGGAGTGCTATAAAATTTAATGCAAGTTTACTATAAAAATAACAAAGCTGTCTGAAAGTGGATATTTATAAATGCCATCAATGGCAGTCTCCTTACGTGCCGTGGAAGGAATATGGAATGGGCAGTGACAACAAGAATTTGCAGGAAGCTGTCAGAAAGCAAAGCTATTAACAGACTTCACATCACTGTCAGTGCCCTGCACGAGTGAGTGGAGTCCCACAAGCAGGCTAAAGTCAGACTAATCATATCAGGGAACATGGCTCAGAGAGAAGAAGGCTCACACAGTAGGCCATTGAGAATCCTCTCCCTCTCATCTGCAACTGTCCCATACTTCACTAGATTTCATACTTTGCATAGGTCCTATGCTGCTGACAGAGTCTTACCCAGCTGTGAGCCCTATAAGCTACACACAGCCTGGAAAGATATGTCCACAGAAGCAATAGTTAAACAATGTTTTGGAAGTAACAATATATTTTGGGATGGATTTTGAAAGTCTATTCCACAGGTGGAAATGCATGCCTGGTATGGTAAATCTGGCCAAGAAATGATGGCTGGGGAGCTCATAGGACCCCCCCCCCAAAATAGGCCTACCACTATTATTTTGCTAAATTATCATCTCTACACTCAGAGATTAGTGCAGATCTCAAATCATATCAGAGAAGTTTCTTTGTGCCGTTGGAAACAGATAATGTAGAAACTCACAACTGGCCAAAGTGTAGAGAATTAGTTTTGACATAAACTGGTCATCTGTATCTCCTCCTCTTTCCCAAAGTTCAGGGACCAACTGAGAAAACATGGCAGAAAGGTTGCAAGAGCAGAAGTCATGGGGAACAGGGATGAAACAAAACCATCTGGACAGGGCAGGGCCACTGTACTCATGAGCCCACAGGGGCTGCCATTGCCCTCACTAGACCTGAGCAAACTCAAGGCAATAGACATTCCAACATGGAGTCAGGGGGCTCAGAGAAAGCTGCTAGAAGAGGGGGAGTCAGTTTTCCTCAAAGCATGGTCCCTGGTAGGTCGATTAGGCTCCAGTGATGGCTTCACATGAAGGAGTATATGAACAGCATGAATCGGACTCAGGGGGTTATTTTAAATAGTGATAAAGAAAGATCATTGAGTTGGGAGAAGGAGTGCATCTAGAAGAAATTAGGGGGAGGTGGAGGTGTATGATCAAAATACATTGTATGCTTTGTGTGAATTTTTCAAAAAATTAATAAAAATGTTACACATTTCAAGGATTCAAATGTTATATATTATGTGGTGTAAGGGCTGAAAAAAAGACCAAGTCCTATGGCTTTTACTATGTAATGGAGTGCTTCTCAACCTATGGCTCATGGCTCCTTTGGAGGTCACATGTCAGATATCCTGAATATTAGATATCATATTACATTATGATTTACAACAGTAGAAAACTTACAATTATGAGGTAGCAACAAAAATATTTTTACTGTTGGGGATCACCACAACAAGGAACTGTATTAAAGGGGTACCACCTTAGGAAAGTTGAGAGCCACTGATCTAATAAAAATGAAAGCCTTTGACCTATCTACCTGCCAGTTCCCTTTGTATTCTGCTCCTAGTAAAGAGGTCCTACAGCAAAATAACTTTTTTTTTTTTAATCTAGGGTACAAGATACAATCCTTATTGTACTTTGAAAAACAGATCTCAATTATCTGTCAGTCTGTAAAATTGTTCACCCAGGCCACCTACAGAAAGCAAAGGCTACCTCATCCTCTTGCCATGTCAAGTCTCAGCCTCCATTAGGTTCCATTTTTTCTTCACTCTAGTCTCAGGACTGATTTCCGTCGCCATAGGTGACGTAGTGTCCTTCTCCACTGAACTGAGTTTCTACGCACAGTCCACTGCTTCCATCTATGTATCCACTGTGCACACCCAGTGCAGAGTGGCACAAATTGGACCATCTCTATTACTCCAGAGTTGGAGATCTTTGTATCATCTGCAAGGAGAATTAAAGTGAGTAAAACTGTCCAAGGGTGGTATGGCCGGATCCTCTGGGTGATCCATTTCCAGTGTTTTGAGAAACCTTCCACACTAATTACCATAGTGGCTGTACCAACTCTCAGTCCCACTAGCAATGAATAAGTGTCCATCCATCTGCCCCCCCACCCCAGTCTTCCTCAGCATTTGCTGCCACTTGTTTTTTTGTTTGTTTGTGTTTGCTTTTGTTTTCTTTGTTTTATTTTGTTTGTTTTGATTTTGGTCTTGACTATCCTGACAAGGTTAAGATAAAATCTCAAAGTAATTTTAATTTGTATTTCTCTGGTGGCTAAGGATTTTGAACTGTTTTTTAAAGTGTTTTTTGGCCATTGGAGTTTCATCTTTTGAAAACTCTGTTTTTCTCCGTGCTCTATCTTTATTTGGGTTATTTTTTTCTTGTTGTTTAGTTTCTTGAATTTGATGCAATTAACACTGAGAATTACAACTAGTCAAAGTGTAAAGGACAAATGCCTTGGGAGTTCTCAGCCCTAAATTGTATGTTTCAGCCAGAACAATTAAGAAAGAGAAAGAAATAAAATGCATGCCAGAGGAACTGACAGCATTTATTTGTAAACAATGCCATTCTAGATATAGAAAATCTACATACTGACTGTTAGAATTCTCAAATAAATTCACATAATTTGTAAATACAAATTTATGAATAAATATCACTAACATTTTATGTATCAATTACAACCTTCCTATGAGCAAAACCAAGACAGTGAACAAATTTATACTGAAAATCATAAAATGATGATGATGAAACTGAAGACACATACATACAGTGACTGAAGGGTAGCCGTGCTCCTTGATTAGAAGGAACACTGGTCTTAGGGGATCGCTGTTCCCCAATCTGTGAATTAATTCATCATATTAGGTCACCAGTTGATACTCTCTTTTGGACACTAAGCATGGATATTGTCAATGGAGGAGCCACACTCTACCTCAATAGTGAATTGCGATAAATCCTAAGAAGTAAAAATTGTTGAATGGAGCATCCTAGGGAAGTTGGTTGAAGGTGAAGGACACAGAGTCCAGTAGAGTGTGCCAGTTAGAGAGCATGGAAGCGCCAGCGGTGCACCACCGTGTAAGAAACAGTGGAAATGAAGGAAGAAGACGAGAAAACAGTGTCTGGTGGCACTGGGTAGCAAGAAGATTTTGGCAATGTTAGTGAAGAACAAGGTGAGAAAACCAGAGAATTGTGACAAAAGGGGAACACAGGGTAACGACAGATGTGTTCCTGGTAGGCAGCTTTAGGAAAGAAGTCATTGGGATGAGTGAACACTGCAGGGTTTGCAGAAACTTCAAAGAGTAAAAGACATTGGGATGAGTGAACACTGCAGGGTTTGCAGAAACAACTTCAAAGAGTAAAATATTAAAACAGGAGGAGAGGCCCAGGAGAGGTTGGAGGAAGTATCCAGAGTGAGGAAGTGATGTAAACACAGCACTCATTTATGAAATTATTAAAAGTAAATGCCCAAAAACTTGGGTTCCGGAAGAACATACACAATAAAAGTAGCCATGGGTACAGAGTGAAGAATCACCATCAGGCAAAATCAGGCAGACCTCTGTCAGTTCGAGGCCAGCCTGGTCTACATAGTGAGTTCCAGAACATCCAGAACTATGTAGAGAAAGCCTCTCTAAAACAACAATAACAAGACACAAAAATTACCAGCAGTGGAAGAGGAAGGGCCTGGTCTCTAAGTGTGCAGCCCCTGATATGTGGGCCACACCTGGCTGCAGGCCACACACCCAAGAATATTAGAGCAACATAAACTGGGGGCAAGTTAGCTGGAAAGAGAGGGTAAATATGATGAAAAGATATTCTACAAAGTTCTCAAAGAACTAAATTTTAAATATGCATAGGGATAGACAGATAGTTCAGCAATTAAGAGCACTAGCTGCCCTTCAAAGAACCCACATTAGATTTCCAGCATGGCAGCTCATGACTCCAGTTCCAGAGGATCTAAAACCCTATTAGGACCTCAGTGGTAACAAACATACATTTCAATGAAACACTCATACAAGGAAAATAAATAAAAAATAAAAAATAAAAATTTAAAGCAATCGGGCACATGCACACATGCGTGTGTGAGTGTGTGTGTGTGAGTGTGTGTGTGTGTGTGTGTGTGTGTGTGTGTGTGTGTGTGTGTGTGTGTGTAGGCATGACGGATGCAAAAAGAACAACCTTGAGTGTTGTTCTCCAGGTAACATTAACCTTTTGGTGAAACTGGGTCTCTCAGTAGCCTGAAACTTGCTGAGCAGGCTGGGCTAGCTGGCGGTGATCCCCCAAAATCTTCCTGTCTCCACCTTCCTATACTGAGATTCCAAGTGCAAGCCACCACATGTAGTGTCTCTATGGTGGTTCTGCGAACTGGATTCTGGTCCTCATGCTTGCAAATCAAGCACTTTTCTGACTGACGTATCTTTCCAGGCCTAACATCTCTTTTTTTAAGTGAAAATATGATCTATATAATGTATTCTGATCAGGATAAGTGCTAAGAACTTTCATTTGTTTTGTATTTCAAATCATGACATTATGAAATGAAAATTATTTCTGTTCAAGTGAAACTATATTTCAACAATAAAAAATTCAAAACATTACAAATATAAAAACTTTTGAATTTCAACAGACCCGCAAATTTGTTACATTAAACACAATTTGCTCATTAAATTCAGACTAATTTTTGGAAATTGTACTCTGTGACTCTAAAATCATGGACTGAGACTTTCAGCTCAAGGCCAGGATGATGACATGTTTGGTCGATTCGATATGGTGACTTGGAGTCATGAAGGAATCGATTCATGTTTTAGAACACAAAGTACAATTTGAGTGTATCTTGGCTGCACTGTTTCCTAACTTAAACAAAAACCAACCCAACAAGCAACTGTATTTACCACATCCCATATTTCTCTCACCACTTTTACCATCTCAAAAATCTAAAGGAACTAACAGATCACCCAGTAGATCATTTCTTCACTCAAACCCCCGTTGAGTGCTAGACAATGAAATAAGATTTACTATTACTCTCCTTCCCTCGGGACTGTCGTTTGTTTAGTTAGGAATGGAAGTGGAGTACACAGGGGCTGGCCCTGCCATGGACTCTGTTGCGTGCTTGTTGACCGCTTCCCCCTGGTTGGGTCCCCTCCACAGAGGAAGAGAATGCATGCAGTCCTGATGAGACTTTGTAAGCTAGGGTCAGTTGACAGGGGAGAAAGGCTTCCCCCTTCTGAGAACTAGGGGAGGGGCATAGAAGGGGGAAGAGGCGGGAAGGTTGGACAGGGTGGGTGGGTATGGGGTCGAGGGAGGAGGTTATGATTGGAACATAAAGTGAATAAATTTGAAAAATAAATTTAAGTTAAAAACAATACCAAATAAAAAAGAAAGTAATTCATGCACTATTAGGAACCTAAGAAAATGGATAATTACTGCTACATTGGAGAACCTAAAAAGTTCATACTTAGTATAAAGATTTCAATCAAATGCCAGGAAAATACCCCACCAAAGAACAAAGAAAAACACACATTCTAAGCAGAGAAATATATGTGACCTGTCCTGCGTGGCTGGACAATAAAGTGCTTCTGAGGAAGAGGAAGGCAAGAGCAATGGAGGAAAAGGTGGACAGCCGATGGCAGTAGACTTCCTACCCTGGGGTGTTAACCAAAGCAACAAGTGAAGAAAAGGATGTAATCTCAACACAGCAGATAAAAAATAGTCAGTGCTGCTCAGAGAAGGCTTAGTCAAGGCGGGGAGAGGAAAGAATGCCTGTGATGGTTCCTGGTTATCTTAGTGTTCTGTTGCTGTAAAGAGAAACCGTGACTGTGGAAACTCTTATAAAGGAAAGCGTTTAATTGGGGCTGGCTTGCTGTTTCAGAGGTTTAGTCCATTATCATCATGGCAGGAAGCATGGTGGCACGTAGGCAGAGATGGTGCTGGAGAAGTAGCAGAGAGTTCTACATCCAGGCTTGGGCTTCTACATCCAGGCTTGGCTTGAACGTTTGAAACCTCAAATCCCACCCTACTGACACACTTTCTGCAAAAAGGCCACACCTACTCCGACAAGGCCACACCTACTCCGACAAGGCCACACCTACCCCGACAAGGCCACACCTACTCCAACAAGGCCACACCTACTCCAGCAAGGCCACACCTACTCCGACAAGGTTTTATCTCCTAATCTTTGTCAAGTAGCACCATTCTCTCATGACCAGGCATTCATATATATGGCCTGGGAGCCATTCCTGTTCAAAGCAGCACACTCTTGTAGACTTACGTGACTTCAGCTTTTTTGGAGACCTTAAGTAGCTGTTGAACATGGAACTGATAGAAGGGTTATTATTATGCCAACTGTGAAGAAACTAATGCCAGACGCCAAAGCGGTAGCTGCCCTGAGCTTAGATTTCTTAGTCTATAAAAACTAAATTTCTGTTATTTGTAAACTACCCGGATTATAATACTTTGTTATAACAACCCAAATATACTAAGAAATACCAGGGAACGCTAATATAATTAACACGGTCACTCATTAGAGCTATGATTAATTTCAAAATATGGTCCATCTGTGCTTCAATCATTAATTTGAGTATTGGATTGTATTAACATTCATCATATTGGTACTATTGATTTTTGATGCTTTTCTTAATAAAATTGACATCATTGATGTCAGTGAAATCTTACCATAATGCATTCAATAAAGATAATAAAATAAAATTTTATTTTCTATGTTAATCCTATTAACATCTGTAAAATTCCAAACTCTTTGGTTTTTCTGAATACATAAAATTGGGCAAAATGAAAGTATATATAGAGATATGGATATAGATATGGTTATAGAGGTAACTCAAGTATAGTAAACAAATAGAAACATATGTAAACATACACGTAATATACATATATAATTTAGTGTTCATTTTCATCAAAAGTTGCCACTCTTCAGAATTCAGTTTCTTTTTATTAACTACTCTTTTTTATAGAATTTTTGAAAATAGATTTTTATACAATATATTCTGATCACAGTTTTCACTCCTCCAAGATCCTCGCCACCTCCCCAATTCCCCACCTCCCAGCCCACCAGCCCAAAATCTACTCTCTCTCTCTCTCTCTCTCTCTCTCTCTCTCTCTCTCTCTCTCTCTCTCTCTCTCTCTCTCAGGACTAGTTTGTATCTTTACTTATTGTGGGCTTTGGTTCCATTAGGCAACTTATAGTTTATGTCTGCCACAGTATACCTAGTTTTGTTTAGAAACTTGAGCACTTGGGCTCTGCAGCAGCATCATTCTGTCAGATTATACCTAGGAGGGCTCTCGAAGAGCTCCCAAATGCTTCTGACGATGAAGGTAGATGCCTTTGTCCATATCACCCTTCGACAGGACTTAGGCAAAACTAGCCTTAACCTAGGTTTTCTTAGCCACCTGCCCAGCAAGATCTGTGAAATATGCCCTTTGGTGTGGTCTTAGTACTGTGAGCCTGGAGAAAAAAAAAAAAAGACCTGGTATTATTTTACTCCTCTCTTTGTTCTACAATCCAGTACACGTTCAGGCAATTATACCCTCACAGCCTGGGCAGATGTATATACGAGCCGTCACATAAAATCCCTGTGCATTTACACTGTGTATTTGGATAATGTATACACATAATAAAGCTTTCCATAGATACTTTTTCATCCTGTGTTCTCTCTTCTAAGTGAAATGAAAATCAACGCAAGAGATCACTGCATGCTTCACCCAGATGACATTACTGTCATGTGTACCATACCATAATTCATATATTAATATGTAAAAATGACATTTTTTAATAAAAAGTGTCACTTTAATTTAGAGCTGAAGGAGAAGACGTAGGAAAATATTTTCCAATTCATTAGGCCACAGGCCCAAAGAAATAAATCCTTCTGATGAATCCTGTCATCGCACTGTAATTCCAACACTTCAATATTCTGAAATTAACCAGACCCAGGCCGCCCTCTACTTCACGATTTCAGCCTAAAATGCTTCCAGAAAGTTCCCCAAGCACTGGCTGTGAAATTACATTGTGCGCTAATGGGAGTCACTAGGCAGGAGGTAAAAAGGGTTTTTGCAACGTGTAACTGGTGTCAGATAATCAGTGAGCTCGTGAGTCAGGAAAGCGGCTTGTTTCTTTTCCATGGTCTACACACCGAAACAAACAAGGTGATTTTACAAGCAGAGATGGTGCTGCTGCTGCTGCTGCTGCTGCTGCTGCTGCTGCTGCTGCTGCTGCTGCTGCTGCTGCTGCTGAGATGCTGTCTGTAAACAAGTCTGCCGCTTTGATCCTGAGGGCTGTTTTGTTGTCACTTATCCATCATCTTTGGATGGTTCTTCTCCCTTATGCTACTCATGTGCCTGGGGCTTTTTACAGAAGCTGCTGGTCCGATCTGCAAGGCCAGGAGAAAATGAACTGGGAAATTGGACGCCATTGCTCTTCTCTTTTGATCCCTCAGCCCTTCAGATCACAACCACCTCTGGCAAAAATGCCACGAGAGACTGATAATATTTTCCTTCCAGGCATTGGTCTTTCAAAACTTACCCCCTACTTTCAAAACACAGTCATCCCCTTATCCCAGTGGGGCTCCCAGTGCTATGAGACCCCAGACAGTGCTCACCACTGCCCTTGAGGGTGTTCCTCTGAACATCTACCCAGAATGGGGCTTAGTAAACACTCCAACATTTGTAAGGCAAGGGCTTGTAAAGAAAATCAAAGCACATGATTTCCCAAGTTCTCTCAATAGATTGTTTTAGAAGAGACATAACCACACTTACTGAATTGGACTGCATGCTAGTACTTGGAATATACCTGTGAACAAAATAAACAGTCCTGCTTTTGAAGAATACAACGATGGGACAATGTTTAAGAAAAGCCTTTAGAAATATCACTACCACTCCTCAATTCTGAGACAGGGGAAGTACTCTGCTTGTTCACGTTTCCCATTTATTTATCACAGAGTCTTTTAATACTTCATGTCAGTAACATCTTCCATATTTTCAATTCTTTCTTTCTGCGTATTCTCTGGTTACTCTAAGTTGAAGGCTCTATTTAGAGGCTGGGGTGGTATGACATATATTAGTCAGGAGTGCTAATTTGTTATGAGCACTCCTTGAATTTTAAGTGTTAAAATACTAATATTTTAATAATTTAATAATGCCAATAATTTAAATTGTCCTTTACATATCTGATGCTTTAGTAGCACACAAAACAATCATCAAGTTACATTGGGGCTGTCTGTCCTAAGTACCTTTTGTGTATGTTCATATTGGAATAGAACAAGTATGGAAGTAACTGTTATATCTTTAAAAAAAGAAATGTGTGTGTGTGTGTGTGTGTGTGTGTGTGTGTGTGTGTGTGTGTGTGATGGAGGTCACAGAGATGTGTTCACATAAGGTTAAGCAAGCCCAAAATAGAGTCTCTAAACCCAGGAACCTGGTTCTCACTTTGTGGAAAAGTTAAAGGTTCACATATTCTCTGTTCTTCTGAATTACTAAAAAGGACCCTTTCCCCCACTCTGCTTCTCAAAGCAATTACATAAGTCTCCCTTTCTTTGTAGGGATCGTTATCCAAGACCCCAGTAGACACCTGGAACTGTAGCTAGACCTGAACAGAAGTGTACAGCATCTGTATATGCTGTATATGCAGTATAAGTTGTGAATTAGGAGAAGTAAGATTCTAATAGCAATGACTAATAATAAAATAGAATTATTACAGTAAAGTTATGATGAAAATTATTTAAAACACAGGATTCTTTTTTGCTTATTTGTTTTTTGAGACAGTGTTTCTCTTTGTAGTCTTAGCTGTCCAGGACTCGTTTTGTAGACCAGGCTGGCCTCGAACTCACAGATATCTGTCTGCTTCTACTTCCCTGAGTACTGGGAATATAGGTATATGCCACCATGCGCAGCACACACAACTTTTATTACTATACCTTTTCACCTAATGTTTTCATAGCATGGCTGATCTTGGCTAGCAAACTCTAGAAAGTAAAAGGGGCACTATGGATGCTTATTTTTATACAGTAGTTGTCTTATAGAAGGGATCTTTATCACATTTGTTTTACTAATATTTGTCTGTTTGGTACATAACATAAAGTTCCCATGATTCCTTCTAATCATTGTTTTATTTAGTACATGAGCCTCACACAGGTCATGCGGCTCTGAATTTTCTCTCTTCCCTTAGCTTACTGTATCTAAAGGAACAGAAATTGAAAATAGCAAGGACCACAAAAGAGAGAGGAGAGAGAATAGCTTTGGTTAACTTGCATGCATATATAACTTTTTTTAATTTCAGGCAGCAAACTGTCCCTATCATTTTTCCATTTTGGAAGCTGCTAACCTGCACTCCTGGCATACACAAGTAACTAATTTTGTTCCTTCTCAAGTCTCTCATGGGGTTGAAGACCAGATAGTTTAGTTTTACAATTAAGCTTAGTTGTTTAGGGTTTGAGATATTTTTAGGTATAAATAGATGTTTTAAGTTGATAGAGATGAGATATGATAGAATGATAGATATTGATTTACATTCAGAACTTTAGATTCACCAAGATGGGAAAGATGCTCTCTTCAAGGCTGCCAAATAGAAATACCCAAAGCACTATAAAGTCACACACACACACACACACACACACACACACACACACATATATATATAATTCCTGATTGTTCATGGTTCTTCTTGCTGCAGGTAATTTATTATATGTGTGTAATAATATAAATGTATATGTAAAAATATATATTAAAAATTGTAATAAAATATCCACAGTGAATAAAAGAGGAATGAGTACAGAAGAGGGATCTATGGGGTACATGAAAAATTAAAAAAGCAATGTTTCCCTTATATTTCCAAAACTTATGGAAAGAAAAACTAAAATACCTTATCTGGAATAAGAAATGGAAACAGTGTAAAAATAAACCCTTTTGTACCATGTATCCAATACATTAAGATGTGTGTGATAGACTAGATATGTGAATATAAAAGTGTTGATGGCATATACACACAACCATAGGGACGATAAAAATTCACAGCGACAGTAACTACAGTACAGTAATGAAATAGCTGAGCTTAACTGGTCTTCACACTGATTTCATATCAGCATCATTCAGACACAAAAGCATGTTGAACTTTGTCTACCTCGGAGTTTCAATTTAGAAGCACTTTTTCTCTATCCCTGGCCCCTTCCTGCTTCATTCAAACATCTACCGAACACCTTCTTTTGTCTATGAAAAATATACTCTTTCAGGTTTCATTTCACAATATACTAGGCAAGTGGCTAACGGGCGTGAACTATACCAGATGAGGAGAAGAACAATCCACATAGCGTGTGGTGTGGTAGTAGGAAGCAATAAGAAACTAGGTGCACTGTACAAGATGGGCACAAATGACCATAGCGTTCGCATGATTTGAGGAGAATACAGAGAGCATTGGACAGCCCAGGAGGCGATGAGTGCCGTGCTGGATGAAGACCAATTCTGCCTGTGTTGGGCAGAACCTGCTGCAACTACATGCTTCCGTTTCTAGGGTCTTTTGTAGCTATGCTGATGAAGGCCTGCCTTCCAATGGTAAAGGATTGAGGGAGTCAAGGACATCGCAAGAACACCTACAGAGTAAACTAACCTGGGCCCATGGGGGCTCACAGAAACTGAACCACCAAGCAAAGAGCATGCATGTGCTGGACCTCGACCCCCTACACATATGTAGCAGATGTGCAGCTTGTTCTTCATGTGAGTTCCCTAACAATTAGAGCAAGGGCTGTCTTTGACTCTGTTGCCTGCCTCTTGATACCTTTCACATAGCTGAACAGCTTTGTCTGGAGTAAGTGGGAAAGGATGCGCACAGTACTGCTGCCCCTTGATGTACCAGGGTGGGTTGGTAACCATAAAGGGCCTCACTTTCTCTACGAATGAAGAGGTTGGGAATGGAGGAAGAGTGAGAGGGTGGGCTCTGATCAGGCTGTAAAGTGAATAAAAAATAATAAAAGTTAAAAAAAAAAAAAAAAAAAGATGTAGAGAAGAGGACTAAATCAAATGAGGACATGCTCCAGTAATCAAAACAATCTGCCAGTCAAACAAACCAAGACTAGAAATGGTGTGAGTATTCTAAGTTTAGGGCCTGATGAGTAGGATCCAATAACCAACACAGACGTTCTGGCAGAAGCCACTTTGGAAAGCAATGCTGGATTCTGTTTAACTGTGTGGCAAGAGAGCACATCAAGCAGTCGCATAGCCAAGTTCAGAGTCTGAGCCCCTGAGGGGATAAAATGAAGCCACTCACTTTACACTGTTAGGTAGGCAAGGCTGGACACAAGAGTCATGAAGAAAGGCTGCAGTGGTTTTCTTATGCAGTCTGAAAACATGTCCTTCAACCCAAGCCTCATGGGACCCCCTCTCCCCTTGGTGTTCAGCATAAGTGGACTTTTGCATAGACAGGCTTCCTATTTCTACTACTGTAGTTTTATTATTATTATTATTATTATTATTATTATTATTATTATTATATGAGTAATTTATCAAGTGAGCATGGGAAAGGGGTACCCCAGAGAGAGAGAGAGACAGACAGACAGACAGAAAGACAGAGAGATAGGGAGAGAGAGGAAGAGAGAAGAGAGGTAAGACCTACTACTCTGCTTTTTAATCTCTCTGTTCCTTCAGCTGCCAGTCCTGTGACTTGCACTTATAGCTAGCCACATAATACCTTTCACTCAGCACCTCCCTCACATCAGAAATTAAAAACTACAAGTAGATGCCAAATGTGACACTGGTGGCTTATTTCAGGCAACTTTTGCCATTTTTGATCAAAATACAGAGCAGGCTACTTATAAAGTAAAGAGATTTATTCAGATCATATTTCCAGGAGCAGAAGTTAGATGGAACGGCACAGGCCATGGCGTGGGGGTTACATCAAACTCCCCATGTCCACCTTCTCCCCATAACAGCAGTGTGGGATGAACGTCCACTCACAGTGGATCCTTGGGGAACATGTAGACCATACCCCAACTACATACAGAGCATAAAACTCTCACATATTTCATAAGTTTCCTATGATTCCCTACCTCCCTCATAGTGAAGTTAGAACCACATGACCAGTTGTGGTGGGTATACTAGAAGAAGAAATAAGTATCACATTCGGCTCAAGGCAGACTAGGTCTCCTCTGGCCATGTGCTCAAGACAGTGTTACCCCAGAATGGATGCTACCCCACACAGCACACAGTGGATATTATGTAAACAAGGATTAAATCTCGGTTTGGCTAAGCCACTGAAATTTAGGGAGTGGTATGTTGTGGCCAGTGGTATTACTGACAACAGCTCACATGGCAACCTAAAGAATCTCGCTGTCTGAAAATGAATAAGCTGTTTCCAAGTGAAGCTAACGAAGAATCAATGGACAGAATGCAGCCTCCCGGAAGGGGGATGTAAGTGGCCTGCGTTCCACACTGCACCCTCAAAATGCCATGTCATTTGTCCTCCAACCCTGGTCATTAAACTTACAATAAAAAAGAAAAGAATTAATACATTCTCTCACTTAGTAGAGCATTACGTGAGACAAAGCACTAGGCTGTGAAGACCACCCCAGCTTGCAAGGCTACTTCCTAGCTTTTGGTACATGGTTGCTTTCATTAGAAGTCAGTCAGCTATTTATTGTTACTGTGACTAAATAGTCTACAAACAACACATAGCAACACTGAAGAAAATTATCCAGGAGCATTCTTTTTAAGGCCTTCAATGTTGAACTAAAATATATACACATACTATAATTTGACCATAATTATGCTCTTCCACTGCACCATGGATGGACATTGAATACTTCTGATATAAAATTCAGTTTCATAATTATGTGGTAGGCTACTCTTATTTTAAACATGACTTAATCTTAGGTTGGAGCCTAGTGATGGTGAGTTTTCTGTGAGTTTGTGCACTCTCCACAGAACCATTCTTTTTCAAGAGAAGTGAATGGCAAAAAGACAGGACTCACTGGGAGGTTGAAGCCAAAACTTTTGCTTAGGGTTAACCATATTCTCCTTCCCAACCCCAGTAAGCATCTGAGGTTACATGACTGACATGTGGTGTGATTATGGTTTACTGAGCACAAGACATAAAATGGTTATAAAGTTTGGGCATGAAATCCATGGTATGCCAACACTACACATTTTCCCACACCCATCTGGGGCAAAGTGCATCTATTTCTTCACTTTGTTTGTGGATGGACTTCTTACATGTCAGTGGAATCCCTGCTTTGTTAGAAACCAAAATACAAAGCT
Source organism: Acomys russatus (assembly GCF_903995435.1). Taxonomy (NCBI): domain Eukaryota; kingdom Metazoa; phylum Chordata; class Mammalia; order Rodentia; family Muridae; genus Acomys; species Acomys russatus. The sequence continues at coordinate 2,732,265 of NC_067139.1, read as the reverse complement.
ATGGCACTCAAAAACATTTTCATATTTAAGATCATCTCATGTCAATAGTCACATTGTTACAGTGGTTGAGTTAGCTTTTCAATTCTCAAATTATGTAATACAGTCATCTTTTCTATTTGCAGGACTGAGTACAGTCTCCAAAGCAAATTTGTAAGAAACATATTTGCAGAATTGCCAAGTTTAGCAAGATATAATAATTGGATCAGGTTGAGGGTAGAGAGCAGATCACCAGGAAAACACTATCAAGACAATGTTCTAAATGGACATTATATGTTTAAGGGAGGGGAGTTCTTGGGAGACAAATTTTAAATCTGGCACAAAATGGCAGCATGGTTTCATTTAGCTGGAAAACTAAAGTTCAAACATCCTTAGGAGTTTGGCACAGTAGTAGTAAGGAGTTGTTATTGATACAGCAGAACCTCCGAATGTACCAAATAAGATATGGAGGACTAGTGAGTCTATGCTTCTCATTCCTAAAACGATCCCTAAAGAAGACATTAATAAAGATTCCCGGCTTTGTTGATGATGATCTGAGATTCTGGAAAAGTCACTTCCATGTTAAGTTGAAATGATGCAATATGAACATAGTCCACCAATACAAAACTCTGCACTTGCTCACCATCTTGCTCACTTGGCACATAAGCAATCAAATACCAAATTGATACAGAGCGAGAGAGAGAGAGAGAGAGAGAGAGAGAGAGAGAGAGCGAGAGAGAGAGAGGGAGGGAGGGAGGGAGGGAGAAACACTCATGCATGCACACACACCTCATGCATGCACGCATACACTCACACACACACTCACACACACAGTCTGAAATCTTGAAGAGCCTAGACAGAAGCAAATCTGTGGGTCTTGATTGTCTTCCGTATTGCTCTGTGTCTCTCTGAGTATTTTCAATGGAATTACAGTATTTTATATCCACTTGGGAAATGGTTTAACTCACGTGGCCTCCCCTTTCTTAACACTGCCAGAAACCCCAGGAAGTAAGTGGAGCCCAACTATGGTCCCTGTCGCCCCTTCTTCACCAACAATAATTCTTTTTCTATTGTTACACAAAATACCAGAGGCTGAATTGTCCAAAATAAAGGAAGTTTATTTAATTAACTGTTTTAGAGGCTGAAAGTCAAATTAGTTTTAGTGTAGTTTAGACCCTGGAATGGATCCCATGGCCTTATAATAATATTGTGGATGGCATCGTGGTATGTATAAAAGAATGAGACCGATGATGACACAGGGAGCAGGAGGACATAAAGATGCTAGTTATGAATGTGAAAGACTTACTCTGACTGACACTACAGAATTCTTCCTGAGAGCATGGTTGCCCAACAATACAAGCACCTCTTTCTTATCCCACTACGTCAGCACAGTCAGGTTGAGGAAGAAGTTTCCACCATTCAAGGCCCAATCTCAGCACACCTCAAGCACCAGGAAGAGCTTTGCATTATGGGAAAACATTATGACCACACTGATGACCTTCATCTGCCTTTAGAATTGTTCTCTTGGCTGAAATTTCCTTCTTTCTAAGCACCACCTGCCATGTCGGAGCTGAAGATACTGGCAAGGACCAGAACTCTTCATGAATTTTAATATGAGCCCATGTTGGGAGCAGTCATTGAGAGCACTGGCTACTCTTGCAGAGGACCTGCGTTTGGTTCCCAGCACCCATGTGATGTCTTAGAATCATCTGTAACTTCAGTTCTAGGGAAATTGGCACTCACTTCTGACCTCTATGGGCAACAGAACCAAGCACATAAATACATGTAAGCAAATAGTGATAAAATTAAAGCATAAATCTATTTTTTAAGGATCCAAAACTATTCAAGTTACCCTCACTAGATGTGGATTATTCTCTATGACTCTATTCGTGGCTCCAGCAGTTAGGATCGTGGCTCCTATAATGTCAATTATCACGGCTCAGCCTCACCACACAGGTACACCTGGAAGTACCATAAATTATTACCCAAAAGTGAGGCTGGAAGCTTTTTTGTTGTTGTTGTTTTCATGGATCAGAAACAAAATAGAGAAAGGTTTAAGCCCCACCCCCAATTAGTATTTCCTCTATTTAGACATGTATGGAAGTGAGATACTTTTTATTGAATTAACTACTAGGTATTATTTTATAAATTAACTCACCGAACATCCCTCCTGAGTGTCTTCACCTAATGAGAGGGGTATTTGTAGGTTATTATCGACGTTGGTTTTGCTTTTCCTTTTGCTTGAATTTGGACTTGTGTTTTTTGAACAGGCAATGCACCAGTTTGAGGGTCTTTATCTTGGAGTCTGAGATATAGTGAAAGAAATATAGTAATAATGGGGTGAGAAAGAGAGGAGGGGAGGAAGCAGGGAAAGAGAGAGAGGAAGGGGGAAGAGAGAGAATGCTCCAGCCCTACCTCTTAGATGTCACCCCAGGGATGATGGCACATATATAAATGTATATGGTGAATCTCAGCTGATCACCTAATTGAGTTCACGGGAACCAGCAAGTGACTCCAGCACTCAGAGCAGAAGTGCACATCGTGTCACAATGAGACTTGTTAACTCCTCCTCACTATAAGCCATCAAACACTGGTGCACTTTGGATGTAGAAGTGTAAAATGGAGACCAGAGCATGTCTTGTGCTCTCCATCCTACAAACACTCAAGATGCATCACTTGCTATAAGTGCCACCCATTGCTCGTTGTGAGAACTTAAAGTTAAACGCCTTGCAGGAAGATCTCTGGGATCCTCTAAATAGCATCCCTTACCCCTGTGCTGGAAGTAATTTCAGGGAACTTGCTGAGATGGATTACAGAGGGTCAGGACTAACCCTGAGCTGCTGCTGCTGCTGCCACTTTTTTAAAAAAATATAGAAGTGACTACTGGGAATAAGTAGAAATTATTTTCAATCTAATTTCTGACAGAAAGCTGTTCTTTTAAGAGCAAATTCTAGAGTAAAATAACTTCTGCTTTTTTTAATCTAACACCTGAGTCATCTTCTGCCCCCTGTGGCAATGCATGAAAGCCAACTACTTCCCATAAGCAGTTGTTTGCCTCAAATATTTACAGAAATTCTACAAAAGCCTGGGCAGGACTTGGGCTTGGCAATGACTTATACTAATGTTGAACATACCTTCCTGGAAGCACCATGCATCCAGCTAGAGATTTCAAGAAAAAGGACAAATATTTCCCTAAACAGCTGTTAAAATAGAAAGTTCCAAATTACATTCTTATATTTGCTTTCAGGAAGAGTGAGGGACCCATGAAGTATAGCTCAACTGCTAAAGGCATGTGCTACTGCACCTGGCAGCCTGAGTTCGAGACCCAGGATCCACATAATAGAAGGAAAGAAATGACCCCTGCTAGTTGTTCTCTGACCTCCATATGCATGTAGCAAATGCATGCATGTGCAGCTCACATGTGGGCACTCACATTTATGTACACACACTAAAATAAACCAATGTCAGAGAAAGAAAAAGAAAGAAAAAAGAAAGAAAGAAAGATCAAACCAACAGTCATGTTTTATATGCCTTTTGTTGGTAGAAGACCTATTTACTCTATTTTGAATGAGCAACAGCCCCTCCATGGATACAACACAAAGGCCTTTGAATAGCTTCTCCGGCACCAGAAAACTCTTGGATAACTGCTATGTCACTACTCTGCATACCAGGGTTTGATGGCCCAGATATCATTTGAGTCCCTACAGGTAGACAGCTGTTACCTTCCCCAACTCCTCTGGCTCCTGGAAACAAAGTGAAATGAAGCTGTTTGCAGCTGTAGGAATCAGCACTGCCATCTGCTTGGCTCCCCAGAAGCTCCCAGCCAAGGACTTTGCATCCAACTGCTGCACAGCGGAGCAGGCAGTTTTCTGTAGGGAATTGCTTTGAAGGTCACCTCTTGTCATCTCCAGAAGGCCATTTGCAGGAAGAAGCACATGGCAGCTCTGACCCTTGGCAATCTATCTCTGCTACTGCTCAGAAACTGCCTAAGAAAATAAATATTCAGGGAGGCTTTCTTCCTGTGGGTTTCTCTGAAGCACTTTGGCTATCCCTACACAGAACTCTGCCTGGGAGTTTGCCCACTCTGTGTCCTTCTTTTTGGCCAACCATTTGTTTTAGCAGCACACCATTCTCCAGCCCTCAGATATAGTAACCCCACAAGCCCAACTCTTCCACTCTTGATTTTTTTTCTGAATCCTCATTGCCCATCTCATCTCAGAACTCCCCCAATGAGATTAACCAATAACTCAGTCCCATGTCCTTATCCAACAGCATGAATCCACTTGGACTTCCTTCCTTTCCCAAAACAGCCCCTTCAAAAAAGATGCAAGCATATTTCTACCCACATGATGAGTTAACTCTTATCTTCCTCATCTAATCATCTGAGGTTTCCAACAACGACCAATAGCCTGGGACCTATTGAACTATTCACAACTCAAACCAAATACTACAGTCATGGAGTAAGGACTTTACCAGTAAATCCTCAACACTTCCCAAAAGTCCTCTAGTTCTTGGCTTTACATCTATCCTTTTGACTTACAAAGGAACCTAGATATTTCTTCTGGAGAAATTTCTCCAATGCAATTTTCCTTCTTTAGCCCTCTGTTCAAACACCTCCAATTGTCCCTTATGTTGAAGATAAATGTCCTCATACTCACGCCCAAGACTTCTGCAATATATACCTCCCTAGCCTACATATCTGGCCTTACATCCATCCCACGTCTAGTGTTTATAGATATATAGACTACAATTTGGATCTGGAAAGTTCTTCAAGGACCACTATGTAAAATGTGCAACCCTCAACTATTGGAAGGTGGTAGACATTTTAGCCTCTGCTCCCTTTCATTTACTTCCCAGTCATGAAGTGAGAGCAGCTTGCTCTGAAGTGTATCACTGCCATGATTGCTGCTTCACCATAGGCATAAAAGCTAGGGGGCAACCATGACTGAAACCCCTGAAACTGTGTCAAAGTAAACGTTTGTGTATAAGGTCATTCCATCCCGTGCTTTTGCATAGTGATGGAGAGCTAACTACCATGCGGGCCATCCTGTTAAATAAGTCCCCCAGGGCAGTGTTTACACGAACCACATTTTGAGTACTACTCCATAATTCAGAACTTAGAACATGCCACTCATACTGTGTCTCAGCCTCTTCCTGCTTCTGACCTACTTGGGCCTTACCTACTCTTTAAACTCGTTAACCTTCATTTTCCTTTTGTCTTCTTACACTTAGAATCAGTGTCCTTTCCCCGAGAAAGACTTCCAAAATGGCTCAGTATTTATGCTACATTCACAAGTGAACTATTACTTAAATCATTATGTTGACATTTGTCCTCCACCAGGACCTTAGATAAGTTTGGTTATTTTTATGTATATTGTCTATTTATAATATTTGAATACAATTTACTAGAAATGCCTCTGAAGCTATCTGTAGCTGAACTGTTTAATGAAAAAGATTTTATTTAATGTTTTTGCTAATTCATACATGAGAGTACTGTATTTACATCATTTCCACCTCTCCCACTCCTCCGTCCAGCTCTTCAGTGACCCATGCCACTCCCTGTAAAACTCATAACCTTTTCTATAGTTATAATTGATATATAGAGTTAAAATAGATATAGACATAATATATACATGTACACACACACACACATATATATCATTCCCTTCTCAGGAAAGTCAAAAGGAACAATAAAAGTGCCATAAGTGACATGATAGATTTGTAAGAAAGAGTAGAAAATACAGAGATGTATGGAGCCCTGAGTATATAATATAATACTATAAAGACTAGAAAATGCAGAGATATATGGAGCATTGAGTGTGTGTGTGTGTGTGTGTGTGTGTGTGTGTATATACATATATATATATATATATAGTATGGGAGCACTGAGTATATGATATTTGTATGTTAGCATATACTCAGTATATTTCAAAATACATTCTCATTTAGATGGATAGATAGATAAATAGATAATGAGAATTTACCGTATAGACTCATATATTTGAGCATTTTGTTCCCAATTAATGGTATTATTTAAGGATGTGTGGACTTGGAGCTTGTGTGTCACTGAAGGTGGGCTTTGAGAGTTATAAATCTGTGCCATTTCCAGTTTGTTCTTTCTCCCTAATGTTCCAGGAAACATTGTTACTGTTTAATGCTATGCCTTGCTAGCAAGATGAGCACTTATCCTTCTGTAATCACAAGTCTAAATAAAACCATTCTTCTATCTCTTGCCTTGGTCATGTGGTTTTATTACAGCAATATAAAAACAATACGCAAATATGTAACTTACTGAGTATGTTTAATGTAGCTTGTATGTAAACATGTTTAGGGATGACTATGGATTGGGTAAGACAACCATTTTAAAAATTCATTGTTTTGGTTTTTTTGGATGTTTGTTTTTTGTTTTGTTGCTACAAACAACTAATAGGTCTATGAAATATGGGCTGGAGAACTTATTGTTGTTTTCAGGTAGCGTTTGAGCAAAAACATCTGACAAAACCAAATGACTAACTGTATTTCCCTTAACCAAAAGCCAAAATAGTAAAGCTTTTTCCTTACTGTTTATATATGACATTACATCCTAACAAATTAATTCACATCAGTCATGATGCCACTGCTAATATTAACCAGGTGGTTTAGAGACGACATTTATCTTATGGAAAATACTACTTCTAGCATACGGCATTGCTGGCCAACTCGAGTTCATTTCTGCCCTCCCTTGAAATCTCACCACATCTTCCTGATTTCCCTTATGCCCTTTTCTCTTCTATTTTGCTTGATGACCTTATTTCCCTACATTTTACCCCCTAGACCTTTCTCTTGAGCCCTCTTCTTCTCTCACTCCACTTGCTCTGGAAGAATGACTCCTTGTGTCTCTCCGGCACAACTTAAGTGACAAATACATCGCCACCCACAATTCTGTTCCATGTATCCCACTTTCATTCATGGCTACACTAGATTTTCTACCTTTCCCAAGATAACATCTTCAAATCAAAAGCAGTCCTATTTCCACCTACGTGATGATTGGCTACTGACTCTGAATACTGCTGATAACGAGCACTGCGTTTGCATCGTTTCTTTTTCTCCCACTCTCTTCTCCAACTCCCTCCTCATGTGGCCTACTCCACTCCCTATCAAATGTATAAACCTTTCCTCAGTTATTATTGATGTGTCTAGATAGACAATAGGTATAGATAGATGATAGATAGAGTACACATACACACATATGAGAGAGAGAAAGACAGGTAGACAGACAAATGGATGGATCTATGCAGAGTCACCTCCACGTCTAATTGGGATCACTATAAATTCACATAAGTCAAGATGTCCTTGTAAACATCAGATAGGGAGTTTATGTATGACACTTATCTTGCAGAAAATCAGCATTCTGCTTCAGTCTCTATTGCTGCTGCTTGCTGTCAAGTCTCCTTCATATGAACCCCTTCTGCACTTGGTGTTCTTCAGTCACTACAAACTGAATACCTTTCTCCCTCTCCTTTTCATCCGTCCTGGGAAATTCCATAGCCATGGTCATTTTCTCTGGCTAATAGCCCAGAGTCATCATTTATCTTTTTCATTACCACTCTCAACACCAGCCTTCATCTCTTGCAGTTCTGTCTCTAATAGTTCTTCTGCTTTCAAAATACAGATTCATCAGTGTAATTAGCACTGGCTGTTTTGAATGTCAAGCCTGGAAATTTTAATGGCTTATGGTAAACGGTGCTCGATATGCATTTAACCAACTCTGATTCAGGCTGTGTGATCTCCTTTAACTGGTAAGTCAGGGGCCATCCTTGCTGCTGCATAGTCTTGTCACTTTCTATGTGCTTACTGATGGAAGGGAGGAAAGTAAGCTGTCTAGCTCTTCGCTACCTCAGTCAGAAGCAACAATGGAAGTGACATACCTTACGTGATTTATTTAGCCACAGGAAAGACCAAAACAAAGAGATCTGTGGACTCTGTGATGAGCACTGCATGTATACCGAGAACAGTTCAACTACATTAATCCACTTATAACGACATTCTGATTTCCATTGTTGTTCCATTCTTTCCACATACTTCCACTAGAAACATTTAGTTATTATTTCTTCTTTAAAAAACAAAAAATAGATCACAATATGCTGCAACCTACACAGCTTGGGGATTGACCCGACTGGGTAACAGGGAATGAAGAATCGACAGAGAAACATAAAAAAGGTGGACTCAGTGGGGCCATAGGCTTTGAAGAGGATGCACCAACAGCCGGTGATTTCTCAGAAGCCTGGAAACTCAGCCGCTTGTTATACACAGCTGAAGGAGGAGACCTGTTAGCTCATCTCAGTAAGGGGTGTTCAAGCAGTATGAGGCCAAAGTCATCTGAGAGAAGGAAGCTGTGGCTGGCATTTTATGCACATACTGTCAATATCCTTATCAGTCAGACCAGGAAGTAGCTTTGCCATTCTCACATCTCTGACCCTCGGAAATGCGAGCCTTTGTCATGGGTCTGAGGCACTGGGACGTTTGATGTGGCCATGCTCATGTCAACAACACATACCTACTCAGGACTTCATGTGCTCACTACTATCTCAGCCCCTCCTCCACCCGTCAGTGGGTCTCCACTATTAACAGAACAAAATGCATATGACTACAAACTATTTCTCTAACATTATCTAACGCCATACCTACAAACTCCCTGTCAGAAATATACCTGAGGAACATTCCATTCATTCTCTTTCCTGAGTTAGCACAGGCAGCAGTGCCTTCCTGGATTACATGGAAATGTAATTTAAACGTTCTGACTTTACTTTGAATTGTTATGTTACTGTGAACGTTGAATTTGGAACCATAAAAATATTTAAGTAAACAAACCATTCTTAGAATTTCCTTATCTTAAGAAAACAGGCCTAGGGCTTAGTTTTCTTCTTTGCTCCTTGAATTAAGAATGTGACCACAGTTGGCCATCCTCCCCATCCTATGTACACTGTAGTTCGTTCAAAAAGCCAGTAGTGAATGCTGTTGCCTTTGTGAAGACAGGTTCCAGATCCCTGATGAGACTAGTAGGGGGAAATTGGACATACTTAACAGCTGATGAATTTTATATAAGATTTAGAGTATTTCTCTTCTGGTCCAGCCCATGACCACACTAGCCAGGATTCTGTTCCAGGAATTGCCCCTGGGATCTGTCTTGTATGTAAGGGAAGATGAGGTCTTTGTTGCTTACAGCCTAAGCCACTAGAAGCTAAGAGTATTCAAACACAGAATAAAGAAAGTTCCTTTGGGGAGCTAGGCTGCTTTAGCGACAGAGGGCGGAATTAGTGGGAAGGCAGTGTAGCCTACTTGAAGCAGCCAGGGGTCTGAAGACAGACGAAGAACAAGTGTTCTAAGGAGTCTAGTGAACTTCTGAGGTGAGGCGAGTCTTCGAAGCTGAAGGGACCTCATTTACATATTTTCTCGGATGATAAGTGACTGCATAAACGGTATGTCGCAGACTAATTTTGTGAGATGTTAATTTGGTTTTGTTCTCTGCAGCTCCTCCAGGACATCCATTCACACACTCCCAAAATCTGGATTCACTTCAGTCAAGGGCTTAGCACAGCATGGATGAAAACCTGTTCTCTTGTTTGAGACATACTTCTTGTCCTTGTTTGTTGTCAAGGTCTCAGAGGAGACTTCAAAAACCCTAGAGGAAAGTGACAGGGATATTACAGTCAGAGCAAACTGGAAGCTGGAAAGAGAAAAATAATCTACAGTCTTCTGTGTATGACCTCCAAGGGTGCCTTAAAGAAGGTTATGCCAAAGAGCCTCCCCAAGCCCCCCAGCCCTAGGTATGTTTACTGAGAGCTCAGCTCTAGAATACGTAGAGGTCTCAGAAGCAATCAGTATGTCCTGACAACTGAGAACCTGCCACTTACCCTAGAAGATAACTGTAGTATGCTGTTTTGTTTTTTTGTTAACTTGACACAAAGCCAGACATATCCAAGAAGAGAGGAGCTCAACTGAGGAACTGCTGACATAACACAGACTTTTAGTCAAGTCTATAAGGAATTTTCTTAATTAATGATTGGCCTTTATATGAGCCCTGAAGAAGTAGCCCTGGGCTGTATAAGAAAACAGACTGAATAAGCAAGCCACGAGGAACAGACTATTCCTCCATGCTCCTTGTTTCAGTTCCTGCCTCCAGGTTCCTGCCTGTGTTCCTGTCTTCCATCCCACTGACAGTAGACTGTAATCTGTAAATCAAATAAACCCTTTCCTCCCCAAGTTTTGATGTTTTATCATAGTGACAGAAAGCAAACTAAAACAGATATTGGCACCAGAAATGGCCTGCTGCTGCTGTGACAAACCTGATAATATTTTGGGAAGGATTATGGAATAAATTTGAAATTTTGGGCTAGAAAAACCTTAATGAGCCATTGTGGAAACATGAAAGAAAATTCTAAGAGCACCAGTACAGACATTGAATGACTGATATGTGTAGTTTCAGAGGCCTTTAAAGACTGTTAGAGCCATCCATGTGATACATTTAAATTAAGAATCTGTGGTTTTAGGTCGGGCTGTGGTTAAAAAGAGAACAACACCACTAACGTGAAACTTTGCTTTACTGGGACAATCGATCCTGTTGGCTGGGCTTAATAGACCAGCTGTGATTAAGAAGAGACCAAAATATGGGAAGCATTCTCTCAGGGTCAATACACGGAAGCTTGTGGTCCAGAGGGGACCAAGCTTGCATCTCATATAGACACTTGAACTTGATAATGTGTAATAGTCTTTTTCATCATTCCGGTTTTGAACACATGAACAAGCACCGTGAAATGCTGGGAGAGGCTGTTGGCGAAGATGCAACCTTGGGTACATTGCAAAGCCCAGGACTGAAGGGATAATGGAGAAAAGTTGAAGCTTGATCCAAAAGCAAGCCTAGGAAAAGCTGTTGATGAAGGTGCATGTGAGTTTGGTATGGACTCCAGAAGACTGTAATATCAGAACTGTAGAACGGCCATGAAGAACAGCAGCAGCTGAGGTCATGTGCTTTGGAGCCCAAAGAATCATGAATGGGTCCAAGACGTCCAGTCTCGCCCATCTACACTCTTAAATTTTACCTTTGATTTGATGTGATAATGGTTGTGCTGTGGTTCTTTCTTCTTGAAATAAGAAGTATATAACTTTATTTTAAAATAGGTGCTCACAGCTAAGAAAGCAGATTTTTGCATTTGGGGTATTTTAAATAAACAACTTTTAGAGTGTTTGGAATTTTTTAAAGATTGGGATTTTTAAATTATACTATGTTTTACATTATTTTATTAATATTAACATGATGTGTTGTCTACAGACAATAAAAGAATGTTTAATAGCTATGTGTTTGTATACCAACTTAAACAGGGGATCAGTTTTAGCTGGTTGCTTTATTTTTGTTTTTTTCTTGAGTTGCATTTGTGATATCCGGTGTCCAAAGCACTTCTGATAGAAAGTATTGCTCTAAAACATCACTGTTTAGATGCAATGGCTAAATCACACTCTCAATCATAAAGGACTACATGCTTTACAACCAGTCTCCCTACAGGGGAAATGGTAGCAATCATCTGAGTCTAGGATATTAAGTAGATAGCATGGGGCTAACAACTAAATGTTGGGACCTAAAGTATAGCTACTTGGCTCTACCTCTATATCTGCCAAGAAAACCAAGGTCTGCTTACTTCATATTTTCTGAATGAGAGTCATTTAGAAGACTGATTCTGGCTGGATATTCATACTATCTGCTGGTGAGTGAGAGGCACCGTCCATCTCCTTTGATAAGCCATTATGGAAAAGCTGGATGCCAGTAGACTTTTCCTTTCTTGAAAAGAAACCCTGTCAAAATTAGTCACTGCAGAGGAACCCCAGTCAGAGCTGAGTTGGAGATTTCTGGGTAATGTACAGAAGAGACAGCTCCAAGTCCAGAATATATTTCCACCAGAAGCCATTTTTAGAAGAAGAAAGATGGCCTACCAAGCTTTAATTGTTGGTTGGTTGGTGGTCAAATTGGATTAATTTGCTATATACTCAGAATGGATAGAAAGAAAATGCAAACTGATATAGAAAGAATACCTGGATGGAAGCAAGACATAGAAACCATATCTGTATAAGGAGGTGAAGGATATTCCTAGAATATGATAGATGGTGGAAAACTACAAAATAAAATTGTGCTTTAAAAAGTATTAAAAATATGTTAAAACCAAGGGCTGAGCTTTCCTTTCTGAGTGAGTAAGAGGGAAAGGCACATGGTAACTGATTTTTCCCAAATCCATTCAGTGCTTGCTATTTGTGTGACTGTCACCACCAGCCTCAAAACCAAAAATATACTTGAAGTCGAACTTGAAAACCAATGTAGTTCAAATTTGAAATACATGAGTACTCTTTACATCTGTATGCATCAGTGCTGTTGGACAGAATTGGGAAGAAAATGGTAGCCAAAAGCATGCATCTTTTTGGTCATGCAAAAAAGAGCACTAAAGCTGCTCCAGGAAGAATCTTTGCTGATGTGCCAGTTCAGCTGCCAAAGTCTTGTGAACACAGAATCCTTCCTCATACTGTGGCACCATGAGGATGTGGTGCCCATCTCAGAATCCAGGTGGCAGTTAGACGCACACTCCAGCAAGAAGATTAGGGATGGGAGAAAGGCAAATCACTGCCCTTGAGGCTTCTAGTTCTATGTGTGACATTTCCATCCCAAACATGAGCAACTGCCATGTTTTGTTGGAAGGTGGCAGACTTCGTGAGAGGAATCTGCCTGCTTTCCAACAGACTTGGTGTATAACCAGCATGGTTCTGTTATGGAAAGGATGAAGTAGTTAAAGCCCCAGGCCTTCCCTGACCATCCCACCTAAACAAGGCTCATGTGCTCCCTAAATTTCAACACCAATTGGTTATATTATGTGACTTTGGTAATCTCTGATTCAATCCCACTTGGTCTAATGGAACACTTAAATTTTAGACTGTTTGGCTTAAGGTAGTATTAAACTTTCATATATTATCTATACTCGTATTGTTGTAAAAACAAGACCAAATATTTAAAGCTTTGCCATTCAAAACCCATTTATGTGAGAAACAGGACTAGAACTCACAAGGAAGACCACCCACTACTGGAAATGTTTCCCCCGCTTTTTAAGTTTTTTACCACATATTTGCTTGGTTTATTGCCTTAGAGGAGTCTTGCTCACTTGCAAATTATACCTAGACATGTTTCAACTAAAGAAGATGCCAATCCTCATATATACTGATCTCCAAGATAACTGTCATGGATGTAGAATTTGAATCTCTAAGGGCATAAATAAGTCAAATACAGAAAACCTAATCATTCTGTAAGGGGGCAAAAAGAGGGAAAATGTGGAAAACCCTTGTCATCCAATGAGATACTATGAAATCATTTCCCATCAAGTTTCAAGCTGTATGTAGGAACTTTAATGAGTCAAGATGTTAGCTTAACTACTGAAAAGGGGCCATTGCAGCCCCTGCTGTGTGCTTTGAATGATTCCCTCATTCAACCTTCCTTCGGCCACAGCTCACTGGCACAGATGTCTGAGTGTTCTTGTCTGCTCCACTATTGATTCAGATAAGAACTGTCTATCTAAAATCATATTTCTATTAGGGAGATGTCAGACAATACCTTAGTTAAAAAAAAAAAAAAACATTTATATTCAAGCCATCTTTGGTTTACTTCTTCTATAATGAAAACCTAATTTGAAACCTGTAATTTACTGTCTTATATCCTCATAGGTGTGCAACATGTTATTTTTAATCATTTTATGTTTAGTATAAGACACTCTGTGTCCATGAAGTGCCCAGAATCCTGTGTTGTGGAGAAGTCGCTTAACTTCGCTTCAGCTAGAGGATCTGCAGAAGGAGCTAGTACCCTGCCATCTAATCTAAAGTGAGAGATTTCCCTCACATGTCAAACAAGTAGATAGGCCTGACAGCTTTTCACAAGTTCCCAGTACTTATGCCTTGCCACAACCGCACTTCAACCCAGGCAAAGAATCACTGTGAGGGATGAAGGCAGCCCCTTGCAATCTGCCATAACCTGTTTTGCAAAAACATTTTTTGTTGTTGTTGGAAGATATTAAAGACTAAAGGAAGTAGAAAAACATCACTCAGCTATGATTGAGAGACAGTCCTGCTCTGATAGTAGTTCCCCAAAGATGATCACTAGCTTTAACAAATTCCTGGTAGACTTATTTGTAGAAACTCAGAAGCTGATTCTACAATTCACACAGAATTTCTAGAGACCCAGAATACCTGAAGTCATCCAAGAAAAGGAAAAGAACTTAGAAAAACTCCCTCTGAACTTTAAAAAGCAGGGACAGCAGAAACACTGACTTCAACACAGTGGTAGTCCAGACAATGCAGTACTGACATGAGTGGCTAGGAAAGGCTGGGAGACACAACTGAAGTCACCCTCAAGAATCCACAGGCCCGAGATCCAAGATGGCGGGGAGCAGTGTGGACCGTGTTTGGAGGCTCCAGTGAACAATTCAGGGAATTGCACAGATTTCTGAGCCAGGAACACAGGAGTGGGAGTGCTCCATGGTTCAGAGGGACCAGGGTGTGGAGGACCTGTGTGCCCCTGCACACAGGAGGAGCGCAGATTTTCTCGGATTGGAGCAGCAGCGTCAGAGGCAGCAACAGCAGTGGCTGAGGTTTGCAGTTCAGAGCCTTCCTGTGGAGGAGATGGGTGTGGTAGCCGGTGGGAGTTGCTGCGGAAGAGGGGACTCTGGGCAGAATTTGGGCCGCGTGGTGCCTTGGGACCCAGTCTGGACTCAGCGGACTGTTTGGCCCCAGAGTCCCGGGATCTCGCTCAGCTTAGCAAGCAATTCTGCCCGGGGCACTGACTCAGAGCAGCCACAGCTCCCCTGCTATGACGCAGGCTGGGCAGAGTGCTCAGTTCCACCGGAGGCCCTAGATCGGCGCAGCCGCAGTTCTCTTGCTGTGACGCAGGCTAGGCAGAGCGCTCAGTTCCACCGGCTCTAAGACTCTGGTTGGACACAGTGTGTACTTTGAATCCAGAATTCCTGGCTGAGCTTGGCGGACAGTTCGGGTCCTGAGTCAATAACTGACCACAGCATGCACTTTGGGCCAACAGCCCCTAGCTGAGCTTAGAGTGCAGTCCCAGTCCAAAAATCCTGGCTGGACCCTGTGTGCATTTTGGGCCCAGAATCCCTAGCTGAGCTCGGCAGATGGTTCAGGACCTGAGAATCTAGCTGTGTTCGGCCTCTGGTTTGGGCCCAGTGCTCCTGGCTGGACTTGACAGGTAACACAGAAGGCTGTGGAGACCTTGGCCTGACCCAACGTTCATTCAGAGACCCAGAACGATTGCAGGACCCACAGCACAGGAGAGCTGAGATTCACTGGATGTGAGAGTCCAAAACAACAGGGCTAACTTCCTAGCATCCACACCAGTGAAGCATTAGAGCTTCCAGCCTAGGGAAATTGTGAGAAAACAAGTGAGTCTATCATCAGACTCCCTCCATCCAAATCTAGAAGCTACCCAACAAAAACAAAGATGGCAAGATGTCTAAAGGACAGCGAAAAAGCATACGCAAAAAAGCCCAAAGCAACATGGCATCTCCAGTTTCTAGCTATCCCAAAGAAAACAACCCAGAGAATTCAAATACAACGGAAATACAAGAAAATGACCTCAAATCCTTAGTAATGAGGATGGTAATGGAGGAAACAAATAAAATTCGTAATCAAATGCAGAAAGACGCAGACAAACAGGTGAAAGACATAAAAGAAGCACATAGAGTGGAACTGGAAAAATTACAGGAAAATGCAAACAACCAGATAAAAGAGATAAATAAAACGGTTCAAGCTCTGAAGACCTATAAAGAGGCAATGGAAGAAACTCAGGAATATACAAGAAACCAGACAAAAGAAATAAAAAAATCAGTTCAAGATCTGAAAATGAAAATGGATTCAATGATAACCACACAGACAGAAGAAAAACGAGAACGTGAGACCTCAGAGAAGGCGGGCAACACAGAGTTGAGCTTTTCTAACAGAATCCAAGAGATGGAAGAACGAATCTCAGGTCTAGAAGATACAATCACAGATCTTGAAGCAACCATTAAAGAAAATGCCAAATCTGGAAAACTCCTGACACAAAATATCCAAGAAATTAAGGACACCATGAAAAGAAGAAATCTGAGGATAATAGGCACTGAAGAAAGAGAAGATATCAGACTCCAAGGCCCAGAAACTATTCTCAACAAAATCATAGGAGAAAATTTCCCCAATCTAAAGAAAGAGATGCCTATAAACATACAAGAGGCCTACAGAACACCAAATAGAATTGACCAGAAAAGAAAAACTGCCCATCACATAATAATCAAAACACAAAACATACAGAACAAAGAAAAAATATTAAAAGCTGCAAGAGAAAAAGGCCAAATAACATTTAATGGAAAACCTATCAGAATTACACCCAACTTCTCAGCAGAGACCATAAAAGCCAGAAGAACCTGGACAGAGATCCTGCAAACCCTAAGAGACCACAGATGCCAGGCCAGACTACTTTACCCAGCAAAATTATCAATAACCATTGATGGAGAAAACAAAATATTCCATGACAAAAACAAATTCAAACAGTACCTATCCACAAATATACCTTTACAGAAGGTACTAGAAAGAAAACTCCATCACAAAGGGTCAAGCTACACCAAAACTACTCAGGAAATAGATAACTATCCCATGGCAAAACCACAACTACACAAATGTTCAACTGGAAACAACATCAAAATTAAGACTCGTAACAGTCACTGGTCATTAATATCTCTTAACATCAATGGTCTCAATTCTCCAATAAAAAGACACAGACTAACTGAATGGGTGCATAAACAACATCCAACATTCTTCTGCATTCAAGAAACACATCTCACCCATAATGATAGGCATTACCTAAGGGTAAAAGTTTGGAGAAAAATATTTCAAGCAAATGGTCACAAGAAGCAAGCAGGCATACCCATTTTAGTATCGAACAAAATAGACTTTCAACCAAAATGAATCAAAAGGGATGAGGAAGGACACTTCATACTCATCAAAGGTAAAGTCAACCAAGATAACATCACAATTCTGAACATCTATGCTCCCAACACAAGGGCACCCACATTTGTAAAAGATCTCCTAAAAAAGCTTAAACCACACATCAATCCCCACATAATAATAGTGGGAGACTTCAACACCCCACTCTCACTGAAGGATAAGTCATTGAAACAGAAACTAAGCCAAGAAATAACAGCATTATCCAATGCCATGGTCAAAGGGATCTAACAGATATCTATAGAACCTTTCACCCAAACAAGAAAGAATATACCTTCTTCTCTGCACCCCATGGAACCTTCTCCAAAATCAATCACATCGTCCGTCACAAAGCAAGCCTCAATAGATACAAGAGGATTGAAATAATACCTTGTATCCTATTAGATCACCATGCTCTTGGGCTGCAATTCAACAACAGTAGAAATAACAAAAAGCCTACACATGCGTGGAAACTAAACAACTCTCTGCTAAATGACACCTGGGTCAGGGAAGAAATAAAGAAATCAAGGAGTTTCTGAAATTCAATGAAAATAAAGAAACAACATACCTAAATTTGTGGGATACATTGAAAGCAGTGCTAAGAGTAAAATTCATAGCACTAAGTGCTATTAAAAAGAAATTGGAAACATCGCACATAACCATCTTAACAACACAACTAGAAGCCCTAGGAAAAAAAGAAGCAGAAACACCCAAGAGGAGTAGACGTCTGGAGATAATCAAACTCAGGGCTGAAATTAACAAATTAGAAACTAAGAAAACAGTCCAAAGAATCAACCAAACCAAGAGCTGATTCTTTGAGAAAATTAAAAAGATAGACAGACCGTTAGCCAAACTAACGAAAAGGCAGAGAGACAGTATTGAAATCAACAAAATCAGAAATGAAAAGGGAGACATAACAGCAGACACTGAAGAAATACAAAGAATCATAATATCCTTCTTTGAAGGCATATATGCTAGAAAATTTGAAAATCTAAGGGAAACGGACGATTTTCTTGATCAATTTTACTTGCCAAAGTTGAGTGAAGAACAGATAAACAAGCTAAATAGTCCCATTTCCCCTACAGAAATAGAAGCAATCATTGATGGTCTCCCAAACAAAAAAAAGCCCAGGGCCAGATGGATTCAGTGCAGAATTCTACCAGACCTTTAAGGGCAAGATAATACAAATACTCTTCAAGCTACTCCAAAAGATAGAAATGGATGGAACATTACCAAATTCATTCTATGAGGCCATAGTCTCATTGATAGCTAAACCTCACAAAGACTCAACAAAGAAAGAGAATTTCAGACCAATTTCTCTTATGAATATCGATGCAAAAATACTAAATAAAATACTTGCAAAACGAATACAAGAACACATCAAAGATATCATTCATCATGACCAAGTAGGCTTCATTCCAGCCATGCAGGGATGGTTTAATATATGGAAATCCATCAATGTAATCTACCATATAAACAAACTGAAAATAAAAAACCACATGATCATCTCTTTAGATGCAGAGAAAGCATTTGATAAACCCAACACCCATTCATGTTTAAAGTTTTAGAGAGATCGGGGATACAAGGCACTTTCCTCAACACAATAAAGGCTATAGACAACAAGTCAACAGCCAAAATCAAAGTAAATGGTGAGATACTCAAGGAAATTCCTCTAAAATCGGGAACAAGGCAAGGCTGCCCACTTTCTCCACATCTCTTCAATATAGTACTCGAAGGTCTAGCCAGAACAATAAGACAACAAAAAAAGATCAAGGGTATCCAAATGGGAAAGGAGGAAGTCAAATTATCCCTATTTGCAGATGATATGATAGTGTACATAAGTGACCCTCAAAATTCCACCAGAGAACTCCTAAAGCTGATAAACACCTTCAGCAAATCATCTGGATACAAAATTAACTCAAAAAAGTCTGTAGCCTTCCTACACACAAATGACAAGCTTGCAGAGGAAGAAATGAGGAAAACCACACCCTTCACATTTGCCACAAGCAATATAAAATGTCTAAGAGTTACTCTAACTAAGCAAGTGAAGGACTTGTTTGAAAAAAATTTCAAAACTCTGAAGAAAGAGATTGAAGAGGACATGAGAAGATGGAATGATCTTCCTTGCTCATGGATCGTGAGAATTAACATAGTAAAAATGGCCATCCTACCAAAAGCAATCTACAGATTCAATGCAATCCCTATCAAAATACCTACACAATTTTTTAAAGACATTGAAAGTTCAATTCTGAACTTCATAAGGAAAAACAAAAAAACCCAGAATAGCTAAAACAATCTTGTACAATAAAAGGTGCTCCAGAGGAATCTCCATACCTGATCTCAAACTGTACTATAAAGCAATACTAATTAAAACAGCATGGTACTGGCACAGCAACAGGCTGGTTGATCAGTGGAATCGAATCAAAGACCCAGATATGAATCTACACACATATGGTCACTTGATTTTTGACAAAGAAGCCAAATCCATTCATTGGAAAAAGGATAGTATCTTCAACAAATGGTGCTGGTCTAACTGGAGGTCTATGTGTAAAAAAAAAAAAAGGCAACTGTACCCATATTTGTCACCTTGCACAAAACTCAAATCCAAGTGGATTAAAGACCTCAACATAAAA
Organism: Acomys russatus; assembly: GCF_903995435.1. Lineage (NCBI taxonomy): Eukaryota > Metazoa > Chordata > Mammalia > Rodentia > Muridae > Acomys > Acomys russatus. The sequence goes on along the minus strand of NC_067139.1, from coordinate 2,712,628 downwards.
CCAGAGATATTAAGTCACTTAGAAGAAAAAGTGGGGAAGAGCCTGGAACACATTGGCACAGGAGACAACTTCCTGAGCAGAACACCAACGGCCCAGGCCTTAATGTCAAACATTAATAAATGGGACCTCATGAGGCTGAGAAGCTTCTGTAAGGCAGGAGACACTGTCAAGAGAACAAAGCGACAGCCTACAGACTGAGAAAAGATCTTCACCAACCCTACATCTGACAAAGGTTTCATATCCAAAATATATAAAGAACTCAAGAAATTAAACAGCACCAAACCAAATAACCCAATTGAGAAATGGGGCTTGGAGCTAAACAGAGACTTCTCAACAGAGGAATATCAAATGGCTGAGAAACACTTAAAGAAATGCTCAACCTCCTTAGTCATCAGGGAAATGCAAATCAAAACAACTCTGAGATTCCGTCTTACACCCATCAGAATGGCTAAGATCAAAAATTCAAATGACACCACATGCTGGAGAGGATGTGGGGAGAGAGGAACACTCCTTCATTGCTGGTGGGAATGCAAACTAGTTCAGCCACTTTGGAAATCTATCTGGTGCTATCTCAGAAAACTGGGAAAAGGGCTTCCTCAAGACCCAGCTATTCCACTCCTTGGAATTTACCCAGAAGATGCTACTGCACACAATCAGAAAATTTGCTCAACCATGTTCATAGCAGCCTTATTCATAATAGCCAGAACATGGAAACAGCCTAAGTGTCCATTGGTAGAAGAATGGATAAAGAAACTGTGGTACATATACACTATGGAATACTACTCAGCTATTAAAAACAAGGAATTCCTGAAATTTGTGGATAAATGCGTTGAGCTAGAAATGATCATAATGAGTGAGTTAACCCAGAAGCAGAAAGACTCAAATGGTATATACTCACTTATATCTGCATACTAGCCCAAGGGGCATGTCCCACAAAAGCCTTCACTTATCAGGAAACTGGGACAAAGGGGAGGACATCATATTGGGACTCTAAATGAGAGAAGCATGGGAGAATAGCAAAGTAGAAGTATACAGAGGGTCTTAGAAACCTATAAGTAGAACATTATGATAGGTAGATTTGGGCCCAGTGGTCCTGCTGAAACTAAGGCATCAGCCAAGGTCAATACAGGCGGTAAACTTTAAACCCCTACCCAGATCTAGGCAATGGTCAGAACATTCTCCACAGTTGAGTGGAGAGTGGGATATGACTTTTTCATGTACTCTGATGCCTCACATTTGACCATGTCCCCTGGAGGGGGAGACCTGGTGGCACTCAGAGGAAGGACAGCAGGTTACCAAGAAGAGACTTGATACCCTATGAGCATATACAGGGGGAGGTAATCCCCCTCAGGAACAGTCATAGGGGAGGGGAATAATGGGAAAATGGGAGGGAGGGAAGAACAGGAAGATACAAGGGATGGGATAACCATTGCGATGTAACAAGAATAATTTAATAAAAATAAATAAATAAATAAAGTAAAATAAATTAAAAAAAAAAAAAAGAATCCACAAGCCCGTGGTCAACTTACCCCCAGAAAGGATGTTGGCATCATCCAAGAGGAAAAGAATAAAGGTTTTTAACATATGATAGAGACACAGATATGCAATAAAAACAGAAACAAAACAAAACCTGTTTCTTCGCATTATTCACAACATACACAGAGAAATAGTCTTAATATAAAAGATCAAAGACCTAATTGCAAGAATTAAAACACTTAAAAGGAAAAAGAGAGGAGAAAACATGTATGGCCTTGAATTTAGTAATGTTAAATATGACACAAAACATGAGCAGCAAAAGGATCGATACATCAGAACTTTGTCTTTTCAGGAGTGGATAGGTGGTGGGAACATCATTTCATCAAGGCAGTACAACAGATTCAGAGCACATCTAAGGCAAATGTTAGTGTATCAACTCCATGAGAGCAAATATATAATGGAATGCCTCCAGCCCTGACCATGAGACTCCAAAGAGGAGATTGGAGAATCCAAAGGTTGTGGGTTTCCACATACACATCAAATCTGGATAATAGGATGCAAGTCTCAAAGACCTGAAGCTCTAATGGAAGATGTCCTACAATTCTCTATGTAAAGAAGCTGGAGAGATGGATGCTCACATATGGTTACTGACTATTCTTCCAGGTGACCTGGGTTTGATTTCCAACATCCCTATGGCAGCTCACAACCATCTACAAATCTAGTCCCCAGGAATTTGACATATTGTTATGGCTTACTCAGGTACCCCCACACACACACATACACACACACAGTACATAGATATTCATGTAGAAAAATCCATACACATAAATAAAATTAATAATAAGAAATTAAAATCCTGGTAAAATCATTATTTCTCCTACTTTGTGTTTATTCATTCAAATTTTTGTGATTTTCAATTGTATATATCATCGGAACAATTTAAAAGGTGTCAACAAATATTTTAAACTTTTCTTTTCAAATGAAGCCATGTTTTAATTGTCAATCGAATTATAAAATTGCTTTTAATTAATGAATTATAACATGTGGTGACATATAAATTCTAAGAGCAGGTCACAAAGGCCCTATGGCCTCCCCTTGGCCCTATGGCCTCCCCTTTGCTCTGTCTTATAAGCCTGTAGAGCTGTGCCTTGTAACATTGTGAAGAAGCTATGGTTTGTTTCTTGTTTCTTGGTGTAAGCATGGGAAGTCTTGCTATATATACATCCACAATAAAAGTGTATCCACAATATACTTCTTACTCCTGGTATAAGTAAGGTGGTCCATTACCCTAAGGAAATCTAAATAGCAAGAAACAGGAATGGGCCACAGGAATGAGAGATTGGAAATGAATCGCGCAGTTGCAGTAAAAGCTTTGGGTGCCATAGGGCTCTTCCCAACACCTTTCCAACACTTGAGCTAGGAGCACCAACCCCAAACACTGAACTCCTGACTCATGAGACAGAGAAAGTAAAATGTGTTTCCTGTCCAAAGCCATTAAGTCAGGATATAAGTCATTATCTCCCATGAGTTCATTATCTTTTAATGATAATGGGTGCAAATAACTTAAAATATGAGTTTATCTCTAAGTTTCATTTAATCTCAACCCAACAATTTTGATGTTTTTTAAATTATTGTTGAGAATCAAGTAACTTAAATCTCATTTAGATACATGTTTGCTCCAAGATATTTAACAAGCACTTTAAATTTATATATGTGGCTGCTCAACTTTTTAAACTTTGGTTACTATTTGACTTAACTATCTTAAAGCTTTGGTCTTGTGAGCATATTGGTTTTTTATGTAAGTCTTAAGATTATATCTTTGGGCTAGCTTAACATGGAAAGTTGCTTGCCACTAAGTCTGGCAACTTGAGTTCGATATTCAGGGACCACATGGTAGGAGAGAACCAACTCCTGCACGTTGTCATCTGACCTTCACAAGTGTGTCCTGACGTGTGTACACACACGCGTGCACACACACACACACACACACACACACACACACACACACACACACACACAGAGGCAAATGTAATGTAAAAATGTTGAACTATATTTCACCACTGGGTGATACTTTTCTTCATGCTTTCTATGTTAACTCATCTCTTCTTTGGAGTTATATGCATTTAGTCTGCTCTTCTACAGCTTACTATGTAACAATATATATTTGTGTGTTAACTCAAAACAATGTACAAGTTATCAACTCATTTGCCTTCCCAGCTGTTCTTAGTAACCCCTGTGCTGTTGTGACCGAAATCCCCAAGACACAACGCAAAGGAAGAAGGATTTATTTGACTGACAGCTTATAAGATCGTAGGCCATCAGAGGGAGTGTGATGGTCCCTTTTTGCTGCATGGACTTGGAATCACCTAGGAAACACACACACACCTTTGAGGCCATTTCCGGACACATTTATGTGCAAAGGATGACCAACCTTCAATATGCGTGGCACCAGCCATGGACTGGGGTCCTAAGCTGATTCAATGGGGAATTGCAAAAGCCAGGTGACCATTCACTCTCCTTTCTCTGCCCTTAACCTTCCACAGACAGTGATAAAGCTGTGTGAGTAAAATCCATCACCATATAATGGAGTCGTGCTCACCTGGCTTTCCTTACAACCCACTGATGTCTTGAAACTGACATAGCTGTTATGCATATATTTTAATTAATTGCATACTTAGATGCTCATCTCTCATTTTACTACTTGATGTACAACACTTTGACTATACATCATTTCTATTTTATTGCCTTTTTCTATATTTAAAAAAAAAAAAAAGCCATCTCCTGCCAGGACTTTGGAGAGGTCATTCAACCAGCTCCTGACTTCTTTCATATTATTATAGATTAATTTTATTTGTTTTTTGGCCTTGAAGGTGAAGAAAGTATTTGATATTAAAAGTAATGTGTGCCCCTCCTCCTCAGCTGTAATTAATTCCTAAGATATTTAGTTTTCTTCGATTTCAGTGAATTTTATAATACTATGCATGCAATGCTTTATTTCTAAGTCTGTTCTTCTGTTTTTATTATATTCTGAGCTTTGAACCCTATTGACATCTGCAATTGATACCGTCCATCAACTCTGGACACTTCCTTTCACTACTCAGCTATTAAAAATGAGGAATTTCCAAAATTTGTAGACAAATGGATTGAACTAGAAATTATCATAATGAGTGAGTTCACCCAGAAGCAAAAAGAGTTAAATGGTATATACTCACTTATATCGAGACACTAGTCCAAGGGGTACGTCCCGATGAAAAACTTTACCTACCAGGAAAGTGGTTAAGAGGGGAGGACATCCTATTGAGACTTTAGGTAAGAGAAGCCTGGGAGAATAAGGAAATAGAAGTATCCAGAGGGTCCTGGAAAACTACAAGAGGAACTGTAAGACAGGCAGATCTGGGTCCTGGGGTCCTCCTCAAACTATGGCACCAGCCAAGGAAAATATAGGCAGTAAACTTCAAACCCCTACCCAGACTAGCTGATGGACAGGACATTCTCCACCGTTAAGTGGAGAAGGAGATCTGACTTTCACACAAACTCTGGTGCCCCATATTTGACCATGTCCCTTGGATGGGGAGGCCTGATGGCACTCAGAGGAAGGATAACAGGTCACCAAGAAGAGACTCAATACCCTATGAGCATATACAGGGGGAGGAGGTCCCCCTCAGTCACAGTCATAGGGGAGGGGAGTAGGGGGGAAGCGGGAGGGAGGGAGGAATGGGAGGATACAAGGGATGGGCTAACAACTGAGGTGTAATATGAATGAATAAATAAATAGATAGATAAATAAATAAATAAATAAATAAATAAATAAATAAATAAATAAAATGAAAGCCCCCGTCACTGGGAATGCGCTGCACCTGCATGGCTACTATGCCCATGTTTCTCTAGTGGTTTGGGTTTCTTTTCTTTCTTTTTCTCTTTCTTTCTTTCTTTCTTTCTTTCCTTTTTGGATTTTATTAATTAATTTATTTACTCACTTTACATCCCGGTCATAGCCCTTCCCTTCCTCTCCTTCCAGTCCTACCGTTCCTCCCCCATCTCTCCTACCCTATTCCTCGGAGAACCCCAGCTACCCATGCAACCCACCACTACCACCCTCTGCTCTCCCCAGGTCTGATTTGCACCATTTTTCTCTCTGTATTCTCTCTCCTATCTTGTTCCTTCTCATCAACCACTCCCTCTGCTTATTCTGCTTCCCCTCCTGAGTGAGAGTCAAGCATCCTCACTTGGGCGCTCCTTGTTACTTATCGTCTCTGGGTCTGTGCACTGTAGTATGTCTATCCTATATTATATTGCTAAAATGTGCTTATAAGTGAGGACATACCATCTGTGTCTTTCTGAGTCTGGGTTACCTCACTCAGGATAGTTGTTTCTAGTTCCATTAATTTGCCTGTAAATTTCATGATTTCCTTGTTTTTAACGGCTGAGTAGTATTCCATTGTGTAAATGTACCACAGTTTCTTTATCCATTCTTTGGTTGAGGGTCATGTAGGTTGTTTGCAGATTCAGGCTATTACAAATAAAACTCCTACGAACATAGGTGAGCAAATGACCTCCGATTTCATCTGTTTGACTTTGTATTTTTACCTTCCTTTGCTTACCTGTGCCTGAGTTCTTCAGTCTGCCTATTTTCCACTGAGCTATGTATTAATACTCTAATTCTCTATTTTGCTAATATTGTTTTACTATTAGTTTGTCCACTGAGTTCTGACTTGTGTTTGTCTTTAGCGTTAGTCACTAGCATTGCCACCTGCTTTAGAACATGTAATAGTTATTATTGAAAAGTCTTAATCACCCAGGCATGGTGGCACACACCTTTAATCCCAACACTTGAGAAGCAGAGGCAGGTAGAGCAATGTGAGTTCAAGGCCAGCATGGTCTACAAAATGAGTCTACAACAGACAAGGCTACACATAGAAACCCTGTCTAGAAAAACAAAACAAAAAAGAAAAAAAAGAGAGTAGTCTTTATCTATTAGTCCCAGTTTCTCAGTTCATCTTGGGCTTAATATTATTGCTTATATTTTCTTTAAATTTTTACATTCATTTTTACAACTGAAATATTTATTAACACTCATTTGAATTCATGTTAAAGGTTACAGATAAAGTAATTAGCTTTATTATGGCATTTTCATACATATGTGTCATTAGGCACTGGCTAGACCATCTTTTCACAGTCACCCAGTGATTTCTATATGTAATACATTATATTATCATACAGTCATTGATCATAACAGCTTATCAGGGTAATATAAGGTTCCATTTTTCTTTTTTAATAGAAAATATTTTTTTCATATAATATATTCTGATCAGTTTCCCCTCCTTTGTCTGTTTCCAAATCCTCCCCACTTTCTCTCCTATTCAACTTCATGCATTCTTTCCCGTTTTCTTCAGAAACCAAACAGATTTTCAATAAAACACAGAAACAGCACAAGAAACACACATCATAAAAGATAACAAAATTGGAAACCATAATATATAAGAAAATATTAGTAAGGTAAAACTATAACAATAATAATGTCCAAAGAAATATGAGAACAAGAATTCCTGAAAATACCACAGGTTCGTTTTGTATAGGCCACCTACCAATGAGCATAGGGTCTTCCTTAAGTGTGATTTATATAATGAGTGAGATTTCATTGGAGAAAAATAATTTTTCCTTGACAATCAGCTGAGAGTTGGAGACGACTTCCTGGTTAGGGATGGGAGTTTCTGTCTCCTTTCCTTCTCTCAATGCTTGGACCTGGCAAGCCTGTGCATGCTGCCACAGTCTAGGTGAGTTCATAATTCTGTTGTATCTGGGAGACAGTTTCCTTGGTGTTATCTGTCCCCTCCAGTTCTTGCAACCTTTCAGTGTACTCTTCCACATACTCCTCTGAGCTCTGAAGGCAGGGGTTTGATAAAGATTCCCTTCTTAGGATTGTGTCTTCCAAAGTTTCCGACACGCTGAACGTTGTCCTGTTGTGATTCTCAATGTTAGTTCATATCTACCACTGGAAAAAATATTCTCTGGTGATAGGTGATCAAGAAATTTATCAGTGGATAGAACAGAATGTCATTAGGATTCATTTTATTGCTATGTTCCTTTACCAGAACAATACTATTTGGTTTTCTCCTAGACACATTGGCTTTATAATCTCAGATTTTTGGCCACCAAAGCAGTCTCAGGCATAGGTTTCATCTCGTGGAGAGGGCCATAAGTCCAATCAGATATGGTTAGTTATTCCTACAACATTTGTGCCACTATTGCACCAGCCTGTCATGTAGGCAGGTCACCATTGTAGACTGTAAGGTTTGTGGTTTGGTGGTTACCTTTCTCCTCTTATATCATGCAGAGTACCCTTCAGTACCATGAAGAGCAGTCCGTAGGGATGAAGGCTTTAGTTAGACATAAGTTCAATTTCTTCATAGTCAACGATATTTCTAAGTACTGTCTTAAGCAACAGAGTCTCATAAGTTAGCAGAGACTAATGAATAGCCTTGGCAATATTCTGAGTTGTTTGGAGGTTTTCATCTGGCCTCTTTTGCCAAATTAGATGCAAATAATTCCTGGTACTGGTGGTTTCACTTGGTGGCAAAAGATGCCTAGTAGTTGGATTTTTTTTCATTCTCCATAATTTGATGAATTATTCTGTCTCATGAACTGTATGGCAACTGCTTTTGTTATGGAAAGTCAACTATTTTAATACAGAGATAAAGCTTTTGAAAGTATAATTTCCCTCCAGAGATGATATTCTTATAATTGCAGGTGTCATGTGGTCTGGTGTCAAACTAATTTGGAATGTTGTATTCATTATGAAAGATTAATCTTAATCTACTTATTCTAAAGTCTAACATCTGAATTTTTTACTTTCAAGCTTGAGATGTTCATTGGTAATCTCAACTCAACGATGAGCTCCTAAGATTATTGAAAGGTCTACTCAAATTCTAGCCTCAGAATCACTGCTTCTTACTCCAACCTTTTAGAGCTTATAGTTTTCAGGGATGTTTTAATTTCAGTTCCTGTTCAATGAGTATGAATTTATGATGGCAAATTCTCAAGAGAGACTTGGGCCTTTCTTTTCTGATTCAATTCAGAGGGAAGATCCCTACTAATATGTGGCTTTGCCTCTGTGTATGTATTTATGCCTGTAAATGTATGTGAGTGTGCATGTCTCTGTCCACGTATATATATGTGTGTGTATGCCTGTGTTTGTGTGTGTGCATGTATAGGAGGGATGTATTATTCTCAGAATCATATATTCATTTTTACCTCAATGTAGAACTATTTATCTGTACTGTTTATACACAGCCTAAACCTTTGTATCTTGTCCATAACTTACATCGGCCAGTAACACCTACAGAGCCTTTAGGGCACTGGGCATTGGCAGATATCCCCGGAGGTAATATTTCCCTTATTGAGCTTATTTTTGCAAATCAATGATTGCTGTCCTCTGGAGGAATCTCTTCATGATCTCTACCTATTTCAAGAGGCTATTTAAATAACTTCAGCATTTATTTCAGTGTATTAGGTGTGTTTCACCAGGAGGTGTATCTTTGAACATCTGGTATATCATATTGCTTTATGTTAGTATCTAGTCATGCTGTTCTTCAATCACACTAAAACCTCGTTGCACATTTTCCCACTCTCAGTTACTGAATCCATGAATTCTTCCTGAGTTAAAAGTGCTGCTTCAGGGTTAGGAATGCAGTCTTTGCTGTTAGGGAACCTGAATTAAATTATTTGCTTTATTGCCCTTTAAATGCATGACTTTGCATTACCTACTTTTAAGGCCTCCATTTCCTCTTTTATAAAATGCAGTATTAATAGAGTATTTCTTGTAGAGTTAGTAAGACCATGGTGAAGCACAGAGAACAATATTCAACATATTGAATAAGCAATCTGGAGCCAAACATAATAGAGCATAAATCAACATGAGTTATTATTATAATTACATATTATATTCTTCTGTTACGTAATTATTTGTTGAGTTCTTCTCTTCTACTTAAGGATCAACACATATTTCCACCACTTTCAAAAAATGTATTCTAATTTCTCTATTCGGAAATGATTATTTACATTATAATCCTACAGCGTGTCTAATTCTTTTAAAATTCATCTCAATCTTTTATTTAGTTCCCCCAAGCCTAGAGTACACACTTGCGTGTCTTTGTCTAGAGTCTATGAGCTTCTCCACTATAAAGACAACTCACAAATAGCACAGTAAACTTGACATAGCAAGCTCTAAGAGATGCATGCTGGAGTTGATTCACGTTTTGTTCCTTCTGTGATCTAAAGGGTCTGAAGTGAGGTAGATAATGTGCACATATGTTTGAGTATAAAGAACAAGTTTAAAATGTGGGGTTTTTCTAAAATTCTGCATTGCATATATTATTTCAAGTGACCCTAACCTGAGTGAAGCTTTCATGAACTTTTTCATTTCATTTTCATGGTAGATATATGTATCTATGGGTTTTTTTTTTTTTATTTTCCTTCAAAATGTGCTAAAGTTCAGGTTTCCTGATATTAAGCCAAGTGAAATCAGAGAGTTCAATCGCTTGGTTACAGGAAGGTGGAGAAAGCATGGCATGTTTTAAATCAGAGAAAGGTACATTTGCCACAGTAGAAATAGTTGAGGTGAACTGAGGTAAATGAGATAACAAATTGACGAAATGTATAACCGTGTGTTAGTCAAGGTCCTTCAGAGAGATGAAACAAACGGACAAATATGGTGCCCATGTCAATATAAACATGTTGGGAATGTTTTCTGCAAAATTGATCAGAAGTCAGCTCATTTATCTGTGGGGACAGACCTTGTGAAGTACTGAAACCAATCCACTACATAAGCAATCTGGAGCCAGACATAAGAGGGCGTAAATCACCATGACTTACTATTTTAATTATGTAGTATATTCTTCCGTTGGGTAGTTATTTACTGGGTTTCTTTCTTCCATTTAAGGATCCACACATTTGATGCAGTAGGACACATAGGCAGGCAAAGGGTTTAAGACCTCCAAGACCATTCCTATCCGTTTAATGTGTTTACTCAGAGCTAAATGAGTTAACATTCATATCAAAAATATGCCAATACCATTACCTCTAGAAAGGTATTTGACTAAAAACTAGGCCCCACATAAATATAACTAACCATCACAGTGAAAAGAAGAGAAGTACTCATGAATAAGTCATCTTCAAATTATGCTATTTTGTGTCCCTATCAGCTGTTTATGCTCTTCTTCACTTCATATGCCTTCTAAGCTCAGTTCTGTTAGCTGGACTTCAAAAAATCTCTCAAGCTTTCTCAGGTAGTAAAACTAACCTTTCCAAATGACCTTGAATCAAAAATTCAAAGCATTCTTTTTTCTTCTGTCCACCTTTTTTATCCCCCACCCCAACTTTCCTTTGATATTTTTTTTTTCAAAAAATGTAGTTTTACATGGCATCTTGGGATAGGGGAGATTTTTATCAATTCAAGTGAAGATTGATGAAATAAAACGGGATGGATAGAAAGAGAAAGATAAAAGTGCTCGCTCTAAGGAGACCTAAGGGGAGATTTAAAAGGCAAAGGAAGATGTGCGGATCTAAAAGTGTCAACAAAGTCTTTTCTGGAATGCACTAGTTTGGGAATACTTTGAAAGAATGAGAACTTTGTGGCTGCAGAGCAGCCTTGCAGAGAGCAGATCTTTCTCACTATGTGGAAAGAGCAGTACTAGTGAGTCTGTCTGCAAAGAAAACCTGGCATTTCTCAGAGAACGATCTCTCACACTTGGGTTAGGCATTAACCACTAGTTAGCATCTTGTCCTTGGTACTCCACTGGTGAGAATTTAGTCAGCTCTCCTGAACACGTACCCCCTACAAATTCAGTGTCTCCACTTTCATAGTAGCATGAAGAGCCATAAGAAGGCTCTGTCAAACCTCCTTGAATTTTAATGTTTTCTATGTTTCCCAGAAAGACTTTACACAAGAAACAATATGGTTTGTTATTACTAAGATACAGGCATACTATCTTTGAAATTAATCTTGTTCTTTAAATAATTAATTGAAATAAAGTCTGCTATGCTCCACAGTCTCGAGCACAGCTTCGGAAGCTGTAAGCAGATCTCAATTTACTTGAGCTGTTTGAATATCTTTCGCAGTATTCTACACAAAGCAGTGGTATAATTTGTGTCTGAAGCTTCCTATTGGTAAGAAACTCACTCAAAAGCCCTCCTAAACTGTAGACAACTCTGCCTGCAACTCATTCTCTTATGTTGTCCTGTAATCTGTCTTCCTGGGTACCCACTGGCACTCTTTCTACTGTTCAAGTCCAATTACAACCAGCCTAGAACGTTTGGATCCTAACACTCCAATTACATGATGGAGAATCTCACCCCACTCCTCATATTTAATTTGGAATTATCTTTTCTTCAGTTATGTTTCATTATTACTCAGTGTAATGTACATTTGGCTTTTTAATTCCTTTCTTTTAACAGATTTTGGAACTAGCCAATTCTATATATGATCTGACCAGCAGACGATGGTGGGAAACTCTTTTGATTGCTCCTATTATTTCATTATCATATCTTTGTAACTTTTCGGTTTATTAAAACTCAGCCGTCATTTTATCACATTCCGCTATGCTGCACCACTTCCAACTGTATTTGGGCAGTAGGGTTTTTGGACCAAAGTGTAGGATCTTATGTTAATCCCTGTTAACTTCTATCTTTTTAGAGATTCATCCCATTGCTACAGACTGACAAGATTTTTTTTTGTTGTTTCAATTCTGGTTCTGACATACAATGTGTTCGTTCTCTTGCCAGGCTTCATGCCATCTACATATTTGATAAGCATGCCTTCTGTGGCTTCATACAATTCAATCTATAGGATTATACAGTCATAATTACATCTTTTGAGAACTTTCCAACCTTCTAAAGTTATATTTCCTTTCAAAACTTCATGTTATGGAGTAAGGACCACTTTTCACTCAACTTTTAAAAGTTGTACTTTCTAAACTTTGTGGTATATCATTTCTTTTTTTGACTAACACAAATTCTCCAATGAGGGTTTTGTTTCATATTTTCAAATGTCATTCATTTCATTAATCCACAAACTCATTCACAATCATCTTAACACACACTTGTTTGCATTAGAAATTTTATTTAAAATAGTATCCATTATCCAATTCGGTTGCAACACATTATCATAAATTCAGAGGCTTAAAATATTATAAATTTACCATCTCAGAAAGTCAGAAGTTCAAATAGGTCCCAATGGGATAAAATAAAAATTAAACAAACAAATGAACAAACAAACGAATGTGTTGATGAGGCTGAATTTCTTCAAGAGCTACAGTGGAAGCCATACCTTCATCTTCCTCAGTTTCTAACACAGCCTGTGTTCCTTGCGTTGTGGTCCCCTCTTCCATTGTTAAAGCCAGAGGCATAGCATCTTGAAGTTGTTCTATCTGAATCTGACTTCCTCTCCCTTGTGTCCTATTCTACTGCAAAAGGCATGAAATTTCATAAGGCTTACCTTTTGAGGAGACCTACATACTTCCACCAATGAATTTCTAACCAACTACACTATTTCATAGTTGAATAAAACATCTATCTAAAATAAAACTTCTACTTAAAATGTCTAAGAAAAGGACATATGAGCAAAATAGAAGACATATGTCTAAAAGTAAGCTATTGGAAGCTTGTAAAGATGGTGGATTAAATTAAAAATGTGCTATTTTAAAATCTTATTTACTACTAAAGTGAAACTAGTTTGGATTTGTTGTGGTCACATGAAAGATAGGATTATGAACTGAAATTGTGATTATCCACCAGATGGATATTCAGATGCCTTTGTAAGTTCCTAAGTATGACATCACCTTAAAAATCAGTGGGATGAATGAGTCTTGGTTTTAGCTAACACAGAATGTCAGTTTGTCAAATACAACAGAGTATCTGTCTATACATTCATAGAAATGCCGTCTAGAGGAATCACACTCCTAGTGGTGATAATTCTGCTCAAAGAGTCATGGGCCAGCTAGCAAAAACCTCAGTGTCATGCGTGAGAAACCTCCTCTCAAGTCGGTGTCAAGAAAGCCCAAGAGGCCGTGCATGGTGGCGCACGCCTTTAATCCCAGCACTCGGGAGGCAGAGGCAGGCGGATCGCTGTGAGTTCGAGGTCAGCCTGGTCTACAAAGTGAGTCCAGAATGGCCAAGGCTACACAGAGAAACCCTGTCTCGAAAAACCAAAAAAAAAAAAAAAAAAAAAAAAAAGAAAAAGAAAAAAAGAAAGAAAGAAAGAAAAAAGCCCAAGAGACCCCAAAAGAGTGGAGGCTATTGTTGTCCTTGGTTGCCTTCCAAAATTCAAAAGGAGACACCATGCGCTTTGGACATGGGACTTAGAAGAACCAAGAAGGAACAGGCTTGGAAGCCTCTCCCATGAAGAGTGGCCTGGTTGCTTAAATGAACTGTCCCTATCTGGGGCATTTATTAAATACTTGCTCCCTAGTTAGTGGTGCTGTTTGAGACCACTTAGGAGGCATGGTCTTGTCAGGGGAGTATGCCGCTGGAGATAGGCTTTGAAAGTTCAAAGACACCATGCCTGCCTGTCGCTACACTTCCTCACCAAGATGGTAACAGAGACAAGAGGGAATTCTTGCTTGGTAGTGTGAGCCTAGCCAACTACCTTTGGCTGAAGAGGTCATAGACCTGAAGAAAGGACCATCTACTGTTCAAATCCTATACCAATATGATTTTTTATTTTCAGAATACCTATCCTTATAGTTACAGACAAGTATAATTTTCATTCCTCATCAAAGAAACTTCTTTTGCCAACAGATGGAAACAATTGCAGAGATCCACAACTGTTGAAAACAATAGGGGACTATGGGGTGCCCAAGCTCAACCGATACATCTCCTAACAGCCCCTACACTGAAGGCTCAAGAAAACGTTACAGAAGAGAGGATGATTATAAGAGCCAGAGGCCCAATACGCTGACAGACAGATTGTCTCCTGTAGACATGAAGAGGGAAGTGCACCTGTAATTCTCAAAATACTGTTACTTAAACAAGACTAACACAACAACAATATCAGTAGACGTGCCAGCGGGCAGGGAAAACTCCCCTTGACTCAACAGATGCTGAGAGAAGAAGAATCGGTTATCTCCATGATGGAGTCCCACATGGGTTGTTCAGTTTCACACAGCCACAGTCACAGGCACATTTGAGCGCATGCACTTAAATGGACTCCACAGAATATGTGTATAGATATAGATACAGTATATAGATATAGATATAAATAATTTTTGAGGAAAAAGAGGAGTTTAAGCAGGAGGTATGTACATAAATTTCATGTATGAAACTCTCAAGAAAAATATAACCTTCATTTAAAACTTTGGTGTTATACAGTTTTCTAGCAACTGAGGATGTGCACCATTTCTTGACGTGTTTCTCAGCCATTTGTGTTTCCTCTTTCGAGAACTCTCTGTTCAGATCTGTACTCCATTTTTAAAATGTGTTATTTGTTTTCTTGATGTCCAGTTTTTAAAGTTCCTTATATATTAAATATTTCGATAATGGATGTAGTTTGTAAAAATATTTTTCCATTCTAAAGGCTGTCTCAAATGATGTTGAAATTTGACATACAGGAGTTTTTTGGTTTTATAAGGTCCCATTTTCAATTGGTCTTAGTGCCTGCCTGTGCTAATGGTGGTCTGTTCAGAAAATCATTTCCTGTGCTAATGAGTTCCAAACTTTCTGGACTTTGTCTGGCCTTCTGATTCAGTTGGATCTGAGTTTTGTGCAGTGTGGTGAATACGGGTCTATTTGCATTCTTCTGCATGCAGCCATCCAGTTTGACCAGCACCAGTTGTTGAAGACGCTTTATCCACTGTGCATTTCTGGCTTCTTTATGAAAAAAATCAGATGTCCATAGATATATGGACTTACGTTTGGGCCTTCAGTTTGATTTCATTGATCAAAGTGTCTGTTTTATGTCAATACTGTGCTGTTTTGTTTTCATGTTTGTTTTTTTACTATAACTCTGCAGTACATCTTCATATCATGGATAGGTATACCTCCAGCAGGTGTTTTATTAGTCAGGATTATTTTTAGCTATCCTTCACTTTTTAAAAATTGTGTTTCTAAATGAAGCTGAATAAAATTGCCCTTCTAATTTATGTGAAGAATTGTTGGAATTTTGATGAGTATTATATTTAATCTGTAGATTGCTTTTGGTAGGGTAGCCATTTTTAATATATTAATCCTACCGATCCATGAGCATGGGAGATCTTTCCATCTTTTGATATCTTCTTCAATTTTCATATTCAACATCATAATTTTTATTATACAATCTGCTTATTTTCTAATTAAAGAAAGCAAGAAAAGGTACAGATTTGGATAGGTGAGGAACCGAGGAGGATCGGCAATAACCTGGGGGAGTGGGAAAGTGTAATCAGAATATATTGTATGAAAAAAAGCTATTTTCAATTAAAAAAACTAAAATGGTTGGTGGTAGAATATGAAATATATGAACAAGCTATAGTGTTCGTAATATCTATGGGATGGATCCAAGTTGTATTTCCATTTAAAAAAATAAAATTCCCCAGACCATTTGTTTGATTTTTTATCAAAATTCCCTTTGTTGTTGTTACATCTATATTGTGTGCATTTCAGGTTGAATCACTAACTTACTCAGCCCAGCCTTTAGGGGCTTATCTATAAACCCACCTCCTTCAGCAGTTTGCACTGAAGCTAAAAGAAGACAGCACTGCTCCTAGCTCAGGTTGGCTCACTCTCTGAGTTTAGGGAATCCCTTTTCTCTCAGCCCTGGGTGGTCACCCTGTAAACTGTATCTCCAAGGTAGAAGTAGTGCAGTGTTTCAGGGCAATTGTTTTCAGTGCTGTAGAACCCTTTGTTCTTGGAGGTGCCACTAGCACTGTCAGGGCACATCAGAATGCGTGAGGGACAGACATGGGGAAGGTAGACATCCAGCCACTGATCCCACAATGTAAACAACAGCAACAGGGGTCTGACTTTGTAGATGATTGTAAGTATTTATTAGAAATTTCAAATATGTCTGTCAGCTATATTGGGCCAGAAGGCTGAAGATGATGCTCCAACATTATAGAGAGTTTTGGGTGACTATTCAGGTAGCAAACTGTCTCTGTCATCTTCTCATTTGGGAAGTTGCTAACCTTCACTCCCTGTAAACTCAGGTAATTAATTTTATTCCTTCTCAAGTCTCTGATAGGGTTGAAGACCAGATAGTTTAGTTTTACAATTGAGCTTAGTTGTTTAGGGGTTAAGATGCTTTTAGGTCTAGATAGATGTTTTAAGTTGATAATGATGAGATATGATAGATATTGATTTACATTCAGAATTTTAGACTCACCAAGATAGGAAAGATGTTTTCTTCAAGTCTGACAAATAGAAATAGCCAAAACACTATGAATATAACGTAACTATATTTCATGATTATTTTGTGGTTCTTCTTGCTATAGGTAGTTTATTGGATATATGTGTAATAATATAAATGTATATGTAAAAATATTTAATTAAAACTGAAAAAAAGCAGAAGTCTCTAAGCCTTATACTCAATTTTACTAAAAGCATCTATTAAAAGATCCCAAACAGGCTAGGTATGATGGTGCACACTTGCAACCCTAGAACTCAGGAGAAGAGTGAGAAGGAGCACAACCAGCTTGAATTACATAATTAGGCTGCATATCAAAATTGGACATAGCAGAAAAATAAAGAAAAGAGGTCACAATACATAATTGTCATTCTCTCTTATACTATCTGTCTTTCTGACAATAATGTAATCAACATATAATCTCAAATGATATCCAGAGAAGAAAACCAAAATCCACACTATTCAGACTACACAACCAACCCTGAATAAATAAGAATCAGCTTCACACAGCACAGCATTACTTTGCAAGTCCTGAAACAAAAACTCGTGAATCTTGGCCATCTAAGAAAAACTGAATAAGAAATGGGGGAGGTGAAACCTTGTGAAGAGTGCAAAGTAACAAGAAAGAAATCCCCAATAGAACTCTATGATGCTACCAACAAGACCCACTAATGGAGACAGTGATAGCTGGGGAGAACAGTTTAAGGTGCCAAGGTTTAATTCCCCTAGTATTTACCAACCACTATAGAGAAGCCTGGTATGCTTTGTCTTTACCTAATGACCATTTTATATTAGCACACTTTTGTTAGATCAAAGTGTGTGTTAAAATATTCTGGCGAGTTCTGTTTCTCTAAAGTAATAAGATGCTCAACACATTTAAGTCAAAGTCTTAATAATCTTGTTCTACCATTTACTTTAAAATTAGAATGAAACAAAATTTGAATAAATATGAATGGCTTTCTATATACTATGAAAACATATGATAGCATTATAATTATCAAAACAATATCCTAAAATTATAATTATCAAAACATCTTAAAAACACACAAAAAATAAATTATCCAGAATCATCTATAAATAACTATAGAGAGACAAAGCAAACTGTTCTTTGGGAAATAGTTTATTTACAGCTGATGCATAGTCAATTCTAGGCATGTTAAAAGAAAACAGTAAAACCACAGAAAGAAAGAAAGAAAGAAACTTGGAAGAAAACATCAGTATGTCTTTCATGTATGTACAAAGTAAAATTAAATTAACTCTCATTACATAAAAATAACATAACACATTACAAATCACATATACAACTGGGAAGAACACCTGCAGCAGATGTAATAGTAATGACCACGAAGTCTATTCAGGGACATTTACTTATTCTTCCACATATTCACTGTCTGTCCAGTTTTTCACTCAATAATATTGACTAAACAACTATTCTGGGCCAGACCAGAACACAGTAATCAATAGAACAAAGTTACTCCCTGCATGCTTACACTCAAAAGGTACCAACCAACCAATCGATCTATCAATTAATCAATAAGGCAACCTGAAAGGATCACTATGCAAGTTCAAGATAGTTCTGCATACAGAGATGATGCTGGACCACAAAAGAGAAGTAGTATAGGTTGGGGATTATTTTATACCAGGTAATCAGAGAGGCTTTGATGCCATAATTTAGAAGCATCATACAGAAAATGTAGAAAAGTACTGGGCAGATGTCAGCATGAAAGCTTCCAACAGCAGAAAAACTGGAAGAAAATGAGTCATGCTTGAGGTGGAAGTTGCCTCTCATGTCTAGTGATAGAGCTTAGTATCAAAGAAGGCAGAAGGGAAAAGTAGGTGCCTCATGCAGAATTGTGGATGTCCTAAGGCTTCAAAGAAAATTAAAAGAACTATGGGGTTTCTGGGAAGTTGTTTTGTTTGTTTGGGTTTTGTTTTGGTGGTGTCTGCTTCTTGTTGTTGTTGTTGCTGTTTTGTTAGCAAAGTAGGAAACCTTTGGGAAGATTTAAATAAATGGCAAAATTACTTCTCTTGTTTAATGTATATTTGTTGACTGACTTTGTACTGATCACTCTCCTGAGGTCTGATGGCACAACTATAAGTAAATTCTGACCCTTGCAATGCTGTGGCTTCTAAGGAATGGCAGTTAGTCAACAAATAGGTAAGAAGAATATCTGTGCTACTTAACATCAGTACATACTACAGAAAATGTTAAGCTGGCTGGGACAAGGACCATTCAGGAACAGTTTCAGAGTAATGACATGGCAGAATTCTATTAAAATAGCTTTCTGAAATAGTTCAGTCAAGAAGAGTTTTCAAAATTAAGATATATCAGAGCAAATAGGAGGTTTTCATGTTTGTTTGTTTGGTTGGTTGATTGGTTGGTTGGTTGGTTGGTTGGTTGGTTGGTTGGTTTTTTGAGACAAGGTGTCTCTGTGTAGCCTTGGCTGTCCTGGACTTGCTTTGTAGACCAGGCTGGCCTCAAAGTCACAGAGATCCACCTGCCTCTGCCTCCCGTGTGCTAGGACTAAAGGCGTGCACCACCATGGCCGACCTTCATGTATTTTTTACATGAAGCCTTAAGAATGTTTGACTGGCTGGTCTGAAGTATCTAGGCTCTAGACATGAATAAAAGCAGAAGAGCGAGCACTGAAATATGAGTCACCCATGGAAATGAGAAGACCATCATCAATGGCGCATTTTATCTCTTAGAACATCATGGGGTACCAAATCTGATACCCAACGCATGGCTTCCTATGCCATTTTTAATCACTAGACTTTATTTTTCTCAGATTAGACAGAAATGGTTAAAAATAAAACAATTGTCAACATGAAAGATTTCTTGTAGATTTTTGTTGACCATGTTGGATGAAATTGGGAGTCAAAAAGCATCATCAGTGCTATCAGTCCCAGGGAGGCCTGCTTGCACAGATATTCTTCTAGTTTATTCATAATTAACCTGTAAATCAATTCTGTAGCTGGAGCTTAGAAAGGTTTTTTTGATTTTGTGTTTGTTTTGGTTGGTTTTAGTTTGGTTTGGTTTGGTTTGGTTTTTTGAGACAGAGTTTCTCTGGGTAGCCTTTAATGTCCTGGACTCACTTTGTAGACCAGGGTG
Organism: Acomys russatus; assembly: GCF_903995435.1. NCBI lineage: Eukaryota > Metazoa > Chordata > Mammalia > Rodentia > Muridae > Acomys > Acomys russatus. Next base: position 2,692,673 of record NC_067139.1, on the reverse strand, counting down.
GCTTCAAACTCACAAAGATCTGCCTGCCTCTGCCTCCCCAAGTGTTAGGATTACAGGTGTGCACCACCATGCCTGGCTTAGAAAGGTTTTGACCTATGCCTGTTTAGGAGTTCTGTGTTTTCATTTTTAAATGTTCATATAAAATATTCACATTGTTCTTTGTCCCTACTAGGTGATGAATATGATTCTATGTGCTACATGAGAAAGGATTAAGAGGCCATGAAAGGAAGATTAAGAGGGAAGCAGGGACAGAAGGAGGCAAGGAAAAGAGAAAGGGATAAAAAGCAAGGAGAAAACATGGGTAAGATGAGAAAGAGGCAAAAGCAGGTGCTCAGGAATTACCCAAAGGTCAAGTGGAGGACTCACCAGACTTTCCATCACTCCAAACACACAGAAAGAATTTCCAAGAATCCTTTGGGTCTTTGTGATTGAGTATGGTTGCAATGGTGCTCTCAGTCTCACTTAAAACAAGCTCTTGGAAACTTCACCAGTAGAGAAAGTTATATGATCATTGATGTACATTATAGATGTTTAAGTTAGTTAGGACACCAGCTTCCTATCATGATGACCATGATATACAAGAAATAGCTGGATGTCTGGATAAAATGGTTTCAAAGCTTAACCCGTATAATGACATTAAAGGGTGCAGACGTTGGAGGGTGATTTGAGGACTTTAAGAGAGATAGTTGCTCTCAGTTTGTTGGAGAAGAGTCTTAACCCTTCTGAAAGGAATTTCTTTGTTTTATTATAATGCAAATTGAGTAGAAAGGATAATAAGTTTTGTCAAACAACCCATCTGACCCTAAACTTCCTTGCCCATACAGCAGAGAAAATTCTTGCCTTGCAATGGGGGCTAGTTGCATTTTGTTGTTGTTCGTCTGTTTTTGTTTTTGTTTTATATTTAATGGAAAATTGCAAGTCTCTTCATTGTAATGCTAGTTCTTATAGCTTGAATTCCTTGAAATAGTTCTTACTTTTATCTCTTTTTTGTTTGAGTGTGTTTGCTGCCTTTGTGCCGTAGCCTGGGAGGACTCCGTTTCCTACCTGCTGGCATCTGGCACTTTAGTGAGCTACTCAGGCATTGCGTCACAGAGGCTCCTCTGTTGATGATGTCATTGGTTTTATGGAGATCCTGACCAATCTCCCTTCATTTCAAGCATGTGTCAAGGAAATTATAGAATCCAACATTTTTTTCAAACGAATTCCAACTAACAGGCAGAAGGGACAAGATGGACAGCTGTTTCCACTTTTTCAGAACAGAAATCCACACCCCATGTTCCCTAAGCCACCTTCAGGAAGGACCAGAATCCGCTTCTCCTCTACCTGAGCATCAACCACTGAGAAATGCATGCCTAATTTTGCATGTTTTCTTTAGTTTTCTCTGTTCCCTGCCTTCCCTGCTTTCCTTAGCCTTTCTTCCCTGACTTCCTTAAATCTTCAGTACATTAATAACTTTGCTGGCTTATACATCACTCTTCCTCATGTGACAAAAAAGCTCCAAGAAGCTGTCATTATGCTTTTTTTTCTTTAATCCTGAAACTGTGACATAACACCAGGTACACATATTTGAATTAATGAGTAATGTAAGCTACTAAATTAAAAAGTAATAGGGCTGACAGAAAAAAAAAATAGAAAAATCACCTGGAAATCTTTATAATTGTTTAGCAGTATATTTGTTTAAAATACATAGGTCTGGTCTGATGTGTCTTTTTGAACCCTATAGAACTGTGAACCTTATAGAAAAAAATTATCAACTTAGTTCTTGCACATAATTTTTGCATTTTGTTACATATTTCGTGATTTTTCTTCCTTTGGATTGTTACTATATTCATTTGTATAGTATGGCCCTAAACTCAAGTGTTTAGATAATATATGGCACACACTAAATATATACATAGGTCATATACACATAATCAAAAGTTGTTTCTCAGTCTCCACGTTTGTGCTGTGGCATTTGCCCTAGTCCATACACACATGCACAAAAAAAATAAAAAAATAGATAAATTAAAAAAATAAAGTTAAAAAAACATGATCAGCATTTTACAGTACAGAACCCAGATATCTTTAAAATATGTTAATTTCTTTAATAAATGTGAACTATTTTTAAGAGACAAGGTAGCTTAAAACTACAATTCTGCATCAGTAAGTGGACCAGTGGGTAGAGTAGCTTTCCACCAATGCTAATGGCTTGTGTTTGACCCCCAGAATCTACATAGTGAAAAAATAGAATAGACTTCCCCAAATTGTCCACAGTATCTGCACACATGACCTAAAAATAAATTAATGTATATTATATCCTGAAGTTCTGCTCCTAACCAGAAGACTTCTGCCATATTTTCATCTATTAACATATTTAAATTACCAATGTCTGATGGGTTGGTAACCATGGTAAAGTTAGTGAAGGATTTTTAACCAATGGAACCATCAGGAGCCCAGGACAGTCTCTCCAATACAGCAGCTACCCGGGAGCAGCGCTCCCATGTCTGAATTTGTGTTTTCTCTCACAAACAAGGAAAGCAATACCTCAGAAGACTGAGAAGTCATTTGCTCAACTGCTTTTGCCTTTGTTTGTCTTTAAGACCATGGCCATGTGACAGATGGTGACCTTCTGCTTCTGCACAGCCACTGAAAGCGAAGGATGATAGGAAGCGTTAGATAGCAACCCTGCTGGGTCACCAAAACAATGAACTAACCAGTTTATCAAGACCTAAAGAGCAAGCCAAGCCTGGCCCAGACGGTGGTATTTCAATGTTAGAATTGTGAGATTTTATGGCATATCTTTAAAAGATAAAATGGATTACTGTGTCCTTGGCAACTTACTTGGCTAAAGATTAAGGACCCTTGGAACAATTGTTTGAAAAGTGAAAGTCTGAGTGAATAAACCAATTGCTTCTGTGCCCACATTTTCTCATTCCTTTTTTCCCCTTCCTCCATCTCTCTATCACCACAGTCACACTAGTTAGGGCCTCGGAGAGCAAGACTAACAGGAAAGAATGCAGGTTCCTCCCCCACAAAAGCTATTGCTCATGCTCCAGGGCTCCAAGACAACACCACCACTGAAGTCCTGCTAGCACAAAACTACCCCTGTGGACCCCCACTCCACCTCTTCTTTGAACCAAGAACAACAGTGTAAGATTTTCTAGAAAATGAAGTAGCTACCAGATGCTGCCGTTAAAATGTCCAGATCTTGAAAAAAAAAAAACCCATCTTCTCTCCAGAGTGTGCATTCAGCTGACGGAAGCTCATTTCTGTGTGACCATCTTCAAGTTCTGAAACATCTGGATGGTGTCTGCAGCTTTGCGGTGCTAAGTGCCCCCTTATTCATCATAAAAAAGAACTTACCACATTATAAACTGAAGACAGAGCTCTCCTTTATAGCCAGACCTAAAAGAAACGATTAAAGGAAATGACTTTTTATCTGCTCAGGTGCGGGTCTGCCCTCTGGGGACACCACACACAAGTGAACTCAGAACTGCCAGTGGACAGAAAGTTGCCCTCACCCAAGAAAAATAACTGTGATGAAACTCCACAATGAGAAATGACAAACCTGAGGCCTTGAAAGAGGAGGAAAAACCCTTTCTGTTGCTTCCTGTGCTATATTCACATTCCTTCATGGAAAATGATGACTTCCAAACACAACAGTTTGTTTTAACCCAGAAATCTAGCAGAATATTTGCTCAACTATTGTGTCTAAGAAGAGCTTGGCTTTCACACATGACTTACCATCCATGGGCTTAGGAAGTTGAGCGGCTAATCAAACATATTACATGCTATGAAGGGATTGAATTCAGCTCGGTGACATTCACTTTACCTTCCTTCTAACAGTTCATGCTCCACATATATCTTCAAGCAGGCAAGATCCTCTCTAAAATTTCAAAATAAATTCACATCCAAATACACTAAAAAATCATTTGAATCACAGCATGATTTCAACTTTCTTAATGCTCTAAGGAAAAAATAAATATGATATTTCCCTTTTTCTTCTCAAATTCTAGAATTTAGGGCATTTCCTTCCATTTTATAACATTTTAAAATATTTTCTGTAGTAAAGAATTACTTTGCAAGTGCCTGTAATACAAACTTTGTTCTGAAATCTATTCTGAAAATAGAGTGTTAAATGAAAGAATTAACCATTTATCTTGCCAAAGAAATTGTAGTTCCTTACCCTTTAAAGAAGAAAAAAAAAAAAAAAAACAATTCTCACTTAAAATTCTTAATAAATTAAGGAATAATGAGTGTCTACGTCTCCCATAATTAAGGCCAGGGCCACCAGCAACTGCTACAGCTGCATTGGCAACTAGAACATACATGATGTCTGGAAGTCACTTCAAAAAGAATCCATTAAGCAGAGAGTAGACACTGGACATCAAAATGGAGAGAGATCATGTCAGGACCACGTGGTTAAATTCAGCTGTGCAGCTGGAGGAGTTTGGAGACCCGAGTCACTCCTGCCAGTACATGGTATAAAGTGCCCAACTTGATATTCTTCTCATGAAATATTTTAATTGAATCTAATTGAGTATTTTCCTATACTTAACACCTACTTCATAGGAATAGGAAATACGGAGGACATTGAAATGTCTTAAACCCAACACAAGAGGAAACAGTCAAATCAAACCACAGTAATGAAATACATTGTTTTTCGTTGTTTTTTTTTTAAAGGTTTGAAGGACTTACCAAGATTTCCAAAGACTAAATAAATGAAATGTATCAAAATGCATCCAGAAAATTTTCTGCTGTGAGATAGTGCTCACGTAAACAAGACACCGGGAGACATACCAATGGCAGAAATCTCACAAGATCTCACCCCAACCTGAAGAGCTACAAACAGTAAGTGGTTGCTGAAAGAGGATAAAACAGGTCTTCTCTAGGCATTAGCTTCCTGATTAGTGACTCAATCCCAGGCAGTCATCCCTAAACACATACACACATGAGCAAGACTAAATGGGGTCAGCAAGCTATGTTTGTATATACACATGTGTATGCATTCATGCATATATATGTGTATGTACACACATAAGTAGTAACAATATTTAAATAAGAGGAGGTCACTGATTTGAGAGGGAGTGGAACGGGACATGAGAAGAGAGGTGGGGGAGAGGGAGACATGAGATGATATAAATACAGTACTCATGTATGAACTCTCAAAAGAATAAAGAAGTTTAAATTAAAAAGACTTCTAAAAGCATCTAGAGTACATCTGAGAAATGCTGAATGTGGCTTTGCTGTCAGATGTTGAGGAGTCATGGAGCACGCTTTTCAGCATTGTGGTTCCTGAGAGAGCATCCTTAATTTTAGAGGTGCTAAAGTATTCAGGGCTGAAATTTTCTTTAAGCAACTTCAAATAGTTCAGTATTAAACATGGGATTTAAGAGTTTCTCAACCTCTTTTTTGTTTGTTTTTACCAACAATTTGAACTAAGGAACTTTTTAGTGTAGAGACTTAACAAAAACAGTGGCTGCTACATGTTAGAGACCAGCTTTACAAACTGACCCTTGCTGTCCGATGTGACAACCATGAGTATTTCCAGACATTGCTGACTATGCCCAGAAATTATTCCAGTGTAGGACTACTGTGCTAGATAAAGCAAAAAAAAAAAAAAATGTATATTTAAATAATTTAAGTACGGCAAAATGTTAAGAATTGTTGGATCTCTTACAGAGGTGCATGAGTGGTTTTTAAGCTATTCCATCACTATCAGTAGGCATATTGGTTGTCAGTGTGCTATTCTTTCAACTCTTCAATAAATACGAAAATGTTTCTAATAAAGATACACTGGGTTGGGGTGGGATGATGCTTTGGTTTCCTTTGCTGATACTATTACATTTGTTTAGAGAAAGACTGGGCATTTGTATTTTTCTAAAATATCCCTTTATCCTGAGGGTCAGGAAGGATAGAGGACCAATGGATTGAAGGGATTTGAAATATCATCAGAGTTGAAGTATAGCCTTATGAAGTATAAGAGGAAAGTGAAACACAATGTTATTTAATTCCTATTTCATGTACATTAAACAAAAGAATACCTTTTACCAATGTGTACCTATGAACAATGGAGGATTTAGAGCATCAGGAATGTGATCTCAGTATCCCCTGAAAGCTACCAAACTTCAGGCTCTACCCAGGCCTGAGGAGTCAGAACCAGAATTTGGCAAGATTCAAATCTGAAAACTGTCACAGAACATACCCCGTAGTGGCTGGGCTACTTGTTTCTTTGGACGGCCTTATTTTATCATTGCAAGCTAAGAGCCAAACAGCCATCTATGAAGTGAAAGGGCAAACAGAAATAAGTCAGTAGAGGCATGTTAAATTCTCATTTAAGCAACGTATTGCTTTATTATTATACAAAACAGAATCTCAAATTTACTACCTTCTACTCCTTCCCCTCTGTTTCCTCTTTCTTTTTTCCCTTCCTCCTTTCCTTTCTTTCTTCTTTCCAAAACTTACTTATTTGCTTCCTCAGGAAAGATAACTGTTTTTTAGTTAATAATTTTCCACTGATTACCAAAGATACTCTAAATCATGTTATTTCTTTAAAAAAATCAAAAGTGTTATTCCTTTATTCCTATAAATAAACTCTAAGCGAAACCAGTGAGTTATCAACTTCTGTGAATTTTTTGAAACCGACAAGACTAAAGAACTGACTTGCCAAAAGAAAGTAAGTAACAGAAGAATGCCTTTGTCCCACATGATGCAAAGGAGCAAGATTTATCCCTTCCACTTTGCATTCAGAGACTTGTTGTCTTCCAGTGAAGGGGCATGCAGGTCTCCCCATTAGGAAATGCCTTCTGTGGGCATCACTTTGTCTGCCCTAGCAGTTGAGGCAGAAACAAAGGCCAGAAGATTCCTGATCACCAGCTCTCCACTCTTTATCCACACACGCACAAAAGCTTTAAGACATACTTTCTATTCCTGCATCCCTTGCTCTGTTAAGTGTTTCGAGAGATGAAATATTCATTGCATCCCTTTGACTACTTAGAGCACAACAGGCTTCTCGTTAGGAAATATTTTTGGTAACTCTAACAATTTTTTTCCGTGTACAATTCCATCTAATTATCCTGTACTACAACCATTTAGAGACCCAAGCCAGCCCTTCTCCTCTGTCACTACACCCTCCAAATATAGCTTTTGGAGTTAGAGTCAGCTCTCAAATCCACTCTTAGTCATAGCCCAGGTGCCCAAGAAGAGTAGAAAGCACCTGTCAAAATGAATCAACAATAGAAACCTTGAGTAGGTGAAATCCTCCTCTTTTCTTTCTCCCTCCTACACCTCATCTGAAAGTTGAGGGGGAGAAGAATTCTCTGTGATTTTTCAAGTAGAAAAGAGTTTACCTTTTGCCTCACTCCACAGTGTTTAGCATCTGCTTTGCTCTTCTTTTTCAGGATTGAGAGAAGTTTCAGGTCAAAGTAGCATTGATTTGCCTGTAGACCTTGGGCAGTTCCTCCTCCCAAGGACTAGCATCGCTGGTGGATGGGCTAATTGCTTCAGTAGAGGAGCATCAAAACCCACATTATGAACTAAACATGGTTGTTTGCAGTGAACAATTGTTTAATGCTCAGTGTTTGCAGAGCAGGATTCTTGTGTCTCCCATCCCCACCCAGCTCACTGTCACATTTGGTTTGTTGAGTCAAAAGGAAGGCCTTCCAGGCTTAAGGGGTTAATTTTCTTTTAGCATAGAAAGAAATGCAAATGATGCAAAGAAGAAGAAGAAGGAAAAAAAAACAGAAGTAAACATTTAAATCTTCTGGTTGGAAAAGGCTGTGTAGTTAATTAAAAAAAGAGGAAGCCACCACTGGTTTGCATGAGAATTTGTGGGAAGGCTGCCCATTGTTAAATTAGGATCATCCATTCATTGCTGAATTTGATTTCACCACACTCCTTGCTTTAGTTCTTCCATGGGAAGGATGCCAGTTCTGAGATTTACAGCCTTCCCCATCTGCTCTTGCCAACACATGGATCTTGGGAAGGTGCTCCATGGTGTTTAAGATGTTTCCAATAAGAAAAACCTGTCTGTGGGGTAAGTTCACTTTTCGTCCTCGCCTTTTAACTTTCATTTGGCTATGAGCTTAGCTTCTTTGTTCTTTCATGACTAATATCACCATCTGTGACATTACATATCAACATAGCAATGTAACTAACATATTAAGCACAGGAAAACTCAGAATGCTTGAGTTCGTCCAAGCGTTTGCTGCTTAAGGTTCCAGGCCTACTTCCTAGCCACCTAAAGGGCTTCCCAAGTTCCTGGCGACCTAATAGGACATAATTATTCAGAACACTTTTCTCTCATTAGAATAGAAACCACAAAACCTTTGGCATAGCAATCCTTGGATAAGATGTCATTTTGCCTTCTAAGCATAGCTTTTCCAGCATCAGCTTTAGAGGAAAACAGGGCTCTTTGGTGTTATCCCTCCTCCGTGTAAGAAGCTGCTACTGAGAGAATCATCTCAGGTTCTTTTAGAATGAGCTCAGAAAAGGTTCTGCATGGATTCTGAGTCTGTGCACAGAGGGGCACACAGCTGGTCCAGGAGGAAGTGTGCAGGGAACCAATACAGCAGCGTGCAAGGGGAAGACAGATGCAGGTAGCAAAGGTACAATCTGAACAATTATTAGAATGGATTTGTCAAGTGTTTGGGCTACGGGGAGCCTAAGGCAGGAGGAACCAGAAGGTGAGAACAATACAATGGAGAGAAAGAAAGAAAGGAAGAAAGAAAGAAAGAAAGAAAGAAAGAAAGAAAGAAAGAAAGAGAAAGAACAAAGAAAAGAAAAAACAAAAAGCAGCCTGGAATATTACTAGAGCACTTGCCTAGTATGTTTAAGAGCCTGTGGTCACTCTCCAGTACTCAAAAGTAAAAGTTATTAAAAGAAAGGAAACAAAATGTAACCTATATAATTACAATATGTGCAGTCATGTATTCACTTTTCAAAACTACGTCATCGTGCAATTTATGTTCTTATATCGCACAAAGGTAATCACCTTCAGTTTTTACCCTGTGCCTTTCCCTGAGTTTAAAATGCATCCTGAGTAGTTCAGCTGGATTTTGATAAGGCAGCATCCTCAGGTGTCTCCCATGGGCATCCATATGCAAGCACTGGCATTGCTTTGTGCCTGTGCTCACTGGTTGATTTGGTCCACAGTTGATTTGGTTTAGGTTTTGCTTTCCATTTTTAATTGTAAATAACTTCACGACTAAGGGAAGTTGGTTTCACCTTGGGACAGCCTCCAGGCAGAAAATCATAGGTGACATTTATTATAGGAACAGGTGCATCACACTCTGTTGGAGTCAGCTCATGTTGCTCTAATAAAATATCATGGACTGGGTAGCTCAAACAATAGACAGGGCAGGGGAATCTAAGATTAAGATGCTAGCTGACCCAATTTCCGGGTAAGAGTTTTATTCTGTGTTCTTCTACAAGAGATAAGTAGCCCTATCACCAAAGGAGTGCTTTAAAGCTTCATCTAAATTTGGTTCCCTCTCAGAGGCCTCACCTTCAAATACTGCCATTTTTGAGGCTAGAACGTAAACACAGGAAGTTTAGAGGCTCAAACATTTGTGGTGCAACATGCACACATATTAATGAGTGTCAGTCCTGACAATGATAATGACAAAAGTTGACAGCACTGGACTCTCCCTAAGTAGAACAGATTTGTTATAAATAATGTTTTCTGCAGCTAGGTTCAATAGTGTCAGTGTTTTCTGTTGAATGTTTGTTTCAAAATTACTTTTAATTTCATTTATGAACCTCTGCATGATGTAATGTGGTATATCGGAAGAAAAGACAAAAATGAAAGTTCATATCCCACTGGAAAAGCAATTTAGGGATCGTTTTGGAGATACATACAAATAAATACATATACATCTACATATGCATATATGTACCCATATTTGATAATTCTATACATATTTCATCATATTCACCACCCACTCTTAACTCTTCTCAGTTGCCCGTCCCCTTTCTTTCCCTCACAACTTTGGGTAATTCACACTGCCCAAACATTTTTGGATATGTAGTCTTCCCCAGAATGTGACTGGCTTTTCAGGAGCTGCACATTTAGAGAAAAGTGCATGCTCTATCCCAACAGCTGAAGGCGAGATTATGTGCCAAGCACCCCTCTCCATGCTAGGAATTTTCTGACTTAGGCTTGCTGTCTTCTGTTTTGGGCTGGCTTAGGTCCTATGCGTGCTGTCACAGCCACTGCAATTCTCTATGGGCAGCTAGCTGCCCTGCTCTACTGAAAGGAGGCTTTTTCCTTGTAGCCATCTATCACCGCTGGCTTTTACATTCCTTCTGCCTCTTTGCCCTTCTTCAGTGATCCCTGAGCATTTGGAGGAGAGAGCACAATATATATTTTCTATTTATGACTGCGAACTCTATAGCTGTTGCTTCTTTGCACATTAGGTTATTGTAGCTTTCTATACCCTTCATCTACTGCAAATACTAACACATTAATGTATAGGTATAGTGGTAAGTCATAAGGAGTCAATATAATACTATGTCCATTTAGCAGAATAATAGCAATAGGCTGTCTTCTAGGGCATATGCCCTATTCATCCAAAGGTTCCATGATCAATAGCTATCAGGTTTGGGTTCCATCTTGTGGAGAACAGCCTAAACATCCATCACCTGATAAATTGAATAAAAATGTGGTTCATTTACACAAGGAAATGTTATTCAGATATTAAGAAAATGAAATTAAGCCAGGCATGATAGCATACATCCAGCACTCAGGATGCAGAGGCAGGTGGATCTTTGTGAGTCCAAGGCTATCCTAGTCTATAGCGTGAGTTCCAGGACAGCTAGGACAGGGATACATAGAAAAACCCTGTCTTGAAAAACAAAAACAAACGAAAAGGAAAAGAAAGAGGGGTTATGTAATTCACAAGTAAATGGATGGAGCTGGAAACAATCATTCTTAATGAGATAAGCCAGACCCAGGAAGACAAATGCTGCATGTTTTTTCCTCATTTGTGAGTGTTAGCTAGAAGTTAGATGTGAACCCTGAGATGTGTGTGTTTCATTTGGAAAACCCATAGAGGTCAGTCAATTACTAAGAAGCCATATGGAGGGCCTCCCAAGGGATGAAAAATGGAATGCTCTAGAATAAAGGCTTAAAGGGAATTGCAGAACAGGAAAGGTTAAATTAGAGTAGAAGCAGGGAAGGCGGGGTATAGAAGAGAATGTCAGGAGGGATAAATAACACTAAAGAATTTTCATAAAAGTCATATGGAAACCTACTAATGTAGAAGTGTGTGTGTGTGTGTGTGTGTGTGTGTGTGTGTGTGTGTGTGTGTGTGTGTACCATTTATAGTGTGAACCATTTGTAATATACCACTAATGCCCCTACTAGACACCAGAGGATAACAAATAAAAAGTCTAGTGCCCCGAATGGGTTACTTCATTTGGAGTGTTGGCCAGTGACATCCCATGGATCCCAAAATACTTTTTTTTTTTGCCAATGCCCTTGAATACCCTCCAGAACTTGATAGTAAGACCCCATTGTTGAAAACAGCACATATTTAAGTCATAGAACACGAAGCAATCAAGCTCGCACAAACCTGGAAGCTTCATCTCTATTATTGACATTCACGGAAAGTGTCTCAGTTGCTTTGCAAGAATAAGTTGGGCAGTTTTATTGTGTCTGTTATGATCGGTGTGCCAACAGGTGACGACAGGCTGAGACCAGGGAAGGAAGCAGCTGTACTGTAGCTCATTGCTAGAAAGCGCAGCCTCCACGGAGTAAGCATATAGCAAAGTCTAATAATATAATTAAGCAATGATTTGCTTTGAGTATTTATTACCTTTGTCTTTAAATAATTTGTTTACTTATAATTTTATATAATTTATTTTTTAATGATAGCTATGTTGAATAAGTGACTCACATAATTTAACAAGTTGAATGCATTAGACAGCGCTCACCACTGGAGAACCCTGGCACTTAGCTTTGAATCTTCCCACAGCAATAGCAGTCTACCCTAGAAGCAAGAGCTGCTTCCTGTGGGGATCACGTGCCTCACTTCTGCTTCCCCACTCTTCCCACCCCTCAGGTCTGTAGGAAACCTAAGATAAAGCAAAAGGAAAGAAAAAGAAAAGTTCAGTTCACTTTAAGTGTATTGATGCTTTATTAAAGACTTAAATGTTTGGAAAGTATATAAACATTAGAAAAACTAAGAAATATTTATGCAAATGGCTGGGAAACAAGTTGATTTGAATATTTAAAATTAAATGGGATTTTAGCATTTGCCGATTTTTTTTTAACCTTAAAGCTTTTAGGTCCTTTTCAGGTAAGCAATGAGATGTCTGTGAGGCACTGGCAATCCTCTGGACCAGTGTCAGACATTGCTGGGAAGAGAAAGAGGATTAGTGAAAAGTGCTAACAACACTCTGGCTAGAGGCGCTGTGTCATCAATGACCACCTGACCCTCGGAGAGCTCATGTCAGAACAGGAGCAGCTGAAGGACTTGTGCAGGTGAAATCAGATCTGAAACATCCTTCCTACAGGCAGAAAGCACTAGTACCCCTGGCCACTTAGATCCTTCCTGCACACAAAGGCACCCAAGTTTCATGGAGTGTCATTCTAGAAAGTGTTTGTCATTAGTGACTAAGCAATCACCAAGAATGGGTGGAACTAAACACTAATTTCACACTCTATTCAGAAGGATTTTACAATCCAGCCCAGCAGCTTTGTGTAATCCACTAATACTGTGCTTAAATTTGGAATCAGAACCAGGCAATGGAGAAGAAACCTCCTCCCCAGATCACAGTATGTCTCTAGCCTTAGTGAGAAAAGAGGTGTGTGCCTCGGAGGAAGAATCTAACCTTTCTGGACAGTTCTCTAAAACATATTGCCACCCCGGCTGTGGTTTCAATATGTGTTACCCCTACTCTTGTGGTTTCAATAGCTGGTCCTAGGTGGTTCTATTGGGGAGCTCTGTAATCTCTGAGATATATGGCTCAGCTAAAAGGGAGAGGTAACTGGAGCTGGGTCCTTTCCTGTATTTCCTTTCTGTGTTTCTTGTCTAAGGCCCTGCATTCTGGTTGTACCCTCCCCAGTGGCCTCTGACCGCCATGAACTGAGTGGTACCACTGTGCCTTCCTCGACGCCATGAGCCAAGCACCCTGAAGCTGTAAACCCAAACAAAACCCCATGCTCTTAGGTTGTGTGGGTCAGCACTTTGGGCAAAATAGTGCAAAGTAGCTGTTATGGTTAATTTCAATTGTCAATTTGATGAGATCTATAATCACCTAGGAGACGGGCCTCCAGGCTGGTCTGTGGAGTATTATCTTGACTCTGTTAATTGCTGTGGAAAGGACCACCCACTGTGGTTGCTACTATCCAAAGGCTGGAACCTTGAAGTGTCTAAAATGGAGGAAGGTATTTAAGCACAAGCATTTTGTGGCTCTCTAGTTACAGACTCCACATGTAATGAGACCAGCTGCCTCAAGCTCCTGGTACATTACTTCTCTGCCATAATACCTTAGGACTGTGAGCCAAAATAAAACCTTCCTTCTGTCTGTCCATCCATCCATCCTTCCTTCCTTCCTTAGTAACTTTTGTCAGCTTCTCTGAACAACAAGAAAAGTAACTAACCAGAAACTAACATAAGCCCCGAATTGACTGGTTTCCTTAGAATGGGATCCTCACCCTTGATAGTATGGCCTTCGGGACCGCATGCGTCTTTGCCATGGTAGATGTCTCTCTCTGCCAGAGGCTACCTGGCAGCACTCCTAATCTCTACTCACTGCACACCAGTGTTACCATCAGTCCTCAGGCCTACGTTACTGCTTCCACCCTGCTGAAAAATCACACCAAAGCCTTAGAAAGGATGCTGTGCCTCTCCCTTTTGTGCCCCAAGACCATATGCATAAGATTCTTTCCATCAAAAGGTGAACACTTACAAAGTATGTAAAAATAAAAAAATTATAAATTCATAGTTGAAATACCTGCATTGTCCCATCCATTTTAAAACTCTGTTCAGGTTGAAGAATATAAAATTGCTACCATTCAACAATGACAATTTCTTGTGGTTGAAACTGATAGTTTATGAGCATATAACCAGACCCAAGTGTTTATTCCACAAGCAAACCTTGGATACTGAGTGTAAGTGGGGGTATTACTTAGATCCTCCTGCAACAGTCATTAAAATCTAATGCAAGCATAAACTTGGAAAGGTGGCCATACTAATTTCTTAGACAGCTGGCATCTTTGTGGGTACAGAAGATAGGAAGTCCCTGGCCATTTCTGGGACACAGGCTTAGATTGAATGATGGCAAGGCTGCATAGAAGCCTTCTTCCCTAGGCTGCTATTTTCTGGATGAACTCAGAGGTATGAGAATCTACCCCAAAGCCACCTCCCTATCTCTGAGCCCTGACTGCATCCCACACAATCGGCTAGTGAAACAGAAGAGAGAGTGGGGCCTTTCCCTGAGGTAAAGACCCAGTCTTTGTCACCAGCCTGCCCCTAATGGATTCTAAAGAAAAGTCCAGGGAGCCACAAGGAAGTGCTGTCTCAATTAGAGCATGTTGTGTGTTACCTACAGTGAGTAGCTTCAAATGGGGGATAGAGTCACTGAGACCCTGAGTCACTTGTGCTATAGCCCTGCCTCCCTGCCTCAAGCTGACAACAATGCAAGAAAGGAGTATTGGGAAAAAATAGCCATCATTCCAGACGTAGAAGCATTTTGAATTTATACCTCCCCCTACCTACCTACCCAATGCTTCTGAAAACCCTGACCCAGGGGGAAACTGAGGAAACCACAGGTGAATGGTGTATCTACCAGCACATTGCTCACACAAAATTGCAATGGTACAGTAACAGCAGGATGCTGAGACTTAGTTTTGCAGCCTAACATTTCTGTTGGAAGCAAGTACCAAATCCACAAAGGAACTTCACACAGCTTCATTCACCTATCTCACACTCAGTGAACGTGGACATTAAGAGTGAAACATCCATCTCCCCAAGTTATCAAGAGTTGAGGCGACTGAATCAGGTGATCACCTTATCCTCTCAACCAGCTTAATATTTCAATTCCACATTTAGCATAGGGCCATGCTATCAGTGTTCTGAACGTATCTTAGCGTTTAATTATGTCACTGAAATTAACATATTCCAGAAAGGTATTGGGCTAGAAGACATTACTGTGCCTGAGTTCAGTGGATGGGCCATGGTTACGAGGGGCCCCTCAGACTTTTGATGATAACACCAAAAGAAATTGGCTACAGGAGGCAGAGGAATTAAAAAAAAAAAAGATGGGACTAGAGAGGGATGAAGACAACCTCTTCCATCTTTGGAGCAGCAAGTCTTCACCTTCTCCAGCGCCATTGCTGTGTGATGGGGCTCTTCCCAGTATCCCCAGGGAGCAGATAGTAGCATTTGCCTGGCAAGAACACAGAGCTGATGGGGCTTAATATCATAGGTCGTGACACTTACTAGTTACTGCGCTGGCTTGATGTAATGACGGTCAGTGTCTCATTAGAATATTCTTAGTAGAAGTTTATGAAACTATGCAAAATCCTAAATTACTCTAAGTCCCATCAGTAAGTTTTGTAAGTGACTCTCCTTACAATTATTTAGGAAGTAATGTGGTGGTTCTTGTTACAAGGCTGTAAAACATATTATGAGGATAAACCTACTTACTAATACGGGTACTGAAAAGCTATTAAAATAATCACTATCTTCAAACAGGCTGTGTCGACAGAAAAGTATATGTATGTACAAACAGCAAAGAACTATGTTAAGTAATTCCACATAGACCAACACTTCCTAGTCCTTTTATAACACAAAATTATCATTCCTAGAATCCAGAATACTCAAGGAGTAAAGAAAATAAATGTGACTGTAAATGTGCATGGGTGTATCTGTGTCCGAATCTGTACATGCATTTCTGTATGTATATGTGTGTGTGCCCATTTGCATGTGAGTGTGCGTGCTCTGTTACCACCTTATTTGTGTTCTGTTGCTAATAACATGATGCCACCAACTCAGTAATTTATAAAGAGATTTCTTTCCACTCAAAAATCTGGTCTAAAGTGAGGGCATCACATGGTAGTGGGTTTCTTGCTGGCAGAAACTCATGGTGATACAAAGCAAGAAACAAGTGCACAGAAACATTGCCCCATTGGTTTCAATAGCAGACCACTCTTGACATGCCCAGTAACCCACTGGTCCATTAGCCTACTAATTCCAAGAATGAATTAACCCATCTGAGAGGGAAGACCTTATGGAGATGGGTTTCCCAAGTCAGTGATGTTTTTCTTTATGCAGCTAAAGTTTGTGTGAACAATATTTTATTCTATTACTGTGTCAAACATGGGTAAGAAAGGGAGATGTTGATGCAGAAAATAATGTCTTTGGAAAGTCTGGGAAAAATCGCATCAATGAAATAAAAATTATGGAAAATATACAAAGACTCTGACATCAGTTAGTGTTTTTAAGTGCTAAAACCTTAGTCCACTTTGAAATAACTAAGTCCAGGAAACAAATGATGCAACATAGATTTCACAAGAATAAGAATTAAGAATTTGACAAAGGCATGGAGACCACACACAAAGACCAACAAATAGGCTGCTGATGAGAATCGCTTCCCATCACACTTCCTCTTTTCCTGCCTTAACAGTTAACTGGTAATATCAATAGATTGGAAAAAGGATTTATCACAATCCTGTATCTATCTAAACAGGAATGTCACAAAGTTAAGAGGCAAAAGTAATATTTACTACCTTCTTGAAGGCAATACACGAATTTGGGAAAGAACCAGTAACATACTATTTTAGATATTGTGCCCAGGTCCTAATGAATAATGATGTAAACTTCCAAATATAAAAATAAAAATGACATATTAATATTAATATTAACTTGCAAGTCTTTCATAATATAAAAGTACAGGAAGATAAAGCATTAGGTTTTCAAGCATTCAAAAGATTAATAAAATTAAATTTAAAAATGAAAAACTACGTGGAAAGTTGTAACAAATGGACAAGTAATATGTTTATATGATATTATATATGATATATAAATTATGTATCTTATTAACTATATTAACTATATATTTACTACATTAATACAATACATGATTCATGGCAAGAAGGACACAAACAGCCAGAGTACACACTGATGTCCAGCAGAGTCGTGAGATGAGGAGGATGAAACAAGAATTATCCTTAGCTTCCTGTCTCCACAGGAATCTAATCCCTTTTCAAGTGTGTTCTTTTTTTTTTTTTCACACTGTGTTTACATTCTATTTCTCTATAAATAAATGATTACAATGGACATACGTAAAAAAATCATGTTCCACAATACCTTCACATGACCAAGTGTTTTACGTATTATGGGCAAGGAACAAACATGAATAACAAGTTATTTCTGAGAACCAACATACATTTGTACATAAACAACTTGTTACATATTAACAAAGTATAAGCAAGCAAGGAAATTTTTCAGCCAGCTTTTCTTTACTGGCAGGCTGCATTTGCGTTTACAAAGAAGGAATAAATTATCTTAAGTAATCTTATGACAGTCTTAAAGGAATCACAAATCTAAACTATATAAAAACAATCAGCCATATCTATTTTAAGTCCTAAAGGTGCTCATCTACTCATTAATATGTTTTATTAAATCATATCAGAAAGCTGAGGGCAGAAAAATGGAATAAGGAAGTCAGTCGTCATCTCAGTCACCAGCCCAGCTTGAAAGAGTCACGTCAGCCAATGCTGCTATGGGCCATTGTTCTTGCTTTGCCAACCTCAAAAAGTCCCCAGCTTTACTTCAGTTGTTGCCTAAGATTTCTTGCATCAGGGCCAACAGCAAAAACATCTTTACCTCTCTTTGCTAAACAATCTATTCTTCCCTAAGACTTTCTATGTCAGAGTCACTAGCAAAAACATCTTTATCTAACCTTGTTGAACAATCTGTTTTTCCCAATTCTTTCTAAGGGTAATGATCATTGTTAGCAATCTACATCCATAGGTTGTTTTCAGAGATGGTGGTCAGCCTAAGTGTCCCTCAGTAGAAGATGGATAAAGAAACTGTGGTACATATACACTATGGAATACTACTCAGCTATTAAAAACAAGGAATTCCCAAAATTTGAGGACAAATGTATTGAACTAGAAATGCTCATAATGAGTGAGTTAACCCAGAAGCAGAAAGAGTCAAATGGTATATACTCACTTATATCTGCATACTAGCCCAAGGGGCATGTCCCATGAAAGTCTTCACTTACCAGGAAAGTGGAACAGAGGGAAAGACTTCCCTTTGGGAATCTAGGTGAGAGAAGCAAGGGAGAATGGGGAAATAGAAGGATCCAGAGGGTCCCAGAAACCTATAAGTAGAACATTATGATGGGTAGATCTGGGCCCAGGGGTCCTGCTCAAACTATAGCACCAACCAAGGAAAATACATGCAGTCAGCATCAAACCCCTACCCAGATCTAGCCAGTGAACAGGATATTCTCCACCGTTGAGTGGAGAGTGGTGACTGACTTTCACATGAACTCTGGTGCCCCATTTTTGACCACGCCCCTTGTTGGGGAGGCCTGGCGGCACTCAGAGGAAGGATAGCAGGCTACCAAGAAGAGACTTGATACCCTATGAGGATATACAGGGGGAGGAGGTCCCCCTCAGTCACAGTCAGAGGGGAGAGGAGTAAGGGAAAAATGGGAGGGAAGGAGGAATGGGAGGATACAAGGGATGGGATAACAATTGAAATGTAATATGTGTGTTCTAATCTACCATCCAAGTGGATGCTACATGGTACAGAAGCTAAGTCTTTGGGTTGAAAACTGTTTTAACGTTGAAGAGCACAGGATAATGTTGGCGCTTCCTCTGCCCTCATCTTGCACTCGATTTCTTGGATAGATCCTGACTACCGGCACTTGTCCACTGCCTTACTATGCACTCAGTAAAATGGACTCTGAGCTCAGCATTTGCAAATATTGTCTGTGGAGTATGTACCCTTAAATCCTCCTTCTCTCCCCTTCCAGGTGGATTTATAGCATCCCTGTCATGTCTGTCTTTTGGTGGGCACTTTAGTGCCACTGATGTGAGCCTTCAATTCATGTGAGGGTCAGGTTTAAAAATGTACTGAAGTTCCAAATTATAAATTTCAAGTAAGAAAAATAAATAAATAAATAAATAAATAAATAAATAAATAAATAAATGTCCAGTAAGAAACATAAATGGATGTCAACAGTGCCCTTGTCATTTTCTCATTATGTGTGTTCATGGAGATGGGGTGGAGACGCAGGGAGGAATTTATTTGCATGTGTTTTCTAATTAAGCAACACGAGAAACACATCACCTCTTTAAGCTAAAATGCTAACCAAGTTGGGAAACTTATATTTCAGAGAACATTGTGACATCTTCCAGAAGAACTCATGGTTTGAAGTAATAGGATGTATTATGCTTGGTTTCACAGGAATAAGTTCATGGGCCTGGTGGTCTGACCTTGAAATAAACCTGTTAGAAATCATGAGACCCAGACCCTCCCTTTGGGCTGTATAATGTAATGTTAATGTGGTAAGGTAGCCGTTAGCAGAAATCTGATGATGGATTCATAAAAATTGATTTATAACTTATACCAAACAGCCAATAACTAGGAGAGTGAATGGAGAATGTGAGGAGGAAGGCTGTGAGGGCAGAATGAAAACAAGGTAAGTGAGGTACAGCATACATATTCATGAGATACAGGGCCTTGGCACGCTGACCTGAACAATGAGCACCCATTCATAAAGGAAATGACTGGTGATGAAAACTGCAGCCAGTCCTAAAGCAGCCAGCTGACTTCAAGGGAGGAGTTAGGAAGGAAGCATCTAAAAGGTGTTCATCTCTCTCCATGTGTCTCCTTCCCTCCCTGGGGTGCTGACTATGACTGTTGACCAATGCTTGGCCAGTACAGAAGAGCTAAAGGGTAATTGTTATCTTCTTTAGTTTGGATGACATGAATAGATTTGGGGGGGGCAGTTTCAAGACAGGGCTTCTCTGTGTAATCTTGGCTGTCCTAGACTTGCTTTGGAGACCAGGCTACACTCAAACTCACACAGATCCACCAGCCTCTGCCTCCTGGAGTGCTCAGATTAAAGGCATGGGCCACCACATCCTGCTAAACTCAAGTATTTCTGAATTTCAGAATTCATTCTTTTGATACAAAAGCAGTTACCTTAGAGCCTCTTCTAATGATAAACTCTTGACTCCAATAAAATATCAGAATTTTTTTAAAACACAAACATACCACAATGAGCTAAAGATCTCTGAGTACTTAAAGAGTTTACGATAAGTTGTGCTGGCCAGAAATATGGGTCTCAATAGCACGCATGTACATTAACATGCAGAGCAACTGATTAGATGCCCAAGCAGACAAAAGACTCCAGAAGACTCTGTCAAGAGATGTGCAAAAATGTAAAACAAGGTCACTCTTACCACTGTTTATTTTGCCTCGTGAAATTTATTTTTCATAAAAATGTTCCATTTTATTAAGATATAATTGATTTTTTCATTGTTGTATTAGCTGAACTAATAGTAAATACTCTAAGCCTCTCAACTTTAATTTATAATTTGATATATGTTGATAAGTAGAAGGCATATGAACATTCTTTGGAGTCCTCGTGATTTTTAAAAGGATGAAGGAGTCCTGAAGGCAATTTTTTAAAGATTTATTTATTATGTATACAGATCTCATTATAGATGGTTGTGAGCCAACATATGGTTTCTGGGATTTGAACTCATGGCCTTTGGAAGAGCAGTAAGTGCTCCTAACCTCTGAGCCACCTCTCCAGCCCCCCTGAAGACAATTTTTAGACTAGAAGAATACAATGTGAACCTCAATACTTGATTATTTTTACCTTGGCCATTAAAGATGAAGACCAATTTTCAGTCTTGAACTGCATTTACTGAGCACTTTGTGAGTACTGAGCTACAAACTCCATTTACAGTGCTAGTGTGTGAACTCTGCTCAGAGCTGTGGCTTGGCTTCTCAATCCATAGACTTAAGTGGTAGGAATAACTGATCAGGCCCAGACTGGAAACCAGCAAGCCTCTGGATACCAAGGGCCATGTGCTAAAACAGTAAGTAGCATGGGCGGATCCCCCTTCTCATGGCTTTGCTGTGTCATTGAAAAAAAGAGCATCTTAGAGCATGTTTGTAGCTTTTTAACTGTACATACTGTAGCCATTCTTTTCTGTGCCTTGCACTCTCTCTGCCTAAAAGGCTCCAGTTCACCACACAGCGTTCTGCCCTGTGGTTGCAGTCTCTTACCTCTTCCCAGATTTCTTCGAATCACTGCTACCAGAAGGAAGCAATAAACAGCCCTGAACAGAACCTTTAATGAACCAAGGTTTTTAAAGTTCTATTCCCAGGAAGGGAATTCTGAAACATAAGACACATAATCAATTTTTATTAAGTGTTGCTAGTGAATCTTCCAGAATGTAAATAAATTATGGGTTTTCCTAGGCAGAGCTTCAAGAGTAACATTGAACACAGGCTTGGACTCGCACGACTCTCCAATTGTAGTGGCCGTGAAGGCTGCAAGCACTTAGGAAGCTCTTCACACTGGCAGCCTGCTCTTCTGGAGTTTTCTTTATTTCTTGTTTTTTACTTTTATACCACAATGTTAATATTTTCCTCATAGTAACTATATCCCCTTACACATTATTGTTGGTTACATTTGTTTAAAACTCCTTTAAAATAGCACAAATTTAAAATTTGAATAATTCATTGGATTTGTCTATTTAATTTTCATAATTTTGGGATCTGATTTAAATTTTTTCCAGAAGTCATGAAGACTTTTTTTTTACATTTTTTCTACTAAACTGATATTTTTTTCTTCAAGGGAGGTATTAGTTTACCTGGAGTTTCCTCTTATATTTGATGAAATTTGTGAGTCTGTTTTGTTTATTTTCCTTTTGGTGTCTTCTGACAGAGTTTTGTATTTTTTTCTCAATTTCTAAAACACTATCTGTGATTTCCGTAGGTTACCTAATAGGCGTTTCTATAGTAACTGTGAAGGGGTATTACCTATTCTATTATTGTTGATTTTTATAAGTTAAGCTTTTTTGGCTTATTTTCTTATAAATGTGTTGATTGCACTGAAGATTTAAATATATAGAAGATAGTGCTGTCTGAAAAAGTTTCCGCCGTCTCTTTTTTATCAATCCTCAGGCCTCTTAATTTTCACTTTTTGTTTTAGCCAGAATCTTCAGAGTACAAGGCAAGAACGGATATGATGGCAGCGTTCCTAGTCTTGCTCCATATTTAAATTAGTGTCCATGTTCTCTCCCTCTGTCTCTCTGTCTCTCTGTCTCTGTCTGTCTGTCTCTGTCTCTGTCTGTCTGCCTGCCTGTCTGTCTATCTGTCTCTCTCTCTCTCTCTCTCTCTCTCTCTCTCTCTCTCTCTCTCTCTCTCTCTCTCTCTCTTTCTCACACACACACATACATACACACACACTACATACACTCATGTATAAGTATCTACCATGTATTAATTAAAATAGATGCTTATTATAGATTTTAAGAAAATTAATTGAACTTAGGAAAATATCTCCTAGTACTTTGAAAATATTCTAAATACATATTCAATTTAATTTTTTCTGTTCTTATTAAAACAATGTGTTTTCCCTCCATTGACCTGTTTTTCACTGGGGCACTATTTAAGCTTTATATTAAACTACATTAAGATCATTGGCATGCTTTTCTCACCTAGAGTCTCAATAGGATGTCCTCACAACTATCCCAATCTCCTCGTAAGTGAAGAAGCACAGGAGAATGGGGAAACAGAAGGATCCAGAGGGTCCTAGAAACCTACAAGAAGAAGATCATGACGGGAGGATCTGGGCCCAGGGGTTCTGTAGAAACTACTGTACCATCCAAGGACAATACTTGCAGTAAATATCGAACCCCTTCTCAGATATAGCCAATGGACAGGACGTTCTCCACAGTTGAATAGAGAGCGGGGACTGACTCAGACATGAATTCTGGTGCCCCATATTTGACCACTCCCCCATTGTGGAGATGCCTGGTGGCACTCAGAGAAAGAATAAGCAAGCTACCAAAATGAGACTTGATAGCTTGTGACCCTATGGTGAGGGAGGAGGTCCCCCTTGGTCACAGACATAGTAGAGGGGAATAGGGTACAAGTTGGAAGGAGGGAGGAAAGGGAGGGTACAAGGGATGGGATAACAATAAAGGGGTAATCTGAATAAATTCATCAAATAAAAATATAAAATATAAAAAAAGATTATTGTCATGAATCATTTTCTTTCTTACACTTAAGTAAACTTTAGTTCTGAGGAAAACTTTTAGGCTTACAGCAACACCAAGCCCAAAGTTCCTATGTGTTTCTTGCCCCATACTCAAGTACAGTCCCCATTAACCTATAGTTCCCAGTGCTCCCCGTCCAGCACTGGCACACTGTCATGCACAGTCCACAAAGCAGGTGAACCCACATTCACATGTCATCTGCCTGCGTTGATTTCACTCCTGGTGATGTTCCTTCTGCGGGTGTGGACAAGCATGTAACGACGTAGAGCACCATTGAAACATTGCATGGGGCGCTCCATGGAGGGAATTTACAAAGCCACAGCTAGGCTCATGCTCCGCGGGTCTTCCTTACGCCCACATGGCCTCTTCTTGCCAAAATCAACCTTTCAGCCTGGCACAGTGGTGCATGCCTGTAATCCCAGCACTCCAGAGGCAGAGGCAGGCAGATCTCTGTGAGTTTGAGGTCAACCTGGTCTACAAACCTAGTACAGATCAATAAAGGCTACACAGAGAAACCTTGTCTCAAAAAAACAAAAACAAAACAAAACAAAACAAAAAAACAAAAGGTAAACAAACAAACAAATGAAAAAGATCATTGATACCCTATGAGAATATATAGGGGGAGGTAATCCCCCTCAGGAACAGTCATAGGGGAGGGGAATAATGGGAAAATGGGGGGGGGGGAAGGAATGGGAGGATACAAGGGATGGGATAAACATTGAGATGTAACAAGAATAAATTAATAAAAAAAAAAATCTTATCCGAAAAAAATAAATAAATAAAAAATAAAAAAAATGAAAAAGATCAACCTTTCTCCCATAAGCAGTCTAGCAGGACAGAAACAGTTCTGGCCAGCCTAATGCTCTCTATCTGAGTCGAAGCTGCTGCTTTCAGCCCTCAAGAATGGATTCCCCTAATATTCATCATTTTATTCCAGTTTTCTTCATATTTTTTGCTTGATGAACTTTTTCATAATTGTTACGACCCAAGACCAATTAGTCCTGAGTGTATTTCACACTTCCCTGGTCTTTACATTAAGAGACAGCATTTCATATTAGTTATGTTCTTGTCGATAAAATCAGAGATTTCAACTATATTTTTACCCTAAAATCTATGCTTTTGACATAATAAGCACAGTGAGGACTCAGGACACTTGGACAACTAGAATTCCAGATGCTATCTTAAAATAAGATGCAGTAATCATTCAATGCTCCTAGCAAAATTCAAGGAAATTTTTTCCTCAGATATAATAAAGTTCCATTGCAGAACATGTTGTTATTAATTAGAGATAAACATCCTTTAATGATGACATATAATTTGCAGTATCAACTTCGGAATAAATTTCTACTATATGAATTTTTCAAGCGTAAGGAAAATCAATTTACATTTTTTCTTCTCATTAAAGGAAAAGCGTAGAAGACTCCTAAAGTAGTTCAAAGAAAATCTAACTTTAAGTTCAAATGCAGAGCACATCCCTATGAGCTCTTGGCAAGAGTCAGACTCAGCTCCACAGAAAATTCCTACTCGAGGCCAGAGACTTAAAAAGTTCGAGATCTATATCCTCCTTCAGTTGAAGATAAATGTAAGCGAGCTGGGAAAGGTTGGGTGCTGTGGGGGCCTTCTGGTTTGTTCCTGAGTTTTTCGATGGTAGCACTTCCCCCTTCGTGTCCACTGTATTATGTTCTCATGACATGTTTCTCCACAAAGACTTAACTTCACAGTACACTTGTGAGCTCTGACACCTTACATCATACTTGATTGTATAATGTACAAGTGATTTCTTTGAGGAACTGGAAGGGCCAGTGAGATGCCTTGTCAGAGAGGCCTGTACGCCTACAACCTGACAGAGTCCCGGAATTCACTCTGCGGAAGGTTAGAGTGAAATCCCTGGTTTCCTTCAGACCTCCATGTGCATACCGTGGCTCACACTCACGTGCGCGCGCGCGCACACACACACACACACACACACACACACACACACACTCACACTTAATTAATCAATTAATTAAATTTCATTTAAAAATGAATCATAAATGTGTCTTCGGGCCCTTTATTTGTAACTTTAGAAAAATTATTGACGATTTAATCAAATTAATAAAGCAGCAACTTGCTTTCCATGACTGTGCAGCAGTCAGTGGAAACTGCTGGGGACGGTTCAATGACAACCCAAAGCTGCTGAATACTTTTCACTAATCTGATGTAAATTATTGTCCATTGTTTATATTTTAACATATTTTAAAATTATATAACCTTCATTCACTCCTTTGCTTATTACAGGAGAAGAAAATGGGAAACAAGCATAGATGAAACATGGTCCATTGATTGATAATTTTGTGTGTCTGGGCAGGTTAAATTATGTAGAATAACATGACTGTATTGATGAGTTTTACTCTCATTTTTTTCTACAGGAAAATGAATTCCAAGAAACACAAGATGTAGAAAACCAACACTCTCTATATTCCACAGGCTTAGATTAAAAAGCTCATCTTTAATAACTTAATTTCCCAAAATTACTACCATTTCATTTTGTTTTGTTTTCTACCTTTAAGAAAAAAGTATTGTTCAAAACTTATGAGATATAATTCCTATTTCATATAATTCAGCCATTCAGTGTGTACAAGTCAGTATCTTTAGTATATTCACAGAATGGTGCAACTGTCATCTCCATTGATTCCAGAACATTTTATCCTTCCAGAAGATAGTGTGCCTATTAGTAGCCATTACTCATTTCTCCCAACTTACCAACCACAGCCCAGGCAACCACCTATTTATGTCCTGTGTTTATGGTTTATGAAGTTATCATTTCCAGGCATACTGAAAAAGAAAGTTACCATCTGCAGCTTTTTGTGCCTGGCTTTTCTCACTTAGCACAGTGTTTTCAAGCTGCATCCAAATGCAGCGTATAGTGAGACTTCATTTTTCCTTCCTGCCAAATAATAACTCTCTTGTATGGAAATACTGCATTCTACCCACTCATTGTTATTTACTTTTCGTAATCAAAAATAATGCTATATGGCTATGCAGGTAGAATACTTTATGTGAATGTATGTTTTAATATCTCGTTCGTATGTATACCTAAATGTTACATGGGTTACATGGTGACCATCTGTATAAACTTTTCAGGAACTCTTATAAATCTCATTGAGTGACTTGTTCATCCATGAAAAGGCACTCTCTCAGAGAAAATATTCCTGCCCTGTTGATATTTTAGTTCCCCTACTATCCTATGACCTCTAGTTACACACAGTGTTTGATATCAACATTACAGTTGTGAGCCCACATTTGCTTAGACACAGTTTCTCCACGGACAGCACCACTGGTTACTCTGTCCTTAGCAAAGCATCTGACAGCGAGTGGTCACTCAGTAAATACTGAATGAAGGAATGCGTAGCCAGAATGGAAAGCAACATTTTACTGAAGTCTAAGGAACATTTTATATATTCCGTATATATCTAAAATTATTTATCAGCAAGAAATTTGCTAGAAGCTATATTTTCTTGTTACACTTCAATAGTCTTGAGGCATTTTATCCAGGAACCAAAGGATATATTGCTCAGGAAAATCATAATTGAAGGCTATGACTCACGTGTGACTGCCATCCCAGATCCACACTCAGGACTACTGACTCCAGCGCATGCTGAGCCTACTTCCAAAATTCAAGGAACGCAGATATTAAACTCTATAGGGTAAACCAAGACATTGTGCACTATTGCCTTATATATTGTAATTGAACACACTAAAAACTCACCAAATATTATTTTGTCTGTGACTGATTATTTTATTTTTTTAAGTATACTTTAGGGACATAGGGATGGTTCTGAGGTCAAAAGCATCAGCTGCTCCTCCAGAAGACCCAGTTTCAATTCCCAGCATCCATATAATGATGAACTGTCTATAACTCCAGTCCCAAAGGATCTATGTCTTCTCCTGGCCTCCATGGGTGCAGCACACATGTAGTTCACAGACATAAATGCAGGCAAAACACTCACACACATAAATTAAAAGCAAGTTAATTTTTTAAAAAGAAAATATAAAGTAGATGTAAATATTATGTGTATAGACTAATACTGTATGTGTAGACTAGTACAGCATTTCCAATGAAAGTATCTATTTTAAAAGCATGAGTTGCTCTTGATGAACCACTGTTGGAGCTTATTATTTGGATGACTAGCCAAATATTTATACATATGTATGTATAGAAAAAATGAGTAAATTTTAGTTTTCAGAATTACTTTGCTAAGAAGAAAAAAGCATGTGGGGAAAAAATTATACATTGAAACTTTAACTGCTGCTACAAGGTCCTGGTCCTTAAAGTATTTCTCCTTCCTCATTACATCAGGAAAATTTCGGAAATTTCTGAAGATTATCTTTGGCTGCCTAGGAAAGTCATCTGGTTTATTGATTCGTTGGTTCTGTTATCCAGGCTCCTGAAAGTAATGTACTGTTTCTGAATGCTGAAATGTGAGTATCAGGAAAAATGTTATGGGAAGTGCAGCAGAAAATTTACACACTTTTTAATAAAACATTTCATTTATTGTGTGTGTGCATGCGAGTGTGTGGGGGGTGCGTGCATGTGTGTGCATGAGTGTGTGTGTGTGTGTGTGTGTGTGTGTGTGTGTGTGTGTGTGTGTGTGTGGTGTGTGTGTGAGTCTGCTCATGTACTGAGGCCTAAGTGTGATGGTCAGAGAACATTGTGTCAGTGGAGGTTTCCCTCTCCATAATGTGATTTCTGGGAATCTAAGTCAGTTGTCAGTCTTGATGACAAGTGCCTTTACCTCTTATTCCACCACCCTGGCTCTGACGTTTTTTGTTTGTTTGTTTGTTTGTTTGTTTTTTGTTGTTTTAAAGTCTTCAAGGGAAAGACCTAAGGGTGTTTTATTAAGTCCTCAGCTGAGATTGTCTGACTGAACCAGTAGCATTGAGCTGTGAAAGAAAACCAAGAATCAATGCGTCCGCTGTGGTACCATTAGCTCCACCTTAGCTTTGCCCTTATGGTGTGAAGTGTGAGGACATGAAGAACAGGGCGGACCAAGGAACCATGACAGCCACTGACTCGCCACGTTTTAGTCCCATGGTCAGTTTGTAGGCAGCAGAGTGAAAATGTGCCATCAAACTCTTAATCTTTAAAGTAGAAAAGTGGTTTCAAGTGTTTAAGTGATGAGGAAGAAATGGATTATTTTCATGGTGAAGACCTGTATGAGCTCGACAGAGCCCATGGAAGCAGTCAGAAAGAGATGTGGCTGGAAAAGGGAGCCATAATGTTGACAAGAGCAAATGGCATTTGGGGACCCACTAAGTCGAAATTAAGTTGCCATTAAAATAGACCTTTACCCCTAATCTATCAAAACACCATAGCCAACGAATTTGTCTGTGACGGGGAAGCAGAGGAAATGTATTGGGTCATTTGAAATAAAATCCCTTGCAGCTGACCCATGAGAGGTGCTGATAGCTTCCAGATGGAGCCTTGTCCAGTTCCCATTGGCCAGATGTTTGGGCCTGTCCAGAAGGATTGTTTTGTATGTAGAGTGGGGAACCATGGAAATAACATGAGTATTGACCAAGGACTTACCCCAAAATAAGAAAATTCCAGTCAAAGGTGTGGCCTATAGCTTGACGCTTATTCAGTGAACTAACTGGCTACAGAGTCCAGTTCTATTCTTTCAGAGCTTTGTACCCTCAGGCAAATTCATTAAAGTCTGAGAATTGGTTATCTCATCTGTGGGGTGGAGACAGTAAGAACTAAACCTTACAGCGTTGTTGCTAGGAACATGAAGGGTAGATAAGAGCCTTCAGTAAGTGGTTCCTGTGTGCAATCATTAGAGTTTGTCCACTCTTTGTTGATTCTGTACCTACCATATGGCTAGCACAGTGCTGGGAACTGGAAATACAAAAATGGGTGGGAGACGGTTCTGATCCTCAAGAGCTTCAGATAAGGTAAATAAGTAAGCAAACAATAAGTAGACCAAAACAGATGAGTGCTTATAGGAATCCCCACACGGCTCCCAAAGCGAAAAGAAGAACGTGGCTTCCATATTCCCACAATTGCTATGTGATAGCGCCAGGCTTGAGAGTATCCATTCATATTTCTCCTGCTGTACAGGTGAGAAAAACAAGGCTAAATAAACTGTCCAGGTTCACATCAATAGTTTATGGCAATGTTTGATTTGATCTTTCTTATCCTTGTCTTAGCTGGTATCTCTGCCTCCCAAGTTCCAAGGAGGCTTACATGGAAGAGAGGGGAAAGAGAGGCTGTCTATATCATTTCTATAGCTGTGACAGATTGCTACAGATTAGGGACTTATAAGGAACAGAGATTATTTAGCTTGCAGTACCGGTGGTTGTTGATGTCCAAGATCTCAGGGATATGTATGTATGTATGTATGTATGTATGTATGTATATATGTATATATATGTATGTATATGTATATATATGTATGTATATATATATGTATGTGTATATATATGTATGTATATGTATATATGTATATGTATATGTATGTATATGTATATATATGCATATATATGTATGTATATGTATGTATATATGTATGTATACATATATATGTATATATGTATATACACACACACACACACACACATATTCTCAGAAAGGCATTAATACCAACATGGAGAGCCATCCTAGACACCTTCCTCATTTAACACTAGTTATTGATATCTCAAAGTTGTCACGTGTATAACTAAATTAATTACTGTCAAGCTTTTTTTGTTTACTTTAGTCCATGGGATGAAACCTTTTACACATTGGCCAAGATACACACATATGCAGACATATTTATAAAGCAAAATCACCTATCTCTACCTGCTTGTGTAGCCTAAGGTCACTGGCGTTTCCTGCACAACTGTAGCTTATTTTACTGATTCCATGAGCACATTGATCATAGTCTACTGTTTCAAAAACACCGAAAAATAATATCTGGATAAAACGTACACTGCATTAGTCTTCGTGATGAATATCCTGCATGAGACTGAGATATTATTTCTGCCATAATTGAAATAATGGTAAGATTGTATGTAATATTCTTAGGGGAGGAGTTAATGTGTAGCAATGTTTGCTTCGCCTATTTAATGGCCTTTGAGCCACGTACTGCAGGTATTAAAAGAGGCAAACTAATGTTAAAGACTAGATGGAGAAGAGTAGCACACAGAAAAAAATCCCATGTGCATAGGCAAAGAATTTGAATTTAAAAAGTAAGTTCAGCTTCTACTGGAAGGTAAATATTTACACCTCAGCAATTTGCTAGAAGCATCTTCCTTTTCTTTCATCACAAGAAGGAAATTTTCAGCTGTAGGTGTCATTTTGGGTGGTCCTAGAGAATGCCTGTTAAATTGGTCCGTGTGTGCGGTGTTGCGCTACTGAAGACATCCAGCCCACAGAAGAGGGCCCTGCCAGCACAACTAGGGCTGGATCAGTCACTCTTTCATTTACTCTAGGAGCACATTATTTACATGAGGTTGAGTGGCCCTTTCTCAGACTCTCAGCCACTCTCTGAACCTTTGCCCGCGTATATTCTCAGTGCTCGGTTGATCTGCTGCAGTGTTTGGATGTAGAGTTTACAGCAGGCACTAGAGCAGGAGGTGTCAAAACACGACAAGAAAGGCTTTTTCTTGTTTGACTCCTGGCAGGGATCAGAGTGAAAGTGATGGAAGGCTTGGGAAAAAGCCCAAACCTGTCAGCTCTTCCAGCCAACTTGGCGGACTTCACAGGGTTAGAGAGTTCAGATGAGCTTCATGTCCATAAGCCTTTGAATACTTATAGAGAAGCTAATCTTACTGTCTCAGGTTGTCTGAGGTTCAGCACATCTAATTGTCCTAAAGCTGAACTCCAGCTATAATCAGATTACCCTCCTCCCCCACCTCAAATTTTTAAAAAAGGGGGGTGGGGAGGCTTGCGCCGCAATCGTATGTATCAAAGAAAATGTCAGGCAGGGTGGGGAAGCCGCACTGCACCCAATCCAGCCTGTAAGTGCCACTTGAGCTACATTGCAAATATATCACAAAGTATTTGTTTGTCTATTTTGATTCTTGAGTTTGTGTCTTTGTATTTATTAGACCTGTACATATTAAAGAAGCCATTTTACCAAAAAATAAAAAAAATGAAAAAATGAAAAAAGAAGCCATTTTACCAAAAAATAAAAAAAAAAAATGAAAAAATAAAAAAAGAAGCCATTTTACCACATCATCTTCTGAATCCAGACATTTCTGCTTCTCTGAGGGAGACTTGGGCTAATAGTTTTTAGAATAAGATTATTTTTGGAGTGAAGTATATAAAGGAACATTCATGGTCTATGGATATCTTAAAGCTCCTTAATGGTTAAAAAGACAATGATTCATTTTAAAAATATTTATGTTATAATTTGCCTTATTCCAACTATCAAGCTTTTTTAAAAAGTCAAGAATAGCAAATGACGTCATCTGGCTGTCTGTGACACTGAGCACAGAAAAAGCGGGGCCTAGGAAGAGCTCTGGGATTTTGGCTACATTCGTTGTTTGTACATTTTGCAGTGCTCAGATATTATTCTAGGGCTTTGTCGAGGTCTGTTCAAGACTCCACATAGATTTCAATTATCCACAACACACATATTTCCTTGAGAACATTCTTATGGAAACCACATTTCCAACCTTTAAGTTGATGGTGTTACTGTGCCTATGAAGCTGGCTCAGGACCAGGAACATGTCTCACATCTTACTGCCACATTTCCTGAGTGAACTTGGGTTTCAGTTGTAGCTGAGTTTTCTCTGAACTGTAGATAACATTCAAGAAAGAACAGTCTTACAGTCTGGGAATCTGCAAAAACTTGCTTTTTGTGGAGAGCAAACTTCCGTAAAGCACATTTTGTATGCCTGCTACTACCAACGGTGTCTTTTGGACTTGTGCATCTTCTGGCTTTGCCAGCAAGGCAGTTGGCATTCATTCTACAGCACATCCCAAATGTCTAAGTAGGTCACCAGGACTAGTCTCTAATGGATAGAAGCATAAAACATTGCTAAAACGACAAAAGAATGAAAGATAGGGCTTCCTGTTTCAAAGATTCGTTGTCCATAGTTTTTTACTACAACACCTAGAAGGAAACAAATATACTTCAAACTCCTAGGAGAAACTGAACTGGAGAATTAAAATACACTCAAATACCATGTTCTAGCAAAGCTAGATTTTGCTTGTGTATCAGCAACAAGAGAGAGAGAGAGAGAGAGAGAGAGAGAGAGAGGCTGTTGAAGCTGGTATTTTCTTCATTTCATGCTGTTTCTGCTTCAGGGCTCTCTTTAGTGTGTCTATGCATCAGGGTGACACTTGGGTGTTTATCAACGGAAGTTCAAACATTTTAATTTGAATCGGAAATAAAATTCACCATGTGAAACAAAATTGTGCAACTGTTTCTAAATCATAATGAGCTCTATAATTTTAGGGGATTTTAGTGTGCTCTGTGTGTAAAGAATAGTCAGGAGTGAGTGTCTTGCCTTACACCTAGAGAGTTCTAGAACCACTGAAGAGCACTGCCCTTATGAAAGCATCTAGCTGTGCAAATGGTAAAAGGGAATTAATGTCATGCCCTGGAGGGAAGTTTATTTAAAAATCTGTGCATAACTATATAACAACAAACCCAGAATCATCGCCGTAAAAATGCAAGCACCACCATATCCATAATTTCAGAAAGCTAAATATTATTTGTTAGCTTGTGATGGACTCAGTAATTACACAGGCGCATGCATAACAACAGTTATGGCACCGACAAGGTAATACAGAGTGCTGGTAGCCTGTGCGGCCTTCCAAACCCAAAGGAGTTTAACTTGAATGGTGTCATTTCTGAAAGTGGGGCAGACAGTTGGGCGGAGATGTCAGCAGCTGGCACATCTGCTCATGGGAAAGGTCAGTCCCGCCTGTTTTCTGGCAGGGGTCTGTAGCTTTTTCTCTACCCGCATAGCCATGCCATGGAACCAGAGCCGGTTCCTAGCAGCATACCAAACACTTAATGAACAACTTCATTATTCTTTCAGGAGGGCACTAGCCACAAATCTAAGGAGTTTAGGGAAGAATTTTTACTAGATTTGTTTTTAGTGTTTTTCCTTCCAGACTTAAACATGGATAAAGACTGCGGTCTTCCATTTGACCAGAAACACGCAATGGAGCATCAGCATTACACATTCTTTCCCTCCGGGGAAAACAAATTAGAACGAGAAAGCCATGCCGGCGAAGGAGATTCTGTCCAAGGATTTATCTTTCAATTGAAAGTCCTGAAGAGTGCCTGCCCCACAGCATGTCACACACTCGGGCCGTGGTGTGGGAGCCGAAGAATCGCCATGGCAGTTTCAGCTCCAAGGGAGTGTTCACAGATGTGAAAAACAAACCAACCCAGAAGAGCACAGTATTTGGATTCTCTACAAGCCACAAGGTGTGTTTTCTTTGTCTACAGAGACTCCTGTAATAACAAGAGGCAGCGACACATTAACCCAGGGCTCTGATCACAGTGCGATCCTAATGGCGAACCAGATTCCCACATGCTTACTTTCAGGCACACTGAGCAGCCAAAGCTCAGGTCCCCATGGTAGAGCGTACTAAAAACAACTCCCAGGCTGCCTGCCTTGTAGGCAACCTTTCTATGAAGCAGAAGAGGTAAACTCCTGTAATTCATTTTACATTTCATTTTACTCTATTATATATTGTGATTGAGACCGAAAGAAGCCAATGAAGAAAATTGCAGACAGATATATCACCAGTTAATAGGTTACATTTGTTCAGCGTTAATTTTATCAACTACGACTCAACTTATTTCATCTTGTAAGAATTTCAATTTTGAAAAGATAGTATTTTACTATTTCATGTCAACCAAGAGGATTTTAAATACCCAATTTAAACCAATCATGGGTGAAAATGAATGGAGGTAGGGGAGGAAGGCAGGGAAGAGAAGGAGGGAGAGAGAGAGAGAGAGAGAGAGAGAGAGAGAGAGAGAGAGAGAGAGAGAGAGAGAGATGAGTACTCACAATCTCATAACCAGAGATTTCTCTTCCACAAATACTCCCTTCTGGGAATGAACCTTTCCCTCAGGAAAGTGATGTCCTAGACAAGTTGGGTTAGACAGACACACAGACAAGTTATACCCTGTGAAGTCTGTGCACTCCATTAAGTATCAGAATAATCTCTGTTGAGACCATGGCCTGTGTAGATAGCTCATTGGTCCGGGACAAAGGGCTGCATGAGCACTGTGCTTCGAAAGAGTTACTAGAATTCTTTTTAAAGGGCAAGTTCATGAAAAAAAAATATTTTTAAGAGTTTCATTCTCAATAAGACTTAGGAAAGACAACCTCTCATACATGTGTCACAAAATTTTACAGGCAAGACAATGTGGAAAGGGTTGTACAGAGAAAAACCAGGGTTGCCAAGGTGATGGACAATGAGACAACCTCCCAGGCAGTGTGATAGTGCACACAACACCATCAGAATATCTTTCTCCCGAGAGTAAGGTGAGCTAAGCTTAAGAGGAGATATATTATGATTACATAATTTGGGGGAAATTTGCACTCCAAGCTTTTAAAAACAAAAGTGTCAAGAGGCAGAGATAAGGCATTTAAAAGAAAGAAAACATAAGAAAGGAACAAAAGAAATGTGATATCATTTCCTGGGTCTAAGTCAGCATGGCCCCAGATCTTCCTAGTAGATGAACAGCCTTTAAAAACCCAAATAATGCGTCACGGAGCACACAAGTCTGCCTCAGTGGACCCTGAGGGAGGTAGGGCTGAGGTGAAAAAGACTGAAACTGGTTTCAAGGACTAGGGCTCCACTGCTTTCCTGAGAACAGTTTCCACCGCACATGTCCGTGGTTCCCATGAAATTATCTGGCTTGTGGGATATAAGTCAGTTTGAAAACGACCTAAACTACCTCACTCTCTGGTGGCTACGCGTTTCTCCAGATGCTGTCTGCAGGCGAACCTCACGGTGGAGTCTTCTTGGCATTTCATCAAGCCAAGTGAAAAAATTAGAACGCTTAATTCATCAATCAGCCTGTCTCTCCCATCGCCTGTAAAACCCACTTACAAGAGTAGATTAACATAGGCAACGAGCACAGTGTCAGTTTCTTTGCTTATCTTGGAGAAGCACAAACTGTCAGTGGAAATTATTTTAGCTACATCAGCTTTGCAGAGGAAAGTAGATGAACCATGAAATCTACAGCCCTGGAGTTATAACTCTGCTGTGGCCTTCAGCTCACTTCCTAAAGTGAATGTCTATGCATCTTTTTCATATGCCCCACTCTGCCTCACTACCAACTTCCAGTCTTTACAGCCCCCCAGGGAAACTTTACCAAACAGCACCAAGAGCAACCATTTGTCATCTCACTTCTAAAGACAGCTTTTAGATATCTTTCTTTGGTATTATCATGGTAGCCTTGAGACATAACCACAAAAAGTCAATTAACTTAGCGCAAACAGAAACATTCGCTTGTGTAACTCAGATTTATACTAGGAAGCAAGTGTCAATAATAATGGCTAGAAATGTGTCAGATGGGTGGAAGTGGGAGTACTTGGTATCTCCCTGTCACCAGGATCTTGTAAAGCATTTTAATATGCCTTCTGTGATTCTGACGCACCAAAATCCTGTGCATTCTGACATATTCAATTTGCAATAGGTAGAACACTTGTTTCTGTATAATAATGGGTGTTATATTTCAAAGCCAAATCCATTCATAGTGCTCATGTCCTTCTACTAGTATACCAATATATAATAGACAATTGTTTAGAAAGTCCTAGACCTTTGCTAAAATCACAACAGTACAGTCTTCCTTGGTACCCTATCTTATTATGGCAACAACATGTGTTTCAGATTTCAGCCACTCACAAGATATTTCTCACAGAAGAAGGAGTGCATTGCACATGTCTGAATGTTGAGCATATGTTAGCACACAGACATACACATGAATTTATTTTGAGTTAAAATCTCCTGGTGGGACCATAAACCATGTGGCCAATGAAAGTTATAGATGTGCACTTGAAGACTGACATTGCTAATTCACATAATTAATAAAGCTTGTTCAAAATGGAAGGTTCATATTTGCTATATTTATCTGTAATGTTTCCATTTTAAGTAATGGGTTCATTCATTGTTCTTGAATTCAGGTTGTGTCCTTTCATCTCTTAAAAGTCTTAGTCAAAACCACTTGCAGTTTGTGGCCCTAATATGTTATTGCTTCAGTATACCCGGTGCAAACTAGAAAGACTGAAGGCAGTCTGTCAGAAAATGTTTACTTTCAATGGGATTATTTTTTTATACCTTCTGTATCTGACAATCTACTTGATGGTGTGGCAATCTCAAGAATTTGTAACTGGTAAAAGATAGAAAATACAAAAAGATGACATGTAAGTCTAATCATAACTTGGTATTATTTGTAAGCAGTTTTTCATACTTAACACAATATATTCCTCTGCTTTACCAATATATATGCTTTGGTCTGGGTGGTTCAAATATAGGTGTGTAATGAAAGTTAGACTCACATTGCACCATTTTATCCTGGAGTGCAGTGAAATCTATTTTATCCTGAAATTCACATTGATAGTGTTATTTTGATTTTTTTACTGAGAATTTCATCCATTGTATGTTGATCATATATACCTCTCCCCCAGCTCCACCCATATCACTCTCCCATTTGCATCCTCCTCTTTTTAACACAAGTCCAAATTGTATATCCTATGTACCCCTGCTTGTGTGACCTTCCATTAGAGCGTGGTCAATCTACCTAGGCCACACCCTTAAAAAAAAAAACTAACTCTCTTGGAAGCTCTCAGTTTCCAATAGCAACCTAACTAGGAGTGGCACTATGTGACTGCCTCCCCACTCCATGCTGGTATTTTGTCTGGTTTGATCTTGTGTAGGTCTTGTGCAGGCTGTTGCAACTTCTGTAAGTTTTTATGTGCAATTTTCGTGTTATCAGGGCTAAGAACCTGTGGATAAACAGCGCACAGGCCAAAGGGGAAAACCCTGTTTCCTAATGATTTATCATATACCCATAGTTTATAGACACAGTATTACACTAAGTCCTAATGATGTGCTGTATAGCCATACTTTAGTGCATGTATCAATCTTTATCAGAGAAGCTCTTTTTTCAGTAAGTAGAAAAATAAGAGAGCCAATACTGACCAAGATGCAGAGAAAATGAGACTGTGGTGTGGTCAGACCTAGAAGAGACATGTCTTTCACGACCCTGTATCTGAATGCTCAAGAACCACCACTGAAGAGGGGTGAAAAGATAGTAATATCCAGAGCTTGAGGAGAACAGGAGTGACGCTGAATCTTCTGCACATGGAAGAACCGATAGCAGTTTCTTGCATAAGATCTGTGT
Source organism: Acomys russatus (assembly GCF_903995435.1). Classification (NCBI taxonomy): domain Eukaryota; kingdom Metazoa; phylum Chordata; class Mammalia; order Rodentia; family Muridae; genus Acomys; species Acomys russatus. The sequence goes on along the minus strand of NC_067139.1, from coordinate 2,655,083 downwards.
GAGATCAAACCAGTCAATACTCTAGCATGAAGGGAGGAGGAGCTTAATCTGAGGAACTATTGATGGGTGATAGATTCTGGGGAGGGAGAGAGGAGTCAGTTTGCTTTTTTTTAAAGTGGCTTCTGGTAGGCCAACCATGGTCCAGTGTGCAGCCCTATACCCATGAGTATATGTGCAGCGGAATTGGACAAGTTTCATTATAAAAATGGAAAGGCAGGAGTTGAGAGTATGTAGGAACTAGATGTGGATCTAGAGAGAGGAGTGGAGATGAATATGATCAAAATATATTATGTACATGTATGAAATGAAATTCTCAAAAATAATTTAGAGTATATTAATAAAATCACATTGTAATGTATATGGATGAAATGTCATAACACCCATGGCATATTCTCAAATGACTCAAAATTCATTATCAAAACATATGAATGTTTTGAGACAAAAACTAAAGCAAACAAACAGCAAAATCATAGAACATAAAAGTTCAATTTAGAAAAAGAGAACCTCGAAATTGATTGGTTGACTGCTATGGGATCTGGCATGCTGCTCCATTTTGAGCTAGAAGGAGAGGCATACGGACACCTGAAGAAGAAAACAGAAGAATGATAACTGGCTGAAAAGGAAGTTTAGTGTGGACTCTGCGACAGCTCCATATCAAAGTGCTCTGCTAGCGTCCGCAGGACCATGGGCTCCGTCCCCGGAGCCGAAACAAAAGTGAGAATCATCGTCACTGCCAAATGCTTCCTACAGACTCTCAGGGTTGTAAAAGAAAGCGCTGCACAGAGACAAAGCTTGCAAAGATTCCACATGTAAGACTGAAGGAATAGACGATCTCTCTCCAAAAGCATGCATGAAACCCAGACTCTGACATAGTGTCTTGAAATCATCCTCAGATATGCTTTCTGAAATGAGCATAGATCCCTGTAGCTCAAGCCATGTGCTTCTGCTCACAGACTGTGTTCACGATCCTCTACAGCATAGCTATTGTCACAGTTTGCTTTCTCTTGCTATGATAAAAAACAAAACAAAAATAAACAAACAGAAAGCCTCTATGACCGTAAGTGATTTGTGGAGAAAGGGATTTATTCAGGCTTAGAGTTGATGGTCCCTTATGGAGGGAAATTAGGGCAGGAAAGACAACAGGAAACTAGAGGCAGAAAATGAGGCAGAGACTATGGGGGAAATGTTGCTCACTAGCTTCTTCTCAGTGTGTTTGGTGTACTTTTTTTATCACCTAGGGCTACCTGCACAGTGACAGCACCACCTGCAGAGGGTTGGAACCCTTATACAAAGCAATAAAGAAAATGTCCCCCCACTTGTGTACAGGCCAGGCTAATAGAGGTGTTTTCTCAAATGAGGTTCCATTTTCCCAGATGATTTTGTCTGAGGTTTGAGAACAGTTCGTTGCCTCAGTTCACAATAAGACAATGAAGAATGTGAATACTGGATTCTGACCTTCTAGAGACCTTACAGGAATATGGCTGAAAAAAAAAAGGGGGCTTCTGCCTGTGCCTGGTCATGTTTGCAGGGCTCCAAACCAAAGAAAGTGGTGTGACTTTCTGGATCCTAGATGCCATCATCTAGAATTCACTGGACACTTCTTTGCAAGTGGGGATTTCCCCCAAACTCCACTGTCAAAACTAATCCTAAATACGAAGAAATATCCCCAGTCAAGCTCTCCCAAACTATCTAGTTCAAACCTCCTTTGAACTAAAGTATAAAAAGAAAAAGAGGGGAAAGCATAAAGCTTGTATAAAGTGAATGCCCCTCTCTGGCAATCACCTAAACCCACCCCTGCCCCACTTCTTTCTGGGAAATAGGGCTAATACATCCACCCAATACAATTCTATCACCATCGACTTTTCCTCCCTAGAAGGGAGCTTCCTTCTTGTTACCTGTTTGTACATTGCATTTTTCGTGCCAGCCAGTGTAGTCTCTATTCTGTTTTATTTAGTTATTCAAGTTATTCCCTCTCTCTTCCTTCCCTAATGAGTCTCAATGTCTTGCCTGGGCTTCTTTTTTACAAGCTTTACTCACCTCCCTGCTTGAGAGCTGTCTTTAAGGATTAGGAGAGGGGATCTTTTTCCAAGATACTGCAGTCTGAATGTCATATACAGCAGCCCTAGTACCACATGCCCCCAAGTCAACTTTTTCTCCTCTGTGAGACTTTCCTCTGCCTGCTCTCTCCATCGTTGCCATACAGGTCCTGTTATGTCCCTCACTCGAGAGATTGCCAATGGGTGAGCATGTGCAAGCATGAATCCCCACCCTTCCATTTCTGGGCCTCAGAATTGTCATAGACCACTTTGCTAGGCAATGACTTTATCAAGTTTCTGGGGACTCCAATCCTATTAGTGACCCCAAATCCCATTTAGATCGTAAGTAAATAATCAAGTAAGACGTTAAAACTGATTGGGTCAGATTTATATTCTTTACTTGAAAAACTCATTTGCATTCATGATATCCAGGGATTTTCTATAGTCTAAACTTTACCTCTGCAGAGTTATAATATAGCCTCATCAATGAAAAACAATCCAGGCAGCTGCAGCTAGCCTCTATAGCCCAGGCGCAGTGTGGGACGGTAGAACACTGGAGCTCCTGGCCTTGGGAAGTCTCAGGGAAACAGGTAAATCTATCCTCAGACACACCCACCCACTCCACGCCAGTCCACAGAGAGCCCCCAATATCCAGGGAACATGCTACCCAGCAACAGCATGCGTGGTCCGGACAGGTCGGGGCCAGAGCCAGGCACCCAGCCTCAGTGGACCAAGCCTGCAAAATTGGGCTGATAGAACTCAGCAAGACCGGTTACCACAGCCAGGTAGAGACTCCCACTCTCATGGGAGAAGCTGGACTGCCTTGAGGATCTGGAAGGGACTCTGAATTGTGGCCACTGCTCAGTGGGACTGAACCACCAAAGGAGCACAGTCTAGACTAGTCCGCTGTATAGACTGGTCCAGGCAGGAACCAGACTGCAAGCCATAGCAATCTGGTCCTGGACAATTTGGCAGGTAAAGCTCAGCCAGGACAGTCCCCATGGCCCAGCAGGGACTCCCATGCTCATGGAAGAAGCTGGACTGCCCTGAGGGACCTGGAAGGGAGTTTGAACTGCAACTACAACTCAGTGGGACTGAACCGCCAAAGGTGCACTATCTAGATTGGTCTGCTATCTAGACTGTTCCAGGTAGGAACCTTACTGCTAGCTACAGTGGGATGGGCCTACACAATTGGTCAGGTAAAACCTGGCCTGGCCAGTCCCCACTTCCCAGTGGGGTCTCCCACACACTTGGGAGAGGCTGGACTGCCCTTAGGGATCAGGACAGAAAATTAAACAGCAACCCCAACACAGCTAGTCTGAAACCCCTCAGTAGCGTGAACATAATCAGGCAGAAGCCTACCTTTGCTGACCCTGCCAGGAGCTTAAGGTGTAGAGCAAAGTCTCCTGGAGCAGAAACCAGGGCACCTGCCTGTTCCAGAGAAGAACTCCCTGATGCCCACAGGCAGGGGCACGTGACCTATAATCACTCAACAACTACCCACTCTCAACGACCAGTGAATAAAACCAGAAGCTACCACACAACACCAGACACAGCAAGATGACTAAAGGAACACATAAGAATGCAAACAACAAAAACCAAAACAACTCGTCATTCCCAGATCCCAGCTATCCCAAAGAAAGCAACCCTGAGAACTCAAACACAACCGAAATACAAGAAAATAACATGAAATCCTTAGTAATGAAGATGATAATGGAGGAAACGGATAAAATCCATAATCAAATGCATGAAGACGTATCACACATAAGCAACTTAAGGACACATCTGGATGCCCTAGAAAAAAAAAGAAGCAGAAACACCCAAGAGGAGTAGATGTCTGGAAATAATCAAACTCAGGGCTGAAATCAATAATTTAGAAACAAAGAGAACAGTTCAAAGAATCAACAAAACTAGGAGCTGGTTTTTGTTTTTTGGGTTTTTTTTTTTTTTTTTTTTTTTTTTTTTTTTTTTTTTTTTTGGTTTTATTTTTTGGTTTGTTTGTTTTTTGTTTTTTTTGAGAAAATCAACAAGATAGACAAACTGTCAGCCAAACTAACTAAAAGACAGAGAGACACTGTCCAAATCAACAAAATCAGACAGGAAAAGGGAGACATAAGAACAGACACTGAAGAAATACAAAGGATCATAAGATCATACTTTAAAGGCATATATGCCACAAATTTTGAAAATCTAAGGGAAATGGACAATTTTCTTAATCGATTCCACTTGCTAAAATTGAATCAAGATCAAATAAACAAGTTAAATAGTCCTGTTTCTCCTATAGAAATAGAGGCACTCACTGAGAGTTTCCCAACAAACCAACAAACGAACAAACAAAAAAGCCAAAAGCCAGATGGTTTCAGTGCAGAATTCTGTCAGACCTTCAAAGAAAAGCTAATACCAATACTCTTCAAGCTACTCCAAAAGATAGAAATGGATGGAACATTACCAAATTCATTCTCTGAGGCCACAATCACATTGATACCTAACCCCTACAAAGACCCAAGAAAAAAAGAGACTTTCAGACCAATTTCTCTGTATGAACTTTGATGCAAAAATACTCAATAAAATACTCACAAATTGAATATAACAACACATCAATGATATCATTCACCATGACCAGGTAGGCCTCGTTCCAGGCATGCAGACATAGTTTAATGTACAGAAATCCATCAATGTAATCCCATATAAACACACTGAAAGAAAAAAAAACACATGACCATCTCCTTAGATGCAGAAAAGGCATTTGACAAAATCCAACACCCATTTATGCTGAAAGTTCTGGAGAGATGGGGAATACAAGACACATACCTAAACATAATAAAGGCTATATACAGCAAGCCAATAGCCAACATCATTTTAAATGGAGAGATAGTGAAAGAAATTCCTCTAAAATTGGGGACCAGACAAGGCTGCCCACTTTCTCCATATCTCTACAATATAGTTCTTGAAGTTCTAGCTAGAGCAATAAGACAACAAAAGGAGATCAAGGGAATCCAAATGGGAAAGGAGGAAATTAATTTATCCCTAATTACAGATGATATGATAGTGTATATAAGTGACCCCCAAAATTACATCAGAGAACTCCTACAGCTGATAAACACCTTCAGCAAATTGACTTGATACAAAATTAACTCTAAAAAGTGAGTAGCCTTCATTTATACAAGTCACAGCCCTGCATAGGAAGAAATTAGGAAATCTACACCCTTCTTGATAGCCACAAGAAATATAAAACACCTAAGAATAACTCTAACCAAGCAAGTGAAGGACTTGTTTTAAAAAAACTTTAAATCTCTGAAAAAAGAGATTGAATATGATATCAGAAGATGGAAGGATCTCCCTTATTCATGGATCGGGAGAATTAACATAGTAAAAATGACCATCTTACAAAAACAATTTACAGATTCAATGCAATCCCTATCAAAATACCTACACAGTATTTTAAAGACACTGAAAGATCAATTCTCAACTTCACATGGAAAAACAAAAAATCTAGAATAGCTAAAACAATCCTATACAATAAAAGATCCTCAGGAGGAATCTCCATACCTGATCTCAAGCTATACTATAGAACAACAGTAATTAAAACAGCATGGTACTGGCACAGAAATAGGCTGGTTGATCAATGGAATCGAATCAAAGACCCATAAATGAATCCACACACATATGTTCACTTGATTTTTGACAAAGGAGCTGAATCTATTCAATGACAAAAGGATAGCATCTTCAACAAATGGTACTGGTCTAACTGGATGTCTAAATGTAGAAAAATGCAATTAGAGCCATATTTGTCACCATGCACAAAATTCAAGTCCAAGTGGATTAAAGACCTCAACATAAAACCAGACACACTAAATACACTAGTAGAAAAAGTGGGGAAGAGCCTAGAACACATTGGCACAGGAAACAACTTCCTGAACAGAGCCCCAACAGCCCAGGCCTTAAGGTCAACAATTAATAAATGGGGCATCATGAGGCCAAGAAGCTTCTGTAAAGCAGGAGACACTGTCAACAGAACAAAGCAACAGCCTACAGACTAGAAAAAGATCTTCACCAACCCTACATCTGACAAAGGTCTAAAATCCAAAATATATAAAGAACTCAAGAAATTAAACACTACCAAACCAAATAACCCAATTGAGAAATGGGGCTCAGAACTAAACCGAGAATTCTCAACAGAGGAATATCAAATGGCTGAGGAACACTTAAAGAAATGCTCAGCGTCGTTAGTCATCAGAAAAATGCAAATCAAAATGACTCTGTGATTCCATCTTACACCCGTCAGAATGACCAAGATCAAAAACTCAAGCGGTAGCACATGCTGGCAAGGATGTAGAGAAAGGGGAACACTCCTTCCTTGCTGGTGGGAATGCAAACTTGTACAACTGCTTTGGAAATCTGTCTGGTGCTTTCTCAGAAAACTGGGAATAGGATTTCCTCAAGACCAAGCAATTCCACTCCTTGGAATATACCCAGAAATGCTCCACCACACAACAAGGACATATGTTCAACCATGTTCATAGCAGCCTTATTCATAATAGCCAGAACCTGGAAACAGCCTAAATGTCCCTCAGTTGAAGAATGGATAAAGAAACTGTGGTACATTTATAGTTTAGAATACTAGTCAGCTATTAAAAACAAGGAAATCCTGAAATTTGTGGACAAATGGATGGAACTAGAAACGATCATACTGAGTGAGTTAACACAGAAGCAGAAAGACTCACATGGTATATACTCCCTTATAATTGGGCACTAGCCCAAATGGCATGTCCCATGAAAGTCTTCACTTACCAGGAGATTGGGATAGATGTGAGAACATCCTACTGGGACTCTAGGTAAGAAAAATATAGGAGATGGGGAAATAGAATGACCCAGAAGGCCCTAGAAACCTCTAAGAAAAACATTGTGACAGGTGGTTTGGGGCCCAGAGGGGTCTGCTCAAACTATTGCACTAACGAAGGACAATACAAGTAGTAAACATCGAACTCCTACTCTGAGCTGTGCAATGGACAGGACATTCTCCACAGTTATGTGGAGAGCAGGGACTGACTCTGACATGAACTCTGGTGCCCCGTATTTGACCACCTCCCCTTGGTGGGGAGGCCTGGTGGCACTCAAAGAAAGAATAAGCAGGCTACCAAGAAGAGACTTGATAGCCTATGACCATATAGTGGGAGAGGAGGTCCCTTTTGATCTTATACCTAGGGGTGGGGAATAGGGTGAAAGTGGGAGGGAGGGAGGAATGGGGAGATACAAGTGATGGGATAACAATTTAGTTGTAATCTGAATAAATTAATTAAATAATAAAAAAATTTTTAAAAAGAAAAGCAATCCAAGCTGAATCCTGTGTATATTTCCAGGTAGTGCTTTAAGGACATCTGTTTTCCCCCCTTGTTTCTTTTCAAGCTTTATATTAATGTCTGACAAGAACTATATATTTCTATTCTGTTTCAAATCTATTAACTTATGTGCTCCCTTTATTAATACAACTCCACTGAACTACAAATTTCTTAAAGGCAAATAATATGCCAAGTCTTTGCACTGCTGTGTCTTCTTAGACTAGTGCAGTAGCTGTACATTGTAATCATTAAGTAAATTTTTTAAAAACCTTTTGCTTGTATAACTATTTATCAGCACACATGTACATGTAGTGCATGCATTCCTTGTGCCTGTGGACACCAGAGAGTCCATTGGGTCCCCTAGAACTGGATTTATTGATATTTGTAAGTCATCACATGAGTGCTAGGAATCCAACCTGAGTCCTTGAAAGATAAGTCAGTGGTAACCCATCTCTGCAGCCCCAACTTCACATAAACTTCTGTTGAATGGGCAAAATTGCTATTTCACCAGCAAATGCTATAACTAGATAGTAATCTAAGACGCTAGATAATCATGGAAAGAAATAACAACCATTAAGTAAATGTAAGGCCGTCTACAAGGGGTAGCATACCCACAGTGGTTTTCTCTTTGGTTTTAGAGTCTGAAATTAAATTTATATTCATCCATTGTAAAATTTAACAAATAAACCCACTGGATTTATTTACATACATATCTACAAAAATCTTGCCATTGTATTGCCAGAATACAATGCTTAATTACACATTAAAAATGTAATCTTCAGCATGTATTTGGAAACAGTATAGTTTGAATATAGAAAACTAGAAAGCTTTAATTTTCCTTTCACCTAGACTCATTTGGCTATTTCCAAGATGTGAGCATTTTCCTTTGAGTGCGCTACCAGTCAAGATGCCGCCACACTTCATTTTTTAGTAGACAAGCTATTCTGTACAGTTACTTGGATTCCAGGTCAGATGTTAGTGGCTCTGCTCATCCTGTACTTGGGACGCCTCCATGGTGTTCCAGCTGTCCTTACAAAGCTCATTTGTAGCTATTTTCTTTTAAGTAAGGAAATGCCTTTTTATGTTTTGTACAGCTACACATTGCACATTAATCATATTCCCCCTCACACTTCCTTACTGTTCCTCTTCTTGCACCTCCACATTCTGTCCTTCCAGACAGTTCTACTTCTATGTAATATACACATTATATATAGTTTTATACATACATGTGGGTATAATCTAGGAACTACATATGGAAGAACATATGATATTTGTTTTTCTGACACTGGCTTGATTCACTTACGATGACTGCCTCCAGTTTCATCTATTTCCCTGCAAACCACATGACTCCATTCTTTCTATGGCTGAAAAATAAAATTCCATTGTGTTTATGTATCTCATTAACCTTTACATGTTCTCTGTGGTTGGCCACATAGGTTCGTTACATAATTTAGGTGTTATAGATAGTGATGAAACTAATATTTATATGTGAGTATTTTTGTGATATTTGGACCTAAAGTCCTCTGAGTACATAGCCAGGAGTAGAGAAGCACAGTCATGTGAAAGATCTATTGTTGGATTTTTAAGGAAGCTCCACAGTACCTGGACTAGGTTAATATCAACCTAGCTCTATAGAAGGGCTCTATTTTGTCCACATCCTCAATATTGTTATTTATTTTCTAAAGAACTGACATTTTTATTGGTGTAAAACAGAATCTCATTTTAATTTGCTGGCTACTGACAGCTAGTAGTATTGAAGTTTTTTATGGTTTTCATGTTCACCTTTTCCTCTGTGTACATGGGGATTTTTGTGTTTAGTGTATGTAAGTGAGTATGCAGGTGCAAATACTCTCTGTGAAGCTAGAGAAAGATGTCCAGTCCAGCATCTGCCTCTTTTACTTCCTGCCTCTTTGTTTGACACGGTGTCTGCCACTGAGCTGAAAGATAGCTGTTTCAATAAGACTGGTTGGACAGTGGGCTTCTGGGTTCCTCCTGTCTCCAGCCAACATTACTGGAGTTGTAGGCACACACAGCCGTCTAGCTTTTCATGTGCTGAGGATTTGAACTCATGTCCCCATGCTTGCAGAGCAAGTCTTCTTACCCACACTGAGCCGTCGGTTCGTCCCTGTATTTTCTCTATTGAGAATGATCTGCTTATTTATTTCACTAGCCCCTTTATTGGTTGAGTTGGTTGATTTCTTGCCCTTTAGATGTTTAGTGGTTTATGTATTCCAGATATAAATTCTCTGTCTATTGTATAGCTAGCAAAGTTTGGGTTCCACTTTCACTGGATCTACTATCTGCTTTGCTGCATAGACAGAGTTTAATTTCATGAGGTCTCATTTGTCAATTACTGTTTTTATTTCCTAAAGTCCTATTGAAAAAGTCATAATCTTGAAGTGCTTTCCCTATTTTGTGCTTAACAATATCAGAGTTTTGGGTGTTACGCTAAGGCTGTGTGACGCATTTTGATTTATTTATGTGCAGAGTGAGATAAGAATCTAGTTTTATTCTTGTGCATGTACTTACCTAACTTCCCCACATGTTTGTTGAAGATGTTATCTTTTTTTCATTATATTTTTGGCATCTTTATAAAAATCCTAGAAGCTATAGTTATGTGGGTTTCCACTAGAGTTTCTATGCTATTCCACTAACTTACACATCTGTTTGTGTACATGTACATTTCTGTTCCTGCTTCTATGGCTCTGAAGTACAGCTTGAAATCATGTGTGGTGAGCCCTACAGCAGTATTCATATTGCTCAGAATTGCCTTGACTGTCTCTCTGGTCTTTTGTGCTTTCATACAAACATCAAGATTTTTTTCTACTTCCGTGGAGAATGACACTGTAATGGTCACTGAAATTTCATTGACTCCATAGATTACTTCGGGTGGAGTAACCATTTTACAATATTAATTTGTCCAGTTCATAGATTCCTTTCTACTGTGTTTAAATTTTCTTGCTATAGAAGTATTTTAAATATTCTCTTATGGTTTTTGTAAAGTATAGGGGGGGGGCAGTTGTGAATGGGATTGTTTCTCTGATTTTGTCTTAGAATGTTTGTTACTGACATAATATATCAAAAATAATAGGATATAAAATGAACATACAAAAACCAATAGTATACATGTGTGTGTGAGTATTTTCTTTGATTTTTATATTGTTTCTATCTTCCTAAAGCCCTGAATAAATTGTTAAGTTATTCATTTGAGATCTATCTTATCTTTTAATGAAAGCAGATGCAGTGATGGGACTCCCTCCTCAGCTTCCTTACTTGGGTTCCAAAGGTTTTGATACACTGTGCTTTTGGTTTCATTCAATGCGATAGGTTTTAAATTTTTCTTTCTTGATATATTCAATGGCCTACTCACTTAGGGGGCTTACTCTTGAGGACACAGACCAATCCAGCTCTCAGCACTCCTTAGTTTCACATGGTTTTTTAACCTATGGGTGGAGCCCAGTAGATTACCCTCCTTTATGTTTACATATCTATTAGTGTTGTACTTGTTTTTGTCATTGTAACCAGCCGTGTTGTTGAGGTACCATGGGTGAGTCCTCCTGTCTATTCTGGGAGACACAATCTCACTGCAGATTTTCTGGTTTTTCTGACTCTAATATTCTGTTCCCTCTTCTATGATGAGACTCAGGAATAGGAGCTGTATTATAGATTTATCAGTTGAGACTGGTCACCTCATTATTATTTGTTCTTTGAATTTTTGAGTGGCTGTGGTTTTCCGTAATGGTCTCAATCCAAGAGGTGCCTTTAAGGAGGGAGTGACAGAAACACTTATCTGTAGATATAGAGATAGGGAAAGTTGGACAACAGCTATCAAAAAGTATGAGCGATGCCCAAATACTTCTAGATTCAATAGCAAAGCAAACTAGGAAAACTTTAAAAAACAGCAGATAAGTTCTAGAAAGAAATAGACTCATTGTGGAAAGCTCCCTAACCCCAGAGTGATGGAACACCAACAGCAGGTTGTGAGAGCCAGAGCCATCTAGAAGAAGCGTACATCCTGTCAGCAATCTTAAAGATCAGAGAAAGACTGAGGACCCAGTGAAGTAGTGACCTTGGCAAATAGACAATGCCTCCTGGGGCACAAGGCATTGGATGAAATACTGATAATGGTATTTCATAGCCCTCCACCGGCTTAGAGCCTAGGTGGTGTGAGTCCCTCCATAAGCCACACTCTTAGGAAAATCGGGGCAAGTACCACAGGTGTGCCAATTTACACCTGGCCAAAAGAATAGGCTCTGGAGAACTTTGAGTTCCAACTGCTGGAAACCTGGTCTGAGGTCAAGGCAATAGGGAAACTTTCCCACAAGCTCCAGTCAGTATGATGGCCAATGGAAAGGACTACATGCAGTCAGGCCCAGAATTTAGCAAGCAAACTGCAAAGCCATTTCCAGAGATATTGCTGCCAGGCAGCAAGGTTCTATCTGTGAAGCACTGCCCACAGGCAAGACCTGCATCTGTAACTTACTCTTTCAAAGGAAGTCACGGAGGTGAAACAGGACTGCCCAATGCTGGGAACATCCTAAGGAGTTCCCAGGGCATCAAGGAAAGAACACTGAGGGATTCTAAGCTGGATCAGCAACCAGGCTGGCCAGCACTCACACACATACTCTATCCCAGCCCAGCTCCTGTCCTTTTACATTATTCCTCCTTTATTTAACATTCAGTTTTAAGTCAGCCAGCCATCTCTGCCTTATTCTCTTCCTGTTACATACCATTGTTGTCTCTTCCTCCTTCTGACCTCTGTATGCTTTTCTTATTTATCTTCCTCTTCCAAATAACATAGAGTGGCCTGGCTTCTGAGGTCCTGATATCTTAGCCTCTTCAGAGCTGGGATCATTCTGTCATCTGATTGTATTTCTTCTTAATTTTAAAAATTATTATCTTATTATTTTATGTGTATGGGTGCTTTGTCTGCATGCATGTCTGTGCATCACTTGTGTGCCTGATGCCAATGGAGGCTAGAAGAGGACACACAGAACCCTGGAACTTAAGCTGTGAGCTTCCGTGTAGGTACTTAGACTAGAACCCAGGGATCAGGAGAAGCATCCAGTGTTTTTTTTTTTGTTTTTGTTTGTTTGCTTGTTTGTTTTGTTTGTTTACTTTTATTGAATGTCTATGATTTACACGTCATGCACCAAAATCCCTCTCCTCCCAGTAAAATAAAACAAACAGACAAACAAAAAACCTTGTCACAGAAGCTGTAGTGTATCACACAGCACAGCCTTTTTATCCGTGTATGTTTACTTTCAAATGTTCATTGCTTTGAGTCATGGGTCTGGTCAGAGGCCTACACTATCACTACTGGATCCTCACTGGGACTGCTGTCGGACATATCATTGTTGCTGTGTGTCAAGGAGCTTCTTAATCATTGAATCTGTAGGTCTAGCCCCTTCACGCATGGGGTAGATGTTGGGGTGAGGTCCACTCAGAGCCCTCAACCAGAGCCCACTCCCTTGTCTTCAGTGCAGGGCCTGCTCTCTCATTCCTGTGTCCTCAGGGCAGGGCTGGCTCTCCTGCTCTCGTGTGGTCATGGCAGGGCCTGCTCTCCCACTCCCTGTCATCAGGGCAGGGCCAGCTCACCCGCTCCTGTGTCCTTAGGACAGGGCCAGCTCACCTGCTCCGGTGTTCTCAGGGCAGGACCAACTCACCTGCTCCTGTGTTCTCAGGGCAGGGCCAGCTCACCCGCTCCTGTGTCCTTAGGGCAGGGCCAGCTCACCTGCTCCGGTGTTTTCAGGGCAGGGCCAGCTCACCTGCTCCCGTGTTCTCAGGGCAGGGCCAGCTCACCCGCTCCTGTGTCCTTAGGGCAGGGCTGGCTCACCTGCTCCCGTGTTCTCAGGGCAGGGCCAGCTCACTCGCTCCTGTGTCCTTAGGGCAGGGCCAGCTCACCTGCTCCGGTGTTCTCAGGGCAGGGCCAGCTCACCCGCTCCTGTGTCCTTAGGGCAGGGCCAGCTCACCTGCTCCGGTGTTCTCAGGGCAGGGCCAGCTCACCTGCTCCCGTGTTCTCAGGGCAGGGCCGGCTCACCTGCTCCCGTGTTCTCAGGGCAGGGCCAGCTCACCTGCTCCCGTGTTCTCAGGGCAGGGCCAGCTCACCTGCTCCCGTGTTCTCAGGGCAGGGCCGGCTCACCTGCTCCCGTGTTATCGGGGCAGGGCTGGCAGCCAGTGTTCTTAACCACAGAAGCATCTCTCCAGTCTCCTCATAGTACTCCTTTAGCTCTCTGATTCCAGTCTACATTTAATCAAACCACCACATCACCTCCCTCCCCGTTTTGGTCCTACTCCTCCTTTTACTTGTACCTTCTACTCTTTTTTCTCTGTCAATCCAGTATGAATTACTAGTCATAATCTGCTTTCCCTCCATTCCAATCATACCCACAGTACCTAATTCATTAGCACACATAGCACTCTGTGTCACTTCTCTTCTTAAAGTGATTGATTGTTTTTTACAGGGTGACTGTTTCTATTTGGATGTTATTATGGTTTCATAGTTGGCCTATCTCTTGGTAGTGATTATTGCTGCAGACAGTACCCAACACTCAGGGAAGTATTATGAGCCAAACTTTGTGTCCCGATACAAGTCTAACAGAGGAAAATAACACGTGATTTTTTTTGAACATTGAAAACATTTCCATTGGAAAAATGAAAATGGCTTAATTTTTAAAAATCAAGCAAAGCCCCAATGCTTAGATCCATAATCTCATAGAGAAAACATGAGACAAGAGAAACCAGGGCAACATGTCCCCTCCCCAAATCAGCAGTATTACAGTAATGGTCCACTTCGAGATTAAGTTAGTTGAAATTACAGATAAATATTTCAAAAGAGTGATATATATATATATATGTGTGTGTGTGTGTGTGCATATATATGTGCATATATATATGTGTGTATATATGCATATGTGTGTGTATTCAGCCATATATTGTATGTATTTTAGGTAAGCTTATAAAATAATATTTTCCTGTCTTTTACAAACATCATTAGTGCTGTACACCTCTTCTTCCTCTCTTTCCCTTTGAATCATTCTTCCTCTCTCCTCCCTAGCTAAAGCCTGCTAGCCCCAATCTGCCCTTTATAGCACCCATATCCAACTATATCTTTCTCTACTATATCTTTTTTCCACTCCTCTGTAGTCCCTTTCTACTTTTTTGTCTTCTGTATACACTTCAGGTATATACTCAAATTTGTACTCAAATAAATTTTAAAAAGCCACAAATACATAAATAAATAATAAGAATACAAACAGCTGAATAAAATAGAGCTGTCATTACAGGCTGTAAAAATGTAATCTACTAAGGAGACAGAAATACTGAAGAAAAACCAAACTGAAAAACTTGAAATGAAAAGTTAAGTAAATTAGATAAAAATGCTCCTTGGAAGCTTCATCAATAGAATGGACTAAAAGGAAGACAAAAATATTGGGGCTGTAGATGAGGTAGAAGAATTACAACATTCAGTCAATGAAAAAGACACATTAATAATTTAAAAAGTGAGACTGGAACAGGTGAAGCCTGTGGGACATCATGGAAAAATCAGATCTTAATCAGAGACACAGAGTACATGAAAGAACTTCATGCTGAAAGCACAGGAATTTTTTTCAATAAAATAATATCAGGAGAAAGTTCCCAAATCTAAAGAAAGAGATACATGTGAAGGTTCAGGATGTATTTAGAAGACAAAAATAAGCAAGGTCAGAAATAAATCTGCCAATACCATAAAACAGTTCAAATATTAAACAGACCAAGGAAAGCTTATTGAAAGCCACTAGAGAGAATAGCCATGCCACATGTAAAGGTGAGCATATCAGAGTAATAGCTATTTTTTAAACAGGAACTTTAAATACAGAGGGCTTGAAATAACAACTGTCAACTTTGACTACTGTACTCATTAAGACTTTCATCTGATGGCAAAGAAAATCTATTCATGATAAAAGTAGGATAAATAAATTCATGACTAAGTCACTAAGACTATTAAATGTATTGGAAGGAATTATTCGGGTTAAAGGGAAAGACAAATACCTCAGGAAGCCACAGGAAAGAATAAAATATGATAACATAGTAGTTAGTCAAGGAAGGATTAGGAAAACACCAAATGTTAAAAATCATCGAAATGACATGGATCAATATACACCTTTCCATAACATTTCTTACTATTACTAGTCTTAATTCTTGTGTTCTAGTTTTACTTGACTATAATGTAATAAAGCTAAAAATTAACAGCAAGTGAAACTGTGGAAAATATGTAAACTCATGGAGATTAAAAAGTTGACTATTGAATATGATTATCCAAAACAGTGGTCAGCCCTAAGATAATTTATACATATAAGCATCACTAAATTGACTACATATGCAATGGTAACAAAGTATAAAGGCTATAAATTTAAATGGAATATGAGTGAATACATGGGAGGAATTGGAGGGAGGACAGGGAAGGGGTAAAATAATATATTTATATTTTAATTAAAATCTAAGCTGGGTGCAGTGGCACATGCCTGTGATCCCAGCACTCAGAGCAGCAGAGGCAGATGGATCTCTGTGAGTTCAAGACCAGTCTGGTCTACAAAGCAAGTCCAGAACAGCCAAAGCTTCACAGACAAACCCTACCTCAAAAGTAGCCAAATAAGAGAGAGGGAGAGAGAAGGGGAGGGAGGGAGGGAGGGAGGGAGAGAGAGAGAGAACTTGTTTTAAAAAACTAAAACCTAGAAAGGAGGGGAAAAGGTCTTCAAACTCTTGAGAAAAGCTAGGGGTGGTATTAGTTACTCTCCTTCAACCAGATAAAGAGACTGAGGTAAGAAGTTCAAGGCCAGATTGCACAACAGGACAGAGCCCCATTTTTGATATTAAAAAAGTTAAACATTTTATTGAGTGATATCATAACAGATTAGAGAAGGCAGGACAAGAAAATCAATATTTACAACTTGCCTTCTAATTCTTTCAAGGAAATACTGAGTCACAGGCCACTGTCACTCAGGCTTCCATTGGTGAACCTGTCTCCACTAGTAACAGTAGCATTTATTGTACATAGAGCTCATTCAATGAACACATACAAAAACATTGAAATCTCAATATTATTTTGATTTTAAAGGTACTGAAATTGCAAGCATGTGCTGAAAGTTCATAGAAGTGAGAACTAAGCTCAAACTAACTCTAAACCATGTGCTTTTGTACTAGTTGGTGTTTTTCAGCTTAACACAAACACAGAATAACAAATTCTGGCACCTGAGCTTAGTAATGTCTGTGAAAGAAGCTTTGCTGCGGATATGCCCCTGCCAGAATAAAAAGTCTGTAGCTTGTAGAGCATTATGCTGACTGATGTGGGAAGACTAGGCCACTGTGTGTAATGCAATTCCTGGGCAAATAGATTGGGGGAACACACGAAATCAAACTTTGAAATCCAGGAAGACCATGCCAGTGAGCAGCGTCCACCCTGGTCTCTGCTTCAAGTCCTGCCTCCAGGTTCCTGCCTTAAGTTCCTGCCCTGCTTTCCTTCAGGAAAGACTGTAAACTGTGAGATGAAATAACCTCATTATTCCCAAGTTGCTTTTGGTCATACTGATTAATCACAGCAATGGAAACCTAACTAAGACAAAAACGTGTACCAAGATTTGCTGTGACAGATTTGACCATGTTGTTTTGACAAGAGTTGTGGAAGGAATTTGAAACTTTAGGCTGGAAAATCCATCAAGTGTCTAGAGCTAAATCAACTGTTGTGAGAATTTGAAAAGCAATACAAACAATGGAGGCCTGGCTTATGAAGTTTCGGAAGAGAAGTTTGAGAGTTCTTTAAAGACTTTATTGGTGTCAGCCACTAGACATTTTGAATTAAGAATGTAAGTTGGGCTCACCCCACCTGGACTAAATCAGCAATGATTAAGTAGACAGCAGTGTTGCTAAATTGAAACCTTTTTTTTATTGGCATAATTGATGGTGGTTAACTGGAGTTGAAAATTAGTTGTGATTAAGAAGAGACCAGCGTCATTGGGTTGAAATTCTCTGGGAGCGTGTCCTTATGTTCAGTACATAGGAAGCTATGATCAAGAAGAGCCAAGGTTGTCTCTCATTTTAGCAACTGACCCTGGGGTCATATAAAGGAGCTAAGACTTTTGAGTGTGAGAGACCAGGGGTGACTACTGATGAAGGTGCATCCTCAGTTGCAGTGGAGACTCTAGTATTGAGGGGGTCATGGGGAGAAACTGAAGCACTGTGTGGTAGGGTAGGATTGTGTAAAGAGAGGGCAGGAGGTCAGCAGTGAGGGTGTGGCCTAGGCGTAACTCAGCCTGTGAGAGATTTGAGTACTGGGGGACAAATGCCAAGGAAAGGCAGCTGTGGAATGGAATTAGATAACCCTAGAAGGCAAGCCGTGTGTTCTGCAGATGGAGAAAAGCAGATCCTCAGACCCTTTGGAGGACAGAAGATCATGAGTGGGTCCCAGATATCAAACATTGAACTTTTTATGTTTTCAAATTTGGGGTTTTATTTTATTTGATTGTTGGTTTGCTCTGGGTCTTCCATCTTAGAGTAAGAAAGTTGTTTGCTTCTTTTGCAAGAATCCACAATTGAGAGACTTTGAACTTGTAAAGAGATGTTGGATATTTTAAAGAGATTAATATTTAAAAATTTAAAGCATTTTAATTTTTATGACTAGGACTTTTAAAATTATTTTTATATTGTGACATTAATATTAATATGTGATTGGGGGATAAATAAGAAAGGAAAGGTTATGGCTTAATAGGGCTGCATTGTGTGACAAGTTAACAGTGGGTCAGTTGTGCTGATTTGTTTTTGTCAACCTTACACAAACCTATCTAGAGAGAGGGAATCTCTATTGAGCAAATTTTCCCACCAGAACAACATATAAGGAAGTCTATGGAACATTTTTTTAATTAATGATTGATGTGGAAGATCCCAGACCATTGTGAGTGTAAATGCACATTTACACCCCAGCTTCCAAAATGACAACTCTGATGTTTAAATATATTTACAAAAGACTAAGTCAATGTTCTCTGACTTGCTCATAACTGATATCCTGCTTGTTCCATTCTAAGTTCTGTCATGTGGCTGGTTACCTCTGATCAATTTCATATGTCCATCTTCTTCAGAATTCCAGGGTGAATCTCCCACCTCCTATCTCTATCTCAGAGTCCCCTTCTTCCCCGCTGGAGCTCCCACTTTCTGTTTCCTTCCTCAGCTAATAGCTAATTAGCTTTTTATTGACTGGTGATGCTTCCATTCAGACACAAGAGATTCCTTCTATATTGGGTGATGCCATTTCTAAGCATGTGGTCCTGGGGTATATAACAGATTAAATCTAGCAAGCCATAAGAAAAAAATCTAGCAATTGGTATTTTTCTCCATGAGTTTGTTGTTTGTTTGTTTGTTTGTTTTTACAGTTCCTGACTTCAGGTATCTTGAATTCCTATCCTTATTTCCTTTCATGATAGATATAAAATAGCACAAACCCTTTCCTTCCCAAGTTGTTTTTTTGTCACAATGTTTATCATAGCAATGGAAACCTAACTAAGATGGCTTACTTGCCTATAACATAATCATGACACTATAGACTGTTGGTTTATCATGTTCCATCTAAATAATGGGGTTGGCCAGTGTTCCAGGTCAAGAGGCAATTACTCTCCATGACAGTTATAGAGGGATGCTTAGGGTCCCTAGGATATCTATCTGTGTCATTTGGAAGGAATATCATGCTTAACTATTTACTGTAAATTATCTGTTCTCATTAGCTCCTGTCTCCGTTCGGATTCCAGAATCTGGAAAAAATCTTACATTTCTCTTAAACCCTTCTTTTAATTTAAAAGCTAATATTCTGTTCTGAAACTTATCAGTCCATGATCACCAAAGATAAATGTACAGAGTGATCATTCTACGATGAAACTCTACTAGAACACACTAAGCTGGGAAACTTTCAGCTTTGACTCTGAACAATGTTTGAAGTCTAGCTAACATGAAACAACTATGTCCTTTTTCCTCATTTTAATAAAAAGTCACACACTCTGACAAAATATAGATACTGCAGCTTACATTTGATATGGTGGAGGATTATAGAGCAAGAAAGTAAGAGTGGAGAGAAATATAGAAGAAACAAAAGAAATATGAAGCATCTGTGATTATTTTAAACTTTGACTTTGCCTGAGATGCCTGTGTGCATAGATCCATATTTTAAAATGCTTCTGAACATTTACCCAAGCCTAAATTTAGCCCCTTGATTATTTGTTCTGCTTGTCTTTATCATGATGTAGGCTTCATATTTCATTGTGTGGAACGCATATGTGGCAGGCTAATGGTCTAAATACCTCAGCCTCGTTTATAAATATTTATTGCCAACTGGTGTGTTCATGTCTTTGAAGTCATGTGCATGGCTCATTGTGAGCCTGTATTTCCCTCCTCTGCTGGTAGAGACATCCTACTCAGCATTCTTTATATCAGGAGATTGGGCACTATGTGATTTTTTTGATTCTTTATCTCACAGCACTCATCTCTAGTTGTCATAATTTTTCCTCCTTTACTTCACACCCCATGTAGTAAAGGCCAACCCCAGTAAACTAACTGTGGTAATCTCCATTCCCAGTGAATAAAAGCTGTGTTATAGCCAACTGTAGGTGTCACGGGAAGCCAAGTGGCAGTAAGTTTAATGAGATCAAGAGTCTCGCGACACAATATAAAATGTACAGGCTCTACCTTTATGTACGAAGATGAGGAAGACCTGAAGAAAAATGAAAGAAGATAATCAATAGATGACAGTACCAATATAACAGATGAAATATTATCATTGTGTTAAAATTTGAAAGCTTTCACAACAAATTCAGTACCAATTAGTGGTGTAAAAAATATCAAAGCCAAAAGAAACTTCTCTAACTTTATAGAATATCTTTAAAAACTATCTAACATTATTTAATTGTAGAATATACAATACTTTACTCCCAAGGTTATTAATGTGATAAGGATTCCATCCTTATTCAATTGTATTTGAATAAGCCTGGAAGTTTCATCTAATGCATTAAGCAGGAAAAGGAAACAAAAGCCATATAGATGCAAGGAAGAAACAAATTTGTGTCTTTTTACAGCTTAAAAAACATGCAAGAGAATCTACCAAGACACTTCTAGGAGAAATGAGTGTTATAAGCAAGTCACAGGGTATAAGAAAAGCATTCAAAATTGGTTGGATTTCTATAGGTAGTAGTGGTTATGTGCTTAGTGAAAGTAAAGACATATTTATATTAACTTTAAAAAGGGAGAGAAGAAATTAGATGTGAGTTTAACAAACCTGCAGAGTTTGCAAGTTAAAAGAAACCAAGGGAGAACTGCATAATACAGAGATATATACTATTCATGGATTAGAATAATTACAATAAATAAGTAAACAGTAAAGACATTATTTATCTACAAATTGAAATGCATGCATAATACCATGGCTATCAATATCCATATATGTTGTAGATATGAATTGTTCCAACACTTATATGAAAAGGAGGACTCTGGAACAGCTAAGATGGCTTATTTATTTATTCTTTCACACTTTCATAAATATGGTTATTATACTTTTATAATGTTCAAATTATCTTCTTTCTTATACCATTCTTCTTCCACTGAACCCCTACTTCTTTCCAGAAGTCCCACTCATATTTTCAGATCTTTTTGCTTGTTTGCTTGTTTCTTTGTAACACCTTGCACTTATTTTGGGTTGCCTACACGAGCATGGGTGAAGGTTATTTACTTGAAGAAGAACAATCCACCAATGGCATCACCCCTGAGGAGTGCTACTGGTCTTCTCCCAACAGCCATTAACTGACTATAGCTCCTTGGTTAGGGGCGGGGCCTTCTTAGACCCTCTCCCATTCATGACAGCATGTCGATGGATCCAGGGTTTTGGAAATAATCACTGTTCTGTGAATTCAGGGGTACAACACTCATGTCGCACACAGAAGACACCTGTTCACGGCACTCCTTCCTGTCCAGTGGTTCTCATTTCTATTATGTCTTCCACTATATTCTCTGAGCCTTAGAGAGGATGATGTAGCTGTTCCATCTGGATTGAGCACTCAAGAGCTAAGAGAGGGTTTTTTGGTTATGTTGTTGTTTTTAAGTGGAAGGGATCAAAGAACGCAATTTTAACATTTATTCGTATCTTGAGAAAGAAAGAGAGAGAAGATGAAGTAGGATGGATAAGGAGGTTAGGAGAACCTAGGAGGATGTGGGTGAGGGAAAGGGCATAATAAGCATACATTTATAAACTGTTTAATCTATTTATTGTATAGCTATAGTAGGCAAGTTTGTGCGATGTGTGACATTGACAGAGGGACACAGACTAATGAGACATAATAAGGAACCCAGAATTACACCCAGAAAAGAAATGTCCAGCTGATTTTGGAGGGATTTGTCATACGTATCAGTTCCTCCCATGAGCTCCTCCATAGGTTCTTCATGCCATAGCAATGGCTTGCCCCAGAATGAATGGGAAGAGACAGGTGGAAAGGCAAAAAGAGCAAGTAAGAAATAAAGCTCCATTAAAGTCTGACCTTGGAAATGACTTCTCATCATTTCTGTGATGTGCTTTTAATCACAGAGGGACCCTAATGTAATATGTGGTCTGGTCGATGACCTCCCTCCCAAGGAGTAAGTTTCAGAAAAAAAGGTTGAGGTGGGCGTGGACCAGAGGCTGGCTGTCAAACCATCGAAATAATGATGATTATATATTCTTCATTTGTATGTTTATATTAAAAGTGTAAAATTACCTTTTAAAAAGAACAGGAAAAATGTACAATGAAAACAAAATTTCCATCTATGAAGTTTCAACTCCTCTAGTTAACCATGTCAATTTCAAAGTCTGATGTTCCTGAACACTGTAGTTTTTGAGCAATTATCTTTCCAGTGCTAAATAATATACATGTATGTGCTATTTTATTGATTAATGTAAGCTCGCTTGACTTGGGCATTGTATGGTGTCGTAGTATATTTTCTAACATCGCCTCCTCCTCACATACGCTCACACGCACTCACACGCTCATCTTTCTCCTAATTCATCTTTCTAATGTGGCACAAAAGCCTCTTGCCTGATATGAAGATATCTAGTTAATGGAGAAGAAATCGGTTGAAGAGGGTAATTATACAAAATGACATATGTCCATAACATTTGGTCTTAACATAAAATATGTCAGTGTAGATTCATTCGTCAAGCTTTTGACACAGGGCCAGGGCCTTTTCTCTGAAAGTGGGTCTCTGATTAAAGGTTGACATCATGTTTCTCATGTGACTTTTATAATTTCTTGTGCAAGATTCCTTAAATCAAAAACAAGAACTTAAATATTGCTATAAAGTTTTATGACTGTTGTCCTTTTCTCTATTTGAACTTGTGTGTGTGTGTGTGTGTGTGTGTGTGTGTGTGTGTGTTCTTTACTCTTACTATCACATAATTCATGGCTAATTTAGGTATAAAAATTTTAAAGCATCTACCATTAACTTTAAAATCATTTAATTTACTTATTAGTTTTTGAAAAGTTTTGTTTTATACAGTTAAACATTTTTATTTGAACAACACAAACAGGATAACAAGATTTATGAAGAAATACATTGGAATTTATATCACTGCACATACAATGCAATGAATGATAGCAAAAATTCAGAAGTGTGGCATCGGGCCCAGATGCTGCATGTACATAGTTTATGGAGAATGCTAAAAGTACACACAGGGACCCAGGCCATTGATGTATGCCGTTTCTGAGAACACAAGAACTGCACACAATGACCCATCTTCTACATGTGTCACATTTCTGAAAACACTGGAACTACACACAATGACTCAATCACTGTACGTGTTCAGCCCGCTGAGAACACTGGACACTATTGTATATTATAGGAATGTGAGTTATGTATCAATCCCAGAGTTTATTAAATCAGTTTGATAAGAGATATTATGATCTTTCATCCCATAGGAAAGCAAAGCTGGGGATGGGAGTGTCTGTAGAGCACTTATGTCATTAACCTCACAAGGACTGTGATGACGAAAGAGGGAGAATTGCCATAAGGCTACAGAATTTAAAAAGAAAAACTATTTCAGCTGAAAGCAGACAGCACTGCCCACCTTAATAGATGCCACTGGCCTCACTGAAGAGTCATTTCAGTGTGATTGTGAAAAGGCTCAGCTATGTCCAGTGTTCTCCTTTTCAGGCTGTGGATACTGAAGGTCCTCTTTTTCCATCAAGCAGATTAAAACAGCATCTGGAAGGCCAGGGATTGAACCCAGAGGCATAGTATCCACCTGGATTCCAAAGGTGCACTTCTCTGTACCATACAGGAATGGCTTAATACAATAAAGTGTTATGACCTGTGATTTTCCACTGCTCCCCCAGGGTGACTCTGTAAAATCTAGCAGCATTGTTGTTTAGGGAACTGATGCCATGTTTAGAAGTTCTGTCCACTCTTGTCAGATAAGCATGGTCCCCGTCTGTCATGGTTAAGCTCTGCTAATTTAGATGAGCTCATTACTAGGTAAGATATAATAGTGGGTTTTGCATAATTCCTCCTTTACTGTTTAAAGTAAGCCACGAGAAGCAATCTGGGGGTGGATGCAGGAGAAGAGTAATTTACTGATTTTTTTTAAAAGGCCTTATGATTGTTATCTGACAATGAATCAAAATCCTGACTTCGAGTGATTAGAAAATACAGTTTGTGCCATCACTGCATTTTGCCTGAAAGTGTGGTCTTCCAATATACAAGCAACAAATGTCCTTATTCACTTTCTTCTGGCCACAGCTCTACTTCATATAACAAACTAATATCAGTTCGATTGTTTTTCCAGAATTTAGAAACCTTTTCTTCATTTGTGGGCAAAAATACATTCTTTTTTAAATTTTTATTAAATATTTTACATATACATTTATATTATTACACATATATACAATAAACTACTTATAGCAAGAAGAACCATGACACAATCAGGAATTATATAAATGTTACATTCTTAGTGTTTTGGCTATTATATTTAACAGCCTTGACGAAAACATCTTTCCTATCTTGGTGCATCTAAAATTCAGAATGTAAACCAATCTCCATCACATCTGGTTATTAACAACTTAAAACATCTATCTAGACCTAAAAACATCTTAATTCCTAAACAACTAAGCTTCATTGTAAAACTAAACGTTGTGGTCTTCAACCTTATCAGAGACTTGAAAAGGAATAAACTTGATTACCTGAGTATTCCGAGAGTGCAGGTTAGTTGCTTTCCAAATGAGAAGATGACAGAGACAGTTTGCTACCTGAATAGTCTCCCAAAACTCTCTATAATGTTGAGGCATCATCTTCAGCCTTCTGGTCCAATATATCTGACAGACATATTTGTTAAGCAGGAACTATTGAGGACTTGCTTATCCTGTCTTGGCAGAGTTTGGCCATCGACTCTGCCTGCATCCAAGCTTGCCCTTTTTTAAGACAGAATTCTGTCTGTGGTAGAAACGAGAACATTTTGTCCAGCGGCTTGCTTGCCACATTTGAAGCCACCTCCATAAGGAGGTTCTTTGATGCTCATCATCCTCTTTGAGGTAGGCTGGGTGTTGACAGAAGTTAACCTGTCTCATTGTCAATGAATCTTTAATATGATAAAAACATTTTCAAATGCCATATTCTGTATGTCTCTAAGGTTTTTGAAGACCTTATCTAACTATTTTACCTTATTTTCAGTTTTAGATACAGTGGTATGACTTCAGGTGTAAGATTATTCTTCACACACATTATATATATTCTAATATGAGGCATTGTACCCATATAACTCAATTATAATACAAGGTTTGCTTCCAATACTTTGAAAGTGCTATTGTAAGCTGTTTAGGATAAATACATTATACAAGTTAATGGCTAGGTGATCAAATCATGGTCATATCAATTACTAGTCTATTTTTATCACAATAATATACATCTTAGGAGCAACAGGTACATAAGATTCTATAGAAAGATAAGGCAAAACGAATTCTTTACATAAGATAGTTTCACTGTTATTGTGTTTGTATTTAAATGCTGACCTAATTTATACAATGCAATAATATGCCTTGTTATCCAAAAAGTGATTAAGATTGGATGGATAGATTTAACAATATTGTTAAAGAAAGCAATTTGGGTAAAAATATAAGCTGTAGTGATTGATGACAAAAAACAACAGCTATATCCACTCCTAAGTGAACACCATTGTCAGAAATCCAGCCCTGCAGTGCATGGAACAAGGGCACAAGGAGAGAAGGTGCTACTTATAGCAACCCTTCTAAACGAGCAATCCAACGTCATTGCGCAAGATCCAGGGTATGGACCCAGGGCGTGAGGAAGAAAAGATGGTGCCACTTTCAGTGCTCACATCCTGGACTGAACGTGAAGAGGGAAGTTATTTCTCATACTCCTCTGAAAATGCAGAGACAAATCCATATTTAACAGACAACAGTATACACTGGCCTCTGCTATTTCAGAGTCTTTCCACTTGCTGTTCTGCAAATTTTTCTGTTAGATTGGTCTGATGTTATCCTCAAGTTAAAGAAGATATGGAAAAATGTCCGTTGAGTTTAAAGAAAGCTTATGATGCCATAGAGCTAATAAATGCCTAGCACGAAACCTGTGTTTTTCTAAACTAGAAAGTGCATTGTTTACCATTGTAAGATATATTTTCTTTTGTTTACTTAAAGCAAAAGACTTCCCAGGCTAAGATAAAAAAGAAAAATTTGCAAGCCAAATATTACAGGGCTTGTTGAAATACAATGATTGGGAACATGTCTCAACGTTTTCTGCTACTGGAAACTCATCCTAAGAGCATGCACCTACCTACCATGAGAGCCACTCTACTCTCCACCTTGTTAGATGCTTTTTCTACTGTGCATCTTTAGAGGGAGATGAGCCTGTGCTGAATACATCTCAATGCTTTTCATTATGATATACAGTAAATGTGCAACATGAAAATCCAAAGACACTTGAGGTTGGCTCAACTGAACCACTAGGTGGAAAGGCAGTATTCATCCTTTAGAGTGTACTATAGTAAATGTAACTTGAGCAACATTGTGCCTCAAAGTTCCTACACATCTTTATTAAGTACTCATAGACAGATATTATTTTTCATATAATTTCATCTCTTAGGGATTGGTATACACAATTAAATCCTTAGGTCCAAATAAATATTAGAAATAAATTAATGGCCTGGGAGCTTGTAGCTATAATGCCTTCACTCCTAAAGTAGCTTAATATGTGCTTTCCCTCCATGTAGACACATAGCATAATAAGTATTATTTGTTCAATCCTAGGACTATTTATAGAATGAATATACCTTATTACAGAAAATATCTAATCAAGTAAGGGCATACATTTGTATCTCTAGCATTCTGAGACAGAGGAAGGAGGATCATCCATAAATCCCAAAGGACCTTGAGTTACATACGAGGCCTCTGTCACTAAACACACACACACAAACACACACACACAAATCTAATTCACAGTCCTGGGCTGCTGGACAGTAGAGACCAAATATGCTTAGTACTTACTCCAGATCTCAAGTCCAGTTAACGCTACAAAGTAACCATGCACATGAAATTGCATGTCTCAGAGATGAGTTTATTTCATGACTAAATTGCTTTATGGGCCTGGAGAGATGGTTCAGTGGTTAAGAACATTTATTGTTCTTGAAGTGAGCCTGGATCATAGCCATTCACAACTTTAGTTCTAGGCATATGACCCCACTTCTTACTTCCACAGGCACCAGGCACACAGATGGTATGCAGACACTCATTCAGGTATGTGTGTGTGTGTGTGTGTGTGTGTGTGTGTGTGTGTGTGTGTGTGTGTGTGTATCATATATATACATATGAATCAATAACCCTGAAAATACTAATTCACATTTAAATTTGTAGAGAAAGAGATGCGAATATATCACTAAGGCCTGTATACGCAGTTAAAACCAGTATATTCATCAGTAATTACATTGTACTTGATAATCTTCTGAAGAGAGTATCCGCTTTTGTAGTCATTAAAGCAAATTTCCCCAATTCCTGTCTGCTCTACTTTAGATTCTGAATGGTTTCAAAAGCCCACATGTTATTGCCATAGATCTTATGGTGGCACTATTGGGAGTTACTGTCGAATTTAGGAAGGCCCTGTGGCTTATGGAAGATACCTATGCATTTTGGACATGACTCAAGGAAACTGTGAGTCCTTGGCTTTCTTCTTCCTCCTATCCATAGTTATCTTTTTAAGGATATATGTACCCAAGAGTAGTTAGCTCAGAGTAGGGAGGCAATCATTTCTGAGCCTCTTATGCACAGTCTGCATTTCTTTTTATCTCTGATGTTTTCCTTGACAATTTCATACATGTATAGAATATATTTTGTTCATACCTGTTTCTAACTCCCCCTCCTAAGTGCCCTGGACATTCCCCCCAACACATCCCCCTTTCTACATTTATGTTCTTTAATTGTTTTTTTTATAAATCAGTGTGCCCAATTATTGTAATATTGACTGATATTGTTGGTTTGATCTTATGAAAATCTAGCACAGTTAACCAAGACTGCAGTGAGTTCATGAATGCAACCACCACATTATGTGCAGAAGACAGTATTTCACAGCAGTTTTCCCCATCCTCCAGCTCCTAATTAAAGTCTTTCTGCCACTATTCCCATGATATTACTGAGACATATGGGCATGGATTCAGATGTCCCATTTAGGGATGAGCACCAAACAGTGACATATTATCAGCACTTTGCCCAGTTATGAGTCTCTTTTTAATTGCTGTCCACTGTAGATAAAGCTTCATTGGCCAAGAATAAAAGCATGGATACAAGTCCTGGGTACAAACATAAACATTTAGAATGCATTTAGCAAAACAGTAATCTGTTCACCCCTAGGACCTCCTGAGCATTAGGTTTTGAATAAAATGGGATTTGACTAGGTTTATAATAATAGTCTTGAATTCTCTTCTATAGACAAGGTCTCAAATCTAATGATAAAGCAGTGGGTTACCCCCATAACCTTCATGCCACTATTGTGCCAGTGGGCATATCTTTCCTGGCAGATCAGTATTGTAGCATGCAGTAGTCACAAGTGGAGTAATGCCAAGATGATCCCCTGACCCTCAGCAACCTGCACTATGAAAATAAGTCAGAAAGGAGGAAATTTTCAGGTCATTTCCCGCATTATTATTATTTTTTTTTATGTCCTGAAGATAACTGTTTGTGTCCTCAACAATAGGGCCTTATCTATAAATGACAAGTAACCAAGAGTTATGGCAACAGTTTGTGTTCTTTTAAGGACTTCCCTGACCAATAACTCATACGAAGCTATCTAATATGTGACACTAAGATTTTCATTTAGTTACCTCTGTTTTCTGGAGAAATTATTATCCACCCATAAAGGTGCAGATATTCAAACTTTGTAAATTGTGTTATTTAATTAGCTTGCGGAAGAGTGGGTTTCCATGAGGTTTTATACATTCTTATGTGGTTTATTTTAGCTCCCATTACAAACTCCTTCTGAATCCTTCCCCCTCTAGCCCATCCCTGATTAAACTTTTAATCCCAAGTATCTTCCTCTCCACTTTCATATCACATCTAGTCTACTATTTTTTATACTCTGTAGAGTCTTTCTTTCCCCCTCTCATTGGCCATTTCTGGTTCCTGACTTCTGTAGGCACTCCAAATTAAACACACAAATTTAAAATTCAAAGCTAAGATTCACATATTAGAGAAAACATATGGTGTTTCTCTTTCTGGGCCTGGGTTACCTCATTTAGTCTATTTTTCAGTTCCATCCCTTTTCCTACAGACTTCATTTCTTTTTACACTGGAATAAAATTCCATTGTGTATAAGAACCACATTCCATCATCCATCCATCAGCTGATACACATCTAGGCTGATTCCATATCCTAGCTATTGTCAATAGAGTGTCAGTGAAAACATATGTGCATCAATCTCTAGCAAAGGATTTAGAATCCTTTGGGTATATGTCCAGGAACAACCAAGCTACATTATATGTTAGTTTTCTTTTAGTGTCTGCCCCAGTTTATACTCCCCAAAGCAGTGGGTAAGTGTTTCCTCACCCCACATTCTCACCAATATTTGTTACCATTTGTTATCTTGATGACACCTGTTCTGCTCATGGTGAAATTGACTCTCAAAGGTTTTAATTTGTATCTCCCTGATGGCTAATAACATTGAGTGCTTTTTAAAGTCATATTTTTAACCATTTGTCTTTATTCTTTTGATAACTCTCTATTCAGTTCCATGGCCTATTTTTATTAGGATACGTGTTTTTTTTTTTTTTTCGTGTTTTGGTTTGCAGTTCTTTATATATTCTAGATACCCCTTGCTGGACATATATCCAGCAAGTATTTTCTCCCACTTTCTACAGGCTGTTTTTTCATGAATGGAAGTTTCTTTTGATATGAAAATAGATTTACAGTCTCATTATATATTCATTATTGGTTAGCTTTATTTCCTGGTCAAAAGCTTACATAGAAATTCGTCTTTGTACTTATGTCTTCACATGCACCCTACTTTTTTCTCTAACAGTTTTAGTGTCCCAGGAATTATCTTGAGGTTCTTGGTCTATTCTGGAGTTGATTTTTTATTTTTTGCAAGATGGGAGATTAAAAGCTACATTTTTGTCAGGTTTTCTTAGTATCGTTTGTTGAACTTTTCTCTCCAGTGTGTTCTGGGCATCTTTGCTGAAATCAGGGCTTCTATGGTATTTATATCTGCATCTGCTATTCTATTCCATGACCCATGTGTCTGTTTAGGGCAAGTATCTCACTTTTATTACTATGGCCCTGTAGTACAACCTGAAATCAGGTGTAAGGACGCTGCTAGCAATATTCTTCTATTTTTCAGGATTTCTTTAGCCTCCTGTGGTCTTTTGTGCTTCCATATATGAACTTTAAGGTTTTTTTTTAATTTACGTGACTAACATCATGGCAAACTGTATTTATATTGCATTTATATTGTGTTGCTTGATTTTGGTGAAATGGCAATTTTTACAATGTGGTCTTTTTCCAGTCATGGAAAAATCTCCCATTTTCTAGTGAATCTTCCTCAATTTCTCTCTTCAGGTTTTCATTATAGAAATCTTTCACTTCTTTGTCTAGGTATTTTTAACTTCAAGGTATTTTTAAAGGCTATGGTGAACGAGAGTGCTTCCTTTATTATTTTATTTTAGTTTCTTTATCATGGGTTTATGAGCAAGCCAATGATTTTCTTGCGTCATTTTTTGTCCTGACTATTCCATCCAAATGCTACAGAAGACTGCTCATGTTTCTCTGTAGCTCGTGGAACTTTATCCAAATTATTTTTTAAAGTTCTTTCTATATCCTAGATACTAACCATCTGTCAGAATTATAACTGGTAAAGATTTTTCCATTGTATAAAAACTTTTTTACTCCAGTGACCATGTCCTTTCTGTGCAGGACTCTTACTTGCACAGGAGCCCACTTACTAACTGTCGGTCTTGATGCCTGTGCCAGCAGGGTCCTGTTCACAAGTCTTTTCATGTGCCAGTGAGTTATGCATATTCCATACTTTCTCCTCTATTGGAGTCAGGCTATCGGGTCTTATATTGAGGATGCTGATCCAGATATAGCTGAGTTTCGTTCAAGATAAGGAGTGACGATCACATTTTATTCTTCTACGTATTAACTATCCAGTTTCACCAGCAGCATTTTTTGAAAATGCTGGGGTTTCTTCCCTCCGATGTGTATTTCTGTATTCTTTGTCAAAAAATGAAGTGACTGTAGATGTGTGGGTTTATACGTGGATCCTCAGCTCTATGTAATTGACTAATGAGTCTTTCTATATGCTTATGACGTGTAGGCTGCATCTCTTCCGAGTACCACATGTATCTTGGATTTCTTACTGGTACTTTCATATTATTTTGTCTTTGTACTTGTTTGACTGTCCCACTTTCTCCACCTTGTCTTCAAGCTCAGATATTCTGTCCTGTCCCTGGTCCATTATATTAGTTAGTCTTTTCATGAAGCTTTTTAATTGATTCATTGTGTTTTATTTGTTTCAGAATTTTCCCCCAAGGCCAGAAGGAAATTTATGGGCTTGCCTGGGAAGACACAAGTTTAAGTTACTGTTCGATTCTGTGAAGAGATGCTATTACCTATAACTGAGACAAGTTATCAAAGGAAGCATTTACGTGATGTCCTGTTTAAAGGCCATGAGCATCAAGGTAGGATGTGGAGGCAGGCAAACAGGCATGGCTCTGGAGAAACAGTTTACTCTGACTTTTCTTCAGTATGTCTCTTTGTGGAATTCCTCATATCACTTTCCTTATTTCATCTGTTTGTGTTCTCAATCCAGAGTTTATCTTCTTTGATTTCTTTGAACATACTCATAAGAATTCTTTACAATTCTTTGGGATTTCATTTAAGTCAGTCTCACTAGATGCTGTTATTATATAGTTAATAATTTTTGCAGGAATTGCCTTCTCTTTTGTGTGTGTGTGTTTCTTACATTAGTATGTTGGAACTTATACACCTGATGTTATTTCTTGCTTGTTTTATTCTTATTTAGTAATATTTTAAGAATTCATACACAATCATTGCATCTATACCACTCTTGCCCCACCCTTTTTCCCTTCCAATTCCTCAGAAGTCCTCTCAAATTCATAATGCCTTCTTTAGGTATTATTGTTATGTGTATATATACACATGTATATGTAGACATGCATATATTTGCATCTATGCACACATATATGCATAGCCTTATGAGTCCACTTAACTTTGCATGTATATACATGTATCTAGGGCTGACTGCCTTAGATTGTCTGCATATGTCACAGTTCATCCTGGAGGAGACAGATTCTTCCTCTTTTGGCAAGCATGGACCACATGTAGCCAGCCCATCATCTAGGGGTCAGGCCACAGGAAATCTTCTCTGCCTGCACTAGCATGTGTGCTTGTATTGTAATTATTCTGGCCCTGTGCAGACAACTTGTGTTTTTGTTGTTGCTGCCATGGCTGTTGATCTATTCTTCCGGTTGATGCATCTACAGTGTTCCTGTGGAAATCCGATATTGTAGAATTGAGTGTATAGTCCAGAAAACATCTCTTCAGTCCAGAAGTCGGAGTATTATATGTAAACTCTATATTATTTCTTGCAAGAGCAACCATAGCTGCTTAATATTATCATTATGCAAGCATCATACTATCTAATTCACTTCAATAACCATTAAAGGATATATATCCAGAGATAGTGTGTAGTATACTCAAAGTCTGGTTACTAAGGTAAAGAGTGGAAGGGAGTGGCATAAGAATAGGGATTACATATTAGATCAACTTCGAAAAGAAGAAAGGTGAGATGGGTGAAATAGCTAGAAAGGGAATCCTGGGATAGCGCTAGATTCCACAGATTTTAGAGACAGTTAAAACCATGGAAGACTATAATTAAGAAGAAAAAAGAGGAGAAAATAAGGATGAAAGATTAAAGAAAAGACATAGAAATAAGAGGTGCATATATGAGATGTGACTTGTAGTAATCAGAGAAAAGAAAATTAATTAGTCCTAAAACCTAACTGAGTAATACACAAACAAAACCAAAACCTCATGAAACACACATGCATGCATGGGAAACTGAAACACACACACATGTACACACACACACACACATACCCCACACACACAGACCACACACACACGGATTTGCTGGCATAGCTGTGCTAAGGTAAAGGTGGTGTTCTTTTTTTGTTTGTTTGTTTGTTCTAATGGAGCCATTTATTTTATTGCAAATCAAAACAAGTTAATGCATTTAAGTAGGGAAATATGACAAATCAAACCATGTGTTAATGTAAAAAAAAAAATATTGAACCTTTTAAGTAGAATCAACCTACAAAACCAAATAAAGTTGAATGAGAATGGAAGAGGCTAGGCCACAGTGGTCCTGAACACCACCTGGGAAATCTATATTTCAGACAAAACCCAATGAAACATCGTAGGTGACATGTGACATGGTGACATACTAAGGAATAATTCATTGCTCCTTCTAGTGTTTGGAAAATAGATCAGGAAGGAACCAAAATATCATCACATGCCCATTCCTGAGCTCCATACAAAGGTGGTGTTTTTATATCCCTCTGGCTCTAGCAGACTCCACGTGGCACTGTGTGCAGGAGGGCCGCCAAGAGGGAGCCTTTGGCTTCTGCTTCCTCGGTGATCTTTGGGTACCGGTGAGGTAGCTCCCTGGGCCCCTGCACTAGTCTGTGGCCTTCTCTGGACCTGCAGTTAGGATGTCTGTGAGAAGCAGCACCTCCCTCGCCATTCTGGGGTCTGCCCAGCAGCTTAGTCCCACAGGAGGCCAGGCTGGTGCTCTGTCTCTCCTCCTATGTCTCCTCCGGCTTTAATAAGTTCACTTACAGCACTTGGCTCTTGGTGACTAAGAGCTTTTTGTGTCTTATCTTTACTACTTTCTCGCAGTCAGTTTCAGGGATGAGGCTTCCAGTCTGTCTGCTGTCTTACTCAGAGGCCCAGGAGGGATTTGTATACATTCCTTAGGGAATCTATGGCCCTTCCTCCTTGGCCTCTTGTCTTTGGCTTGGATGAGGTGAGTCGTTTGGCACCATCTAGTGTTCCCACCAAGAACTTGCTTGTCTATGGGCCCCAAAATGCTGACTAAAACCTCCAAACTGTGAGCAAATATAAATCTCGTCTTTTATAAAACTGTCTCATGTATATTACGATAGAGATAGAAAGTTTGCGATGCTGGTTAGCTCTGTGGTGCTGCAACCAAGAGAGCGTGGTAACCCACTTGAAAAGGAGGGGGTTGCCCTGGACTCAGGGTTTTGGAAGTTTCTGATCATTGTAAATTGAATTTGCTGCTTTAGGCCTTGTGGGAGGACAGGGTAGCAGGGCAGTAGCAGTTGGTGCAATAGCCTGTTCACTTCATGGTGGTGAGGAAGCAAAAAAGAGATAAAAGCCAGGAAGCTAATGTCCCCTTGGACCACACGGCCACAGGACCCTGACTTTCTCTCAATAAGTTTTAGAACTTAAGAATTCCATAGCCTCTCAGTAGCACTTGAGGCAGGGGACACAAGCCTTTAACCCACGGGCCTTCGTAGGACCCATCCAACCCACTGCCCCATACTGATTAGCATATTACTCAAGAGTCCAGAGAAGGAAATCTGTGCAGAAGAAATACATAGGTTCAATTTCAAAGACTTCAGAGTCACTAATAGAGTAGGACAAGTGTCAGTTTTTCTAAGTGGTCTACCTCCATCGACTTATAGAAACAGAAAAAAATTAATACCCTCAGCTTCGCAGAACTTTCCAACTGTATTAACTTGTTAAAGGCTCTTAAAAGTGTGAAATGCTCCAAGGAGTGGGATAGCTGGGTCTTGCAGAAGCCCTATTCCCAGTTTTCTGAGATAGCACCAGATAGATTTCCAAAGTGGCTGTACTAATTTGCATTCCCACCAGCAATGAAGGAGTGTTCCTCTCTCTCCACATCCTTGCCAGCATGTGGTGTCGCTTGAATTTTTGATCTTAGCCATTCTGATGGGTGTAAGATGGAATCTCAGAGTTGTTTTGATTTGCATTTCCCTGATGACTAAGGAGGTTGAGCATTTCTGTAACTGTTTCTCAGCCATTTGATATTTCTCTGTTGAGAATTCTCTGTATAGTTCCAAGCCCCATTTCTCAATTGGGTTATTTGGTTTGGTGATGTTTAATTTCTTGAGTTCTTTATATATTTTGGATATTAGACCTTTGTCAGATGTAGGGTTGGTGAAGATCTTTTCCCAGTCTGTAGGCTACCGCTTTGTTCTCTTGACAGTGTCTCCTGCCTTACAGAAGCTTCTCAGCCTCATGAGGTTTCATTTATTAATGGTTGACATTAAGGCCTTGGCCGTTGGTGTTCTGTTCAGGAAGTTGTCTCCTGTGCCAATGTGTTTCAGGCTCTTCTTCACTTTTTGTTCTATCTGACTTAGTGTCTCTGGTTTTATGTTTAGGTCTTTGATCCACTTGGATTTAAGTTTTGTGCAAGGTGACAAATATGGGTCCAGTTGCATTGTTTTGCTCCAGCACACAACAAGAAAATTTTCTCAACCATGTTCATAGCAGCCTTATTCATAATAACTAGAACATGGAAACAGCCTAAGTGTCCCTCAGTAGAAGAATGGATGAAGAAACTGTGATACATTTACACTATGGAATACTACTCAGCTATTAAAAACAAGGAATTCCCAAAACTTGTGGATAAATGGATTGAACTAGAAATGATCATAATGAGTGAGTTAACCCAGAAGCAGAAAGAGTCAAATGGTAAATACTCACTTATATCTGCATACTAGCATACTGCATAAGTCCCATGAAAGTCTTCACTAACCAGGAACCTGGGACAGAAGGGAGGACATCCTATTGGGTCTCTAGATGAGAGAAGCATGGGAGAATGGCAAAGTTGAAGGGTCCAGAGAATCCTAGAAACCTACAAGAAGAACATTATGATAGGCAGATTTGGGCCCAGGGGTCCCGCTCAAACTATGGCACCAGCCAAGGACAATACAGGCCATAAACTTCAAACCCCTACCCAGATCTAGCCACTGGACAGGACATTCTCCACAGCTGAGTAGAGAGTGGGGCCTGACTTTCACACATATTCTGGTGCCTCATATTTGACCACGTCCCCTGAATGGAGAGAACTTGTGGCACTCAGAGGAAGGATAGCAGACTACCAAGAAGAGACTTGATACCCTATAAGCATATACAGGGGGAGGAGGTCCCCCTCAGTCACAGTCATAAGGAAGGGGAGTAAGGGGAATAAGAAAGGGAGGGAGGAATGGGAGGACAGAAGGGATAACCATTGAGATGTAATATGAATAAATTAATAAAATAATAAAATAAAATTTTAAAAAAGTGTGAAATGCTGAAACACTGTCCAATAAATGTCACAACATAAATATTTCCAGATCTCACTCTGAATATGTGGATTCAACGTGTCTAACAGGTGAAGAATGCAAACATGTTTAGTGGCATTTACAGTTGCTTATGCTGCACACTGATGTAGAAAATGCCCAAGGCAGGCCAGGAAGCCTCGGTTAAAATTTTATCATTTTCTCTCTTGGCTTTCAGATATAAAAAGAATATTCAGTAAGAATGTGAAGACCTATTAAAAAACAAAACAAAACAAAACAAAAAACAAAAGAAAGCAAAACGACCTGGCAATAGAAGAAAAAAAATCCAGTCTCTTAACGGGCCGTGAGACAAAGCAGGCAGGGATTGAATACATACTGTGAAACACAGATCCACAACAGTAAAGGATGCAGGGGCTCCTGAGCCAGCTCAGTGGAGAAGAGGAAGAGGAGCCAGGTCTGGTTCCCAGAAGCAATTTTATTACCTTCTATAGCTACAACTCCAGAGGATTGCATGCTCTTTTCTGACCTCTTAAGGCAGCAGACACACACGTACAGTACACAAACATACACACATGCAGAGTACTCATACACACGGAATTTGAAAAATAAAAATTTAAAGTTTTTGTTAAAGAAATGTGTGTAGGACATAACTAAAATGACCAAACTTAGAGATAAAAAGTGACTGTAAACATATTTTTCTACCCTTAGTGAGAGTTAAGATACATTGCATGCTTGAAATCTTGCCTGTTGCTTCAACCTCTTTTTTTTTTTTTTAAATCAGTACAGATAAAATTGGAGAGAATATTTTTATTGGTGAAGGGGGAAGGGTCTCAATACAGGAGGAGACAGAGAGAGGGAGGAAAAATAACTCTAAAAATGTCAGGAAAGGACATAAGGAATAAAATTATTATTTATTTACTTAACATCACATATAATACACACAATTATTCCATATATACATATATGTATCATATTAATGATATTATCGCTTTTGGTCTGACAATACTCATACCCCAAACCATAGACTGTCTATCAATAACCTCAAAGCAGGCATGAGAAACAAACTTTTGAGTTTTCAGTCAGGAGAGTTGAAGAGACTACCAAAACAATGGAGGCTGTTGCGGTTGCCCCTGGATGTCTTCTAGAGGTTGGATGTATGTCCCAATTGCTAGAGACACTGTGCGCTCAGACACATCACCCAGAAGGCCTGAGCTGGATCTGATCTGAAAGCCTTCTCCCTGGACACTGGCTCTTACAGTGCTGGAAGGTGCTGTGCAAACCCCCACGGCGGGAAGCGGCAAGCATCCTTCCCCAGCTATGACGCTAAGTGTTAGGATTCTGCCACAGTCTGCCTACCTGTCATGTCAAAGCTTACCTGCCACTGGGCGTAGCCCCACTCAGTACATAAAAGGACAGGCCTACCTTACCTCTCTCTTTCTCTCTCTCTCTCTCTCTCTGTCTCTCTCTGTCTCTGTCTCTCTCTCTCTCTCTCTCTCTCTCTCTCTCTCTATATATATATATATATATATATATATATATATATATATATATATATATATATATATATACTCTCTGGGGTGCCCCCATTTCCTTCTTGTCCCATGCTCATTTAATAAATTTCTCCATATAGTATCTGTTGCCTAGCTTCTCATTTTTTAATTATTAAATTATGGACCACAACAATGACCAGCATGGCATGGTAATCCTAAGGGTACACATGTGTCAGCAGTAACTGGCAGCTGTCTGATAAGACCTACTCAGGAGGAGAGAAACCATGCCTGGTATGAGAGACCTAGCCAAGCATCCATAGCTAGTGAGGTCTTGCAACTTAGAGAACCATCTACAACCACTTATTAGCCAGTGTAACTCATGCTTCCGTTTTAAATCTTCTTAAACCCACAGGTAGCTGTAGCTTTCACCCCTCATCACAGAAACTTTTCTTGGCAACGGCCAGAGTCCATTACAGACAATCAGAGCAGGTCAAACTAGAGAGGACAGATGGTTATGAGGTAC
The DNA here is from genome assembly GCF_903995435.1 of Acomys russatus. Lineage (NCBI taxonomy): Eukaryota > Metazoa > Chordata > Mammalia > Rodentia > Muridae > Acomys > Acomys russatus. Next base: position 2,616,810 of record NC_067139.1, on the reverse strand, counting down.
CCACCCACAATGGATATATCCACAGCACAGCTCCAGCACCAAAGATTCAGGTAACATGAGGAAGAGGGGGGCAGAAGGCCTGAGGACCAGGACATCTGCTGTGAAACTGTGTCTCGTAGAAAGGACAGCATTCACGGCACTTCAACAATATGATTGCCTAAACAAGACCTGAACAAGGGCAATGCCAACAGACATGCTAATGTAAAAGATGAAGCTCATGGACCCCACACATAAAAAAGAACTCCAGACAACTAAATAGTCATCTCCAGTACTAAGCACCACAACTGGCTTTCTAACACAAAGTGGTTAGCTCTGAAATCATATACGTACAGGTAACACTAAATGGACTAATCAGCTTGTATATATTTAGTCATATATAACATTTGTTATATGTATATATATTCTATATTATTGCTACATGTGGATATGGGTGCACAATAACAAGCAAAGAAAAAGAGGCCATAATTTCAAGCATGGATGCATAGAAAGGGTTGGAAGGAGGAAAAGCACTGTGGAAAATGATATAATTTTATTTAATTTTTAAATTTAATTTTAAAAAGTAGTGTATATAATTCTGAAGCAGTCACTAGTCAACCTTTTTCAGTAGTTTTCACAATTGCCCCTCCTCATGGCAAGTAATTAAATGGAATGTTTTAGTGTTAGGAAATTAAAAAAAAAAATAGTAGAAGATTAAAAACTAGCATCTAATTATTATGCAGATTATTGTAGTAATAATCTGTTTCAGAGGGGGATGGGAGGTGTGTTAAGCCCATGCCCAACTACTTTGGGTTTTGGCATCCTAAAAAATGAAACACATTGCATGGCTACAAACTCAGCCTTTTCTGTAGATGTGTACATTGAAACCCGTAAGTGTCAATGCAATCTGATATGGCCGAGTGACCTACTGGTTGAGGTAAGAAATCTTCCTTTCCTGCCTGTTGGCCCAGCAATCTTCCCTTCTCACCACAATGCTGCTCAGTAGCTGCAGACTGATACACAGTTGTAGCACTCCTTAGTGTGTAGTGTGTGCAAAAGCAGAAAGGAAAACAAGAATTAGTTCTGCGAACTCACCAAAAGAGAAACAACAGTTGTGCGGTTGTTGGGGCAGGAGTAGAAAACAGGAGGAACGCAGCCTGCCCTGGGTCCCACTCCTGCTCTGTCACACCCTGCTTACTTTGATATTGGGTGATTTAAGATTCTGTCGCCATTTCCTCATCTGTTAATGGGTTGTCTGAGGTTCATATTTGAAAAAATAGAGCTAGAGTTTGTAAATGACTTAAATGTATTCTGGAAAGCGTCAAGAACTCTGGATAGATGTGCGGTGCAGCCTCACCCGTGGGCAGTAGGCTTCCTCAGCTGATGTCCTCTGAGAACTATTTCCAGGCCTGGCTTGTAGCTGCCACATCCTCCGTGGAATCTACCCATAAATGCTTGGACCGGCTTCACTTATACTGAACAAAGCTATCAAAATAAAATCTTTTTCAGAGATTTCCACTAACAAAATATGAGCATCCTGCCAGTGCCTTCCTGGTGGGACTATCCAGCCCATGATCCAGCACACTGGTGTACAGCCGTTATTTTGAACGTTCATATTAGCATCGGTTGATTTTAGACTTGTGAGTCCCTGTAACACTTTGAATAATGGCAGCCAGCTACTGAAGGTACGCTACAGCCTCGGGCCATAGCATCGAGGTGGTGAGCTATAGTGTTCAGGATATGATTACTCATATGGAAAATTAGTTTTACCATCAAGGGACTGTCCTGTTTAATGACAGCATTACTGAAAGTCTTTGAGGGATAAACAAATTGACCATGAAATACAAACATTTGTTGCAGAGATCAATGGCAGAAGCCTCCCTGGTTCCATTTAGAGGAGTCTGATGCCTGTCTTCAAAGGACCAGCAGCACCAGCACAATACATACTTTGAAGCGGAGTGCTTTGTCATCCTCTGCCTTAGGCCTCCCTACTTCTGGCATACATTAGCAAAGCCTCTCTCCTCCTCCTCCTCCTCCTCCTCCTCCTCCTCCTCCTCCTCCTCCTCCTCCTCCTCTCTCTCTTCTTCTTCTTCTTCTTCTTCTTCTTCTTCTTCTTCTTCTTCTTTTCTCTCTCTCTCTCTCTCTCTCTCTCTCTCTCTCTCCCCCCTTCCCCTTTCCTTTCCTTTCTTTTCTTTTTTATTTCTTTCTTTCACAAGGAAGACTTTTGCCTTAATGACCATTTCTATCCCAGGAGTACAGAGCTTTTCATACAGCTTATCCCCACAACTTCATTAGTAAAAGGCAGATTCTGTGGACACTTTTGTTGCCACATTATGGTGTTTGGGTCAGAACACTGTGTGCCCCACATCACAATGATGCAAGCAGACCAGCACCATGACAGGAAGAAAATACTGCAGCAAATCAGCTCTGGCCAGGGCTGGCTTTTCTGCTTCTTTCTGATAGACCCTGAACAGTGACCAGCACCTCCTCTGACTTCTTCCTTAGGGGACCAAAAAAGAGGCTGGCTCTTTATCATGTGTGCTCAGTCAGTTGGTCTAATATTTCCCCAACCACCTTTAGATTTCAGCTGCCATGTCTTCTATAAGAAAAATACTTCTCTGGCGTGTACTCAATGAATCTGAACGCTTTGGAACACAAGCTTATATGGAATTAGACATCATTGAGTGAGGCAATTGTCCATTTCCAAACAGTCTTGAAACTCCTCCGTGGTACTTTGCTTGTGGGTAACTTCTTACTGTAGTCACTAACTGCATTACAATTGAGGAAAGTTAGGGCGTCATAGAGGCTCTGGAGCTAACAACACCCCTCCTTTTCACAGCCACAGAGAATGCTCCAAGCTGCAGCAACAGAGTATTCTAGCCCATGTTAGCAGTGCCTCCTCACACAACTGTTCTCTGACAGAAACTTGAACCACAGTGGAGATGTGTATGGGTGTTAAGTTGACACATTCTCTCCCCTAACAACGGCGGGTGGGTGTGTGCATGTGTGAGTGCATGTGAGTGTGCAAGTGTGTGCATGTGCACGTGCATGTGTGTGCGCCCGTGCAAGTGCATGTGAGTGCATGTGTGAGTATGTGTGTATGTGTGTGTGTGTGTATGTGTGTGTGTGATACCAATACTTATTTTACATTTCAGGGGTTTTTCTCTAGATTAAGATGGTGTCTGTATTAAATTTGCACTGATAATTCATTTATAAGTGACTGGGATTTTCATTTATAAATCACTAGGGCAGGTTGGGGATCCTGAATCATGTATAAGTGAAGAAATTGAGTTTCACACAAACAAGCCAGTGATCACATAAGCATTCATTTCTGTCTGCTGAGTGTGAGGTGACCAGCTGTTTGAAGTTCCTGGCTTGACTTCCTCACAGTGATGGACTTTACCGTAAAAGTATAAGCTGAAATAAACACATTTATCCCATATGTTGTTTTGTGTCCGAGCATTTTCTCACAGGAACAGAGATTAAATTAAACTAGAACTGAAATGAGGTGACAAACACACCCAAGGATGGATACAGACCAGTGAAAACTATAGAAGGAAAGATTAAATTACTAGACAGTTCTTAAGTTTGCATTTGGTCACAATTTGCTACTGTTCATTCGGCTACTAGAAGTATGTTTCTTTCGTGCACATGTTGTTCTCTGGCTTGAACTGATTAACGTATTTCCAATGGATCCACATATTGCAGTGGAAAGAGAAAACAGAAACATAGTGTAGAGAAAGGTGAAGAATATCTATCTTTTATAATTGACACCACAACTGGAGAAGAAGAAATAAAACAAATAAATATGAGATGAGCAATGTATCTTGGTGTTAACTTCTCGGGCAACATAGACAAATAGTCCTCTACTTGACTTCTTCACTCGGGAGTGTGTACTCCATCCACAGTCAGCCTATTTCTCATGTCGGAGAAATTACAGTATAAACAAATTCTCACCTAGCAAATGTGCGGTGATATGTATAGAGGTTTATCATGAAAAATGAGTAGACAAATAACAAAAATAAAGGATACATCCCAAACAGGTCTTTTTATTTAACATAAGGCCAAAGAAGCTATCAGGCATTGCTGAATACTGCCTACTAACTGTACAAAATATTGACTGCATGCCTCGCAAACACCAGAATATCCGCTGAAATGGAATAGAAATAAATAACTTCTGCTATAAACACATGAAAACATATCCAACTGTTATCTCTTTAAACATATTGTAAATAAAAAAATTACCAGCACTTCTACAAAATAAATATTAAGAAACCATTGACATAGTTGAAATGCACTCATATAAATTAACAACTTTAATTACATTAGCCAAACAGACATTGGTTAAAGAATTGCATGTAGTATGCAAAAGAACCCACAAAATAAAAATAAAACAAACAAACAACATCAACCACATAACATAAAAAGTTTTAGACCAAAACAGGTTTCAGATTATCTTGGCTTTCATAATTATATTTTTCTTTTAAAGAAAAATATCAACCCATTGTCAATGCACTGTTTTTCAAAGCATTTAAATACAGGGTAAAACCCATTGAAAATTAATACAGAAGAAATGATTCACTTTATGCATAAAAATAAATAATAATATAGCTGAGACATGTGATTTGCTTCTGCTCTTGAAGATGTGAACATCATCTAAGCATTCGTTATCTCTGACCCTTCCAATAGCTTCTCAGTGATACAGGGTTTAAACACATACAGTGTCCATCCCAAACCTCCTGCCCACACCTACAAGTCTCACTTATGCGGATTTTGGGGTGATTACGTTTTTTCTCTATATTGAAAAGAGAAATTACCAAAGGCTCACAGAAATCATATTTGTCAAGTGACCACAATCATTTGAATGGATGTTACTGTAACTGGGGCATATTTATTCTATTTTTCAGTCACCTCTTGAGTTCAGTCCCACAAATGTGAAACGATGTTGTTTATTCTGCCTTTTAGGAAAACGCAAGGCCTCTCCTTGACAATGGAGTGTGGAATCAATCTTAAATGAACATTGAATTGGTTGGTCTTCTAGGATAAGAAAATCTTAATCATTGTGCTGAAATTTGCCTTATTTGGGGAGGGAAAAATGTCAATTAAGCTTACAAGTATTTAATGTTTAAAGAGATACTGAGCACAGATGTTCTTCGGAGGTTCTAGAATTTGTGTGGGCAGGTATTTAAGATTTATGCTAGAGAAAGTGGGGATACCAGATAGAGCCATTCTAAACTAGGTAAAGCACACCATGAAGAAACTAAGATATTAGGCATTAAAGGCTCTTTGATTTTGGATTAAGCAGCTCCGTAAAAACACCAATTCACAAGACTGTGTTTCCTAGATTTTTAACTCTAGCAAAACAATATCTAATCTTGTTAAATATGTTAGCAATTTAAATTTGATTGCAAGACCATACAAAGTTGATGGTCTCTGATGAACTTTATTGGCATGTGACAGCCAAGTCACTCGATCTCCGACTAGTAACACTGTCCTATGGACTCCCATTTCTTTCTAGAGTTAATTACTATGGTTACTCATTAAAGCCCAGCTTCCCCCCAAAAGCATCTAGAATTTAAAGGGTTTTAAAAGGTTTCAGATTCACCTCATATGAATGAGAACTGGAGTTAGTAGTTTCATAAATCCTGCTCTTCGTATGGTCTAGGTCACCCTTGACATGGCACAGTAGACCTCCACACACTATTTCTATAGGTCCCAGGATTAGCTCAAGTACCAAAGAAACAGCTCAGAGGGCCCTAAAGCTTTTCATAAAAATTGGCAAAGTTGAACCTGGACGTCTACCTCCCCTCAATTTGTCCTCACCGTGCCATCTGTCCCCACATGCAAGATCTCCAAGGTCAATAGACCTCAGTTGTAATTCATTTCTTATGCAGTACATGCATTTCCTGCATAAGAAAGGGAGGGCCCCTGGAACTCAGTAACAAGACTAAAGTAGTTTGCCTACATACAGCCTAATGTGATAAGGTATATTGACTTAGAATGTATAATATATATCAACTTAGTTTATTTTTTTAAGAGTTAAGCCAGCTTTTGTAAGATTTAATTTCTCACTGGTATCTCATTTTCCTACAACGACTTTAATCTACGGACTGACTTAATGCTAAAAGCTTCAATACTTTATAAAATACTGAGGAATATCGTTTTTTTTTTTTCAATTAGAGTTTTTCATTTTTATAAAGTTTTTCAAACATGTCCGTAAAAATAAGGCTCTGTATTTTAAATACATAAAGAAACAATTTATTAGCTGTTTTAGACAAGCGAAATGTTGGGCTAAATTAGAAACCAGGGCTTAAGTGTGCATTTTGATCTTTATAAGACAATCTTTTCAGTTTTGCCTCCGAAAAACACAAACTTACACATTAAGATTTTTGGCTGTAAAATAAAATATTAGAGATTTGTACAACTATCCTACCTCCTTACTCCTAAGTGCTCTCTCCCTTAACTCCCACTGTCTTAAATACTTTCCTGCTTATTTTATTATTTAAGTATTAATAACACTATTCAAAAAAATTTACTCTAGCCTACAGATATTTTATTCTGAAAAAGTTTCTGATTTAAGATTGATTCCAATAAATAATAAATATAAGTTGAAAAAATCGGCCCATTTTTTCATTAACATCCCGTTTTCCCCACAGGGGATAACTTGTAGGGAGCAGGGGTGAGGAAGAGGGGAGATTTCAACCTGTACATTTAAAGAGGGCCTGGCTGGATTCTCACTGGGATTTTCAGGCCTTTTCCCATCCAAATATTTGAAATGTACCCACCTAATACAGAGTAAAAGCAAGAAAAATCTATCACTTATCCTTCTTAAAAATACTGTGTTTTGCACACAAACATTCATTGTTTTAAGAACATTAAAAAAATGACAGCCTGAAGTGCTTAAAATGTGTATGGACATGGTACAAAACATGTATATATACACACAGATATGCATATGCACAAGCAATGTATATATACACATACAAGCATGTAGTCTCATTATTTGAACTTGATAATCCAACAGTGTACACTACTGTACATCCAGTATGAAATGTCCTGTTTCATGGATGTAAAAAGAGTCAAAAATCCAAACACCTCAGGTCTTTTAAGCCTGAACACCATCCACCTAACCCAATCTTAAGTCTCTACCCCTGACTCATTGATGGTGAACCATAACCAACCACAGACAGACTGTTTAAAGGCTCACACAAATGTCTTTGGTGTATGTGTCTATTTTTAAGGTACAAAATAATAATAATAATTATAATTATAATAATAAAAATAGCTATTTTGTGTGCTGTAGCAGTTCTTTTGTAGCTCACATGAAGTGCAGCTCTTAAACCCCACCCCCACCCCCACCCAAAGAAAATACTTGTTAAATAAGGGATTAGACAGGTCAAACACCATTGTAGTGCAAATAGTAAACGATAAAAAAACAACATTTACAAAATATAGAAATGTTTGAATCCAACAGATGGACAAACATATTCCTTTCAAGTATCTCTCCTTGAAGAAAATAAAAATTAATCAGGTTACTTCCAATACAAAAAAGTCTTTCTTTTTGTCCTCTTTCAGGTAAACAGTTTCAAACCTATTAGGTTGCATAGTTCTAAGATCATAAGCACCTTAACGAAATGTAACTTGGTATTCTTTATTCCTTGATCTTTCTCTCTTTCCGTTCTTGTTCTCAATGTTTTATGTTGGTTTTGTCTGGTGGCAAAAGTGGTACAGAAAAGAAAATGTGACCACCTGCACATAATTGTTCTTTTACCAGTATGTGTATGCATGTGGTGTGTGGACATGCCTCTGTGTGTGTGTGTGTGTGTGTGTGTGTGTGTGTGTGTGTGTGTGTGCTGAAATACACAGAGAGAGTGTCACATAGACATACTTATGACCTGGGTAACTGGGTGGGACTGGCCCTTTAAAACTCATGGCTTTCTAGACGTTATTTGGGTTGTGCTAGCCCACATTACTGCAGAATAGACAAGTAGACTTCCAGGCTCGCAAGGGAACAGCAAGAGGCAGGAGAGAGGACAATACCCAGTTTGAAAAAAAAACTGATGCAATCAGTTTGGTCTTGGAAGAAATGAAGGGTACACCATTCTCCCTTTTCCTCCCAATCCCTGTCTGCTTCACCGCTTCATGTCTGAGCCCTGGCTTAGAATATTTTCCACATCTTCCTTCATCTGTTTCATTAGGTTTTGCTTTCAGCTTAGTTTTTGTTTTTATGGGTTTTTTTATTATTTCTATTTTTCTGGTTGTTTTGTTTAATTCAGAAATCTTATATTTGTCTTCATTTTTGCCACTATCTTCTCTGAACTTTCTAGATCCGTTTCCTCTGGGACCTGGCAACTCTAGGAGCAGCCGCACTCCTCCACAATCATGTTCTGAATGTCCTTTTTGATGATGTTTTGGCCATCATCGTAATACAGCATAGACATGGGTCTCAGCTTGGTGGGCACACAGCATGACTTAAGGTTGGCGAAGGGGCTGTGACCCCTCATGCGGTAGTGGTTGATGACCGTTGAGTGAAAGGAGAGCGAGGACCCAGAGGTGCCTGCTATGTGGCTTGGGCACTCACCCTCACAATAGTTGGCATGATAGCCAGAAGGAGCGATGATCCAGTCATTCCACCCAATGTCTTTGAAGCTGACAAAGAATTGTTTCTTACAGCAGATGTTGACCTTGCCGTCGCACTCCAAGCCCCGCCTACGCCTACGGTGAGGATGGTCTTCAGATTGTCGAGCCTGCAGCATGAGGAAAGGTCTGTGCGACTGTTCCTTTTCCTCTTCCACCGCTCCATCACTTCCATCTTTCTTCTTCCCATCTCCATCCACTTCCTTCTTCTTCTTCTTGCCCAGGAGCACTAGGCTGGCACCACTCTCCTGGCACTGCTCACAAGCAATCCGCACATCCAGGGAACTCTTACCCTGGTCCAGCAAGCGCTGGATGCTGCTAGACACTGGAAAGATGTGCCAGGTACTCTTCCGAGCATCGACCACTTTCTCGGATAGCAACAGTTCACTCCTCTCCCCCTTTAAGCCTATTTCCTCAGCCTCATCCCCAGTGTCCAAGCTGCCCTGTGGATGCTTCTGCTGCTGAAATAGACGGATGGTGACTTTGGTCCTGGTCCTGTTGGCCTTGGGGACTTTCAGGAAGAGCCAGATTTCTGCACGCTCCACTACGGACAGGTCACTGCCTTCCTTGGAAATCTCAAAGTGCAATGTCTTCCTGGCTGTGCCTGAAGATAAAACACAAGAGAGAGAGAGAGAGAGAGAAAGAGCACTTGTTAATTGTAATTGTACATCTATCACTAACTTCTGGCAGCAAGAATCTTGTTATCAGCTATCTCATATAATTCTCAGTCAGCAATTTACAGCCCATGTATGAGATAAATCTGAATCCATGTGGCCCCTGAGTTGAGAAAGGGTTTTACAGTTTTGAAATGATTTAAAGAAAGATAATAATTTTTTAACGTGAAACTTACCTGAAATATAAACTTTAGTGCCTGTAATTGTAGTTTCATTTGAACACAGTGTGTTTCGTTACACGTTGCCCTGACCTTGCTTCACGTACATAGAATTGAGTAGTTACAGGAGGCACAACTACCAGAGAGCTGTTTGTAGATCTTGCTCTGCGATAAAGGGAGCCTGGGCTTCTGTATCTATGTCACTCCCCCCCTTCTACAAATGAGAATGGTGAGATGACATTTGCCCAGGGATCTCAGGTTTGAAAAGATCTAATGGAACAGCACCAATGAAAACCTTTGAAAGCCTTAGCAAGTTGTAGAATTATTTTCTCACAAAAAGCCAAAGACCTTGTCTTCTCATCTATCTGTGCGTAAGTGTATGCCAGACTCACTGACATGACATCTTCCTGTCACCACCTGACCTAACTCCCCTGTCAACCTGTCCCCAGGTGCAGCAGCTGGTTTTTCACCAAATGGCCTGCAAAGCTCCAAGTTAGGCCTTTCTCAGAGCATTTTTTTATCACCTAAAATAGGTCTGACTGTGCTGTATCTTCTGTTACAACCTTTTGTTTTCAATATTCAAAATTCCTGTGATATTGGTATGGACACTCTACATGTTCCTGTAATCCAGCTATCTATCTCCTATGAACTCTATGCACTCAAGCCACTTGTAGCAGTGACACCATTTGTTCCTGCACCATCCAGGCTAACCAAAACAATGCTATCTGCTATCCAGCTGGACCCCACTCTCACTGCCTTCCTTCTCCTCACCTACTACCACCCTCACACCAACTCCATTTAGGACACCTGAGGGCTTAGGCCTTAGCTTTCCCATTCACTGGCCTGTGTAGCATGCAGCGGAGGGCAGGGAGTTATCTGATTACTAATTAACAAATGGGATCACATTAGCATTGAATTGTCTTAAATTAAGAAAGCAACTCCTGTCTCTGAATCCCTTCTTTTTGCCTCTGTTCATTTAGAATACCCCAAATAAATACCAAAAGCGTACTTCCCTTTTTATCTGCTTTTAAAACAGAAGAAACCCCAGCAATCACTCAGATCTACCTACCTGTAGAGCCAAAAACCTTGCTATTTGCTTCTCCTTTCACACACACTTGTAAAGTTATTGTGCAGTATCATTTACCATAAGAAACTCAAGAGAATAATAATTTACAATAAGAAACAGAATTCTTTAAGTATATATTTCCTGTCACTTCCATATTACCATTGGAGAGTATATAAAGGCACACTTTCACTGATCTAATCACGCCCCTATTCATAGGTGTCTGCTGTAAAATCTTCGGGTGGTTCATGTTTGACATCACACCTCCCTAGGAGGATCTCCCTAACTGGATACCCATAGCTAACAGAACTAGGCTATATGTATCAGGAGAGACCTTGAGGTGCTCATGGCACCATAAATTTCAGCACAGTTTCAAGTACTCTTGAAGGAAAGCTCGTCTGTGCATGGTGCACTGCAGATTCCAACATCAATCTAACACACTCTGTAGACTGACTACAATACTGATAAATTCACAAAGGCACGGTCCACAGAATGCTGACCCCAGACACAGCCCCCTGGCATCTATCTTGAAGTTTGCCAGGAAGATGGGCATTGGGCGGAGTGACCTCACGTTTTCATTAGATATTAAAATAAATAATTAAGAGTAGATTTTTGATTCCATAGCATACAAGAGCAAGAAACAGTGAGAAAGAGGGATATGGCCAACAGCTTTGAATGTGAATACTATCTCATCCTTTGATAAGGTCAAGTGGGCTTGTTGTTTTTGTTGTTGTTGCTGCTACTGCTGTTGTTTAGTTTTGTGAGAAAGTAAAAGGTTCTAGGAAGCAAAATCTAAGATGGTAATTGCAGCAGCTCATGAGGTACATGTATCTCATGAGGTAGGGTACATGAGGGCAGAGGGGTCCAGAGAGGCTGGGGGGAAGGAGGGATAGGCCACAAGGGGCTCAGAAGAGCACTGGTTCCTTCACCGTTTGAAAAAATATCTACTGGCTACCTGTCACTTTTTCCTTCCTGTTTCCAGGTGGGACATCTTCTGAAATTCCAGGCTACACGACGTGTCAGTCCATAGACAGAACAAAAGTAGCTGCCAAGTTAGAGAAGCCAGAAAAGGCTAATTTCTCTCCCTAGGAAACAGCTCCTGACTGGCTCCTGGCTGTCAGCATTCACTAGGTCTCAAGGCAACCATCTCCCAAACTCTCCTGTGTCCCAGCCACACTTGGCATAGGTGTGAGGGTGAGGGGACTGATAGCACACATGCTGACCTGCTCACACTGGGCTTCCCAAAAACAGTCCTAGGCTGATGGCTGCAGATGCTGGGAAAAGGACAACAGAAGATTAATTGGCATGCTAGAACAAGTGACCGTGCATAGGAACTGTTTTTTTTTTTTTTTACCAAGGCCAGAAAGGCTGAGGCCATGTGCCCCTGTCACACAGTCTGCAGGACAGCCCCTCATTTCATGGGAACAAGTTTCTAAGGCATGTGGTGGCCCCGCCCCTTCTTCACAGGCGGCTGTACTTGGAAGCAAATGATTTAGTGTTCCTGCAAGAGGAGCATACAAAGAGAGTGCTCATTAGAGGGGGCTCAGTCTGTCAGGTGTTGTTACAGTAGGTTCAGAGAGTCGTCATAAAACGACTTTCAGGCTGGTCTTGGCTGACAATTAACTGCAAGCCATTGCCTGCGTGTCACGGGAGGCAAGGGCTCTGATTTATGCAGCATTTTAATTATCCAGCCTAAAGCCTCTGGCTCCCTGTGTTTGTATCCATTCTAGCTCGCTTCATCTCTCCCCCATATTTCTGACATTTGGATTTTCCCCTACTAATTGACATGCCTGTCCCCTCCTTCTCCTGGTGTCCATTTCTGGAACTGCTATTTGTGTATTGCATGATATTTTATCAGGGGGGGAAAAAAATAAAACTGAGATCCAATTTCATGAAAATGCTGTTGCCGTTTGCCCAGGAGGACAGGGGGAGGAGAGAGTGAAGTCTTCCTCCGTCTACCTCATGCGCAGGTACATTTTACAAGTTCTATTGTATTCTGACTTAAGCAGTGCATTTTTTTTCTTTTACCTTAGCTTTCATTGCAGAGGGGTGTGGGGAGATTGAGATGGATGGAAGCTGAGGTGGTTTGACCATTTCTCAGACCTGTTGGTTTCAGAAATATATTACAACGCTCAAGTCACTTTCATAGGGATGAAAACTACAATTAGGAAATGTTCTATTCCCTTTATCTCTATTGCCTGAGAGCAGCGGCTCTGTTACAGGGATGCTTCCAGGAGGCCCCAAGCTGAACATGGAATGACGTGGAAAAGGGAAGAAATGCTTAAGGATGAGATGTTTACACCAACTTCCCATCCATTTCAGACCTGACTTAAATATCTGCTGTTGTAAAATCCTGAAATGAACACCTTCCCATCACGCTGCGTAAGCAAGTATGGCGCTCGTGTGTCCAGGTGTGTACTGGGTTCTCCACCAGGCCGCAGCTCCCCAGATAGGACTGATTGCTCGTAACCTTTCATTACCTACTCCCTGGTAACATTCTTTTCCTCCTCGGTGCTATTTTTTGTCCTGAGGCTTGTGAGCAAGGCTTGTATCACAGCCTGCTATGTCTGAGTAATTCACTAAGATAGTCCCACGCAAACCCATGTGGGTGATAATATCTCATCACTTTAGCCCCTGCGAGCTTGGTGGACACACACCAAAGCAGAAGAAAATGGGCAGAACATTTGGTAGAGATCAATTTTGTACCTTATAGGGAATACCTTTGAAATGTTGCCTGGTAGGAGGGCTGGCAGAAAGAAAGTCTACGTAAGCCTAAAGGAAGGGTGTGTGTAGCAGCTCTCTTTTGCTTTCAGGATTTTTCCCTAGCTTGATCATGAAGGTATGCCAGGGCTTGCATAAGCAGGCTCCTTGCTTCCTTCCCCAGCATTAGTATACAATTGCCACATACACACAAGTCCAGGTCTCGGATTCCTGGGCACATGATCATTCCCAGCTAAATAACCGATATATACATAAATGCTCACCTTCATTAGCCTGGTTTTCCTCATCAACATCTGGAGTAAAATATGCTACCCCTTTATAAATAGGTAGGAATTACATCTCTGTTAATGTAGAAAGCCTAACCACTTACAGTGTACATTTAAACTCACCATGAGGGGAGCACAGTTCTGCTGGAAAATACGTGTTGCTTAAATGTTCTGGTTTTCACCAAGTTTCCCTGTGCCTAGATACAGTGCAGTCAGCAGCATGAAGGGCCCCCACTACAGCTTGTGTGTCCTCTGAGGCACTAAGTCAGCCTCTGAATGACTTCCAAGGATTTCTGCAGAAGGTCTTGAAGGGTTACTTTTCCTCTGACCTATAGTAGAAAATCTTGCCTACAGCAGGCATATTAGCTTGCATGTATAAATTATCCTGTCTAACCCTTTAGCTTTAATACCTCTCCTTAGGATCCATTTTTGAATTATTGTACCTCTTCAGGCCTGAGTAACTTAGCATCCATTGCCTCTTTCATTTAACTAATGATGAAAAGGGTTAAACGTTCAAAAAATGAAGAGTCTCACTTCATAATATTAATAGAAAAAAAGATTCTCAAGATTCAGCCCCAGAGACTTTTTCTAGAGTTCCTCAAAAACTTTTACACTTTTAATTTTGGACCTAGGAACCAGTGAAGCAGAATATTTGACATAGCAGAAGGGCCAAGACAAATAAGTATTTTCATGCGAAGTGCCTGGGAAGGTGCTCCTCTCTACATGAAAACTGCATCCCTCCCCTAACATCTCCCCATTCCCACTACAGTACACCCACTCCACAGGCAAAACACTGAGCGCTCATCTCTCTGCACATCCCTTCCCCCACGGTTTCTCTCCACACTCTCAGCTGAGAAACAAATGCGTCCTCAGCAGCTGAACTCCGTGTTCTTACCAGGCGTTAAATAAATAGTCTTTTTTTTTTTCCCTCTCCCTGTTGGAAGTCACTTGTCATTTGTCCCTTGTGAAAAGCATTTTGATAAGGCAGGCAAAGTAGGAAGCAGAATTGGGGGAGACAGAGACGAGCGGGGTGTGTGTGTGTGTGTGTGTGTGTGTGGTGTGTGTGTGTGTGTGTGTTTTAACCCAAGCGGCCGTATTAGGGAGGGACTGTGTTCGCATCAGTGTAGCCGATGATTCCCGCACATCCCAAGCCCTGCTTTGTTTATTTTTGAAATGTATCACTCCTCTGCCGCCTATGGAGCTGCGGAATGTTCATATGGACCACAGCACTCCCATGCTGTGCCTTGGCCTCACTTCATTTATTACAGGTAGTTGTGCACCTCCCAGTCCATAAAATCTTAACTCTGCAGGAAGATGGGGTTGCAGGAGCAAGCACCTGATAGTCTTCAAGTTTAGGGTGCTACAGGCTGGGGTTTCAAGTAGCCACAAAGCTGCCTTTCCCAGATTAACTGACAGAGAAGGTTTAGGGGTGCGCCCTCTTGTGGCCAGTCTTTCCCAAAATTCAGAGAAGGGTGAAACCTTAGGGGTTCAGAGGTTTGATGAGGTGGAATTCAGAACACAGGGCAAAAGAAAGGTGGGGGGGAGTTGTGGGAGTGTACTCCGCTTTGAGCCGGCTCTCTCTCTCTCTCTCTCGGGGTGTGGAGAAGTGGTCTTCAGTGAGCTAACTCAAATCCTCTGTGCCTGGTGTCCTCCCAGAGACTAGAGGTATGCTACTTTAGACAGCACCTGGCCAGTCTCTATTCACCGAGGCATCACTTTCTTTGTTCTTCTATCCTATGTAGCAAGCACTCCAATAAGCTAATTGTGACAATTAGCAGCTAACCATGGCGGAATCTATGTATATTCAGTAGCAGGCTGTCACTGTACATTCACTGAACAACCACTATAAAGAAGCAAAGGTAGATAAAACACAGTACATCAGTCCAGACGGCCTCTGATCTCAATTTCATTGACAATTTAGGTCATAGTCATTGGATTTTACTCATCCATACTGCTGCTGCTTTCCAAAAAGGTGAGCACTCAGGGCTTGGGGCCAGCCATGCAATGAATACACTAACTTTGGGATGCACACTTGAGTGACACCTATATAAATAAAATCAAATTTATTCATTGGAACATATTTCAGAGAGCTTGAGAGAGAATGGATGCTACTTATCCAGAGCAATCCAAATCAGTTTCACAAAGCTGAAACACCACCTGGACACGGTAGGATATATTCACTTAACAGGCTAAGGTACTGTAGCCCTTGGATTCTCTTTATTTTCATGGTTTTTTTTTTCAGCTTAATCTAATAATCTTGACTGAAGAGGCCAAAGTAAAACGTACATCTCATACCAAGAATGTTAATATTAAATAGCACATAATAGTATGCTTAGAGGTGACACTCATTGACTATACTCTGTGTTGTACATGGGATTATAATTGAAGAAAAAAAGCCCTTTTCTATTTTTGAAATATGTTACCATGCTACATAGCAGAGTAGAATTATTACAAAAGCAACAAGATGGATCTTTGCAGTTCATTTTCATGTATTTGCTCTAATTAACCAGATGATAAATATGGTTCCTGAATAGGCAACGTGCTTACGTCATACCCCATGCTACTTGGAGAGTAGATTGCCTATACTATGGCCCTAACTTACATCTGTGAAGTTATAGTAAATCAACCTGAAGTCAATGTATGCTGCCTCTCACATGAGAAGATAAGCAACTATAACAGACACACTGTGTTCCTGGACTAGAAGGAGTTCCCTCTTACAAACTTTACACTCAGTTGGTGTGCGAGCCCAATGAACCACCAGCGTAAAGAGGAGCCCATTTTCTCTCAAACTAAACAACGGAGAAGTAAACGTGCCTGGATCCCATTTAACTGAGAGAGTCATTAGCTTTGAGAAGGCCATAAGTGAGGAGGAGTGAAAATGGCCCAATTCTCTGCCCCATCTCCAACTGCCAAGCAATGAATTTTCTGTGCATGCCTAGTAAGTCAGAGGGAAGGAGAGAGTGCCTGGGTCCACTATGGAAGCTAAACATGGTGGAAGTCACACAGCATACTTAGTCACGTGATACAGTTGAAACCAAGTTAATAAAGACTGCAACTGAGGCCAACATAGGTGAAGGCTGTATATAAAAACTTATATGGTGATGCCAGGTCCAGGACCAATCTTCTAAAGCACATAGCCCATCCCCCACACATCAGCCAACGCAATAAAGCTTTTCTTTCCCACCTCCTAACTCTGAAATGTGGAAGAAAAGTAAGCTGCAACCTGATAGGTCCAACCTGTCTTTCCCCTCAATGCGGTTAAGAAAATAGAGTCACAGTGACCAGGGGTTCGGGGACTGTGTCAAGAGGTAGGTAAGAAAGTAGGACTTGGACAGAGCTAACCTGCCCAGGAAGCTGGTGGGACACCAAGGTTTCTTTCATAGGAAGCCACCAAGCCAGCAGTCTGTCAGCTCCCCATCACTCCCCCACCCGCATGGATGCCCAGGTCTTGCAAGGTTTTCTTGAAAACAGAACTTCTGAGTCAACAGGTTTTCAGGATTGGAAATTTTGAGTGTTGCCTTAACTGTTTATTCCACTGTAGCAAACTTTTAAACAAAATTCTGAGAGTCCCTGCACGTACTGTACTAGCCATATGCTCTACCGAACAAAACAATAGCGTTCCCTTCAGATGGCTTTGGCGAGTGATCCTAGTCCTTAACCTGGCATTTCCCATGAATGTAAAGCGGTATTATTAAAACATCCATGGGCCCAGCTCCCAGAGGCTTGCAGTAGGATCTGTGTCCTCCTGACTATGAAGAGCCAGTTCCAAGTCTAAGGCCTAGGCTTTGGACAGGTATTTTCTACACAGCAACAGGTTAGCGTAGTCCTGAGCCAATGATTAGACCCTTTTACAGTTCTTCCACGTAAGGACTGAGTAGTTTGCATAGTGTCTGAGAGAACATTGTCAAGGTCGCATTCCTTGGCAAAAAGTTCTACATAACTTTACAAAGAATAAAACTGGCTTGGGGGTGAGGGGGTTTTGGCGTTCTGTTGATGTCGCTTTTGTTTTTATTTTGTTTTTAATCTGAAAGCAAAAGGGTCAGTGTTCCAAAAGTCATCACTAATTCAGTCAGTGCTAACTGCCCTGGGAGTGGCTCTCGGCTGTCTTGGGTATGCGCTGTGCACAGAGGCAGGCTTTCCAAAGGTGAAAATGATTGTCACTAATAAAGACAGCCCAAGTCTGGCTCCAACGTGGCCCCAGATCAGACATGTAAAGAAATTTGTTTTCAGACAGTGGCATCATCAGTGCCTTGCACTCGGCCCCCAGGCACTCTTGCTCCTACCTCAGAAAAAAACTTTGGATGGGGTCCAGATGCTGCCTCTGCACCCCCAAACCCCCAAATGCCCTGCTTTCATCTGGCTGCTCAGATCTGGTTTCCTAGGCAGGGCAGCCAGGGATCCCCTTGACACTGCCTTCCAGCTCCGGACTGGCTGAGAGCTTCTCCTCTGGGTAACCGCTGAGTTTATTTAGCAAGTGTAAGCTAGCCATCGCGGGGCAGGGCTCCCCGGTAAAGAAGTACTTGCCCAGTAACCCCCACCCCACCCCATCCCTGTCTCTCCGGCGCCACCATCACCTAATAACTAATAACCTTCCCGGGAAGTCTCTAGCTGGAGGGAAAGAAGTTCCTGCTAGGACTGTCAACGGAACACATCTCCCTACCCCCGCCCCCACCCCTAGCGCCAGCAGCACCCACCTGACTCCGCAAAGGTGATGATCTCCGAGGTTTGCTCCATGAGTTCGTTCATTTCGGCCCTCCTACCAATGTCGTCCTCTATCTCCACATACCCGTTCTCTCCTACTTTACCCACATGAAGCTTCCTGATCGCGTTGAGAAGCGCCGCCTTGGGCACTGGCTGGGTGACATCGGGTCTCTTCTTCAAATGCAGCATGTTTAAGATGTGCTTCTTGACAGCTTCTACCATCTCTGGCTGAGAGTTAGGTCCATCCTTCGGAAGGGTGGCCAGCGCACAGGATGGGCAGTCCGGGCTTGCACCGTGCCCCTCGGATCCTGGGGTGGGGGAACTCCTCACTATAATCCAGCAACTTGCCAACAGAAATCCTCTCAGCCAAAGCAAGGGCATCCTGGCAGCAAAAGTCGTGTGTGGTTGCCTTCTTTAAAGGCCCTGCTTTTCCTCCCCACCCCTCACGCACAGGATTTTTTATGGACTTTTTTTTTCCTTCTCCTCTTCAGCAAATTCTCTGGAACAAGAGCAAAAAGTTTTCTGTGAAGTTTGGTTTGCAGGTTCCCTCTCTGAATGCAGTCAGTGCTGTAGGTTTGTGGCTGTCAGGGAGGAGAGTTCTGACTGTCTCCGAGTAAAAGAGAAGGAAGGAGGGAGGGAGAGAGGGAGGGAGGGGAGGGAGAGGGTGGGAGGAAGGAAGAGACAGGGTGGGGGGAGACAGAGACTGAGAGAGGATGGGAGGGAGAGACACTGGGAGAAAGGAGAGAGGGGGAGGAGGAGAGGGGGGGAGGAAGACAGAGGAGAAGAGGAGGAGGGAGGAGAAAAGGAGAGAGGGAGAGAGGAAGAGAGGAGAGAAGGGAGGGGGAGGGAGGGGAGAGAAAAGAAGGAAGGGAGGAGGAAGAGGGGGAGGGGAGAGGAGAGGAGAGAGGAGGGGGAGGGGAGAGGAGAGAGGGGAGGGAGGGAAAGGAGGGGGGAGGGAAGGAGAGAGGAGAGGAGAGAGGGAGAGGAAGAGAGGAGAGAGGAGAGAGAGAGAGAGAGAGAGAGAGAGAGAGAGACGGATTGGTCCTAAGTGGAGTGAGTGAATGGAAGAGGGAGGGCGTCTGTGAGTAAAAGCTGTGACTAGGGAGGAGGGACAGACCGTTTCTGACAGGCTGCCTTCTCGCAGCTCCTTGCTCCCTCATGCACACCTCTTTTCAAATTCTACCACTCTCTGTGGGGGGAAAGAGGGGGCGTGTGGGGGTGGATGGGAATTCTTCAGTCCTTTCTACAGTAAATCCTCCTATCTGTGTTCACTTTTGGTCTGGGGGGTGGTTCTTTCTTTTTCTTCTACTTTTGTCTTTTTCCCTCTCTCTGTTTCATTTTTCTCTGTTCAATCCTTTCTCTTGTGTTACCTTTCTTCTTTGGAGGGGGGGAATCCCAAGCTAATTGAATGCACTGTTTCCATTCAATGAGATAACTTGTTTAGGAAGTGTGCCTCTGAAGTCGAAGTCTTCTTTCAGGGCCTTGCACTAGCCTGGAGTAAGCATCCCATTCGCTGGCCCTGATGAGGGACTGAGGGAGGTCCTCAGGTAGATAGCACAGGTCAGGAGACTGGGGCTGGGGTTGCTCTGAGACAGCTGGCTGCTCTGCCTGACAGAATCCAGAACCATTCCTTTCTGCCATTCATTCATATTAAATGTCCAGGGTCCTCATGCCAGCAGGCGATCTGATGGGACCTCGAGCGCAACAGAACTTTTGTCTGTGGTCATATAATACACTCTGCTCTTGCCAAGCGGGAACCACAGCAGGGCATTGGAAGGTCCCTTGGGCAAGCAGCATTCTACATAGTCAGGGAAGGTACTCACCTCCCCCTCCACCCTGGAGGTACATGTATCTACAAATTATAGCCCATTGCCTTGTCCTGGCTGCACAGTTAAAGCACACAATTCATTTGGCCTTTCTCATATTGTTTCATAAAAAAGTGTACACTTCTGGCCTATAGGGAAAGAATCTCTAACACATACTGGCAAATTATTTTTCTCTGGCATGTACTAGTTTTGTTTTGTTATTCTGCTTGCCCCCAACTTCCCTCCCTAATCTTGACCGTAGCATCCATGGCAGGCTGCCTGGCTGTTTCCTTTTTCTTCAAAGTAACAGCAGAGCTGAATTCATCGAGGATTACAGTATTTACAGAACAAGACAAATGTGCATTTTAAAACAATGCCTTTCTGAGGCTTTTCTTGTTAATTCTACACACACACACACACACACACACACACACACACACACACATCCTTTTCATTTTCTGCCTTAATGCTTTTGTCTTGCAGAAGTATCTTTAAGGCATCCATCTGTTAAAGCTGTCCTTCTCTCCCAGTTTCTTCCCTGCACATAGGCACTTTTGGTTTCTGTGGATGCACTCTGCTGCTCTCTGGTACCTGCTGGGTTCAGAGCCTTGGACTCCAGCACAGCAGGTCAGGAGGGCTGAGTTAAGAGGTGTCAGGACTACAAGCATAAAATCTACATACAACAACCAGGAGGACTTTGACAACATCATGACATGAGGGTAAACTCCCAGTTTTGACAGGTGACAAGGCTTCTCTGAACCATGTAAATGCTGTTTTTAAAAGCACAAGACTTTCCTGGTTACAGGCCCTCTGACACCTTTGCAGAGCCAGGAGGACCCCAAGTCCAGAAACACCAAGGACTCTGCTTTTGTTGATAAGACTGTCCATATTACCTAAAACTCTCATTTAAAAAAAAAAAAAAAGAAAAGAAAAGAAAGGCTGGTCAAAAAGATGAGGGGAGTAGGGGCATGAGCACTAGAATGGTTCAATAAAATATCTCTGTGTTATAATAACATCGCCCACCTATTTGGAGTTACAGATACAAAACCCGGAGCATTTTGTGATGCAGTTAAGTTTTATGAGACAGACTAACATAGAGCTAAAAGTTTAATGACAATGAACAACTCGAAAGTCCTAATAGTAGCATTTGGATAAGAGCAACTTATCTGTGTTCAGATTCTCTTTGCAATGTGAATATGTGTGTGTTCCTTGAATTTACTGTTTGCAAATGGAGCTCTTAAAAATAGCTTTCTCTTTGGCATATGTACTTGTATATGTGTGCTGAGTGGGTTGTATAAACACATAATCTATTTGCATGCTCTAGGACTATTAAAAAAAAAAACCAGTATTAACCTGCCTGCACAATAGAAAAGGATACAAATTACAATGCCTGTGGAGGTGCCAAAAAGTTGTAAAAGTCCTCCTAGCCATAGTGACTTTGAATGCATAGAGAGCTCATAAGCAAGAATTGAAAAGCATTACCTTCTGGGCCCCTTCTGTTTTGCCAGCCGGCTCTTGTATCATGAGGTCAGAGCAGTCTGGGTTCCTCTTCAAGGTATTGGCACTGAGAAGTTTTATACTGTAGTACTTAGTTGTACACTCACACATTGGTACCTCTCAGAGAGGAGGGCTGAGGCTTTGTTTAGGATTGGTTAGAATCAGCATGACATCAGCAGATGACTAGTTTTTCCAGTGTGAAGCATTTCATAATTCATTATCTAATGGAAATCTCTCTTGGCTTCTGAGACACTACCTGGGGGATGCACTGAGCCAGTAAAGCCCGTGGCTAGGAATAGTTCACCCTCTACAAAAATAAAGAGTGTCAAACCCACAGGTCTCCAGGAGTGTCCAGCTGTGGCCTTTTCTTACTCACACGTACACTTCTTGTTATACTCAGATTCAGCTTTATGTCTGCATGTACAACATCTGTTACTTCATAAAGTTGCTTCTATTTGCAAAGCACTTTACTTTTTCTATGGCAAAGAAACCTCACAGTGTTCTGCATAGGAACTCTAGTTTATAGTTATGATTTAAATAAGCTATGTTCTTGAGGAAAAGCACAGGAAAATCTGTCCATGTGATGATGGTCTCCCTGCCTTGACTCACACTGTTAATTTACACCTTGAAATTGAATGCCTGCTTCATACATCATTTATCACCTCCGTCTTGGGAAATGGTCCTTCTTTGCAAGTGAACTTCATAAGCATCCTGCCTATATCTTTAGAATCCCATCCTAACTAGCAAAAACAAAATTACAGAAAAAAAAATGCATCTTTTTTTAAAGCTAGAACTTCAAGACCTATATAATTTATAAACATTATAAATATGAGTTTAATGAAAAGAACAGAACTGTCCTTGAAATTGGTGTAAAGTTAGGCTTGGGGTTTTCTTTTGGGGGAGTCACACTGTTAGGGAGATAAGGCTCCTCCAATGTGCACAGTGAAGAAGGGCTCTTGTTCTCAGGAAGGAGTACAGCACTGTCCAGGTTCTCAGGACAAGCTGGATAAAATGTACAAAATTGGGAGCTAATGAAAGCCATATGACCAGATATGTTGTTTTGTGTGCCGGATTTAACATGCATAAAATAAACTTTTCACTGTGCCCACAAGCAAAATACAGAGGCTCTGGTCTCCTGATGCTAGTGGGGGAAGGTTCCTTTACACCAGGAGCTGTCTGGCGAGGGTCTCTCTTGACTAACAAAGTGTGGGTGCTAGCTCCATGTGGAGGAGGAGGAGGGGAGGAACATTCTAAGAACCGCATAAGAGAACCGAAGTAGGGAATAAAGTTTCAGGGGGAAGAAAGGAATATGAGCGGCAAGGACAGAAAGAAAGTCAGTGGTGGTCAGTTCCATACCCACCCGGGGTTAACATAAACGCTTGGAACAGAGGCCCTTCCGTACTGTCAGATAAGAACCTCTCAGCATCTAAGCTCACCTCCTACCTCACACATGTCTTCAGGGAAAGTAGCACTTGCACTGGAGTGTAGAGTGGGTGGTACAAAAAAGCGCCCGGATCAGACCCCCAACTCGGGAGGCTCCCTCACTATTTAAACTCAAGCCTTGGTGTTTCCATCTATAAAATGGGATCTATAAATTCAGGGTCAAAACTCAGTGGTCACAAATGGATGCTCATTTCTGGACATCCTGGTGGTTGCTTAAGCATGTGCGTCATGGGAATGTGCAGGACCCTGACTGCAAGGTCCACTACACGCGTGTCATTCTGAGACCCTGTTGGCTTTTGACACCACGGAAGTGCCCACCTGCTAAGCCAGTCTAGCAGCTATGACGTAGCTGGATCCCCCAACCTCAGAGCTGAACCACACTATGAAAGCCTCCCTCTCTCTCTCTCTCTCTCTCTCTCTCTCTCTCTCTCTCTCTCTCTCTCTCTCCCTCTCTCTCTCTCTCGCTCTCCTCTCTCTCTCTCTCTCTCTCTCTCCCTCTCTCTCCTCTCTCTCTCTCCTCTCTCTCTCTCTCTCTCTCTCTCCTCTCCTCCCTCCCTCCCTCCTACCCCTCCCCATGGAAATCAAGTTGGGGGTGGTGGAGGAAGCAGGCAGGTTAAAATAGCTTCTGTGGAATATTCTGGGCTAAGGCTCAGCGTTTCCCCGCTGAATTCCAGGGCCCAGGGAGTGCGCGCTGGTCAGCGCAGCTCTGAGCGGGTTGGTTTCTCTTTCACTTCCTGCCCCTCCCGCGGAGACTCCCTACACCCAGGCCCTGTCCCTTCGCAGCCTGCCACCGTACCTTGAGCAGCACCTGCTGGCAGTTTCCAGGGATCACTCCCGAATGCGCAGCTCCAGCCCGGCTCGCGGGACGCCTGGACTCAGGTCCAAGCAGGTCCAAGCGGCCGCCTCTATTTTTACCCTGAACACCAGCAAGGGCAACTTCGTTTAAAAGCGCAGCTCTTGGTCCCCCCCCCCCTTTTGGCAGCTAAAGAATTCAGGGAGGGGAAGAAAAAAATCACTGTTCAGTGAGTGCAGCTGGGAGTCTCTGATCCCAGCCCTCGGTGCCAGGGATTGTCAGGGACAAGGACCTGCACTGGGGCTGGCGGTCTCCTGGCCGACTAAGGCTAGCGGCAGCGCAGGCCCCGCGCCCCGCAGACTGCCCCTTCCCGAGTGTGGAGTTCGGTCCCACCGACTACCGCACTGGCAGAGTGGCCCGCAGCCACCGCGCTCTGCACCTAGCGGAGGCGTTCTGATTTCCTGGCTACTTCACAAAGCTCCAACTCCACGCTGGCCCTGTGCTCGCCTGGAGGAGCAGCCACTAGCGAACCCGGGGAGCAGCTTGCTGTGAGGAGGAGCCCGGAGGGAAACTGGTACCTTATTTTACTGTAATTGCAAAAGGAGCGATGTGCCAGAGATTTATATTTAGAAGTTGTATGTTTCTACTTTTATGTAAATGGAGCAATTAGGGCCTGTCTTGTTTCTGCTAACTCCGATGCGTGAACATTGCTGGGGAGCTGGTGTTTTCAATCACAATTAGTGAGCTGGTCAAGAAACAAAGTTCCTTTGAGGATAGAGCTCCTTTGTGCCAATGGGGGAGACCTGCGGTCCAGTGCTAGCCTGTGGCTTGCGGTGACACATATCTTAGGGGCACAGCTAGCTCTGGACTAGTGTGTCTGCCCTGTGCGGCAGCTGGGCCCATATAAAGTTGGCAGAGATCAAGAAGTGAGAATATTCACTTTTCCTCTCAAGTAAACCTTATGTCTTTAAGCGTTCATCCAGGCTATTAATCTCTTCCCTCACTAGTCCTCAAGCAAGGAGACAGGCTTGGAAAGGGGGGCTGTTTGCCACAACTCTGTGGTTAGCTTCTGCTCACAGATCTTATGATTCAGTCACACGTGCATGCCAGGGGATGTGGACACGTTAAGCAGGTGACTGAGAAGTGTCCTCTGATTCAACTGAATGACAGGAGGCTGGTGGTTCAGAGGTACAAACAAGCTGCTGACAACTCAGGGTGTTTGGTTCCTTCCCGTGGGGGAAAGGAATCTGTTTCCAAAAAAATTCTGATTTCTGCCTCATCCCCACTGGGAAAGTGAACATGACACCTGACTGTGGAAGTGAAAGGGACTTTGGAGGTGTTCTCAGCAGCTAAGTGTTATTCTGATTCTGGGCTTAGGAAAAAAAGAAGAAGAAGAAGAAGAAGAAAAAAGCTGGCCTCCTTGGTCAGCAGTGACCCTCCTCCCCATCCCCCACCCCTCACCCCCAGAGCCAACTCTGCATGCAGAAAACATGGGCAGGATTCTGAATATTTGCTGCAGTAGACCGTGGGAGTCCCTGCTTAAGCACCCCCACCAAATGGCTTCAGTAGAGTCTGGGGTTGGCAGACCTGTCTGTTTCCGACAGGCCACAGCCTGTAGCCAGTTTGGGCCAAGTGTTAGATACCAGGATTTGGGCCAGAGATGAAGCAGCCCTTTGCAGTCAAAATCAAACTAGGGTGTCTTGGTCTGTGTGCTAAGTCAGACTATGAATGAGGAGTTCAAAGCAGAGGTGGAAAGGGGAGCACTCAAATTCCTCCTAAATTTACCGGACTACAACAAATCAGAAGCAGTTAACCCCGAACTCCCTGACTCCTAAGACTCACAATTTTCTCAGTGTCCAGAGTAGCCCTCAGGCCTCATGCTGTATAAGAGGGCCTGTTCTCAGAGTATTCAAGACAGTTATCTATCTGAACAGTGGACTCAGATGCTACACTAAATAGGAAATGGAAAAGAAAGAAAGAAATCAGTAAGTAAAAAACTGTTGTTCTTCATTCCAGAACAGGGGTTCTCTGCTGAAACGGTTTTGCTCCTGAGACATCTGACAATGTTTTCAGCTGTCACAACCAGGAAGGAGGTGCTACTGGCATCTCCTGAAAAGAGGCCAAGGATGCCAAGTACCCTCCTACAATGGCCAGGACAGGATGGTGCCCACACTTAGAGAAATTAACAATGACTATTCAGTGGAGAAGCCCTGAGTTGGAGTCATGATTTTTAAGATTTCACCCAATTCCCTTTCCATCTGTTATCCAAGAGGACTTGGAAACTCAGATTATAACACAGGAAAAGGATCCAATTATGCAAAGTGTTAATGGCTGAAGTGACTCTGCCTCCTCATGCGTGAGTGATGCCCAGTGACTAGAGGCAATAGATAACTGACTGTCACAAGCAACCTTGCTGTTCGAAACCAGCGTTCTCGTGTGCACACAGTACATTTTCTGCCAGTTCTTTTTTTATTAAACCAAGGCCAGTCTTGATGGCAAGCAACAAATCTAGATGAGCTGACTCATACCCAAGGTGTTTGAAGATAAGAAAGACTCACAGAAAAAAAAGTAAATGAGGAAATGGGTTCTTCGCTTTAGTGATTTAGTTACAGCTCAATCGATGCAACAGAGAGTTCTTCAAAGTAAATCTTGCAAATGTGAGATAGCCATGTTTATCTTAACTTATAAAGGGGAAAAAAAAACAGTAGCTTTGTTTTATTTTCTAGTACCTTAAGAGAGTGACAAACAATTACTATCCAAAGGAATAAAACTGAATTCTTGTCTACGTCCTAATGTCCAATGCAAGCAACATAATATCCTGCAAGTGCCCTTCCTATAAGGAAGTAACGCTGCTGAAGGAAGGCTGTGGCCCTCCAAGTGTTGCTCCTCTGAGAGGACACAGACACGATTGTGAAAGACGAACAGCATCATCAACAAGAAATGATAACCATCACTGACAGAAGCAGCTCACAGCACGATAGCGTAGATTTGAGTAGTGCTCAGAAGATGAGGGCCACTGTCCCAATTTCAAGGCTTAGCTTCTGAATGGTTCAGGTCATCCAGAAAGGAGACGGTAAATCAAAGTTCATTTGTCAATGGACAGAGCCATAAGAGGAGTGTCTTAGACAGCATGACTCCATGGCATCTCCTCCAAGATATGAATCATAGTCTACTCAGGTAAATGGTCATTTTAGAACCAAAAGCCTCAATCAACTCCCAAATGATTCATAAATGCCTGGATTTCTTCCCAAGAATGGCTAGTACATGCAAAAAACTCAATGATCACATGTAACCTATAGAGAAACTATGTAAATATGCCTTCTCAAAGTTCTGACCAACATACATATGTTCATAAATTGTCATAACTCAGTTTAAACCGAATCAGGAAACATCTGCTACAGGAATTGATTTATTTCCCCTTAGAAGATTATGGAAAACATATTCGATGGAATATAGAACAGAGTACCACCACCCTTTTCCTTACCTGGATCCCCTAGGATAACAAGTCCCATGTTCCTGGCTTGAGGACACAGAGATGAAGGCACAGGGATTTAGCGTGTAGATTCATTAGACTGATAAGAGAGCAGAGACTTTGATTCTAATCCAGTTTTGCTTATCCACAGAGATACCTCAGAGCCCATTCTCCAATTATAGATCCCAAAAGTAAAAACCAATAAAAAGCTTGAAGCTGTCCAGTGAGTGAGTGAGTGAGTGAATGTGTGTGTGTGTGTGTGTGTGTATGAGTGTGAGTGTGTGCGTGTGTGTATGTGTGTGTATGCTGTTTTAAATCAGTGAACTGCTACTTCCTGCATGTCCTGGTAAAGTCCAAAGGTTGTGTCCCTCTGTGGGAGCAGCTCTCTGGCACGTCGTCTAAGCCACAGTGGCTCAGGTGCTGGTTCTTCACTGCACTGTGGCCTCTCCTGTGCCTGCTCTGGCAGCAGCCGGCCAGGTCAATAACTATATCCAGCTGCCCCACTCTAATCTCTGGAAGGTCAGGTTTGCAAAGGTGAACTAGCAAGCAGGATTCTGCCAGCATTAATCAGTTTGGGAAACAAAGTGGAAAAAAAAAAAAAACATACAATAATCTTGCGTCGTCTAGCCGGGGTTACTAAATGCTTTAAGATTAAGCTTTCCAAAGGCCACAGTCCCTTGTCTTCACACTTACTCACGCCTTGTCTTCACACTTACTCACACCTCCTGAAAGATGAACTAGAATGGAAGAATAGTTGTTCTATTATAAGTAAAAATCTCTTCTTTCAAAGACCATTTGTGATCACTTTAATGAAACAACTGGAAAGCCAATAATGTCATTTTGGCCAACTCTAACACCATTTAGCTATGAAACAAGAACAATTAAAATGGCACTCCCTATAGAGAAGAGTTCACTCAATAACTTCCTCAACTTTCAAGAGGCTTTTGTTTTATTAGATGCTGTTAGCTTCATGTTAGTCACAGGGAGGAAAAAAAAAATGCCCACATACACACGCACGACTAAATGTAGTCAGTTTGCTCAGCTGCTGCTGACGTCACTGCTGCCCACTAGGAGTGAGTTACTGTAATAACCCCCTTTTATTAATCATAGGCTGGAGGAAGCACAAAGTGAGTGACATCATTAGGCAAAGGACTGGCTAACTCATGCTCCAATTTACTCAGCTTTATTATAACATTTCTCAAGTGTCATATGAAAGTGATTACCATTTCACACTTTCCCCTCGGAGCAGTCATCCCTAGCCTTCAATTCCGACTCCCAGAGAAGAGTTAGTTTTTCAGATGGAGCCATTGCAAGAGCCAAGTCTCCCTAAGGGTCCTTATTCCAGGAAAGAATATCCTCAGAATAGCTTCTTCCTGGGCTAGAGGTGGAAGCAGTTTCTGAAAGGCTAGCATTCCAAATGACTTTTGCTTCTCTCTGACCCTGGTGGCATCATCCAACTGCAGAAGGCGATTCTGGTATGTCTTCATGGTGCCCTGGGCCTTGGATTCTGCGCAGCTGAGCTCCAAAATGTGAAAATTCCATTGGGAGACTGGCAAACGTTTGTAAATAGCCATATGGGTTCTTGAAGTTAGACTGTGTGGGGTTAAGTTCACTATTTCCAGACCTGAGGACTGCTGACGAAATCCACTGTTATCAGTAGTGCGGTTTTCCTGACAACTGAGTGCTGGTCACAATGCTCCCCTCGGCAGATAAAAACCCTTGTGTGGAATGAAGGTGTCTCTGCACCGCCAGCACGTAGGACAGTACTGCTCTGTAGTCAATGTGGCCACAGGTGGGTTTTCTTTCCCTCAAAACGCTTCACTGGCTAAAATGAGCCTCCTCTGTCTTTCTACATTAAACACTGGGAAGACATGCAAGCATTCTGAAACTGAGTACCAGGGTAGGTTAGGAGAAAGGAAACCCAGCCTCACACTCAGCTTACGCACGAGCTGGAGAGTCACAAGCCAGCCCACGTTTGTGCGGCCAGTTCCTCATGTAGTCCTACTTACCCAACGGTGCGCTTCTGAGAACTGAAGAGGCAGGTAATTCAAGGGAAGGAAGACCACATTAGCTCCACGCCATGTTGCTGTCACGTTTTCTGTGTTCGTTTGCTTGTTTGTTTAAGAGACAAACTCTCACAGCACTTATTGAGCTTGATCTTGCAACCTTGCAATAGTCCTGCCTCTACCCCCAAGTTCTTGGATTATTGGAATGTACTGTCACGTTCAACCTGTCTTTTCTTTGGACTATAGGTAAACTCTCTCCCCCTCCCCCCACCCCTGCCCCCCCCCTCCACTTTTCAGGAAATTTTTTTTTACCATAATCTGAGTTGTTTTCAAGTTCATATGCTGGCATCTGGCAAGTGTTACTTTATAGAGACCTTCACTCATTCCTTTATTTGTATTTCTAACCTGACAGCGCTTTACAGACTCAAAATTAACTTCAGTTAGGCATATGTAAGAAGTGCAGAAGAGAAGAGGGGGCCAGGCCCCTGGAATAGTGGGAGTAATAATAAAATTGGCACCAACCACAGAGTGCAGTAGTCAGGTGAGACAGCTCACCACTGGGGTCTTTGCTGGCTCAGTACTGAACCATGAGCTGTCTGCGAAGAGACGGGAATCGCTCCCCCAGAATGGTAGCCTGATATGGGGAGGGCCAACCTGAAAACGGAACATGGTAAATCAGTTAATAATACAGAGTGACTGTACTAGTCCAGATCAGAAGCTTTCTTAAGCAAAGAAGGTCACGATGCAAAGGCACAGGTGTGCCAAGTGACTGGTGGCTGATTCAAAGTCCTTCAGTAAGAACAGTGCATGTGGAAGTTTCCAACCTTTCCATGGCTAAGTTCATGCTGTAATTCACTCCTCTTCCTATGAAGGGATCCTCTTGAATTCCAGAAGATACCCAGCTGGAATGAGACAGAGCAAAGGCTCACCGAACACAAATCATGAACTCAGTCTTGTTAATGCTGTGACCAGAGGAAGTGCCCCCGGTGCAACTTGGAACACTTATGACAATTCCTGAGGGAGAAAAACAAAACAAAACAAAAAGCAAAAACAACAACAGCAACAACAACAACCGTGCCCACCAAGGACGAAAATCTCATGGATTTGGGAGACTATTCCAGATTTACCAGGTGACCGGCCTATTGCTCTCTTGGAAAGAGGCAGCAGCACCCTCTTCTGGTGCATTAACATAGAAGGAAACTTGAGAAGATAAAGTGCCCACTCCCAGTCCGTGCTTTCCAAAGGACACATACTGAATTTAAAAGTAGGATATATTTGGTGTAAGTGTAAGAATGCGATTCCTATGGGCTCTTCCTTCCCAGAATACTCGCTGTTTTGATGCATGTGTAAAACAGAATTGGAAAGGAATTGTAATTGGATAAACTGATATTTTTCATCTATCATTCATTATACGTTGACTATTTTCGGCGGCCACACTTCTTAAAAAATAATGTCTGAGGATAATTAATCAAATAAATGCCTTTATTTTTTTTTAAGCCAGCCAACTAACAGTGTATAGCCAGTTCCAAAATTTTGTAGGCATTATTTTTTTATGTTTTGAGTTCATCTCTTATTAGTTCCTTAAGGTAAATTCCTAAGTGAGTTATTGGGCCCAGAACCGTGGACATATTGGACATCCCCATACATGTTAGCAAGTTGCCCTCTTCCACGTTCTAGTAGTGTTTCAGCCTGGGCCTTAGCCTAGTTCTAATCCTCCTTTCAAGATAAATCTAGTCTACATTTTCTTTAAATGTGGATTTTTAAAATTGCTCCATAAGACTAAACATTTTGTTGTTCATTTGTGTTTCTTTTGAGTCACTGTTTTGTTTTACATTTTTCATATTTCAAATAAAATTGAATTTTGTACAATTCAATATACGCGTTTTACTATTATTTAAGAGTCTTGGTAGCCAAGACTGTCTCACTTTCTGTTACCTGTTGCAGTGACTTCTCCCCCACTAGTTTTTTGTCATTTTATTTTAATTGCAGTATTTCAAACAAAAGAGTATTTAAATATATGCAGACCAGTCTAGCAATCTCTGTGTATGTTGAGGTTTTTCTATCATGAAGTCCAGTTGATACTCACCTGTGTTTTCTTCTAAATATTTTTTTACATTTTGTCCATTAATTCTGAATATCCAAAATGCATTTTACTATTCAGACCAAGAACTTCATAGTAACCTAACATATGTAAACTCTAGGCTTCTGTGTCTGCCCTGACATAAAATTTGATATTTACTAGTGATAAATTACTAAATAGCGTTTATTTTTAATTGAAGTAGATTTTTCTGCTTATAAAACCCCTATTTGTTTTTTAAAGTGCTTTTTTAATTGCACTTGACAAGTGTTTTTGTTTGTTTCTACAGTTTTCTTCAACACGTCAGTAAATTGTTGATTTAGAATGTCTTGAGGTTTAAAGGTTCCTTTGTCTCTGCTATTTTGCTGAATCCCTTTATGATGCTTGCAGAATTTATGCAAAATACCTCTGTTGCCATTTTATTCCTCTTCTGGTGATTCATTTTTTTAAGGTTTATTTTATTCATTTAAGTTGGGATAGTAGTATATGCATAAGGGTGTGCAAGGAGGCCAGAGGTGTGACATGCCCTGGAGCTGGAGTTACAGGCAGCTGTGAGCCACCTCGCATGAGTCATATCAACTGAACTCGGGCCGTCTGCAAGTTTAAGTTCTCATTTCTAACCACAAACTCTCTCTCTCTCTCTCTCTCTCTCTCTCTCTCTCTCTCTCTCACACACACACACACACACACACACACACACACACACATACACACACACGATTCATTTTTAAATGAACGTATAACCTTCTTTCCCCCCCCCCCTTAATCTTGGGCAAGGACCAATTTATTATTTTGGGGGATGAGTCAAACAACACGCAACTTGCCCCTAACTTCACTGGATGCACCACTGACCCCGTATTCTAGTTATCAGGTCAGGTCGAAGGTTAACTCACCACTCATATGAAAAGTGACTCTTCTTTGTATTTAGGAGTAAGTTCCAGAAGGAGCAAAAGAAAATGCAAAGACTGGAAAGGTCTTCGTAGACGGTGCTACATCCTAAAGCATTGTACAAAATCCTTTCCTTATGCAGTACCAAAGCCTTCTGTAGTCTTTGAGGAGTTTACTCATCCTGCACTCTGTCCTCAACTATCTAGCCATTCCCCACTCTGGTATGTCTGATAGCCAGGTGTTTGTTTTTCGTGTCACTGGGCATTTGAATCCAGAGTCTCATGCTCATAGAGCAAGCCTTCCACCCCTGAGTTACACAGCCGGCTTCCATTTTACTTTTTACCGTAAGAGTCTCACTGTATTTCCCAGGCTAGCCTTGCACTCACTCAGACAAGCTCAGGCTAGCCTTGCACTCACTCTGTTGCCCAGACAAGCCTTGAATTTGCAGTCCCCTTACCTAGCCTACTGAATGGCTTGGATTGCTGGCTCTGATTCTGATAAATGTTTGAAATCTGGAATGGAGTCCTGAGTTCAAATTTCAGTCTTTAAATACAATAACCTAGCTAAGGATTTTTTTTTTATTTAAGTAATTTATTCAGATTACATCTCAATAGGTAGGGATGTTTATTTCCTCTCATTGCTGATATTGAGACATCATCATTTGGGGGTCTGTTCCTTATAGGAGCAAATGCCTTCCCAGGAGCAAGCAGAGAGTGAAAGGAAAAGAATCTTAAAGAAAGAGCCCCAGGATTCCCACATTTAAGAGCAAAGTGTGAGAAGAGAAGCCTATGAAGAATTTGGAACAGTAGCCAGGGTTGGGGGAGAAAACTGAGTGTGGAACACCTGACAGGAAGCCAAGAAAAAAAGTTCGGAAGTACCAGGTGACCCAGGACAGCCAACACATGAAAGAAGAGTCTGGCAGCTGTGACAACACCCAAGTGTCTGCCACTTGAAGCAGACAGGGTCCAGCTGAATTGTTGGACCCTTCCCTTTGGAGCAGACTGGTGGCCAGAGCATCTCACTGTCCGGCTGCTGTGAGGTGAGCATCTTACCCGGCGCATACTCCTCTGAGACTCCCTTCCTCACCATCGGCCCTCAGAGGATGGAAACCTTGAGAGCATGAGTAAAAAATAAGCCTTCCCACTCTAAAAAGCTGTTATGTTCAGTGTTTTGTCACAATGATAGGAAACTGGCAGTCGGGAAGCTCCAGGTACCAATGGAGTACAATGACATTAAATGCAACTGAAGTTCTCAGTGGAACCAAGTCACTTCCTGGTTCTGAGTTCCTGAAACTGTTTTGGTGAAGCATTGCTGCCCAGAGGTCCATTCTATAATGCTTTAAAAACAAACTATTGTCATTACCCGTGCTGTGCAATAAACTAGTTGTGGGTTGCATGTGCTTTGTCGGCCTCAGAGTTTGGCCACAGTAAGTGGTATCTGTAGAGACAACTGAAGATAGGTTCTGGCAGGACAAGAACCCTCGCAGGATAACAGAGGCGACAAAAGCCTGTGAGAGAAGCTGATGGAACATACCTGGGAGCCCAGTACTCCAGTCCAAGGTAGAAGGGTTAACTATTTAAAGCTAGATTGGGCCATGTAGCAACAATTATCTGGAGTAGGAAAATAAAAAGGGTCAATGGAAAGCTGATAAGTTTTACTACTGAGGTAAAGGAAGAAATGAAACCAGAAGGCCACCAATGGTTCATACAAATAGCATTATGTAAGAAAAAAGGAGTTTGGCATGGTGGTGCAAGCCTTTAATCCCAGCAATCGAAGAGGCTAAGACAGGAGGATTGTTGTGAGTTCGAGGCCAGCCAGGTCTACACAGCAGGTCTAGGACACCCAAGGATACACAGAAAAACCCTGTGTTGAAAAACAAAAAAAAAACAAACAAAAAAGAATATAAGCCATAGGCAAAGGTATGATCTTTAACCATGCCTGGAAGAACACACAGAAAGCAAACAAGCATGAACTTTCCAAGGGGCCTATTGAATGACAAGATGCCAAAGACAAATGGCAGTGAAGAGCTGATGCACGCTGAATGTGGTCAGGGAATGGATTTCTTACATGGGTAGGTACAAAGTCCCTGGGACTGAGGAATTCAGAGAGCTGTAAGGGAGAGTGGAGCTAATCAGACTTATGCAATGCATAGGAGGCACCCAGATGTGCATCATAACAGCCAAAGCCCTAAGCTTGTCCTCACGAGAAAGCAGAAATACAATGCAGGTGTTACTACTGTTGTTACCAATGATCTCTACACATAGTGCGAAACATTTGATGTAGGGGCAATTTGTTTTAATCCACCAAGCGACCTTTTCAAAAGAAGATTTGGTTATTGTCATGTACACACACACACACACACACACACACACACACACACACACACACACACACACATATATATATATACATACATATGCCAAATAACTTGTCCCAGGACATGCACTGAAGGTGTAATTGAGCTAAGATTTTAATGACTCTAAGTTGTGTCATTTGTGGCAGAGGAGAAAGTCTTCAGTAGCCCCATTCCTATCCTCACCCATGTAGTCCAAATCCGGGAAGCCACTTGACTTGGGAAAAAACTATTCACTGGAAATTCAATGTCATGAAAGATGTGGTAGTCAACCAAACATTTAGGATAAAAACTGATAGTAAGTTGCACCTTACTGACACTACAACTAGCGGGAATGTTGGGAGTGGTGCAGAGAGAGAGGGGGAAGGATGGGGCTTAGGCCTACTGGAAAGAGTTCCTGAACAAACAGACTCTAAGAAGGCTTTGTATTGGGATTGCTGGTGAGAAAACATTAGTTGGGCTTATAATTTCATATTGAAATATATATATATATATATATATATATATATATATATATATATATATATATATATCATGTTAGTTTACGTATACCAATAGATATTAAAAGAACATTAAAGATAAAAATTAAATTTGGAACTGCTTAGTTAATTTGATACCTTCAACTGGATTTCTATGCTAGTTCCCATGATATTATCATGTCAAAGAAGGATTGACATGAAAATAAGGACACATTTTAGTGTACATGCACAGGTAATTGGACTGATTAATTAAGGCAACAATCTCCCTTAATTCAGTGCACAAATATCACTCTGCCTAAAATCTCCAGCTGCCCCGCTCCACGTAAGTCCTGAGATAGGAGCTAAACGTGAAGACGGAAGGGGCTCCCTGAATTTCTTCAGTCTTGATAAGATGCCGATCATGAGGGTGAACTGTCATCTTTTATGCGAATCCACCAAGACATCCTCTGGCTTGCCCCATGCAGATCACAACTATGCTATTCCTCATTTATAACCAATTTTTTTTAATTTTTAAAATTCTAATAACCATAAGAGGTAAATGTCAAAAACAATGAGCAAAAGTGAGCAGCAAGGAGAATTTTTTTAAAAGCACTGCTTGGTAGGTGGTATGAATGTGCTGCAGATCTGATTTTTCAAAATCCACAATTACAGGAAAGACACACAGCATTTCTTTAATCTTCAGCCACATACAAATCAGCCCAAAGTATTCTGAGTACTGGCCAAAAAAAAAAAAGGCCTTTCTACTGAAGGTCCCTTTTCTCACATTCCCACTGGCTAGTGCTAGGACTCCCCTGTCTTGATGACACAGGCTCACAAGGACTGTGGCCTAGCTACTGTCTCTGGGCATTGTCCGGGCTCTTGCTAGTCTTACCTAGGAGGTGAGCGCCAGCTTCCCACTCCTATCCTGCTTCTCTTCCGACCCTGTCCAATCACTGTTCTTCACTCTCTTTCCTATGCCAAATGACTGTCACTTCCTTTTTCAGATTGATGAAGGCTGTGCTGTGAAGAAGCACCTGAGGTAAGCCTTGGCGATCTACCATCCATATGGGGGGAGGGGAGAGAGTATGGAGACTAGACACAAGCCAGTGATAAGACAAATTGTATTCACTATTGTATAGACAAAAGTAACCCCCAATGGCGCCAGTTTACAAACTCGTATGCCTGATGACAGAACACAAACATTCAATAATTAAATTGCTATTCATATGGGAAAGAAATCAATATGTAATTCTGAAAGGTTGCTTTTGAAGGTAGATGATTCACCACTCCCTATTTTGTTGAAGAAAGGAAAAAGACTTGAATTGACTAGGCAATGTTATTGCAGTTAAACCCTAACAGAGCTGTCATCCAAACAGCTCCACACAGCCCTGGACTGCATGCATTCCGTCTTCCCATCCTATGCCAGCCACCTTGCATAGATGTCTCTAATCCAGTTTACATAGGAGATCACGTTGCAGGATCTTCAATCCCATTGTGATCCCTGAGATTGTGAACTGAAAAACCTGTCTTTTGTTTGGTACGGTTGAGCTCTAACACACACCTTTTATCCAAGAGCTTTCTGTACATAGGATTTGATAAAATTAACCCTAGGTCAAGAGGCAGAGCGAGAAACCAGCATTAAAGAGTAGGAGGGACTTTGAGTTGAGGGGTGTTTAAGACAGCATGTAGAAAGAGAAGGAGCTCTTGGGCTTTTAGCTTTCAGCTCTTGAACTCTTCAGCTCTTCAGCTCCTTGACCTCTGGCTTTTTGAGCTTTGAGCTGGCAAGCCTTTGGCCTTGGGGTTTTTAGCCTTTTCCTCCTGGGCTGTCAGATGAGCTAGTGAGCCTTTTTGGCCTCATCCATCGGGACATGAGCTGAATAGGAAGGTCAGCTGAGCGCTTTCTCTGCCTCTCTGAGCTAGCAGGGTTTCACCCCAGCATCTGGCTCCTAGGTCTGTATCGGTAAAATACAATGTTTGGGATTTTCATTTAAAACAACAAGGTAGATGAAGAGTCTGAGTTGAACTCCTTTTTTCAGTTGTCAACTATGATTTACCTTGCTTTGGAAAGCCATTAAAACTGTTCTTACAAACAGTAGTGGTAGTCTGCCCCGTTGAGACCTTTACTGAGTGTGTTTCCGCCTTTTGTCACCTCTCCCCAAGCTGCCCATGTGTCCTGGCTGGCTTGCTACTCAGGCTCCTGGGTCCCTCTTCACTGGGAGCCCCCTTTCCCTCTCTGCTAGGATCATCTTTCTGCTCTTCTCGGTGTAGATTCGAACTCTTTTTGAGGGACTGCCCTCACTTTATGGGTTCAGCAGATATGATTACTTCCAGCTTATCTCCTGACCCCACATTTTCCCTGAGCCTCAGATCCTCATGAATACCCATATTGTAACCTCCCAGTGGTTCCCTTTATGCTAGTGTAACTTAATACATTAACTTCTCCAGGGCCAACTGTTGAGCTTCGGCCTCACTGGCATCCAACAAGTCAGGAGTTGGGCCTGCTATTTTCTCCTTCCTACTACTAAGTCCAATCAAGAATTGTGCTGTACCCATTTCCTGTCCTACTATCATTATGACACAGGCTCTTTGTTCCACTGAAAAGTAGTAGACCTTGTGGCTTAAACCTTTGCCCATGTTCTGCCATAATGAAAACCTCAGCATACACTAGTGATTAATTTTATTAAGATATGTAAAAAACTGGGCTGGAGAGATGGCTCACAACAAAAAATAAAATATATAATAAGCAATAACCTTACCATAATGGAAGTACATTGTGTTACCATAGAACACAACTGTTAATTAATTAGCTATTGAATATTTTGGATTAATGTCCCTGATGTTCTTTTTTCTCCCATATTTTCTGTATCTTTAGTGAGTCCCAGGACTTCAACTCTCTCATCCATTTCTTCTACTTTTTCTTTTTCTTTTTTTTCTTTTTCTTTCCTCCTTTCTTTTGAGTAGAGAATAATAGAAATGTTCATACAACTGAAAATATAAGTCAAAGTTTCCTTCTGCCTGGGCTTAATTAGTTCTAAAAACATTTTGGAGGGTTTATTTTTTTAAAGCCTTTTTCTTTACCTTTCTATATGTTTCTACACCATCAACCTTTTTTGTTTTTCAGCTGCTATATCCCTGTTTCCCTCAGGCCTGGTGGTGTTAGATTGTCTCTTTATATTTCCAGTGGACTGTACCTGTTGGATAGCTGGTGTGTACATTGTGCAAGGGAGCAGGTGCTGTTTGCTTGTGGCCTGTCTTGTTTCCTCTCCTTTATGTCTGGCCGGTAGGAAGTGTGGCATCAGGATTTGTTTACTGCTCTGAGTCTTAATCCTTGTGCCCGTAAAACTCTGTTATTATCATACAAACCAGAAATTCCAGAAGCAATCGTTACTGAAAGCTTTCTCCTGTTACAACCCACAAGGTTGTTAAAGAATGTAAAGGAAGCTTCTAGCAAAACGTCTGCACTAACCCAATCCTGAGGCATGAAGAGGAATATCTCAATAGAACTACCTTCCCCAGCTGTTTCCTTTTTCCTTTCCTTTTCATTATAGAAACTGTAAAGTTCAGTTGGAACAGAACGAGGCAGTCTCATCTCAGGACCATGGCTTCCTGAATCAGCAATGAGGAGATATTAAGCAGAGTCTGGTCCCACAGGACTAAGGAGGCCTCAGTACACTCAACTCACTAAGCCTTGCTATCTCCGGACATAGAAGGCATAAATCTCAGCAGAGTTTGTTAGAATTTAAGTAATAGTGTATATTTCAATGACCATAGAAGTAATGTCTGAAGAACACTCATCACCAGCCTTCATAGTCAAACTCATAATCCCAACCCATACATTTATACACATAACACAGTGGGAACTTCACACATTTTGTTAACTTTTACATATCAGAGAACATAGCTGACATATGTAAAGAAGAAACTGAAAAACAAAACTATAGAAGTGGCATCATCACCATCTTTTCATGAGAGAAACAAACCAAGAGATGAACACTGAAAGAATGGGTAAAGGTAAAAAAGAAGAAACAGCCTGACATTTTAGATTCAAAAAGTGAAAATCCAGACTAGAGATTGGGCAGGAAGTCAGATCAATTACAAGAAAACTTTCTTAAGCTAAAAGAAATAGCAAATTGTACAGATTGAAACGGGCTAACAATGTTTCAGAACTTGATAATAAAAATTAACCCAAAATGTTTTCCTTTTCTCAGTCAGATGGAAGATGCTGTTTTACTTTGTGGCTTGGACATGGGTTGGCCAAGTAGGAAACAACATATCAGAGTTAATGAAAATATCCAGCATATGCTTGCTTGATTTAATTGTCTGTTCGTTTGGAAAAATAAAAACAAAAACTAACAATTCTACTAAGACAAAGAAAATGCTCCATTCTAAGATAAACGTGAGTGACTGTCAAGAAAAACATATGCAAGTGACCCTGGTCAGTTGCTGCCATGCAAAAGGCTTCATGCCCTTTTATAGCCACATGGAAAGGATATCATAAGTTAATATTTATTAAATACATTGCCGGGGGGCATGAGGCAGTGCTGCTGCAAGGCAGGGAGATTTCTCTTGTAGTCTCAGACATTACCTCACAGCAATCTAAGACGATAATCCGCTGAGGCTGACAATGTAAACTGTGCAGTACTTTGTGACAGGGTGACCTAATAGTCATGGGGATGTTAGGTCAGACATACGTTGAAAGTGACTGTACTAGGGCTGAGACGGCTCTGGAGAACTTGTAAGCTTCCACCTCTGCAAAAATCAGGATGTCGTAGGCAGGCACGATTGAGGAGGATGTGGGAATTTTAATACAGATGTAGCTTCTCCAAGAACTCCTGTTTTCCCGTGGAGATTGAAGATAACCAAAAAAGGGAACCGTGAAAATGGCTCTGTCGCGAAAGAATAAAGTAATTAAAATATGTCCCCAGTTTCTGTCCTTGATAAGGACCATTCTTACAAGCCGATAGAGACTCAGAGAAGAACCTTCTCAGCCTTTCCTACCATCTTCTGTCTCGCATACAACTGCACCAGCTCACTCTGTCACTTGTAACTATGCTCTGTTGACCATGGGTTTTCTAATCAAAATAAGACATCACAAATCATGGTTTACCTGCACATCCTAATTACTTTACTCTACATCAGACAACCATGAGATGGAATGTGGGTCTTTTGGAATTAGCTAGAATGAGAATAGGTAAAAAAGGAATACAGTAAGCTGTAAATTTAATGCATTATTCATTGCGATTAATGATCACACTAGGAATGAATACTGTTGTGTTTATCATGAGCCTGAGTCAATTTTCTAAACAGAAAGCACCTCCGTATTTGGATAAATGCCTTGGAGTTAGAGATGCTGAGTGTCCATCAGGACTTTCTAGAGTCATGAGTCCCGGCACAGTGTGGCACTGCCAACAACTGATATTCTCATATCATTCCATGGAGCCATGTGTCAAAGCCTTTGGGATACTTCCTCATATCTGGTCCATACTCAATAAATGCTGCTCAACAAGTCTAACACAGGTCCATCTACTTTGCTTTCCTGGAACACCTTGATTTAAGGAGCCACAAATGTCCCCCTGGGTCTTTTATTCCATTTGGTTGCTTAAACTCTCCAACATGGGTTTTTTCCCTTACTGTTTTACTTGGATGTTTTAATTTTCCTTTGGAGACTCAGTCTAGAACTCTTGGTATTGTTCATGTATGTTACCCTAAAACTATTTAGTGGTTAGCATGATCTGCCTGGAGAACCCTGCTTAAATTTCTTGTCCCCACATGTTCACAACCATGTTCTAGGATTCTATATATAATCTGAGTCTGGTTCGTGACTCTACAAGAAGAAAGAAGAGAAAGAGAGAGTGCTGTGGGGTGAGAAAGGAAGGGAGAGCTCTACTTACTCACTTAATTTTAGGATCTTGACATTATATAAGACAGAAGACCAAGAAGCTGTGTGAAGTGGCAAATGAACATACACTGCCTTACATTTGGCTGAGTTATTGAATGACAGTTAGCATGCCAATGAGTAAAACTGAGACCTGTGTGAGAATTAAATAACTATCACAAGTGTCCTCTTCCTGAAGAACTGAAGTGTCATCATCCTACAGACAGACGTGAGCTTG
The DNA here is from genome assembly GCF_903995435.1 of Acomys russatus. Classification (NCBI taxonomy): domain Eukaryota; kingdom Metazoa; phylum Chordata; class Mammalia; order Rodentia; family Muridae; genus Acomys; species Acomys russatus. The sequence goes on along the minus strand of NC_067139.1, from coordinate 2,575,709 downwards.
TGAGGGCAATGTAGTCAAGCCCACGAGCCTTCAGAGACAGTTGCGCATAGAGAGTCTGAGTGACGCAGTAGAACCCATTAGCCTTCTAGATAGGTGTGAGTGAATAAGGTACGTGTCGAAAATACAGAGTATGAGCAACTCATTCCTCCAGAAGGATTGGACAGTGTCAGTTGAGACCTATTGTCTCACATATTTCCTGTGTTCCCTTCTCCACCCAAAGTCCTTCTGTAGGCTTGGCCTCAGAATATGTCTGACTTGAAAACCATTTACCTCTGACATCCAAAGCTACCTCATCCCAATACCAGACAGGCGACATACGATAGGATAAGAGCCATTCCAATAGTCTTAAGGAAACTGCTTATGTGCTTGCTCAACACTAAAAGTTGCCCGATTTATCATAATCTATGTCAAGTTCTGTGGTAGATGCTTGGAACCCAGCTTTGACTAAAGACAGCCTCCCAAGATCTCAGGAGAAGGAAAATGTTAAGTGCTGCTTCTTTTTTCACTATAATGATCACTGTAAGACAGGGGTGCACTCTAGCTTTGCAAGATGTCCAAGTCAAGAAGCATTTATTTCCCTTTCCTACAGGACAGTCAGATAGTCCTTAAAAGTTGACTCTGTGGATAAAAGCCAAGTAGAAGAATTTTATTACATCTTGAGGTCACAGTAATAAAAAGCAATGTGCTGAATGTAATCAAAGCTTATATTTTCTCCAAAGCACTTTCCAACACAGTGGCTTTGACAGTGGCACAATTCCTTTGTGCTAATACTGTTATCACCATGAAGGTACTGGGGTTATAGTCACTGTCGCTACTCTATACAGGTGAATACACTAAGCTTTGAGAAACCGCAAGTGAACCATGGTCACATAAATATCAGTAAAAGAGTAAGACATCATGAACAAGCGTTGGAACTTCATATCTAGGCGTCTTCCTGATGTCTTTCCAGAGAAGCTGGCTGGGGAGCAAAGAGAATCAAAATGGCCTGGCCTCAGTTTTACATATGTGTAGATTTCCTTCGCAGTGACATAAATGCAGGGACCTGGATTTCAGTTTCAGATGCAGACTCTGACCCCTAGCCTTACCACAGACACCCTCCAGTCCTGGACATGAAGTTTAACCAAACTGCAGCATGTTCCTTTTCTCATCCCAGCCAGATCAAACACACCACCGGATGGCACAGAGACAATGTCTGATATCTTATATATTCTCAATAAATGTGTGTTTTCTTTTCCTCTAGTACAAGAAAGACACACAAAACTGTTAATTATCTGGATGAGGGTGATGATGGCGATAATGATGATGATGAGAAGGAGGAGGAGGAGGACAATATCCCTTAGCTGGAGGCGCATCATGTAAACACATACCTAGAGGCCAGGAAGCTGTAGAGACATGTCATCAGTGGTTCTGTGACTTGATACCTGCTAGGCCCTGTGCTTTGCTCTAGGCACAGGAAGAGCACATTCTTACCACAGCTAAAGGAACATGACAGAGTCTCCCTTAGAAGAACATTGAGGCAAGAGAAGAGAAAAAGAGCTAGGCAAGTGAACAAACTGAATGGGCTACGGAGCCTATCTGTTCCCATCCCCCACACTTGTGTTTTGCTTTCTGGTCCCTGAGACTGTGGTTAGAAGTTTGGAGACCTGCCTTTTGCCTAATATAAAAAGGACAAACTGGGTGCTCTCTTGCAGTCCTTAGTCACCTCAAGGAGAAATGCATCTATCTCTATCTGGTTCCTGTGGCCAGCCTGCTTCTCGCTGCTTAGACCTCTTGTGTGCTAACTTTAATGTGTGTCCCTCTGTAATACTTTTATGTGAAATTGTTCTTATAAAAATATATAAGCAGAGAAGAATAAGAAAAGAAGTAGGTAAATATATCTGCTGTGGGAATTCGTCTTTAGCGTTCCTATTCCCTGCCCAATATCGGGACTGAGAATTCACTCTTTGATGCTCTATGTCTGCCGCGTCACACTTCTCTGAGGCTGTTACAGCATGCCATGTAGTTTCATTTAAATAAGAAAACCCAGTAAAAGTGCCCAAGTTAAACAAACAAGATAGTACCATTGAATTTTAATAGCTTCCCTGTACTGGCCCTATATTTTAGCAAGGTGTGGCAATCATTTTTAGGCAAGTTTATTCCTACCTCATTCTCCCAGCTTCCTCCTCCCTAAAGACTGGAAAGATAACATACACACGTCCCCATCTTTCTTCGTAGCAATGATGTTGTTTCAGTTCTGGTTGCTGAAGCTTGCCCATTACTGACAGAAACATAAACAGTGCCAGACATTTCTTTCCTTTTGCCTTGAACAGAGATGGCTAGAGCTGGAGCAGCCATCTTTTTGCCTTCATCTTAAAAAAATAATATCAAAGCCAAAAAATAAAAGGACAGTTCTTGTATGTATGCCTCTGAATACACTGCCTACTCAGAAATGCAAGTTCCTACTTGATTCTCTGTCAAACATTCTGCTACTTGAGCCAAAAGTTATCTGGACAGATACTTTCCTTGAAAACTGGTCTGGCTTTCCAGGACTGTCACATGTAAGTAAACACAGCTCAGTTGCTCCACTGTTTGTTTTTACCTGTGGGCTTTATTGCTGTAGGTATCAGATACAGGGGTAGTGTCCTTAGGTTTATCTTTTGTCCTTTATCAGTGAGGTGCTCCACTGATGAAGACAGACACAATGAACTTCATCTCAGCATGATGTCTTAAAATTGCATTTAACTAATGATCTCCAAATCTATAGTGAATCTTATGTAATAAAAGATCAAACTATGAGGGTGTTAGGCATGGTGGTCCCAGGACAAGAGAGGCAGAGACAGGTGGATCTCCATGAGCTCTAGGCCTTTCTGGTCTACTTAGTGAGCTCCAGATCAGCCTGAAATATACAGTGAAAACCTGCCTCAAAAAAGAAAAAAAAATTACACCAAAAAGATAAAATGAAGATGGGAAATCAAAAGCAAAATTAGGGGCTGGAGAGATGGTTTTATTTTAGTATAGACATGAATATTTCCAGTTTCTAATTATTCTCATTTTGAAAAATTATTTTATTGCCCCATAGATAATGAGTCTTGATTAACATACATAATACTCTTGTAATATATCTCAGAAACCTTACATCAAAAACTTAAGAGTGTAACACAGCAGTTAAAATAGGAAAAGAACAGAAACCTTGTTACTTTGAGGAAAAATACATGAGTCCCAGCAACTACTCTCAACATAAACCTTAGAAAAAAGTGCATTCCTGTTTTCGTCAGTACTGTTCCAAAAGCCCCAGTAAGTTGAGGATGTCAATGACATGGAAACTCATGGGGTTTTGTTGTTGTTGTTGTTGTTGTTGTTTTGGGGGAAAAGGTTCATTGACTGGGGTTTGTTGTTGTTTTGTTTTGTTTGTTTGTTTGTTTGCTTTTAGTTATTTTATTTTATTTTATGTGTATGAGTATTTGACCTGCATGTAGGTCTGTGTACCACTTGCATGCCTGGTACCTGTGAAGGCCAGAAGAGGGTATCAGATGCACCAGAGCCACAGTTTCAGACAGTTGTATGCTACCATATGAGTGCTGGGAATCAAACCCAGGTCATCTGGAAAAGCAGTCAGTGCTTTAAGAGCCAAGAAACCTCAGCTAGGGAGAGTAGTTTTATTCTTTTACTCATGATGAGGCAGGCTGACTGACCCTACCTCCCCCCTCCCCCATTCCCAACTCTCAGCCTCCCACCTCCCTTTTCTGTATTTGTTCCCTTGATTGTAGTGTGCTTTCTCTCACTCATCAGTCCTGGTGTGTATCCATTTCCCAGCTCCTCTGACTGTTGAGAACATCCCAATGTGCCAATCCCAAGAGTCCTCAGCTCTCTTATAATTGATGAACGTAGTTGCCCTTCCAGTATGACAGTCTCCTAAAATTTCAGACTGCAAGTGCAGCTGAGCTCCACTGAGAGGCAGAAGACCAACCCCTCTCTGAAGAAGCACCCACTTGTCCTTTCATTGTCCACAGCAGCAGGAAGTTTCAGGCCAACACAGTGACCCTAGAAAAGGTAGAGTGTAGAAGCCACATGCTTTTTCTCATGGTCATGAGCCACCCCTCGTTTGACTTTTGTGGCTATGTTGGGAATGAAAAGAATGAGAGAACATTGAGGTAGCTCTGGGAAGCATCACCTTGAGTTGATCTCTTAAAATGGAAAATGTGGGAACAGGGAAAGCACTGGAACGTTCCTATGTCTTTTCAGAATCAATTTAGGCAACCATCAGGACAAGAAAAACTGAGTGTACAGAACTTACAATCTGATCAGAGTGCGTTTGACAGACAACGCTACAGTCTACTGCCCTCCCACCATTCCCACTTAGTAAAGTGCCAGGAATGATGCTGCAGCCTTGACAACATCTGTATCCTGGAATGTCATTACTTACAGGAATCAGGATCCAATTAAGTTAAAATAGCTTTAGGTTTGGAGTATAATATGTCAGTTGTATGTGTCACATCGGACTTTGACCAAACTGAGAACTTGTCCCAAAGAGGACGATTTTTCAGACCATAATGTAGAGAGCAGTGTCACCTAATGGACTGCCTGTGTTAGTTAGTTAGTTAGTTAGTTAGTTAGTTAGTTAGTTAGTTAGTTAGTTAGTTAATTAGTCAGTCAGTCAGTCAGTCAGTCAGTGAGAAATGTATATTGCTTTCCATATGAGCAACAGTTCCTGTACATGTTTACACACAAAATGAGTTTAAAGAATACTTAACAACTGCACTGCTCTACCAAAACCTTATTTTGTTCATGGTCACCTGCCACTCTTTGGAGGACTACGACTTCCTCCTGCCTCCCTCAGGGTCTTGACCAATTCAAACTAAGGGGAAATGATGTTTCCTACAGCAGTGACTTACAGGTTTGAATACACCACAGAGTTCTTGCCAGGAAGGTAAGTTCTGGAATGTGCATAGAACAGGACTTTTGTCCATAAGAAAACAGAAATAAGAACAGATCATTTTGCATCTCTGGACGTTACTGTGTGAGGACTCAGAGGATCTTGTGACCTGAAAGAAAAAAAAAGTGAAGAGTATCCCAGGGCCGCTGACACCCCTGAGCTATGGCTGATGTCACACAACAACCCGTCTTCTGCCTTTGTATGATCACTTTCTCTAGGCAGGCCTTTGTGGTTAAATATTTTACTTTAAATTGTGTCTGTTGGGGAGGAAGGCTGCATATGCATAGTGCAAGAGCCCTTAGATAACAGAAAGGGGCAGAGGGTCCCCAGGAGATGGATTTACAGGGGGTTGTGAGTCACCATGAGTGTCCAGGAAGTGGATTTACAGGGGGCTGCGAGTCACCATAAGTGTCCAGGAGGTGGATTTACAGGGGCCTGCGAGTCACCATGAGCATCCTGGAACCACACTTGGGCCCTGTGGGAGAGGAGCCAGTGCTCTTAATCATGGATCCACTTCTTCAGCCTGTAGCTGTGTCTTCAGTCACGAAGAGAAGAACGTGTCCTCAGAGAAACATAGCTCTCCCTCCCCTAAAGGCATAGACTCTGGAGATTATCTGGTTGACGTTCAGATGGAGTCACTGGGACTCACAGACGAAAGGTATCAAAATTAGAGAGGTCAGATTCCCTGCCTGCACCATATCTTATTTGCATTTAGCTGTGCTGTCTCACAAGGAATTGGGTTTTCATTTTGTTTGTCTGTTGTTTCTTGCCACCATCATCCACTTGCATTCAGCTGATTTTTCTCATGGTTGTTGCTGTCATTGTAAACAAGGCATTTCCCTGACCAGGTAAGAGGAAATATACACGCAGAGGTTAGAAACCACACTCAATTTTCTTTCTTTTTTTCTTTTTTAACAATTTTTATTAGATATTTTTACATATACATTTAAATTATTATACGTAGATATATAATAAACTATCTATAGCAAGAAGGACTACAAAATAATAAGGAATTATATAAGTTATATTCATAGTGTTTTTGCAATTTGTATTTGGCAGCCTTGAAGAAAACATCTTTCCTATCTTGGTGAGTCTAAAATTCTGAATGTAAATCAATATCTATTATATCTCATACCACACTCAATGTTATAGTTTATCACCTACAAGTGCAGATCACATTAATGCCAGAGAGATGAGCAAATAAACAAACAAGCAAATAGCTGCAGCTGGTCTTCTGATGATAGACAGCAAGGCCAGACATTCTCAACAAGGCCATCAGTTTTACGTTTAATCTACAATTTTCATTATTGATACTTAGACATCCTCAGAGTCTTCTACAGTGACATGTTATTAAGAATGCACTTTTGGAAAGATCTCTTCGCATGGTTGCTCACCAGCCAGATAAACTGAGCATGGACAAATCAACCTGTCCAGAATATGACTGCAGAAGGCCAGTGTGGAGCCACTAAGGCACATGCATGGCTGGTTCTGATCATGGAGATAGTCTCCCCTCCAGTCCTGACAACACAATGTGTGCCTCTCCCTAGCCCTCTAAAGCACACAGTCTTCTGGGACTACTCCTAAGGTATCCCTGTGGGCTGCCCACACAGCTTCATCCATGCTGCCAGGATGCATCAGCCATGGTGAGCTTTCTCCAGCCCACACTTCTCTCTTTGGCGAGTTTCCTCGGGACATGTCTGAAGACGTGTCCAGTAGTTGCAAGATTAGTCCTGGTCTTATTGAATCCTTAGAGAAGTCTAAGTGGAAGTGAGACAGAGCTTGAGGCTCAGGTGTCGTTTGCAGGCATGGTGCTTGGAAGGGCTACCCTGTTTCTTTGAATATGTTGGGGAGTCCAGTCTTCACGGAACTCTTTCTACTATGTACATGCGCGACTAGTGATTAGGTCTTATTAAGGAAGAATTTCTCCTTTATAAAGCAATATAGATTTTAATTACATAAAACAGTCACTTGAAAATGATTGTGCACACTTATTTGAGCTTTGAGTGCCCTCTGCTGGAACAAGAAAAAAAACAAGAAATCAATAGCACCTAGGCCTTGCAAGGGCCTCAGCCCAGCCATCATTCTTAGGAAAACAATAACCATGAGAACTCGGCATAGCTCACTCACAGTTTAAAAAAAAAAAAAAAAAAAAAAAGGCTGACAATGACTTTAAATAGACCTGACAGTGTATATTGTGTGAATTTTACATTCACCAAAAATGCTGAAATGCAGACAAGAAGTGCTTCAAGCTGACTGGTTTTTTACTCATTTCTAATCTCTGTGTATTGAGGCTCTGTTTACAACCATTCCCTCTGGAACAAGGCCGGGGCTGAATCAAATTCTTTCTGAAGCTCTGGGTGACTTGAGCTTTCACCAGGAAGAAGCATTCTGTAGCTCAGCCTCACAGGCCTCTGATGTTTGGGGAGAGAAGGGGTTGTTGGGTGTTTGGGGGAGGGTATTGTTCTTACCATTTCCTTCCATCTTTGCTTTAACTTCATCCCTGGTGCTCACCCCACCTGTGACCTCCTGCATCTACACTGCTCCCTGCAGACTGCCAGGTCCCCTCTCTTCCACACCATCTTCCCATGGACTCTTTGCACACTCACCCTCATCAGGCCAGTAAGTACATCGTCTTTGGCAAACCTTCTATTCAATCAGGCTTCCAGGCCTTTGTTTCAATTTCTTGACTTGTCTGGACAACATGGCTTATTACCCCAGCTACTGTCATCAGCACACCCATTTCCACCAACGCTTTGCTCTACTGCAAGGCCTTGCAGGCAGCTTGTTCTACCACAACCTAGTGCTTCACGCCACTGGACTTCACGTTCCAAGCTGCCAAGCTCTGCTGAAGGCAGTCACCTGGCTTGACTGATCCTCTAGTGACGGATTCTTAGAGCCTGCTTCAAACAAGTCCTGGAGCTACTCGGCACTGCACTTTCTCTGCTGTTCGTTTCCCTAATTTCTAAAGACCAGCCTTGCCTCTGCCCCTCATTTTGAAGACGTGATATGCCTCTTAAGTTTCAGGGGAAAGCGCAGCTTTAATTTTTCTTACTCTAAACTTGTCTAAGTCCATCTTTATTTCCATGCACTTGCTTTTGACATAGGAGATTGTCTTGTCTCCACTCACGAGAATCTTCCACTCAGTCTTAATACTTGGCCTAGTAATTTGTTAAACGTTGCTCTCTCTCTCCCTCCACAGATAATTCTTTCCTATACTCAGAAACATTCCAAGTTATCTACAGTTTTCCTCTCCCACCCAGAAAAGGCATGGTCTTCTCTCAGCCAGGACTGCCTGACAAAAGACAGCAACATGGCCACACTTGGACTCCTGGGAAGTTCCTTGGAGGAATGCGGTGCTTCTTTCTGCTTCCTGTTTTTCATCAGCCATGTACACCTCGGTAAAACCTAGTGTGCCCTCAAATTTTTATCAATAACCAATGTAAAACCGAATGTCTCTTCTCCTCAACTTGCTGCTCAGTCAACTTCTCTGGAGGACAAGATCGGCTTCCTCATTGTACCTACTGTTGCATGCGCAGGGAAAGGGAGCTGGAGCCAATAGAGGACCTTTATGGCTCCCTCACAGAACACTTACCAGACAGTTTACTCGGTCGTTCAGCTTAAAATGTCACTGGCTTGACCCTCCTTGAATCTCACTCAGATGGAGAAATAGAATAAACAGAGGGAGTGGATGTAGAGAGGGAACTGGGTAGGAGAGGACGTGGGGAGGGAAATGAAACAATGGGCGTGGTTCCGATGTAATGAGAATGGGGAGGTGAGCTGGCTTGGAGAGAAAAAGGAAACTAGGTGTGGGGACATCACTGAAACAAGCTAGAGATCTGCCACAGGGTAAGCTTCAGGGAGGGCATGGGGGCTGTTCTTAGCTGAGCCTCCTAGCAGTGGGCATGGGGGGGGGGGGCACAGAGACTGACTAGACCACATTCTAGCCAGGCAGGACTAGGAAGGGAACACTAATCCACCTACAAAACCTTCGACCCACAATTTACTCTGCCTACAAGATGTGCAGAAATAAAGATAGATACTGAAGAAATGTCCAACCAATGACTGGCCCAACCTGAAACCCACCCCCATGGGAGAGAGACAACCCCTGACACCATTAAGCTATGTTTACAGACAGGAGCCTAGCTAACAGTCCTCTGAGAGGCCCCACCCAGCAGCTGATCCAATCAGATGCTGAGAGTCTCAACCAAGCATTAGGGGGAGATAGGGAGTCTTGTGGAAGAGTCAGGAGTCGGGGGAGATAGAAGGAGGGGACAAGAATGCCCAAGATGACCAATAGAGTCAACTAACCTAGACCCATGAGGCCTTACAGCGGTGGGAGCACCGACCTAAGAGCGTGCATGGGCAGTGTGATCTTCATGTAGACCCCCTAGTAAGTAGCGAGGGTGCTGTCTATGACATGGACTCTCTGGCCTGCTTTCAACCGCTTCCCCCTAACCCGGCTGCCTTGCCTGGCCTCAGTGGATGACCAGGAGCTCAGTCCTAACGTGATTTGATATGCTCTGGTAAGTTGGTGTGGGAGTGTTCCCCTTTTCTGAGGATAAGGAGAGGGAGGAGGAGAAAGGGGGTAGGATGGAGGGACCCAGGAGGAGAGGAGGAAGGGGCTTACAATAGGGATGTAAAGTGAATATATAAATTAAAAATAAATTTTAAAAAAGGAAAAAAAAACTTACTGGTTTGACTGTAGTCACATGACCAAACCTAGCTGCATGAGATTTTGTTCTAGCTCATCAGTTAGAAAATTGGAGGTTCTATTACTCAGGAAAAGGGAGAAAACTTTGGAGTGTTTGGATATATTAAGTTCTGAGTGTACTAATCTTATATAGGAACAATGGTAAATAATTAATGAGATTGAGTTTCAACATGTGAAGAATATGCTTTAATATTATGGAAATTGAACTTGATATTTTGCAGATAAAATCTAATACTTGAAATTTATTGAAAGTTTCTAGTCTAGTATATACTACACATTTTCTAAATGGATTTACTTTAAGTGAAAAGTAAACAAAGCTACATTAGTTTATCTCATGGATATTATGGTTCCAAGTTTTAAAATATAAAAAAGCAGCAGAAATGGTGATTTATCTACTTGTTACTTTTTAAAAACAGTTGGTTTACTAAGGAGTCTATCTTGATAACTAAAGATTCTTTTTTTTAAGTGTCTGTGTGTGTGTGTGTGTGTGTGTGTGTGTGTGTGTGTGTGTGTGTGTGTGTGTGTGTGTTCTCCCTGTGTAGGCCCTGGGAATTGAATTCATGTCATCAGTCTCTGGCTGGCACATCATGATTATGTCTTAAGACTATTTTCCCACACACATTAAAACGTTCTTTGTCTTTTAAATTCATTTAGTTTTGAGTTTATAAAACAATTACATCTTCTCGTCCTCTTACATACCATCCCTGCTCTCTTTCAGATATATGTCCTCTTTTGTCATTAATTGTGGTCCATGGTATTGGATAAAGTAAAAGTGCTTGCAGAGACTCTTGACACACACAGTAACACTGACATTCTCATTTTCCTCTCTATAGGGATTTGCAAGTCATCATTTTATTCTATTGAGTCTTAAAGAGTATCAGCTATGCATAACAGACACATCTAACTCTCAACACAGTTGAGTTCAGTAGTATTTCCCAGAAAAACTTTGTTATGTTTTTTCTTTATTCTCTCTTCAATTGTTCTGTTTCTTAGTTGCTGCTAATGGACTGGATTAGTATGAATGAATTATGGTGAGTTTCATGGTAGGGACGCCTGTGGCTTGTGTTATTGTTTTTCTAATCCATGTTTACAAGAATTATAGTCACCCTGTGACTTGCTAGATTTGACACTATTTACACAGTTCCTTCCAAAGAATGTTTCCATTCATGACTTGTGCATGCTGCACATTCTCATCTCCACCACTTGTAACACACTTCTACTATTTTATATCAGTGTAGGCATAAATATTTCCAGTTTCCAAGTATTTGCATTTTGAAAACCATTCTATTGCCCTGTGCGTAATGATTCTTGGTTAAGGCAGGTGATATTCTTGTATCTCAGAAACATTACATCAAAAACTTAAGGAAGGGTGTGGAGGAATGAGCTGGTGCGTAGAGTGCTTAAGGTGTAGGCAGGAACACCTGAATTCGCATCATTGGCACTCACGTAAGATTTGAGCATGGTTGTGTGCATCTGGAACCCCAATACTGGGGCAGGTAGAGACAGGTGGATCTGGGGTTCATGATGACCAGCCAGTCTAGTTGAAATGGTGAGATCCAAGTTCAGCCAGGAAACCTTTTCTCAATAAATAAGGGAGAGTGTAATGGGGCAAAACACTTGTTGCTGATCTGTGTTCTCGTAAACACATGTGAGTGAGCATACAGGTGCAAGCGCCACTTGCAGATGGGAGGGAGGGAGGGAGGAAGGAAGGGAAGGAAGAAATTTAAAAGAAATGACTGTCTTTAGAAGGGGTGAGCACTTGTCAATGTGGTTGAGAGTGTGGCGTGTGTTTCAGAAGGCTTTTTCTTGACCACAGAATCTGATTTGTTGGAAAGCATCAGCTGGAGGCGTTATATGTATGAAGCGTCTCTGACTTTTTCTAATTTCTCCCTAACCTTTATCTTCAACTATGCTATAATGGATTTTCTAGCTTTATCTTTCAATCAAATGTGGTCAAATTCTATAATGTTGCTTTATTGAGGTGTCTGTAGATGAAAGATCCAATCAAAAACTTTACTGAAACAACTTTTCTCTCCTCTCCAGTGTGGGTTTGGTGTGCACTGTGGAGAGCTGAGGTGTGAAGTGAGACTGGTTGGCTCCTCTAATTACACTCTTCCTCTTCTGCGTGCACAGCTTTTTAGGCTTGGAGCCAGAGGAGCTGAGACTGCAGGAGGTGGTTACAGGCTTGAGGGAATAGCAGATTCAAACGTTGCTGGGAGGCTAAGAATTTACTGTAGTTCTAGGAAATAGTGGACACAGAAGCAAACTGGGACACCAAAAAAGAGCTCAGAGTCATAAAATGTGGCTGAAGACGGAGACAGGGACCAGACTGCAGGCATCCCGAAAGCCACAGGAGAAAGCGATCTGAAAATTTTTGAATAACGGGGATGAATGTTTTCCATCTTTAAAAGGCATCTTGAACTATGAGGGGAAGAAGAGTTCATGAGAAGAAAGTGTAAGAGAAAGGAAACCAGTTGGAGAAGGGTGTCAGTAGCCCAGGAATGGCATCAGGAGCCTGGACCAGGTTGGCATGACACCATTGACGATTGGGGACATTCTGAAAGAACAACCATGATGGAAGTAGACATGTGTGCCCAAGACAATATTGCATCCAAGTGAACATATTGGCTAGGTAATTGATGTGTGAGCCTCAGACCCTGGCCTATAGACACATATTCAAAGCCATCAGGGTATCTGTATTGCCTAAAGCCACGGGGATTAAAGCAGTTAGTGTGACACTGAGTATAGACATAGAAGGGGAAAGCTAAGCCCTTGGAAATCCCAATATTTAGAGGCTAGGGGAAGGGGGAGTTGGGAGGGGCAGAGGAGGTAAGCAAGGAATCACTGCCACAATAGAAAACTAGGCCTCCGTACCAGTTAACAAAAACTTCCTAACATGTCTCAAGAACTTTGTCGGCCTCTGCTTACACCCCTTTTAAAGATCCCGTGACTTCATGTCACAACAGAAGCTTATTGAGAACATATAATATTTTCTCAGTTTGATACACAATTATTTTTAGAAGTATGCTTTTCCATCGCACTTCCTGGTGGACGCTGTCCCTTCCCTTGTGCGATTTTCATCTCACATAGGAAATACTTGAAAAATAGGAAAACACTTGAAAGGCTATTTTCAAGCCTCCCATGTTCATAACGTTCCCGCTTACTGTGCAGTTTTAGCATATAGACATTTGAAACGTGAGTGTGACCATGTGACCACCTAGAGGCAGGAGAAAGTACTGCAATGCTGTTAATGATGCTACAGCAGCCCTGGGCTGTCCTGGTTCACAAGAAGCGGAGAAGGGAAGTGTGAGGAGCTGGAGTTATGCCCACAGCGAAGTACCCTCTTGACCTATAGGTGCACTGGAGAGGTTTCTGTTTGTTTTTCAAGGTAATTATGTGCTTGCTCTGCATGCCAATCTTGGAATCCTGCCTTCTGTTAGATAGGCTTCTAAAGGCCAGCACGGAGTGACGTGCTGGCCTTTAGCCACAGAAAGTGTTTGTGAATCGTTCTTAGCACTAGTCTGTTTTCAGGGCGGCAAGGCACTGAGTTGGTTTTCCTAGTGGGTCACTCTGGGCATTCTCCTTTTATTTATACTATTTATGTCAACAGATTCGCATTAGGATCCGAATGACGATTTAGAAGGAAGGAACCAAAGTATTTAAGTTTCTAAGTTTGTGGACAGTGTCTGGTGGTTTTACTTTGCTCGGAATAGGGCCAAAAGATGAATAAGAGGCAAGGCTCCCAGGAAAGCTGAACATCAGCTCAACAAGAAGCCTGAGGGACTGCAGAGAGTGCTTTCTGGCAGAACAAGTTCTAAGACCTTTCCTAAAGCGGCATGCCATGCAGCTGCAGTAAATGCCTTCGCTGAAGTGTAATGAGAGAAGTGTACCTCCTGCTGGAGTCTGAACAGACATTGTAGAGAATAGGGGAGCTGGATGTTACATCCTCCTGCCTTGCCCTCAGAGCTATGGCCAGTTGAATTTGATAGCTTGAGTCTTCTGCCCTTGCTACAGAATTCTTAAGCCCTATTTTGGTGGCAACACCGTGCAATGAAAATGCCTTTTTGAAAAATCTGGAAACTAGTGTCTCCCTCATGGGGATGGTCCAGCCTTCAGTGTCTTTTTCTACAGTTATTAATTATTGTATTGTGTACCTCTGGAGTCAATTATTCCATCTAATCAATAGGACAAAGGCTTTGGATCAATGAGGTCTGGATCCCAGGAGAAAGGGAGCCTTATTTCGCAATGCAAGCTGGTGATGTGGATCATGTCTTCATCGCAATTTTTAGTGTGAAATTTGGAGACTGCTATGGAAAGAGTTACCCCCGTGAACCCAAAAGTATTGGTTTCACTTAGCAGCAAAGAGCAGAGTTTAAGGCAAGCACAATGCAATTAAAAGCTATATCCACTATTCTGCTGCTCAGCTGATGTCTTATTAAAAATGTGTGTCTGTGGCCAAGGAAGTAGGAGATGGGCTCTCAGCTGTCAGGCAGAGACGAGAGTGCCGTGTGTGCCCTGGATACATCTCTGACGGCCTGCACACTCAGACTCCTGGCCCCCAAGGAGGGAGTCGGCTCATCTTCTTCCCACATGACAATCAAAATCACACCCCAGACTTCACTTTTCTCACGTCTCCTACACAAGGGATCATGGTTGGGCATAAGATAATGAGGACAGGCTCTGTCACCCACAGTGCGGCAAGGCAAGATAGAGCATAGTCAAGAGAAATTATTTTAGGGTCCCCCCCTCCCCCAGAACTTTCACTGGTGACTCAGTTCACCCTCTCTCTGTGGCTAAATAGGCATCAGAAATGGATCCTCAGATGCCCTGGCTTTTCATTTCAACTCTTCTTCTGCATCCATTTTTGTACTACCTGTACTGTTAAATATCTCCCTGAGGGGAGAGCTCAGCTGCAGCTCACGTCTCCATAGAGTGAGGGACGTCAAACTACACAGCATTGCCTGGGAAGCTCACTAAGATTTGCACCACTCTGAAGTATGGCCTGCTCAGCCTCTATAGTGATTTGTAAATATTGACTCTCAGTAGGTTGAGGTTTACCTAAATGTAGTTGAGGGAATATTTTTTTAATTGTGCCCATTTAGTAGTGATTATAGTTCAGCCACCAGGACCTTGTCCCAGTGTCTCCACGAGTAAAGGGTTTCTTACATCAGCCATGAAGCCAGCCTATGCTTTTTACAGTTCCCAATGCCTTTAATTGTGCTTCCAAGAAGGTGATCTTTCCTCTCAAAGATGTTAATTTTGTGTTTAAAACAGAAATTGAAAAATGTTTAGTTGTAATTAAGACAAAAGTGTGAGCATGGGGCTGGAGAGCTGGCTTAGCAGCTAAGAATGTGTGCTGCTCTTGTGGAGGACACACCCAACTCCCAAATTCTCTCACAGCTGCCTCTGACTCCAGCTCCAGGGAACCCAATGCTTCTAGCCTCCCCAGGCAACTGAATTCATGTGCACATATTCACATGCAGGGACACACATATAGACATAGTTAAAAATGAAGAAACTTTAAAAGGTTAAGCACCAAAAGACTGACCAGTGGACTAATGGCATGGAACTGTAGAAGAAGAAGAGAAAGAAAGGAAGGAGAAAAAGAAGAAGCAAGGGGAAATTGAAAACAGGTGGTTTTGTTTGTTATTTCATTCATTGGTTTTGGCTTACAGTAGACCCAAAGGTTCAATGCAAAACATTTTCTTTATTCCTGTACCTTAGTTTTACTTATCTGATGAATTGGAACACAGTTGAGATAAACTCATTTAGTAAGACAGAGATCTTCCAGCACTTTATAATATGATTGATTTTCATCAATAACTACAAAAGCACAAGGCTTATCAGTACAGACTCTTCCAACAAAAAATAAAATCATTAGTCCCTAAATTATTCACCATACAAATAAAATAATTTTTCTAGTAGGATTTGAAATATTTCATGTTTGTAGTTATGTCATATTTTTAAGACAACTGCTTTTTAATACTATTTATATGTAAGAGTATTAACTCCAGGAAATGCTAATAAAGTGAAAAATTACTGCTGAAGATTTAAGACCTAAATATTATTAAAGTTCAAAACACTGAAACAGCAAATATTTCCAAACAGATGGAAATTCTTAGGAAGAATACAGCCAGGGAACTTGATCTTTGTTTGAATATGAATTAAATAGATGATTTAAGTTTCTATTTAATTATAGTCCCAAATTATTTATGTACAAATCAAGTGATGATAGATTATGCATCAACTATTGCAAATTGCTTTCCAACTCAAGTATTAATCCTGTTCTGTAATGGTCTTTGTCTGTTGCAAAGAGAAGTTCCCTTCATCAAAGATGGAGACTGCATGTACTTGTGGGTGTAAGGACACATGTTTAGAATGTTTAGAATGTAGTTAAGGATGATGCTGGCTAAGTAAAGCAGTACTTGCAGGTTGTACTTCAAAATCCATGCCTACTCTAGCTCTGAGTAGTTGGATGGCTTTCCAGTACCAGGCACAGTTTCCCTGCTGTGGAGGGGGTCTTGAGTGTAATTACAGAGTGTGTGGTTCCCCCTAAGGAACATATGCCACTACTGTACCTGTAGGGCTCTCAGACCAAGCTGTTCATTGTTGTGGTCCATCACGTCATGAAAATAGGAAAATGAGTTGTAGGCATACGGTTGTTGTGTAATTCAAATGCTGGTTTCTGTACCTCCTGTATCTGGTTGCAGACCTTGTTCTAAGAATCTCCTGTCTCAATGTTATGTAACACTGCTCCCTAATTGTCCCCTGGTATGCCAAGAAAGCAACTTACATCCAATTGTTGAGAAGGGGAGAGAATAGGGCGGGACTTCCTGCCCTCCCAGGGATGATGAGTAAGAAGAGATGAGAACATAGGGCATTCAGGCATGGGAGAGGTCCAAGTAGCCATCAGGGGAGAAAAGCTGGAGCTGGAGCCGGAAAGCTACAAAGTGCAAGTATCTCAGTATCCCTGGGATGTACACTGGGAGGGAACCTAATGAGCTTAGACTGTTAAGAATAATAAGAGTAATAACTGCTCAGTTCTTACGCTGTGAAGATTGTTAAAATAATATAATAGAGTCTCAGTTATTTGTGTGATAGCCAGGTTAAGAGAGAAACTGAGAAACAAACACCATTTTATAAAAATAACTTCAACAGTTGGTGCTCTAATTAGAGGGGAAACACAAAAGAAGGAGAGGAAAGCATAAAATAACAGTAAGGATATCTGGAAAAGTCATAAGGAAGCAAACTATTAAATATTTACCTAAAATACCTATAATACACTTAATTCTATGTCTAAGTACACATTTATAGTTTTAATGAAAACGCCCCTGCTTGTCTGACAATGCTCCCTTCATGAGCCAAAGTCATTCTGACAAAAATCCCAGACTCCCGGCATGAGCTGACCAGGATATTCCCCAGACATTATAGGCTATTATTTCTATTGCCCCAGTTGTGGAAGGTAAGACCATATTGAAAAAGACCCTGTGCCTGTCAAATCCAGAGGCCCCTCAGGGGAGGCTGACCTGGCTGCCTCCTCCTTGTGGACAGATTTTCATGGTAATAGTCTCTTCTTAGCCACCCCACTCTAACCTGGACTCCAGGTGGCCAGAGTATCTGAGGCTTTTCTTACTAATTGGCTAGCAAAAAGTTCTTCCACACCATTTCCTTACTAGCCAGTGCCTCACTTTCCTCTTTGTTCCCCTGGAAAGGGGACATTGTCCTCCTCTTTGTCCTCACCATTGATTCCTAGTCTAGTTTCTCTCACCATGGTCTCAACTAGTCCTTGTTGCTCCATGTACACCCTTGTCTGGCCCCTCTGGCAGTCAACGTCCTGTCCCTTTGTGCCTTATCCCTTTTCTTCTCCCAGCAATTCCTTTTATGTACCCTTCTATCTGGCTACCAATTGCCCTCATCAAAGACTAAAGGGCCATTATCACTTCCTCTAAGCACCTCTTTGGTTCCTACCTTTTTTTAACTTCTCCTGAGGTGCTATTTCCCTTAAGGTTACCTTTCTAGAATCATTGTCTTCACCAAAATTGACAGGATCCTTAAGGAGAGAGAGAGAGAGAGAGACTATCACATCTTCATAAAACATAACTCAAATCCTGTCTTTCCTGAGTTCATTTAGGAGCCCCTCAATCAGGTTTTGCTGTGTTTTATTTTCCTTAGTTCATGATTATTATTTGCAAAATTGTCAGTATATGGGTTTAGAGATTGTCAATGAATGGCCCAGTGTAAATTGGAATTTATGGGGAAAATGTGTTTACTGCTTCAAGAACATGGGCCATCCACAGTGACGCCCACCTTCATGAAGTAGCAAATCACAAAAGACACATCATGGCTCCTATAGCTGCACTCACAATGGCTTTGCAATTTCCCCCAAGAATCCCTGGCATACTCCTTGGGATTTTGCTATATAAGAACAAAAATTTTAATATTATAAACTGAGATAAATCTCCAACTTAAAAAACAAATGGCAGGCCTGATAGTGATGGCCCACACCTTTAATCCCGGCACTCAAGAGCAGAAGGCAGGTGGTTAGTCTGGTCTCCAGAGCAAGTTCTAGGACAGGCAGGATTATATACAGAGAAACTGTATGTAAAACATATACATGAATAAATAAATAAACAAACAGACAGACAAACCCCCTTAGAACTGTGAATGCCAATTCCTTCCCTAAGTGCTGTGGCCCATATATCCTGCCCTGCCTATCACAGGACTTGGCATCTAGACTGAAACAGACGAAACACTGCTGGGCCCTTTTCCTTCCTGGTCCTGTCTTACTTGAGTGGTTCAGTCTCTGCTCTGGTGGACATTAGACAAATGTACATTCTGTTATATCTGTAACTGAGTTGAGTTCCTACTGCGCCGTCGCCCATCCTTGTTCTCCGCCTGACTTCACGTCTTGATTAGTGAGCTGAACTTTGAATACACACCCAGGTGAAAACCTTCTCTACGATCACTGACCTCTTTTCTGACCATCTACCCATGCAGGCGCTTGCCTCTCTGCCTATTCAAACTTGGCTGATGGATGCTCAGCGGCTTTGCCAGATAACTGCCCTTTTAAAGCTGCCTTCTTATATTCTTCCCCATGGTCCTATAATCTTTTGCATAACCTACTAGCTTCACTCATTTTTCCTTTTGCCTTTCAGATTGCTTCCCTGCTTTAAAATAAATTCAGACTCTCTAAAAATTCATCAAGATCTTCTCAATCTAGTAGCATTGTACATAAGACATTTTTTTCTCTTTCCACCACAGATATTTTTGCCTTGTATTTCCTTACTTTTTAAAAGATGCTGTAATTTCTTCAATGTCTGGGTTTGTCCTCTCTATCAAATATCAGAGGACTAAAGGTTAAACAGTGGCATTCACATCTTGGGGATAAGCAATAGTGGTATAACTGGACTTAAGGCTTACTCAATAAGAGAAAAACCATGCTTGATGCTAGAAACTTAGCCACATACCAAAGGCTTGTAAAGTCATGCATCTCAGAGAACAACCAGCTGCCCCTCTACTAGATCAGCATAATTCTCACTGCTTTTCCAAACTTCCCCTTATACCCAAATGCAAGTGCAGTTCTCACTCCTCATCAAAGAAGCTGTCTTTGCAACAAGTAGAGACCATCACAGAAAACCAGCCTTTAATGATGGACAGACCAATGGATTGTGTGGAGCCCAGGGCCATGTACAACACAACTGCCCCCAAAACTCGGGAGAAACTTGTGAAGGATGGAGTAGAAAGATTGCAAGAGCCAGAGGAAAAGGAGTTTTCTGTGAGACTGTATCTCCTAGAAATGACAGGGACAGTATGGCTGCCTAAATAAGACCTAAACAATGATCAATAGACATGCTAATATGGAAAGAGCAACTCCTGGGGATTTCCACTCCTAGAAAAAGAACTATAGGCAACGAAAGTCTGCTGAGAGAGGGAGAATTGATCTCTCCCAGGGATGGTCCTACTAATCCAGTACCCTGGAACCATATACACACAAGCAACACAAAATGGATTCAGCAATAAATATGTATAACATATACACACATATATAATATGCATAAGAAATACATATCTAAGAATCAAAGGGGAAAGGGCTAACAGTTTGAGAGGCATAGGAAGGGATGGGAAATATTGGAGGGAGGGGAAATAGGAGTTTCTGGAGAAAGGAAAAGAAGAGGAAAATGAAGTAATTTCATTTTAATTAAAATTAAAATAATAATAAGTAAAAATTCTAATTGTCCATAGCAGAGCCTGGAATATAGTTAGTACTCAGTGAATGTGTGTTGACAAACTACTGAATGGTAAGTACACCAAGAGAAAATCCAAGCTTTGACGAATGCAGTGTCTCGGAAAACACTTTTTCTCTTTGTAGAGAAGAAATGTAAATTCAGCAAATGATGAGAATTTGGACCTTCTTGTTGCCAGAATGATCAGGTGGGAAAATATCTATCAAACTCATGCCTTACAAAATGGAAGAGAGTGGCCCCAAACAAAGTTCTCTGGCTGGGGAGATGACTCAGCAAGCAAACACATTTGGTTACACTCTGGTGAAGACCTGAGCTGGCATTCTCATGGTTATAATATGCGTGTAAAAAGTGGTGTGGCTACACATGTCTGTGACCCCAACACCAGAAGACTTAAACAGGAAAATCTCTGAGGCTTACTGGCCATCAAGCTAACATAAAAACAACCAAGTCTGGGTTCAGTAAAAGATCTTGTCTTGTCTGCAGGGATAAGGCAGAGTGCTTCTGGCCTGTGTATGTGTGGGCATCTGTGTATACACACATACATGTTGGCACACATGCTCATAACACACACACACAAACACACACTCAATAATTCACTAGATGTTGAGGCATTATGGAACTACTGAAATATGGAAAAGGATGACTGTAGAGACTGACTGAAGAAGACCTCTAAGGACCTGAGGATGGAACACTATTTAAAGTGAAATATAAAGACTTCTTCCCACTGAAGGGTGAGTGGGAAATCAATGCCCCAATGAGAGCTTAACAATAAAGCAGGGACGGAATACATGAAGAAACCAACAAGCTCACTGTAATATATAGAGAGCCATAAACAGAGGGAGTATAAATACTTAATAGGAAGGTCTCATCATAAATTTTTCTTTATTAAAACATTTCCTAAAACACTGAGTTTTAAGTTTTGAGTTCACGAGTTAGTGAAGTAGAATCCGAAATCCCCCACTATTGATTCTCATGAGCACATATTTAAAACCTAAGCATCAGAGGTAGAGGGAAGGCTAAGCAGATAAAGGCACTGGCTATTCTTCCAGAGGACCTGGGTTGAATTGCCATTGGTGGCTAAACCATCAGCAACTCCACTACCTGGGGATCTGATACTCACTGCTGCCTTCTTGGACACTGCTTACCTTTGGTACACAGATATGCAGGCAAAATACCCATATACGTAGAATAAATATTTTTTAAAACACAGAGTGAATATATGTAACTGAAACACGAATATTCCATTTGTCTGAAGAGCCCATGTTCATGGGGAATGTCAACTGAATTGGTAAGGTAGGACATAAAGACTAGTGTTGACAGCCACAAGTCTTTGGATGGAATGATGAATAAAAATGCAGGAATCTATATCCTGGTTGTTAATGACATCCTTTATAGACTTGCTGTGCTTTAGAACCACACAGATAGTGTTTCCAGAACTAAGGCACTTCCAAAAGATCTATCAGGAGCACACAGCAGGGCGCTCTTTCTCAACTGTGCTTCTGCAATCATTGATATCGCTGCAAAAGTAATGCCCTTGCTCTTCGCAAGTTGGGTGGATCATGGGCCTCCACACCATATTTGGCAACAGCACAGACCACGAATTTGGCCCCCCATTGCAGTAGGCCCAGGACCCAGACAAAGTCCTTGGCAGCAGCATGGATGCCAACATCACCATGGCCTCAGGTGGTAGCAAGGCTATTCACATCACTATGGCCCCAGCAGCAGCATGGCCCATTCACAGACAATAACATAGCTTCAGATTACATCCCAGACCATGGATATCCACATAGCCTTTGGCGGTCCCACGGGTCACTGACATCAACACAGACACGGGCTGCATCAGGATCTCAGCCCAAGATGTGGCTATTAGCAGCAGCACAGATGCAGACATCATCATGGCCTCAGGTGGCAGTGTGATCTACTCGCATCATCCTTATCTTCATCCGTTGTATCCTGTTGTGTCTCCAGTTCTGCCTCTCTGCACAGCACACATACAGCTCCATTTTGTATTTCTATGTCTCCCATCTCTCCATCACATATTTGTTCACCACAGTCATGCTCACCTGGATGGCATAAGCAGAAGTCATTCAGAGGATGTGATTTGTGGTTTGTGTGATGAGAATAAATCTTTTTGGAGCTTTAAAAAATGGTCTTTAATGAAGTTATTATCTTAAACAAGCTCCTTTTACTCCAATTTGATCTGAATCTAACCAGAATAATCATCTTGCTATCATCAATTTTCACAATTCAAAGAATACACGTTAATTACACGACTCTAATACAGTTGTAAAGTTAAGGCCTGCTAATGAATTAAATTTCTTATTAATAATGTGAACTGATAAGATATCACAACCAAATCAGGGGAAAATACACACACACACACACACACACACATTGGTAAACATACTAGCACCTTGGTCAACACAATAACACATATCAGTGCACATATTACACACAGACAGAAATAAAGAATGCTGGAATGAATTTTTAAAAGGTGGTAGTAGTCTTGGTGATGGTGGTGGCAGTGGCGGTGGCAGCGCAAGCAAATATAATAATTCTTGCTATTAAAGAAGGCATCACCTATCTAGAAGAAAAGTCATTTATGATAACCAAAGAGTGAAGGATTCTGGTATATCACCTCACAGGACAAGTCCTGCATTTTCAATTGTCCACAGGTTTACATCTTACTCATCAGAATGTTTCTCCAATAGCTATATATTCCTCTTAAACTTCTCAAATCTTCTTTATATTCTTTATACAAACTGTGTCAAGTTTTTCTTGTCAGAGGCAAAGGAACATTCAAATCTATTTTATAATTAATAAACCAAATGGCCTAACACATTTGATTATATGTAGTATATTTTATAAGTTTGGTTAGAGCTAATTTAATAGGAGGTTCCATTGTTAAAAGATACATGTTGTTGTTTCTGGCTTCATATTTTTTGTTTCAATAATTAACATAAACGCTTTCCTGTGCATTAAAGATGCTCAGAAGTTGCTTGTGACCCTGAGTCACAGTTTAGACTATGAATTAATTTGGAGTATTCTTGGTTGGGGAGGTGTTCAGTACAAGTTTCAATAAAGAAGTCTCTTTCTTACCGAACCTATAACTGGAAATATATAGAGATAGAGACACCAGCTAAATGAGAACAAAACTGCAGCTTTGCTATCTGTGAGTTGGTCAGGGCAATGCTGTTTGACTATGAGACAGATGGTCTTGCTAAAACCTCTGCCCAAGTGAGGAAATAAAGGCAGTTTGCTACCATAGGGACAGCCCTGAAAACTGCCTATAATAGCTCAGTCCCAAGGAAGAGGATAGAAAAGATTGGACCGTAACTGGAATACAGAATGGAGAAGTGAAAAAATATGTCACTGTTTCACCATAATATTTGGTTCACTGTTTTTTCATCGTGGTAAGATCCACATAAAATTTTATTTTAACAATTTTAACATGCTTAATAGTCAGTGGAATGAAACACATATCCAGAGTTGTAGAACTGTCACCATGAGCTCCTGAACATTTTATCATCCTGAAAGAGAAACCCCATAGGCATGAAACACTCACTCCATGTTGTCTCTCCCACAGCCTCTGTGCAGCCATTAATAATCTGTCTTCTTTCTGTGGGTTTATTTGTTCTGAGTACTTAATATCATTTTTATTATACTATACTCAGGGTTTTGAGTCTAGATTCTCTCACTGAACATGATATTTCTAAAGTTCATTCTTTTAACATGTATTAATGCCATGTTACTTTTTATGACAGACTAGTATTCTTTTGTATGGATATACATTTATTCATTACCTGACTAGTGATGGTGTTTTGCATTCCTCTACCCTTCGCCCTTTGTGAATACTATTACTGTGAACATTTGTGTTCAGTTTTGGGCTCCACTATCTGCTATCACATTTTGTATGTTGTGTTTAACTAGGACTAGAATTAATTTGTTATATGGTAATTTTACTATAAGATTTTTGCAAGAATAATCAAGAAGTTTTCCAACTCAGCTCCACCACTTGACACTTGACATTCTATTAGCAAGAACATGAGGGCTCCAACTGCATGGCTTGCCTGATACTTACTTACTCCATTTTTAATTACAGCCATCTGAGTGAATATTAAGTGCATTTCAGTGTGGCTTTGATTTACATTTCCCTGGTGGCCAATGACTCTTTTGGATGTGTGTATTGATTACTTGAATAGCTTCTATGAAAAAGTGAATAGCTCTGCAGCCTCTGCACATCCTTTGCTTCTGAGCCAGAGTCTTGCTCTGTAGCCTGGGATAGTTTCAAACTTTTGATTTTCCTGCCTCAGCCTCCAAAGTGCCTGGAATACTGCTGCGCACCAGTGCATACAGCTTCCTTTAACTGTTTCTAAAACTGGAATCTTTGTGTAAATGTTATTGGCAATTTGGAATTCTAGAAGAGGACTTTTAATTCTGGTTTTTTTTTTTCACTTTCTGGACAAGGACAGTTGATGCCTTGCATTTTAGTTTTTGGTGAAGTCTGACTTACTTCTTCTCTATTTTGATGCTTTTAGTATCACATTTAGAAAATCTGTGACAAATCATTGTTGTAAATATTTATGCCACCATGTTCTCTTAAGAGTTTCAGTGTTTTAGCTCACATAGTTCTGTGATTTTTTTCCAAAAGAGAAAAGCAAGACAAGTATCTTTCTAAACCCTAATTTGATGACATATATTTAGCATGTGACACGAATTTTGAGTTAGAAATTATGAACCACGGAATATATGTAATGACCTAACCTAACTAGAAACGTATCAAAGCTGATGTTCTTAAAGCAAAAGGGAAATTGTGATCAGAAGAGCTTCATGGCAAATAACTTGACACTAACTGCTGCTTTGTGTAATAGTGCATGGCCCACTCCTCATGAAGTGACCCTGCATACTGTATTTCCAGGAAACTGTTTTCATTGATGACACCACACGTATGCATATGTGGGCCACACAAAAGGATATGAACATGAAAGGAGAGTGGAGAGGGGTAGATCCAGGAACAACTAATGAGTGAGTGTGATCAAAATGCATTTCCTTATAAGCCTGAATGAAATTCTCAAATAATTAACAAAATAGTAGTAATGTATTATTTTGTAATCCATAATTACTAATGTACCATACTAATGACCGCAACATTAATCTAAAATATTTTGCTAGTCAGTTACTCCTCAGTATGACCAAAGGCGTGAAAAATGTCCACTTAAGGAAGGGTTTATTTTGCCTTGATATCAGATAATTTGAGCCATCATGGTAGGCAAAGTGTGGACAGCCATTGAGAAATGCAATAGGCAAGCGTGGAGGACATTTTTTATTAAGGATTGGCGTGGGAGGGTCCAGCCCACAATGAGTGGTCTCACCCCTGGAACAGTGATCCCAGGTAGTATAAACAGGTTGAGCAACCCCTGGAGAGGCTGGGGAGCAAGCAAACAAGCAGCATTTCTCCACGGCCTTCACTCCAGCTGCTGCCTCCAGGGATGCTGCCCTGACTTCCCTCATAGTGGAATGTAAGCCATAAAGTGAAATAAGTGCTATGCTTCCCCGCATTGCTTTGGTCACAGCATTTTTCACAGAAGTAGAAAGTAATCCAGAAGGCCTTTTAACTGTTTTCTGGAAAGAGTCTTGACGACTTTGGGGAAGCAGGCTAGAACACATCTAGAGTGCTGTTCTGCAGAGCTAAATGGGCGACGTCAGTGGGAGCTCAGGAAATCAGAGCCCGCACATGAGTAGTGGACGAGGCTCCAGATGGAACAAAGGCTTCTGGGACGTGGACTAGAGACCGTTCATGCTATAGTCCAGAAAAGAGTTTGTCTACACATGTCCACCTACTGAGCTACATCTTGGTTTCTTCATAGTTAGATAAATATTCGTATAGCTTCTGTAAGAATATGCATCCAGATGTATGCGGACATAAGTTTTCAACTCCTTTCAGTTAATACCAAGTATCTTGATTGTTAGTTCATGGTGTGAGTACGTTCAGTGCCATAAGAAACACTGCAAAGCATTGCGTCTGAGTTCCTGTTGCCCCATACCCTTGCCATAATTTTGTTTTGTCACAGTTCTGAAGTCAGCCATTCTCAAGTAAAACTTCATTATTTTAATTGTCGTTTTACTTATAGTATCCAATGTGAAGCATCTTCTCATGTGTCCATTTGCCAGTTTTATAGCTTCCTTGATAAGCTCTCTGTCCAGAAATGTAGATAGTTTGGTTAATCATCCCTTGGCATATATGTCCTTCCAAGTAGTCTTTCAGTTTCAGAGCCTGTTTTTAAAAAATACTTCTATATCATTTTTCACAGAACAGGAAAATGTAACATTAATGACCCCAGCTCATTAGTTTTATTTTAACTATTATAAGTTATTACTTTATGTCAACACAAAGGAGGAGCTGAGAAATAGTTCTAGTAAGAAGACATCAATAATTTCAACGGCTCCATTATTTAAAACCCACATTGTTTTACAGAGCTTGCTTCATATATCTTGTCCTGCACTTTCATAAATTCTATCCATTCATTCTTTTAAAACATTCAGATCCCAAGTGTGAGGAACCTGCAATGAATTAAATGGGGAGAGCTCTACCCACAGGGCAATTTTAGTCCAGCAGGAACTAGTTAGAATAGCTAGACAGGTGGAGTACATTTTATGAATGGAGAAACATCAAATACACAAGAGGTGCAACAAGGGTCCCAGCATAACAGAGGGATTTGACGGACCCCTTTCAGCTCCCACAACCATCAGAACTCATGCAACAAGAATCAGCTACTAATTCTGATATTAATAAAAATAAAATCACCTATGCTGCTTAAAGTTGCCAATACTCAAACTGCCTGATAAAAAGGGAAAACAATAAATCCAATCACCTTTTTACTAATTTCTATGAAGTTTAGATGTGGAGATGGAAGGAATTAATGAAATCCAGATACCAGCGTTAGGCATGCCACCAAGAGCCACGCCTATGCGAGCACAGGCCAAGAGGTGCAGACTGGACAACAGCAGCACTGCTAAGTGTTTGGAAAATACTTGTAAGCATCATAGGAAGCACCATCTCCCACCCTGGGCAGCTGAGTACAGAGACTCTGGGGTGGCTTGATGCTATCTGGCATCCTCTGTGATTACCTGTTGACACATACCAGTAATGACAAAATAAAATGGGAGTGCTAAAGCAATGTCAAGTATGGATTCTCATCCAGGAATCACCATAAAAACAGGTATTCTACTCTGAGCCTCCTCCCTTGCAAATATGCACTGAATCTCCTAGATGCCTGAAAAACCAGATTTCCCCTCTCTGGACATCTCATTGTCATGTGACTAATTTGCCATGACATCCAGAACTGTATCCCAAGCTAAATATTTTAGAGGTCACAAAACATTCCAGTACTTTTCCCTCCCTGTCCTGTGGCATTTCAAAATGTCAGCATTTTTGGAGCTCGACTCTGGCCTGGAAACTAAAGTTCACACGTGTTAAAAAGGCGTCTTCTAGTTTAACAGTTTCAAACCTACTGGAGATACCAGAGGCAGTCAGGCATAGTCCACATCCAAATAATAACATGCTGGGCCTGTTTTAAATTTACAGACGAGGTTCTCTAAATGTTTATGGAAAAATAACCACTCAAGAAAGCTTGTCATGACTTGAGGAAGGAAAGAGAAGTTTCGGATGCTTCTCACCTGCTTACAAATGTTAAAGTATATTTGGGCTGGGAGGACAGGGATGTTGCTTCATCGGGACTCCAGGCATTGGAGGAGCTCAGGGCTGACTTAGTTGTACACAGGCTTGACTTGCTATGATGCCAGAGAGATTTGCAGTATGAAGGCTCACGGGACTTGCTAGATGGTAATGAGATTCTTGGTCTAGTACTAACATTTAAAACAGCTCGGAAGCAGGGACCTAGCTAGGAGAACAATGTCCAAACTTCTGTTTTAATTGATTAACATGTACTTGGACAATAGGCTGAGGAAGAAACTATGGAATCTACAATGAGATCCCCATGAGGATTTGCATAGACATGAAGAGTCATGAGGCGAGTTTGATTGGCTTCATGGGAAAGAAGGAGATAGCATGGGTGAGATTTAATGGCTGGAAAAGAAATAGGTGACACTGAGATACCAAAAAAGTAACCATAAGGAGCAATGAGGGCATGGTGCCATGAAAGTTCAAGAGTGTCAACGGAATATCTTCCAAGCAAGGATTTCTAGCAAGTGACTACATCCCACACACTCTGTAGATGGAGTCTCTGCACCATGCCCTATGATTAAAGGTTAAACCAACTAAGGACAGCTAAAGTTACTTCTTTTTAAAACCTTGGTTAGGACCCAAAGCCTTGAATTTCATAGGCTAAAGTAAGAGTACCAGTTGTGAGACATTGCAACATTTTGACTTAAAAGCAAAAGAGTCTTGATTATGTACCACAGGCATGAGTCAGACCATCTCTCGTGTTCCTCCTCCTGCTTCTTCTCCTTCCTTTTCATCTTCCTTCCCCACATCCTCTTCCTCTACATTTCCATCTTCTACTTCCTCCTCTTCCACATCTTCCTCCTTTGCATCCTCTTCCTTCTCTACTTCCTCCTCTTCCACATCTTCCTCCTCTGCATCCTCTTCTTTCTCTACTTCCTCCTCTTCCACATCTTCCTCCTTTGCATCCTCTTCCTTCTCTACTTCCTCCTCTTCTCATCTCCTTCCTGCTCTCTCTCTCTTCTCCCTTCCACATCTTCCTCCTTCATCCTCTTCTCTCTTCTCTACTCCTCCTCTTCCACATCTTCCTCCTGCATCCTCTTCCTTCTCTACTCCTTTCCTCTCACTTCCTCCTCTTCCACATCTTCCTCCTCACATCTCTTCATTCTCTACTTCTACTCCGTCCTTCCTCCTCCTCTGCACATCTGCCTTCTCTACATTTTCCTCCTCTGCATCCTCCTCCTCCTTCTCTACTTCCTCCTCTTCCATATCTTCCTCCTCTGCATCCTCTTCCTTCTCTACATCCTCCTCTTCCACATCTTCCTCCTTGCATCCTCTTCTTCTCTATACTTCTCCTCTTCCTTCTCTACTTCCTCCTCTTCCACATCTTCCTCCTCTGCATTCTCTTCTTTCTCTACATCCTCCTCTTCCACATCTTCCTCCTTTGCATCCTCTTCCTTCTCTACTTCCTCCTCTTCCACATCTTCCTCCTCAGCATCCTCTTCCTTCTCTACTTCCTTCCTTCCTCCTCTTTCACATCTGCCTTCTCTACATTTTCCTCCTCTGCATCCCTCCAGGTCCTCCTCTTCTCTTCTTCCTCTTATTACCCTTCCTATTCTAATTCCTCATGTTACTCCCTTTTTCTTCTCCTCCTACTTTTCCTCCCCTCCTCCTCCACTTTGTTTTTCTGTGATAGGGTTTAAGCCCAGGGATTTGAGCATGCTACAAAATTGCTGTTCCTTATTCTTATATTTAAAAAAGACAACTTATGTTGTGTAGGTCTGATTATTGCACCAGGCTTCAGAGGAGGAAACTGAAACCCCAGGAAGACACACAAGTTGAAGACAACAACAGGAAACCACTTACCAATTTCAGTACAGAGCCCAGGCTCTAATCAAGACTATTCTGATTCCAGGGCCTAACCTTAACTGCTCCATGCATCTTAATAAAGAACCTGAATATGAAATGTGTATGAGTTTGGCTGAAATAAATGATTTAGTTTCACAGAGAAAGGGAGATATTGTGTACCATATTTCCAAACCACCCAGCCACTTTACAAATATGTGCCCTTGGTCCCAGGAGGTCTGCCTTATTCCACAATATTATATTTTGTTGGCTGGTAAAACAGTTTTTATTGCTTCCCATTGATTTGTGTGCTTGTGGCACAATAGTTGTGAAGGACAGTTTGCATATCCAACTGTGCCTCACAGAAAATAAGTTGCTTTACAGTAAATGAAATGTCATCACAGATTTTGAGTGCAAAGATGTGAAAGAAATACAGGGGGAAATGCTTTCACACCTACTCTATGGGAGACATCTGAACCCTGTCTGTGAGCACCCCAGTTTATTCCATGCAGAAAGAACCCCCCAGTGACTATATGTAAAGGCCATGGAGTACACAGACAGAACGTTATACCAGGGTATGGAGGTGGAACAGGACTTTGCAGAAAGAAAAAAAGATGTACTGGAGACATTCTTAGATGGAGGGAGTGGCCTAAAGACAGAAAACAGTTGGCTTTGTCTCTGACTTTGCCATAGGCATCTTTTGTAAAGTTAACATTCCCGAACTTTAGCAGAGGCACTGACATGACACCATAGGCCGGCACCTGAATAATAGGTCCTTTCATTTGCTTACAAAATTCAGCTTCTTTGTCAAAGGCAGAAAGCACGGGAAGGGAACAGGCTGCGGATCCCAAATGTGGAAATGCCCATGACCTTCCGGGTGAACAGCAATACTTGAGGACCAAGAGCCTCTGCGTTCACGCTCACATCACTGGAGTGCGGAGTCCCTGGGATCAGCAGAGCGGATGGTAGCAGGAAAGGGGGCCAGTGTGGTGAGAGCACAGGCAGCTCTGCACTGCGACAGCTGAGGGAATTACCTAGGCAGTTCACTAGGCACCTAAATCTATGTCCAGTTCAAAAATGTTTTAATTAAACCATCTGCCTGGAGCCTGCAAGTACTAAGATTTTTATTGAAAGAAGGCCCTGTCCTGATCATCTTTCACCCCCACTTATTCAGTGACTTTCTCTCCTACACAGTGGCATATTGGGGAGGAAGGGGGTGCTGATAGTGTTAAGTGTTCCATCTGGTGGAGCCATTCCCAGACCGAAATAAGCCTCACTGAAGCAGGGGCAGCAGAGGCTGCTGCTGATCTGGGCTCGCCTGTTCTGTACAATAGGATCTTGGCTG
Source organism: Acomys russatus (assembly GCF_903995435.1). Lineage (NCBI taxonomy): Eukaryota > Metazoa > Chordata > Mammalia > Rodentia > Muridae > Acomys > Acomys russatus. Next base: position 2,544,971 of record NC_067139.1, on the reverse strand, counting down.
GGATAATCAGCGGAAGTCTAGCAATTTGAATATTTGCATATGATAACATTTAAAAATAGACCCTCGATTCTGTGATAAAAATTGTGGCCATTTCTCAATTTACTCATGATCTACATAGAACCATAAGACAGCATGTAAAATAAATGAATGTAACTCAAAACCTATAATGATCCGCGAGAGTAAGACAAGGGAGAAATTAATGTTTTTCAAAAGTATGAATGCAATCATTTCACATGTTTTTCTCTTCAAATGCATCTATAAGCTTGGACCTTTTCTTCCTTAACTCATAAGTGAAATTAAGCAAGTAAAACATTAATTCACAATATTGGGAGGGCCTTGAATGAAAAGAAGCACAAAAAAAAAAAAAAACATACAAACAAACAAACAAAAAAAAAAAACCTCAACTGGAGGTAGCATAAGGATTACCAAACGCTCTGAAAACAGTGAGTTCACTTCAGACCTCAGTTCCACTGCTGAGAGGAAGGATGTGGGTGTGAGAGTCAGGGATCCTTAGAGGGCAAGGCAAGGCAACCTCCCTAAGTTTCATAGGCATCTGAAGCAAGAACTTAAGAAAGCAAATTTAAAAAAAAAAAAAAACAACAGCACCCAAATTTTCTCTCTGGAGCTGACTCTGCCTATAACTAACATTACACATGGGAAAAGGAATGGTTCAGATTTTGAGATAATTTACAGTGCATGGAAGCCATTAACCACAAAACTTTAGGAAATGCTTCCTGGTGCTCACTGGAATTGCTGCGACCTTTGTTTGAGTTGAGCTCATCCTTGGCCAGTTTTTGAATCTCACGCTATTGCTTTCAGTCTTTCATCCCATATCTTTTGGATACCAATAATGTGGCAATCAACTGGGCATCATGGCTCATGTCTATAATCCTGGCACTCAGGGTGTTGAAGTAAGATGAGCCTCTAAGTACCAGGCTCGTCTGAACAATAGTGTGATGCCTCATCTCAAAAAAAAAATGTATAAATAAATAAATAAAGTGGTGATCTATCATAAATCCATTTCCCCCTCTCTCTAAAGCCATAAAGCCAAGTCTTCAACCCTGTCAAAATATCCAGCCTCCTGTTTTCATCTCTCTTTCTGGACTTTTGCATGTGGATAGGCTACCTCCAGTGAATGAACGGTAAGACACTGCTCTAGCCCTATTGCCCCCTGACATTATTACATCGCCAGCCTGCAGGATCTATTTGGTCTTCTCACTATGGCCATAGTAACAACAGAAAAATATGTTCATCATACTAAGTGAGTTCAGAGCTCTAGACTTGACAGAGACAAATTAGCTTCTGAGTTACTGAGATTCTAAGAAACTTGTTGCATTCACCAGAGAAGCCAGGGAAGAGATTAAAACTGGTCCAATTCAAGTAGGATTCCTTCTAGTCCTGTATCCAAGGTCTTACCTTCAAGATCTGGATGTTCCTCATTTTGTTTAGTTTACATTTGATAATAACATAAACTGCAATAATATAACATCATCTAATGCAACATGTGAATTCGACTAACATACCAAATGCAGCAAGCCTGACTGTGAGCCCACACCTGAACTCCTTCATCCCCAGATGTCCTACTCAGCACAGACATCATGGTGTGGGACCTCCTGAGACACCAGGTTTAGTCGTAGTATGCATGCATGCACACACACAAATATGCCCCTAACATTGGTTATAATGTGCTACTAAAGCTTTATTTCCCTTCTACTTCTACATTACTATAAAAACAGAGGTCTCTGGCATTTTCTTCCCAGACTTGAATGAAAAATGTTTCACACTTATGCAGAAACACATCCTTTATCCCTAGCATATCCAAGATTATTCACCATGGTGTGTGCATCTCACATCCCTCCCCTTAGGACTCAGAAGACTTTGTAGGAAAAGGGGACAAAAGGCTGTAAGAACCAGAAGTGAAGGATGACTTCAAGGAAATAGTACTGTCTGGACCCAGCAGTGCAGTCGTCCATATGAAGCTACAGTGGCTGTGATGACATGCACAAGGTTTGCCCAAGTACAAGCCAGACAATGCCCAAGCATGGAGGCACAAATTCCAGCACTAGCTGAGGAGCTGTTATCAGTTGACAGTTGCTGGGAGACGGAGGATTCTCTGCAATGAAATGATCTCTGATAGGTCAACCACACCCCAGGCAGACTCCACTCCTAAGAGTAGCAAGCAACACAAACGAGAACTGATTGAAGCCAAGAAAAGAGGAAATTTCAGAGTCAAATCTAGTAGGGAGGTAAAGAAGGAGAAGGTGGATATGACAGGATTTGTGGAGTGCTTAGTATGACTAAAGTACATTATATAAAATAGTACTTTCAAGGGAAAAATAAGCTAACTAGAGCTGTTTGATTGTCTTTGAAAAACAACCCTCAAAACGAAGAAGAGGCCATTACCCCGTGTACTGAGTAGAAGCAACAGGAACTAGTTGAGGAAGTGCCAGAAGGTAACAGGGTGCTCACAGATTTGCTTTGTGTCTTGCGAGTTGGAGTTTGCTACTAAAGATGACGTAGCTGGTGTCCTCACTGAGCTTCTTGCAGAACTGGAGGAGTTGTTCAAACATGATATCCAAGGCTTATGAAGCATTGAGCTCAAGCTGGCTTCAGACAGCTTGTCCTGGAACCCCTGTTAGAAAAGGACACGCCGGAGATGCTCAAGGGTTGTGTGGAACAAAATTCCACCACTTCTTTAATTTAAAGGGAGCCAGATCCACACAGAGAGAATGAAGGTAAAGATTGCTGCAGATGGGCAAATCATTTACTGTAACTACTGGATCAATTGTCATATTTTTGCTCATGTGCTAAGGGATTAAATTGGACCACATAAGGAGGAGAGTGTAAACATATGAGAGACGAGAGTCGGCCCACCAGCTGGACTGCCTTCAAATTTCATCTGCAGAAGTATGTCTACACTTGGAAGCTAATTGGCATCTTCATCTCAGGGCAAAAACATTCCCTTGTACCTTTTTCCATATGCAAGTAAAAGAAGATGAACCAACAATGACCCCCAAGAGATGTGCGCGCGCACACACGTATGTTTGGTAAGGTTTAATTTTAAATCTATTTATGCATTGCCTCATGAGATAATAAAACCTTACCACTTATGAATCCCTGCATTAACCACCATCCATGCACAAAACAAACAAGCAAGCAACAACAAAACCTTCTTTTATAAGCTCTGAGGGGTACAATAAACCACAAGTAAAGAAATATTAATTTAGAGGTGAGGTTGACACTGTGTCCATTGACCAGGTTTGTCCCTGAGCTCTGAGAGTCATCACCCACAGCTTCCTAACCAAATAGACACATTTCCACCAGTGCAATCAGAAAGTGGTTGGGTTTTTTTTTTTTTTACCATAATATGTTTGATACTATTGCACCCATGGCCATATCTTGCTATAGTGGTCATTATGGTAGGTCACACTTTTTACCAACTTGATCTTTCCATATTATGTGAGTGACCAATGTGGATTGTGTCTTCAGTGAAAGGGTCTTACCATCAAGGTCTGGTGGGCAGTCAACAGTCAGTTGTGTTTGGGAAGGGCCTTTGAGACACCTCTGACCAATACCTTTAGAGGAGGTATTCACAACACACACAAAATTTTTTCCTCCCTGTGGCAACCTATGGCTTCTAAGATATTTCAGAGTAATGCAGTCTTGAAGAAAATGGTTTGTTTGTGTATTGATAGAATTCTTTAAAAATATATATATAGCATTTTAATTTTCACAGTATTATCCTTGCACTGTAATTTTATTTGTGTGTCTGGACTTTGTACAAAGTGATGGACCTGGATTGTATAGATGGCTGAATATTGATGCTAAAGCTATCCTGTTCTGACTTGTGGGGGAGGGGAAGATGCTACCAAAGTGAAATGCCCTCTAATTCCCACTGACCTCAGTTCTCAAGTGTTCCTGAATTCTAACACATGCCAGTTTGCTGGCATTATAGAAACAGGTGTTCTCTGTAGAGGATTTTTGTCATGTGGTGACTCTATACCCCCCAAAATTCTATGGCCACAAGTGGTAGACTAGTCTTTCTAAAAAATTCAAAATGCCCTAGATGGAGACCCAAAGCCTAACCTCCTCTTGATTATGTGGGTGATTCTCCACGTAGTCCTGGATTAGCTGATTACATGTATTTTTATGGTCTCAATTGCACAAAAAAAATAGGCAAGAGATGGATAGGAAATTTCTGGTAAAATTCTCTGAAATATCCACTCAAAAACTGTGGTCAAAAGATAATTACATACTGGTAGGTTTTTCCCAAGAAAATTACCCAAGCAGGGAAAACTTGAACAGTCAAGAAACACTGTATGATACTAATTGGTCCACAGGAGTGGAAAATATAATGCTACCATTTCTCTCTCATTAACTATAAATCCTTTTCAAAAGGAGATATTGAACATAAGAAGTGCTTCCGTAAAGATTGTAAACCTTTTAATATGCAATATCCGAACCTATGAACAATAACACATGAGCCTTCCAACATGATTATATATTCCTACAGTGAAAGTATCATTAAAGGAACTCATATCTTTCCCTGTTATCAAAACACTGAAGTAGCACATCGATTTGAGTTGTTTAAGATCAAGAGGACAATCAAAGTGCTAGAGCTTGTCTACCATGTACAAAGTCCAAGCTTCGTTCCCAGCATAGCATGAATCAGGCATAGTGGTACATGCCTGTAATCTCAACACTTGGGAAATAGAAGCAGGAGGATTAGGAGGTCAAAGTGATCTTTGGCTACATCATGAGTTCAAAGGCAGATGAAGATATAGGGAACCTATCTCAAGAAAAATAAATAGCCAATGGATACACAAAGCCCTTGCGTAAGAGACAGATTGCTCCTCTCACATTTTGTTAAGCACTTGATGACTGCCATTTCTTCTAGAAAGAGTTGCTAGTGTCACTACCATAGTCCTGCACTCATTCAATGTCATCCTCAGTCCAGCCCTTTGATGTAGTAAACGCCAGCTCACTTTTTCACTGAGCCGGCATCTGTTATGTTTTCTTATCCTCTCTTTAAATTATGTCTTGTCTGAACGTGGATGATCACTTTGGTAAAAGTCAAGATGCCCCACCTCCCACACTGCCTTGGTCAGTCTGCTGGTCATAGAGAGCTGTGAAGGGTTAAAAAGAATCCGGATCCTTGATGTCTGGTTGCCACTACTAAGAGCTCTCAAATAAATTATAGGAGATGTGTTTTCCTTTGATGACCTCTTGTACTTTTTAGGCTTCTTGCATTGCTCTAACTTGATTGATTTCCAAATTTAAGGTTTTGTATATATGCCATGAGATATTAATAAAGTGGATATAAATCATATTATGTAATTAGAATGGGTTTTTGAAACTCAAACATAGAAATTGCTTGCTTTCTACAGTATGCGAGTATGGTATCACATTCTCTGCTAACAGCTTGTGTATATTCATTTATCATGCAGATTTGAATGCTCTTATCCTTCTAATGAATGAGAAGCCTTTCTATTGGAGCCTGATCTTTAAGGTAGGAATTCATATCTAACTCCAATTCCCAAATGATCTCTAATATATAGCCAAACATAAACATTTTATTTCATTTGCAATCCCAACGTAAATGCCACAGCTTCAAAATCAAAAACTAAATCTAGCCCATCATTGCCACACATAGCACACATCTTTTCCACATGGCTTGGACCCTCTTGTTTCTGGAATTTGCTATCCCTGAGAACTGGCCTCAGACATGAACCCTGACCTCACTTTTTTCAGTTAGTTACAAGCTGGTAATGTATACTTCCCTTAAGTCTTTGTGTCCAAACAAAGACTAACATGAAATGTGGAAAATATTTCACCAAAATATTCAACTGTTAAGGAGGGAAGGTCTACAGTCCCCAGGGGTCTTCAAGAGTCCCTTCCATCTGTCTGCACACCTGTCTACACACCTGTCTGCACACCTGTCTACACACCTGTCTGCACACTTGTCTGCACACCTATCTGCACACCGTCCCAGCCCAGCTTACAGTAAATGTGACTCCCCTCCCTCTGTGCCCTGTGGTTCCCCCAGGAATCAGCTGCCCTTGGGATTCTGGCCTGTCTAGCTTTAAGCCCCGAGGTCCAGGCCCCAGTTCCTTTTCCTCCTCCAATGTTTTTGAGTCTGGATTCAACCTTCTCAACCTTGACAATGGAACTATTCTTTCTTGCCCCTACCTCAGAAGAAAGGCAATAGCTGAACCACATCATTTGGAGGGTTCCTCTTGGGAACCAAGTCTTAGGGAACTGTGCTTCTTCTAACTAAGGTTCTTCTTGACCCATTACCCAGGTCTCAGTGCTGGCATTTTGGACAATGGCTCCAAGTACAGCTATGCACACAAAGCTGTCACAATTGGCAATAGCTCGTGGAGAAGTGCCCTGAAAACTGGACAGGCTTAGAAATCCTAGAACATTCATTCTCTCAGCCAGACAACCATGTCTCTCAGACAAGAGTTTGGCTCAGTTATTCCCAAAAATTTATGTTAAAAGTTGAACAGTTAACTTCTCGGTTTAAAACATCTGTGTTTGGGTTAGTGCCGACTTCACATTTCCCTCTAGAACAGTGAGTGGATGTTTGATTTACATTTCTGTAAATAAATGGTAAACTCAAGTGGTTTTCCCAGACCAAAAGCAACTATTTGCCTCTGAGGTAAATTTGTGTCTCTACCCTTGGAGACTAGGAACTGTGTGTAGCTTTAAATGTTACCCTCTTTTCCCAGCTACTAAAGATCAAGTTTCTAACAATATCTTGGGGTCAGTGGCAGCCAGGGAAACCGATGGCATGTCTGTGGAATTAGGAGAATTATGCTATTTTAGGGACTTTCTAACTGGGGTTACGCATACCCATGGCAATGTGGGTCCAGGCAAGCAGAACCACCTGGGAAGATGCTAGGCATACAAATCCCAAGCCACTAAATGAGGAACAGAACACTAGAGTTGGGCCCAAGCAGTGTGTACTTCAGAGACCCTGCAAAAGACCCCGACAACTGTTGAACATGGGGTTCAGTGGGAAGAATGACCACAAATGCCCTTGGAGTCACCCCAGACCTCACAAACTCTGTAACAAAAGCTGCCTCTTATTTCGATGTGTGAGCGAATAGAGATCATGAGAAAAGGCAATGTGGGCTAAACTAAACCCAAAGCCATTGGAAGCAAGGCTGAGAACGCAGGTGGGGAGGAGAGATGATTAATGTCTCTGTCCTGAGAGACGAGACTGAGAGACTGCCTATTTGTGTTTGAGTCGGCTGCCCTCATTGCCCAAAGCACAACTGTAGCAGGCCTGTTCCCTAGATTCCTGTTCTCTTCTTCTATTCTCGTATATGACGTAGCTCCATGGAGCTTTCAGAACTGCAGAGGAGTCCTGAGTCGGACAAATGGGGTGTGAGGGGATGCCTCATCCCTTCTCACTGAGACACATCAGTGGTAGTCACCCCATCTTGCTTACTCAGGACAGTGAAGAAGTTGCAGGCCTGGACTGATTCTCTTCATTCCTTGCTCTTGCTGGGAGAGGGCCATACAACTGCTTCTGATAAGGCTAGCAGGGCTGGCCCAGGAGACAACACTATACAGACCACAAGAGTGACATCCGATGAGCTGGCTGCAGTGCCAGGGGTGGGAACATAGCCAGGTCTAAGGAATTACGGAGGTGTGCCGGACTCTGGAAATATGAAAGAGATGACTGTAAAGTGTTTCAAAATTAAACTCAATTCACCTGTAAATGCCTGTAAGCGACACCTAATGCAGGTTTCATAGTACACAGGTTTATATAGTTTATAGCACCATGTGACCTCTGACCTTACTAGCCACTAATGACAAGCAGAGATAGACACTGTCAACTTCCACACACAGCCCACAACACAATTCTACCAAAGCGGAGGAGCAGGTCCCATGGGCAACCCTTACAGAGGAATGGATTTTAACCTGGGAAGACACAAGGTGAGTAGCTCTTAGAATCACATGGCCTTAAGTAGACCGCTGTGCTGGGTCAGCATCCAGAGGCTTACCTCTCGTGTCAGCCCACCCCCATAATTCCTGTCCTGTTAGACACAGAGCAGTGAGCAGTTTCTTACACATGTAGAGCCGTCTTCTAGACTTAGACATCTATTTCTGAGCTCAAGGGGGAGTGTGGAAGGGCCAGCCAAGGGTGAAAGGCCCCTCCTGGTGATTACCATATCATGCTGTGCTTCTTCTCTGCTAGAGAAAGAACATTATTCTTCCATGCTATATTTAACGCAAAGCTCATCTCTTCAGAATGGCTTTACCATGCGGAAGAGGTACCTTGTAACAAAACTTCTTCTCAAAGCAGTGTTACCTGAAGATGTCTAAAAAAAATAAGATCTCCTCACATCGGCAGACAGGAAAATAAAGTGAACTATTGCAAAGCAAACAAACTGTAGGCTTGGACTCAAACCTGGCTCATCAGTTATTTTTGTAAATAAGTTTTATTGAGAAATATAGATAGCCATTTACATGCAAGTGCCATTTGTGGTTGCCTCACAAAGTCTAAAATATTCATAGTAAAGTTGCTGATTTCTCCTCATTTCAAAGTCAGCCACTGAGCACAAAGTTCCTTGAACCTTGACTGAACAAACTCTTATTTCTGCCCTGAATTGTTGGAGTTATAGTCCAGGGCCAGAGAATTTTAAAACTTTAAACAAATGAAATCTACACAGTAAAGCAGTAAGTAAGCACTATCAGTCAACTCCTGGGAGAGAAAAGAAAAAAAAAAAAAGAATAATCTTTCAAATGAAGAGATTTTAAAGAAAGGACCACTTTCAATTAATGGAACAAACAAGACACCAGGGAAGTTTATTATACCTGGGGCTCAAAAGTCAAGACACAAAAGAGTGTGCTGAGCAGGGGAAGAAGCTTCTAGGCTGCAGGAATAAGGAATACCCCCAAGTCCTCCTCAACCATCCCATATCTTCACTGTGCCCCACTGTTGAAGGACAAAACCAGAAACCAGAGGACAAGGTACCCAATGATGCAGTCAGCCCAGATCATCAGGCAGAGACAAGATGGGGCCTGTGGGGGAGGCGACAGATACCTAAAGCAGCAGGAGGGAAACGATACAGTGATGAGGATTTTCTTTGGAGGTGCTGCATTTTGAAGCCAACTTTATGTAGTGTATACATAAACCATGGAACCATATCCCCAGTCCTATGAATTAGAATTTCATTGGAACTATAGGAACCTAACTCATGTCCTGGCCGGGGAGGGGGGGGGGGAACCCACTACTCTATCTCAATTATATACACACAATTATCAGCTTCTGGGGAACAAGGAAACATTTACTTCATGGAGGACACTAGTTAGGTGCCCATGTTTCTTGATGCATCTCTTCACCCATGCTTCCATAAGCAAGCCTGATGAAACTGATTGGTTTATCCATAGGAAAAAATGGTAGTGGAGTAGAAGGAAGCTAGTTGGGAAGAAAAAGGATCTATAGAAATGTAAAGGAACAAAAGTAGGTAGCAGGGTTAGTATAATAAAGATGGATTATATACATATATGAAAATATAATGAAATCTATTGTGTATGATTAATATATAATAATAAATAAAATGGAAATGAATATAAGGAATCCACTGAGGTAATAAGCTGTCTTAAAGGGACTATGTAATGTTTCTCTCTACCCTAGCTTTTATTCACATGAAGTAATCGTCATCTCAGAGGCTTACCACCTCTACCTGCTAACTTAGGCCTAGTCCTGGAAGCTTCTAGTGTCCATACAATCTAATCTAGAATGTTTTCAGCCTCTAAGACTTACTACTACTGCATAAGCTTACCCTCTCCAGCTCTGTATGAACTCATTCTGCCTGGTTCAATACAGCTGTTCTGGCTCAAACGTCTCTCCAAGCTGACTGATTCAAACTGGCTTCTTTCACCTTCTAACTGATTTGCTCTGCTTGGCCTCAAAGTAATTCTAGTAATCTGTTCGAATCTTCTGGCTTCTTCTCCTTCTCTGGCTTCAATTGCCTCTGATGACCTTCCTTGAACTCATATATGAACTTCTTCTACAAACGAGCTTTACTTCCATTGTTTGGGATTAAAGGTGTGTGCTAAGGGCATATCTGTATTCCAGCCAAGGTATCCATGTTGCTGGATTAAAATTCCTCTACAGGTAAATGTCTCCACTCCTAGAGACTACCAAGTGTGGAGCGATAGTGGCTACAGGGAGGAAATCAGTGGGCTGCTGTATCTAACCTTGACGATTTATGTGGATACTTGCATTCTCAATTCCATAAACATGCTACTCCTTTTCAATGACACCTCAAGAAACTTCACACTGGCTATTACCTGCTCTAACTTATTCCATATTGTATAAAATACAGCTTTCAGGACATATCTTGCTCTGGGAAACTCCATTTTACAAACAGCATTTGGCTCTATTTTTAGCATAAATACAGAAGCAGGATAACCCTGATAACTTATTCTGAAAAGCACAAGGGCATCATGCTACAAACAAATCAAAGTAAGTTGTACAGAATGAGTGAAGTCCTCAGATCCATTGTAATGGTGAAGCTTTCCTCCCAGAGTGAGGCTCAGAGGATGAGGAAGCCTTCTTCTGGTCCAAGTACAAATGTTGGCAAGGTTTACAATTCCAAGTGTTTACAAATGTTTGATCAGTGTACAAAAACAAGCAACTGTAGTGTCCTCTTCCTGGATATTTATAGCCGGAGGTTGCTCACCTACCAAGGCCTCCTACAGAGACTAAGCAACTCCTTCCCTACCCTTTGTGCTGTACAGTACATGCACTATGGTTGTGGTTGCTATATTAATAGCCATTGCATCAGAAGGTCCATGCCCATCCAACCCCATCTTGTCTGTGTTAGTGCAAGTCTGTAGTTTCTTTAGTGTCAATCCTTTCTTCATTCACTCTTTGTCCCCAACTAGGATTCTGGAACACATCTCATGCAGGTCACAGCAGTAGATTAAGTCATAGGAGCGTATAAGAATACTAAAATCATATTTTTTAAAAGTAGGCCTGATAATTCATGAAACACACCAGACCAAGGAAAGAAGCAACATCCTGACCTGAACTCCATAAAAGGGAATGCACCTAACAGTGCAATGGCCATGGCCCCATTAGCCTGTCATTCCATTTAGTATGTTAGCCAAGGGATCTGTAAGCACAGAACTCCAAACCATCTCTAAGACTTCAGCTCAGCTCTGTCCCACCAGGGCAGAACCTACTTGAATTTCCACCTGCCCATTCATCCATTTATCCATCCAGACACATTTGCACCTTTCTGCCATAGTCTTGGCATCCTTTGCCTCACCTCTGTGGCCTCCAAGGTTCTGCACCTTGATTATATGATTCAGCTCAAACTTAAGGCTCTCTTCACCTCTGCAAGTCTAAGCCAATCTCTGTGCATTTGGTAGTTATCCAACTTAGTTTACTTATTATCTTCCTACAACTTTAGTGGTTGCATACTTATCAGCTCTCTGTCTCCAGTAATGCCTCTTTAAACTTTGGTACCCATTCTGTAACCAATGTACCAACAGATGATAGATGGATGGATAGATAGATAGATAGATAGATAGATAGATGATAAAGAATTATTTTATGATCTGAGAGTTAATACTAGTAGTTAAGATTGAAATAAGAGAATCTGTTTGCCAATAGCCAGGCATCAAGGAAAATTGGAACTACTTGGTAAACAGCCAACAAAAGTCATGCAGCTTGAGAATTTATTATTATTTGATAAACACTGACATGGTAGAAAAGATTTTTAAAAGTATATCTCTTTCTTCTTTGATTGGGGAATGGTAAGGGACAACTGAAACCAGAAGGCAAGAAAACAGCCTGTAGTTGGTACTTATGCAATGTCTTGCTCCAATTCTGCAAGTCTATGCCTCTGTAGCTAAGATGACATATAACAGGTTATAGGCCATGGCGGGAAACCAGCTATTACATAGCTAAACTGATAGAATATCAAATAGCTCTCTAATGAATTATCCTTATATTATCAGTTAATGCACCTCCCAACACTCATCTAAGACTCTTCTATGCTCAGTAGATGTACTTAACAGAGACCCACAACTAGTCAAATTGCAGAGAAGAAAAGACTGCAAAACATTCAGCCCTAAATGGGACATCTATATTATACTTCCTTTCCCCAAGACTCAGGAATCACTGTGGAAGAAGGGGCATAAAGATTGTGTGGATACTTTTATGTCAATTTGACGTTATCTAAAGTTATCTGAGAGGAAGGAATCTCAATTAAAAAAATATCTCCATAAGGTGGGGTTGTAGCAAGACTATAGGGCATTTTCTTAGTTAGTGATTGATGGGGAATGGCCTGCACTTTGTGGGTGGTACAAGCCCTGGGCTGGTGGTCTTGGTTTCTATAAGAAAGTAGGCTGAGTAAGCCATGGGGAGCAAGCTAGTAAACAGTACTCCTCTGTGGCCTCTGCATTAGCTCCTGCTTCCAGTTTCCTGCCTTGTTTGAATTCCTGTCCTAGCTGTCATCAGTGATAGACTATGAATGTTGAAGCATACTCCAAATAAACCATTTTCTCTCCAACTTGCGTTTTGGTTATGATGTTTTATCATAGCAATAGTGAGGCTAACTAAAACAAAGACTATAATAACAAGAGATGGTGTGTGACTACAAGGAAGCAGTGTCCTCAGGACACCACAGAGCAGGTGCACTAGTTATGACAGCATGCACATGCTCCACACAAATTCCAGCCTGACCAGATTCCAGCATGAAGAGGTGTTTGGCATGAAGTCCCATCCATAGCTGAGGTGCTACTGGTAATTGTTAGATGCTTAGAAAGGGAGATACAGTTTTCTCTAAGAGTGTAGTCCCTCATAAGTAAGCCATACTCCAGTGCAAGGCTACATGTCCAAGAATATGTGGGCAGCACAAATTTAACTTGATGGTTAAAAAAAAAAGGAGTACACAAGTTTTGGGATGGGACCGTAATGGCCCAGGGTTGTGGAGGAAGCATCAAAGGAACTTCCACCTCAGATGCCTCAAGCATAAGAACAGCAGGAGTTGGCTACCTCCTCCCTCCCTACCCTGTGTCATAAAGCCAGATCCTCCACCATTAACCCTAGTAAGAATTTATAACCCTGAGAGTTACCAGGCTCCACTCCTTATTTGACCTTATAATGTTCCCCCACCCCCACCCTACAGCCCCTCAGTATGCAGATGAAGCATCTTCCAACACCCCTGCCCTGGCCAATGGCTCATGGCCACACAAACCTTGTCCCAGAGACCCTAGCCACCTCCCCAGGGGCATAAATACCCCTTTCCCCCAATAAATTGAACTAGTTCTCCAAAGGTGTTCCCAGGTGTTATTTGCCCATGCACTCATCTCCAATGGAGACCCTGCATTGCACTCACTTGTGCCTGGCTACGTTTCCCTACCTCCAGTCCAGTTAGTTGCAAAAGACCAGACTGCCCCAGGGGCAGCAGTTTTGTAGGTCAGTAAAAGGATCCGGGGATCTGGGAGGAGTTGGAGAAGACAGTGCATATGACCAAAACATACTATGAAATTCTCAAAAAATTAATAAAAAGGAAAAAATATTAATGTAGACTAGTCATGGGAAGAATGGAATGGATAGGATGCGGGTCTTGAGGAATGTCAATTAGAAAATCGAGTGCTTAAAATGCTATAACACTGTACTATCCTGTCTTTGGGCTCGTGTGACCTTTGTGCTCGTGTCTTTGTGACCGTGTCCTATGACCTTTAGATATTTACACTAGCCTTCAAGAGCCACATGAGGCCATGTGAAAGCAAAGAACATTGTGATGTGCAATGGGGCTACCTTATGAAAAGATACCTTATGAAAAGAGCACAGAAGCTGCCCGGTCTCGTCAAGGTTCTATGGGGGCTTCCCCCACATCTTTTGTAAGCCACACCTTTCTTTGTGGTTTAACTTCCTTCTACCTAATCAAGATACAGGAAGTTGCAGCAGCAAGAAAATTCCATACCTTGGGCTCCGAGGATTTAACATCTGAAATGCATGTGAAGGCCCTTTAAGGGGTGCTGGTGATTTTCACACTTCTCCCAACACCTACAAGGAGTGGGGTCCCATTGGTGAAATCCGCATTGACCTTTGATTTATGCGTTCTATATAGATCTTCTAAGTCCATTTGGACTTTGCCTTCGTATAGATTTCCCACTTCATCATGGGCTCTCTATTGCCACTAACCTGATCTGACCTTTCATCTACTTCAGGAATACCCTGAGACTTTAATATACTTATACAGAAATGTGCCCACCTAATAACTTACGCATGGCTTCCAGATGTTGAAACAGTGAACAGAGGCACTCTGACTATAGATTGATGATGAAGCTCGGCAGGGACCATTTCAAGGACAAGGTCTTTGTTATTCAACATGACTACCAATAAAATTAAATGATCAATGAATTAGTCAACTAAATGGTGGTTAGACATTCTATAATGTAATTGAATTTTAATAGCTCTTTATTTTTCCACATCTTCCCAATATCTGAGCTAGCAAATATAATGTCCAAGCATTTAGACCAGAATAAATTCCCTGCCTGCCTCAAAATTATTTAAAACAAAATGTCTGTCATAAAGAGATACACAATGACAAAGCCTAGGCAGGGCCTGAAAAAAATGAGTATTTCTTAGGGCCTCAGAAATTAAAGTCCTGGTCAGCACAAGGAAGTTATCTTCTTAATACCCACACAACACCCATGTTCATAGTCTTTTACAAAAAAAGTCTAAAATTTGACAAACTATAATACTTTTATGAGTCTCCATAGTGACATTTCTATATATGCAATGTACATTTCTATATATGCCAGAGCAAATTCCCTGGGGAAATTATTATTATATTAATCAACAATGAGTCATTTATAATTATAGTTTGGGATCTTTTATTTTTAAAAAGATCTACTTTCATTTGTATAATGGCCTAAGCTTATTTTTGCTTAAATTTCACATCGTAATTCAGAATAGGAAATTAGACTGGAAAGTTGTTTTTTAAACAAAGAATTGTGTTTCCAAAAAGAGAAAACGAAAGAACAAATGGGCAGAACAATGCCAATAATTGCATGTGGCAGGATTTTATAACCAAGCAGCTTCTTACAGCTGCTCCTGTGGGTGGGACAAAACATTTGAACACATTTTCAAGCCAGTTCGTGAGTTATTGAGTATTAGTAATCTTTATTACAGGTTGAATTTTAGAATTTGTGATTCATCTATTTGTAGTGGAAATCAAAAGGGCACTCATAGGCTAGCATTCGACTTGTGACCTGAGTCACCTGAAGGGCACTTCCAGAGTACTGTAGACCTCCAAGGGAGAAAGCTAGTGGGGAAAAAACCCTGCAAGAAGCAAAGAAAAGAATGTGCATCATCCCTGAAAACAGAGCTTAATATCTACTGATCACCAATAAAATAAAACAAGACAAAATATCAGCTTATACACGGACAAAACTAACTGAGAAGCCCCTTACCAGACTAAGCCTAAAAACATTTTAATTAAATAACAAGCTCACCTGAGATATTAAATCAGCATGGAGCCCAGTGAGCACGAGTGTCACCATTTTCCTCTCTCCTTTAATGAGCATCATTATTTTCTTTTCTCTTTTAATGACACTACCAGGAAACTAGATGGAAATATGAAGGAGGTTTTTTAAAGGCTAAATTGACACTTCATATCTTTGTTTAATCACAGATGTTGTTATTGTCACAATGAGCAGTGAATAATACTCAGTAACTGATAGGATGATTCTACCACCAACCCCAGAATTCAGGAAAAAGTTTGCACAAATGTATAATAATACTTTAATGTTATATTTAAACTATAGAAATAGGGAAGTCACCTTCACCAGCTAAATTATCAGGAGAGAATAAATGGTATACTCTCTGGAACCCAGCTACCTACATTATAGGAGATTACCTTCATCTTAAGCACAAAAGGCCAATTTTCATCATATCATGACTTTTGTTCAACTCAAAAAGAAATGCTATCTTTGTGAGCCTATAGAATCTGTAAAACCAGAAGCTTAACTATCATCATCTTGCATACTGAGATCTATACAAAATAGCTACACAATCAATATTTATTGGAGACATGACAGAATGACAAGGAAATGGACAACAGAGAAAGTACCCAAGAATCCTCTCTCTCTCTCTCTCTCTCTCTCTCTCTCTCTCTCTCTCTCTCTCTCTCTCTCTCTCTCTCGTTACATTGGACTTTTGTAAAAGTTACTGAAATTACTACCCACCCTTGGGGAATGGCTTTCAAAGAAAGGAAGAGAGAGCACAGTATAAGGGGTTAAAGGGAAAATGAAACAGGAAAGGTTGCATTGGGTGGTGCAGAAGGTGGTGTAGAGGAGTATGAAGAGGAATAAATAACACAAAAGACATTTTAACAGCACGCATTGAAACCTACTATTGTAGGATATCTGCTTTTGGTTTTGGTTATCCTTCAGAACTTGATGATAAGATGCTACTGCTTGAGGACACCATATGTTTGAATCACAAAATATAATAATTTCAAGCTGGTACAGACATGAAAGCTTCATCCCTACTGGCTAATATTTGTGGTGCTGGAAGATGCTAGGCATGCTACCAAAGGAGAAAAGTAATTATTAAATATATACAACTGTGCACCTACAACAGTGAATTTCCTAGAAAGGAATTCCCACTTATGTGACAGTGGCACAAACCTCATGGTAGTAACCAACAACTTTCTGCTTGGATTGAAGAACCATGTTAATATATATATATATTATAGTATCTATTATATACTATTATATATTATAATATATATTATAGTATATATTATATATTATAATATATATACATTATAGTATATATTATATATTATATATATATTATAGTGTGTGTGTATATATATATATATATATATATATATATATATATATATATATATATATATATCACTGTCTCTTCCGAGGCAAGGCTCAGGGTTTATCAAAAAAGTGGGTGTTTGTGTAAGAGTCATGACTTTATCTTCTGAGCACAGGAGGACAACTTCACATATTAATTCCCAGTGGTTGTGTTAGCATGCACAAGCCTGTAAAAGCTCAAACCAAACCAATTTACCATGTAGAGAAGGAAGCAGGACAACCCTAGCCATGGAGTGATTGGCAGTTGTTAGATATTGAGAAATGAACGGTCCATTTCCTCTAAAAGTGTAGCCCCTGGTAAGTCAAAGACGTTCCTGTAGAATATCACACATCCATGAAGGTTTTTAGTAGCACCAATTAGTCTTCAATGATTTAGAAGAAAGAGCATACAACTTCCTGAACAGAACACCAACAGCCCAGGCCTTAACGTCAACATATAATAAATGGGACCTCATGACACTGAAAAGTTTCTGTAAGGCAGGAGACACTGGAGTAGAACAAAGCGACAGCCTACAGACTGGGAAAAGATCTTCATCAACCCTACATCTGACAAAGGTCTAATATCCAAAATACATAAAGAACTCAAGAAATTAAACACCAAAAAATAAAACCAAATGACCCAATTGAGAAATGGGGCTCAAAATTAAACAGAGAGTTCTCAATAGGGGAATATCGAATGGCTGAGAAACACTTAAAGAAATGTTCATCATCCTTAGTCATCAGGGAAATTCAAATCAAAACAACTCTGAGATTCCATCTTACACCCATCAGAATGGCTAAGATCAAAAATTCAAGTGACGCCATATGCTGGCGAAGATGTGGAGAAAGAGGAACACTCCTTCATTGCTGGTGGGAATGCAAACTAGTACAGCCACTTTGGAAATCTATCTGGCACTATTTCAGAAAACTGGGAATAGGGCTTCCTCAAGACCCAGCTATTCCACTCCTTAGAATATACCCAGAAGGTGCTCTAGCACACAACAAGGACGTATGCTCAACCATGTTCATAGCAGCCTTATTCATAATAGCCAGAACATGAAAACAGCCAAAGTGTCCCTCAGTAGAAGAATGGATAAAGAAGCTGTGGTACATATGCACTATGGAATACTACTCAACTATTAAAAACAAGGACTTTCTGAAATTTGTGGACAAATGGATTGAACTAGAAATGATCATAATGAGTAAGTTAACCCAGAAGTAGAAAGACTCAAATGATATATATTCACTTATATCTGGAAACTAGCCCAAGGGGCATGCCCCATGAAAGTCTTCACTTACCAGGAAAGTGGGATAGAAGTGAGGACATCCTATTGGGACTCTAGGTGAGAGAAGTATAGGAGATTATGGAAATAGAAGGATCCAGAGGGTCCTAGAAACCTACAAAAATAACACTATGATGGGCAGATCTGGACCCAGGGGTTCTGTTCAAGCTATGGCACCAAACAAGGACAATATGTGCAGTGAGCATCAAATCCCTACCCAGATCCAGCTAATGGACAGGATATTCTCCACAGTTAAGTGGAAAGTAGGGACTGATTTCCACACGAATTCTGGTGCCCCATATTTGACCACGTCCTCTTGATGGGGAGGCCCGGTAGCACTCAGAGGAATTACAGCAGGCTACCAAGAAGAGATTTGATACCCTAGGATCATATAGAGGGAGAGGAGGTCCCCCTCAGTCACACTCATAGGGGAGGGGAGTAGGGGGAAAGCAGGAGGGAGGGAGAAGGGATAGGATAACAATTGAGATGTAATATGAATATTATCAATTTAAAAAGATAATAAAAATAAAATAAAATAAAAAAGAAGAAAGAGCATAAATGGGTATGTGAGAGAGGGGGCTGGTAACAATATTTTTACAGTGCCTGTGAATTTGAGAGGTATAGGAGTCAGGGTGGAGTACTGGAGGAACTGGAGAGAGGAAAAGAGGTGTGGAAATGATGTAAATACAGCTACTCACCTATTAAATTCTCAAAACAATATAAATTTTTATAAAGACATGTTGCTAATATCAAATGTTCAGTAAACACTTATTGTGTAAAGTAATCCATATCTGTGTGTCAGAGCTGTTCATAGAAACTCATGTCCTAGATTTATGAAACTGTGCAAAGTCATGCCACATTGTGTGTACCACTTGCCTTCTCCATTACAGTGTGTCAGAGCTCCTTGCCTCATGTTTTTAACCTGTACTTGGCATCTGCCTAATGTGAAGATGGCATCCTTTTAAATATTTACACGTTGGTTGCATGTATTTCTGTAGCAAAATTAAATGTCAATATCAATTTTTATGATTTCCTCTTGGGTTATCTGCTTCCCCTTATTTATTTATAGTAATATTTTACATATGTGTGTACATTCCTAGCTGATACAATTTTAAAACACACATTTCAAAGTCATAAAATTATTTGATGAGTAGAAACTTTCACCTTTGCATGTAGTTAAACGCATGAGCATTTTCTCTTGTAGCTTTGATTTTGTGATTGCTTACAGAGGAACCTATAGTGGAAATTTTTATGTCTTTAAAAGCTCAGTTTTGTTATGTAAACATGCTTTTGTTTTAATTCAAGTTGTGTGATATGGGTGATTCAGATTGTCCACAGTAGCAAATTATTTGCCTCATGTGGGCTCTAAGAGGGGCTATCTGTCACCTACAAATAGTTTAATTCTGAGGATTCTAGAGAAGAAGTAAATGCCAATGCCCAGTGAGAGCAGGGGGCTCTGAGAAAGAAGAATGCTGCTCTCCCCCCTCATCTCCACCACTACCATCACCACTACCACCATCCACCACCACCACCCACCAGAACCACCACCACCACCACCACCACCACCAACAACAACAACAACAACAACAACAACACCCACCAGAACCACCAACACCCACCAGAACCACCACCACTACCACCTGAACCAACACCTCTAAAACCACCACCACCACCCACCCACCACCACCACCAATACCATCACCCATCACCACCACTCACCAGAACCACCACCACCACCACCAGAACCACCAACACCAACACCACCCAACACCACCAACACCAACACCATCTAACACCACTAATGCCACCCAACACCAACACCACCCAAGAACACCACTACCACCCACTAACAACAACACCTACCACCACCACCCACCAGAACCACCACCACCACCACCACCACCAGAACCACCACCTCCAACACCATCAACACCACCCACCATCACCAACACCCAACACCAACACCACCACTACCACCACCCACCACCACCAGAACCACCACCTCCAACACCATCAACACCACCCACCACCAACACTGACACCCAACACCAATAACAACAACACTACCACCATCCACCACCACCACCCACCAAAACCACCACCAACACCCACTACCATGACCCACCAGAACCACCACTACCATCACCCACCACCACCACCACTCACCAGAACCACCACCAACACCACCCAACACCACCAACACCAACACTACCAACACCACCAACACCACCCAACACCAACACCCAACACCAACACCAAAACCACCACTACCACCACCACCCACCAGAACCACCACCACCACCACCCACCACCACCAGAACCAACAACACCAACAACATCCAACACCAACACCCAACTACCACCACCCACCACCACCACCCACCAGAACCACCACTACCACCACCCACCACCACCACCACCAGAACCAACAACACCAACAACACCCAACACCAACACTAACAATACCCAACAGCACCAATCCACCAACAGCACCAATACCCAACACCACCAACACCACTACTACTCACTAACAACAACAACATCCACCACCCCCATCACCACCCACCACCACGCACCACTACCACCACTACCCACCACCACTACCACCCACCATTACCACCACCCACCACCACCACCACCAGAACCATCACCACCACCTCCAACACCACCAACACCACCCAACACCACCATCACCATGCACCACCAACAACAGCAACAACAACAACACTCACTAACAACAACACCCACCACCCACCACCACCACCACCCACTAACAACAACACCCACCACCACCCACCACCCACCACCACCCACTAACAACAACACCCACCCCCCACCACCACCACCACCCACTAACAACAACACCCACCCCCACCACCCACCACCACCCACTAACAACAACACCCACCACCCACCACCACCACCACCCACTAACAACAACACCCACCACCACCCACCACCCACCACCACCCACTAACAACAACACCCACCACCACCCACCACCCACCACCACCACCACCCACTAACAACAAGAACAACACTCACCACCACCCACCACTACCACCCACCACTCCCCAAATCTCCTGGTTGTGACTGATGCCCAAGGAACTATGGCCCTAACCAGCAGAAAGCAGCTAAAATAGACTCTCCCCCTCTCCCCACTAACCTTCTTTCTCTCTTAACTGGTATTGGAGTGTTGGAAGGGGTTGGGATGGAGAAGAAAGGAGATATAAGAACCCAATGAAATAGTTTTAGAAAGCACACCTTCAGGAACCTACACGAAAGTCTAGAATATAGTCACCTAAGTAATGTTCTAAGTATTTTAAGGCATTCCTTTTAGCATTGAGTCCTTGAATTCACCTAGGGATAAATTTAGTCTTCAATAAAAATTGTTTATTATAAAATTCAAAATTATAATGAAGACTTTTGTAGACAAATTAGATATCAGTCAGTCTTGTGAAGAATCTAAAAGTCTCCTCAGAACAATTGGGGGACCAAGTACCATTCTACAGGAATGAACCATCTAGCAACTCCACCAAGTTACTGAACTCACTATATTCAGAGAAGAGCCTTGGAATCTGAATGCTGATACCAAGCTGGGAGTGACACTGAAAAGGCAGAAGGAGGTAACACATATGAACTGCCTAGCTCTAGCCATGACAAGCATGGAGCACACAGTGCATATCCCACACAATCCAGAACAGCAAGTGCCAAGTGCCTGAGCGGCTGTCTATCCAGGAGGACAGCCTTCTTAGCCTGTCTCCTTTATGGAGACATAAAGCTGTGTGCAAAGGCAGGTGGGTCATCAAGGCCACAAAGTAAAGGGACTATTCTTCTTTATTAGGGGAAATTGTTGGAGTAATATGAAGAGAAATTGTGCCAGCATCACAGTTGCATGTTCTCCTTTGGTGTTAGCATTAGGAGTGGGTGTCCATAGAGTCTGTGGTTCATGGAATTCCTGGGGTTCTATGCTGAATGCTTTCAGTCCCATAGAGAAGCCTTGCTCGTCTCTTACCTCCACATGCCCTTATGGGCTTCACCTTCCACTTCTTATTGCCAGTTTCCGGACCCCCTCTCCCAGACAATGCTGTTACTTTATCATAATATAACTCAGGTAACTGTACTTGTAAGAATTGTTCTCACCTGGAGCTCAATATCTGAAGGCTTACCTAACTTCTCAAAACACAATCAACCTCTCCTCTCATACCATGCAGCAACCCCTGAGAATAAAAGTCTGAAAAGGATTAGAGGATGATGAGGATGACCTTCAACATTTAAAGAGTTATACAGAGTTCTGGCTGTTTCTGCATTACATACATTCACACATATGTGAGCATGAACAAATATGTATACATACAAGAGAAATTGTGGCTCATGTTTTATCTAATATCAGTTGCATTTTATGTACAAGGCCAATCCTTGACATTTTCATGACCAAAGTGCCTCTGAATTTCTCCATTATTTGTATCACTTATATCACTATAGAAAGTTAATGTGTTTGAAAGAGTTAAAGAGTTTTTTTAAAAAGAGATAGTTAGGGCAGGAAGTGTAGTTCACTGATACAGCACTACCAATCTAATATATCCAAGATTATTTCACCCATATCACCCACATAGGTGCACGTGCATACACACACACACACACACACACACACACACACACACACACACACACACACACACACACACACATACTGCAGTTGGTTCCCTCAGTTGGTTTCATGAAAGAGCCTGCCTCCTACATCTATCTACAAGTCCCCTGCCTAGGCAGTTCTGTCATTGACTTCTCTGGAAACACGTTTCCAGTAACCACTGGGCTAGATGGGGAAGTCATCTGGGAACTACTTACTTCATTGACAGGAGAGGAAGGTGGGGAAATCACCCAAATGGAACGTTGGCTCACGGCCTGTGTGGTTACTTTGGGACTGTCATCAGGACAGTTTCAATTGGCTGGTAAGGAAGAGGAATGTTTCTCAGTTTTCATGCTTGTGCAATGCAATTTCAAAAGTAAGTGGGGAAAGCGTCTGTGCTTCTTTAGCACAGAACCCCAAGCTCATGTGAAAAGGCGATGGGTGTGCAACTAGGATGAAAATATGAGAAATGTCATGGATACTGACAAGACTGACACAGGGCTTGTTCTCTACAGTTTGCCTCCAGCAGTCTGCATCCAACACTGAGTGACCAGAGGGAAGCAGGAGTAGCCCCCAAATGGTAGGGCAGAGTGATGGTGAGTGGGCATATAGTGTGGATGAAGTGAGAGGGAAAATTGCGCTGGCTTGCCACTGCCAGTCAATGAAAAGAAGAGGCCCCTGGAGTGGGGAATGATGGGACAGAGACTTGCATCCAAATAATGTGCACACATGCGCAGACAGGAATTTGAGCTGTTCAGAAGTGAGAGGGGACAGAAATCTTGCTGAATTCTGTTCACTCAATGTGGAATGAAAAAGAGGAAGTGCTGGTCACACAGGAACTCCGCTGCTAAAACTCTTCATCTCGGTCTTCTATGTGGTCTGAGATGTACAACAAAGTAAAGGCAATTCTGGACCCCTCTGTGATTTAGGAATAAGGGGTCAGGCACAGACACTGTGAACTAATGAGCAAAGGATTATGGCTCAGGCACAGACACTGTGAGCTAATGAGCAAATGAAGCCATGTGGAAAAGAGCTAAACTCAATGAGAACCCAGCTCCCTTTGTCCTTACCTTGACCCTCCATTCTCCCAGCTCCCTACATCCCCACACAAACCCTCACGTCTCACTCTCCTTCATTTTTCTATTTCCAGAATATCAGGAAGTGTCCCATTTAAATAAATTCAGAATTATGTCACATCTCATTTTTTTCCCTAGAAAATTCAAGGAAAATGCAAATTAAAAGAGAAAGATGGGAGAAATGTTGTAAATTCTGTTGCCTGGAGAGACTGCCCAGTTTGGTCCTAGACCAGATGCTTCAGTGATTCTTAACAGCTTGTTAGGAAGGCAGTTTAGACATCCAGCATCTCCATCTCTGAATAAGAATCTGCATTTCATCAATTAGCACACAATATTTTCAGATACTTACAAGGTACACAGAAATATTTAACACATAGCATAAATTATCAAGCCAGAGTAATTATCATTACCCCTGATTCAAACAGCTAGGGTATCTTTTTTATCACTCACCTTCCATGAGTAACCATTAACCGCCATACATGGCTTCTTTCCTTGAGAATGGGTTTCAAATCTAATCAGAAAGAATTGGGTGACCTCATGACACTCGTACCACTATTGCACCAATGGGCACATCTTGCCAAGCGGATTGGAATTGGCTCTCGGGGTTCACAGTTGGGTGTGACTTTGATGACTTCCCAGCTAAGGTGGATTGCATAGTGTGTTGTGGTACTACGGACGCTAGACAACAAGCAGGACACTTCCACTTCAGTTCAATCATGAACATGTCTACGTTCTGAAAGTAAAACCTGTGATTTAGGTGTGTTTAGGATTGGCCTTTCACCATTTAGTTATGATGGGCAACCAAGAGTGAAACAACTTGTAATTTCTATACACCAAAATTATTCAGGCTCTTTGAGCTATCTTGAAACATTTGGTAAATCTAAGTAGACTATAATCCACTTACTGTGCTATAAAACACTAGAATCAGTTCTTCCTGCTTGACTGCATTGTCTCACCTTTCTCTAAACACCTGTCCCTACACTTCTAATGCCCTAACAGCCACTATTCCAGTTTCTATTTCTATGAAATCAACTGTTTTTACCACCTACAAATGAGAACATGTAATAACTATATTCCTGGGCCAGCTTTATTTCACTAACATAACATAAACTGTCCTCCACAGGTGTGTGTGTGTGGTTCTCTTTGACCCTTGGATACTGTCTCAGGAGCTTGTGAAACCTTTAAGAAGTAGGGTCTAACTGGAGTGTGTGACATCTTAGGAGGTGACCTTGAGGTTTAAAGTCTGCCCCCTCCCCTATCCCCCCCTTTTTTTTTGTCTTTTCTCTGCTCATGATCAACTAAAATGTTAGCAAGTAGCCTCATGGCTCCTACAACCATGTTTTACTAGTCATGATAGCTGGTCCTATAAAATGAGAGGCAAAATAAACCACTCTTCCTTTAGGTTGTTTCTTGTCAGGCACTTTGTCACAGCAATGAAAAAAAAGTAACTAATACACAGAGCATCTCCCAGGTTGTGGCTTCCTCCCAGTAAGTCTTTACCACAGTTGCTAATAGCTATCAAATACTAAGCTGCAGCTGCTTTTATTTTCATATCTTATTATCTGTGGTCCTAATGGTTGGCTATATATCTGTATCAAGAATAGCAAGAAAGGCAAACTAATATTTTGTTCCTAATATTTGATTAGCCAATTTTCTATCATTGTGACAAAATAACTAAGATAAGAATATTATAAGGCAGAAAGGTTTATGGCTTGGAGGAGCACAGTGGAAGAGCACTCATCTAGTATTATAAATGGTCTTGTAGTCTGTCCTCCAGGACCACGAAGTAAAACAACAACAAGAAGGAATAGTTTATTGGGGTTGATCTGTTCAAAGGGTCCGTTCCATAATCACTTGGTTCCATTAGGAACCCATTAGGTTCCATCTGGCAACTCAGTTATCATATTGAGAGCATGTGACCAAAAGGACGTTGTCACTTCATGGTATAGGAAGGATTAAAGGTCACAGTATCCCCTCTATGTGGTTTCCACAATTATATGACTTCCTCCTAAATGTCTTACCTTCTAAATACTTCCACACTTCTCAATAATGCCATGTGCTACAGAATAAAATTTCAACACATGACCCTTTAGGGACATTTAAGGTCAAATTGTAGCACTACTCAAAGTGTGACTCTCAAATTACAGCATCATCTGTGAGTTTGTTAGAATGCAAAATTTGGGTGTCACATAAATCTACTATTTCTACATTTTAACAAGTTTTTTTTCTCCAGGTGATATGAGTGAGCACATTAATGTTTGAGAAGCTCTTGCCAAGAAAATGATGAAATCATATATCCTATTCAGTGATACCAACTGCACTTTGTCAAGTGAACACTTTTTATCCTAGATCAGTAAGTCAAACAAGATATATTAAGATTATTTATTATTTTCAATTTATCTTCCCTGCTTCTCTAATCCTTTTCCAGTGACTTGTGAAAAGAGTGAAGAAAGTATTGACTAGTCTGCCCATCCACAGGCTGTGGGCAGATTAGAATTTATCCCAACCAGGTGCATAAGCCATCCTGATATAGAAATAAAAGATCATTCTTTTTTCTTCTAAAACACCATAAAATACAAAAACCAAAACAACAACAACAAAATAGATCACTCCTATGTCTTCTCTGACTTAGGTAAGAGTATATCAATCACAAATCATATTTTTCAAAGAGACATAGAAATAAACTGAGATTAAACTTTACTACATTTATTTCACCAAACCTTCCTCTGCAAATACAAATATGTGCCTAGCTTTCTGGCTTGTTAATGTTATGCTCTTCTACTCTACAGTGGTCTGATATATCAACCTTATATTTATGACAGTCAAATAGATACATTCTTACTTTGTGATATAAAAACAATTTAGTGGTGTCAAGTAGCCATGTGTTCTAATGCTTTTGATGAGCAATAGTTATTAGTCAGCCACTTAGATACTTCAAATCACTTCCATAGTACACAACAGGATCCCGAGTCTTATGTCCCAACCACTGGCAGCAGAGTGAAACTATTCTCTACCTCACCTTTACCCATGCTAAACCTAAAACGCAGTCTCCAATATAAGTGCATTTGTAGCTACTTACCTATTTTAGGCTACTTTTGTAGGATTAATAGTAACTCTTGGCATCTCTAACCTAAGAAAATGAACTGCAAGCAAGTTTGTTTTCAGGGAGAGTCAAAACATTGGTTTTCTTCAGGCTTCTGCTTACAAGAATAAGGGGGCATGGTGGGCACACATCTTTAATCCCAGCACTTTGGAGGCAAAGGCAGGTGGATCTGTGAGTTTGAGCCTGGTCTATAAAGAGAGTTACAGGACAGGCAAGGCAAGGCAAGGAGAAAAAAAAAGAAAGGAAAGAAAGAAAAAAGAAAACATTATAAATCATTATAAATACTAAGCAATAACCTCCAAAGCCCAGGAAACTGAAGGATGAAGGAAGGGGCTGCCTCTGAATTTCTGATGGACTGCAGTCAGTGTTCTGCTCAGTATCCACCAGTATTAGTCAGCTCTACAAACACACGTGAACAACAAAAGGGCCCAATTTAAACAAATATGTGAGAGCCATTGGCTAGTTCACAAAAGACATCTCCAAGGAGTTCCTGTAACAAATGGGCAAATCTTTGAAGTGAGAACAAAGAGTCAGTATTGCATAAGCTGGATCAAACTGAATTGAAACTTAATAGGAAAATATTTGCAAACAAAAGCTAATGAAATCTAGGGAAACTAGCTGGTTCCAATCAGCTTATACAACCTATCTTTCCAGCAACTTGGAGCACCAAAAATGTAGGATAGATGAGAAAGAAGATATGTCTCTTAAAAACTGTGTCCTTGATTGTGGCATCCTCCCATGAAATGAAGACTGGTTGAGCATTGATTATTGCCGTTTATGTGAGGATTACTGAAGAAACATACCAAGTAACTTATGCCACCTACAACACTTCCCAGCTTTGGACTTGTTTATATTAAAGTTCATTTTAAACGACACAAACTCAGTTGGATATTGAGCTCATGGTGATCGCATACAAGCAATTTGTCTTATCTCATTTTAACTCATTGAAGACGACGGTATTGTTCTGGTTTGATCTAAAAGCACAAAGATACTGACGCTATTTAAAAGAAAAACAAATAGATGTAGGCTTAATTGTAAGGAGAAAGAGGATGTTTTCTTCTGAGTCTCATTTCTAGTTTCTTAAACTACCCAGGCATGTTATAGTAAACTAGGAAATGTCATCACTCTTCATGGAAATCGGATCATTTCACAAAGTATGATATGGGAATTTGGTAACTCTCCATCAATAGAAGAAACTGGAAATTATCATTTTAAGGCAAGCATGCCAGACTTAGAAGACAATGTCTCATGTGTGTCTAACATGCAGATCCCAAACGTTAATTTTTATGTATTTGCAGTATGAGAGAGGGAATAAGCCGTGAGAATAAAGGTGAGACAAGAGAAGGAAAATAGAAGTATTAAGAGAAAGATATAGACGAGAAAATGGAAATAGAATGTTAGTGGCATGAAAGTAGAGGGAGTGCAGTGAGGGAAGAGGGGAGCTAAAAGGAAGGACAGGGAAGGGGGAGGGAGAAAACAGAGTGTGTGTGAAAATGCCATAATAAAAGGCATTATTTCACATATAAATTTAGAACTTAAAAAATTAGCCAGAATATTTGACTCCAAAAAAGGCTAAATACCTGAAAGCCTAAATTTGTTAACTTCTGCCTGAACCATAAACTTTGAATATTTAATTCTGGTTTGCTTCCTTGTTCCGTGTTAATATGACCTAGTGTTGGATAACTTGGTTTTAATATAACTCCCACTATACATTCTGCACTACATTTTGCATTCTTTGTTTTGTTGGTTGGTTTGTTGGCTTTTAGAGACAGGGTTTCTCTGTGTTAGCCTTCGCTGTCTTGGACTTGCTTTGTAGACTGGCCTCAAACTCAGAGTGATCTGCCTGCCTCTGCCTCCCGAGTGCTGGGATTAAAGGCATGTGCTACCACGCCCAGCTTACATTTTGGGTTCTTTAAAAATAATTCTCCAGATTACTGAATCTCTCTTCAAAGGTGTCTAACCAACAATACATTTTTTTCATTTAAACAAATCATGATTTTCTGCTACACTATCAATACTGGATATCCTGTTGTTGCCCTGTGTCATGGAGATCCTGCAGCTCTGGTTCTACAAGACCAACGCCTTCATGCGCTTCAGCAGTTCATAAATGGAGTAGATGTTGGGATAGGCCAACTCCAAGCCCTGGATCTGAGCCTGTGTTGGTCAGCCTGACATCTCTGCTTCACCTGCACCACCAGGGCCAGCTATCCCACTTCGCCCAGGAGAGGAGTCAAGACATGTCTCCAGCTTGTGGCAGCCTATAAGAGGTGGGACTGGTTCTCCCATGCACTTGCCATCAGAGTCAGGTTTCCCATGCTCATGCCACCAGGACCAGCTCTACCAAGCAGCCCAGACTAGGTGAAGGTGCAAGCATGATCTCCCAAGTACTACAGCCAGTGAGAAGCAAGGCCAGCTCTCCAGCACCACCCCCAAAGAGGGGTAGGGCCAGTTCTCCCACACAAGACTCCAGGGGCAGCTCTTCCACACTGCCCAGCCAAGGGAAGTGGGCCAGTTCTCCTGCCTGCCACAGGTGGCATCAGGAGGCAGGGCAAAATGCTAATTCTTACATGTGGCATTTTTTGTTGTGTCTTCCTAATTTTTTCCTTATATCATGACTTATTTTATTAGAGTTCATCCTTTGTGAGGAGTATAGTTCCCGTGAGAATCCTGATGGCTTCTGGTACTGTCACATAAAAAGACTGTCTCAACTGAGCCTCAGGAATTTTATCAGCTTGCTTATTAATCTCTCCCACAAATTCCCATGATAGAACTAATAAGTTTGGTGTCATGTCCCATGCAGCCAGAGTTCCAGTACCTAGATACGGGCAGTGAAGAAATGAGGAAACACACGTTCAGTGCAGCTGGAATTGTGTGACTTTCTCTAACTGCCTTGACAGGAACCCTGGCGTGCTTACAGCTGAAGAGGAGTAGTTGGCTAGTCTTTCTATGAGGTCTCTGTAGGAGCAGTCTTTGTTAATAAATACATGGGAACAGAAAGCCACAGTTTCTAGTTTCTGCACACACTGATCAATTGTTCATAAAAACTCATACTCTGGCTCCCAAGGAAAGATTTGTCATTCCTTTTGAACCTGGCTCATATGGGTAACAGTTTTGTCAATTTCCCATCGATCAATTGGTCCTAGAGTCCTGGACAGGATTTGTTCACATAAAAAAAGATTCACTCAGGACTTCATACACTCAGGATTTCTTCCCCTCCCTTTAGTTTGGGCTCCTACACTCAGCACAAATTTAGCCTTTGTGTATTAATTATAACAAATATTGTTGCTTCTCAAGTCTTGCGGGTAGAATTTCTTCACTTTCTTTCATAGTCATGACAGTTCTCAAGATTCTTAGAACAAAGAAGCTAAATTGCAGCTTTCTGTTCTTGTGGGTGAAGGCAACACAAAGAAAGCTGCCTTCTGCCTTTGACCTGGTTCATTTCCCTTCTGTCCTGGGCCTCAGGGCCTCTCGGCTCCTTACACACCAGTGTGGGCTGACCGTGCAGTTAGCTTTGCCTCTTTCCTGTCATGTTGAAACTCCTCTTTCAATCAGAATACATAACAATGCTTTAAGGTGCAATGTATTATAGTCAGTTGTCCTATTTATAGACGTGCCTTTAACATTTACCAGGCAAACATTTTTTCAGTCATCTTCTGACATTTTGGGTGTTTTCATGTCTTCATGGTACCTAAAGATACACACATGCTTACCTACTTGGTAATATATTCAAATGTATAACTTGTTTGGGTTGTGCTTGATACTTGATACTTATGTACAAATAAACTTGACAAAAGCAGAGTAGAAAAGAATGAAAATTATATCATGCATGCTTGTATACACATAATCACATTAACATCCATATCTGTAGATCTATCATATTAGCATTTATAAATTAATGTTTGAACTTACCAATTACAAACCTACAATAAATGTCCCCTGTCCTTTCACAGTCACTTACAGGTGTGCTGGCTGATGGAACTATGAAAGGCTTGACAAGCATGACCTTAGCAGAGACTGAATACAGCTATGCTCAGCTCTCTTACTTCAGCTCTGATGCTGTTAGCAAGTATCTCTTCACTATGAATCCAATGTCACACATTTTTCATGCTCTATACCCATTTTTGGTGATTTTGCTGTTTAAAAAGTTCTCTATTCATACTGACTGAAAGGCTATCTGGTGCCCCTAAACACAAGAAGGCTGTGGAACTGTGAGATGTGTCTTCTAAAGTGTGTGTGTGTGTGTGTGTGTGTGTGTGTGTGTGTGTGTGCACGCGCGCGCGCACGCACATGCACGTGGGTGGTTTTTAAGCAGAAATACTTAAAATAGAATTCTGGGTTATGCATTGATGGGTTGTTGAAAATGTTATGACCAGAAGCTCAAAGGCCCTAATTCTGTTGTTCTCCTCAGAATGTGGCTTTGTGTTTATGACTTTGTATAACACAACTACAGGAGATAATAAGATCAGAATTATATTCATGAAAGAAAGAAAGAAAGAAAGAAAGAAAGAAAGAAAGAGAAAAAAGAAATATATTCATATAAAGTAAGAGGAAATTAGAAAGAAAAGATTGAGTGATTACAGGATACATACACACACACACACACACACACACACACACATACACACACACATCTGGAAATAAATAAATAAATGATAGAAAGAAAGAGGAGAAGAAGGAGAAGAATCACCAGGGAATACATTTTGATGATTTCCTGGAGGGGTAA
Source organism: Acomys russatus (assembly GCF_903995435.1). Classification (NCBI taxonomy): domain Eukaryota; kingdom Metazoa; phylum Chordata; class Mammalia; order Rodentia; family Muridae; genus Acomys; species Acomys russatus. The sequence goes on along the minus strand of NC_067139.1, from coordinate 2,513,299 downwards.
ACTTCAGGCCTCACAGATCTTAGACTGATTTACTTTGCACCAACCTCAATTCCTTTCTACTGATCTGGTCTCCCTTAGGGGACCCAAAGAACAAAATCTTCCAACCTAGCATGAGAAAGCCCATGAATCACCTCCTCGGTAAGCCACATCTAGAGTGTTTGCTGACTGTGGTATTCCTTTGATTTTTTCAGACTTCTAAAACTTTTCTGAAGGATGCATTTGTGTCCTTTCGGCTTGTAAAACATTCCCTCCATTTCAGCTATCACAGAGGGCAAACTAGCATGTTTTAAATTAAGTAGCAGCTTATGCTTGGATAACTGAATATTTAGTTAATATTAAAGCACTGGTTTTGGTTAGGCTTTCATGGCTAGCTTGGGAACAAACTTTAGAAGGAGGTAAGGAACCACACCCAGAGGTTACACATAGCAAGACCATAGAGCTCACAGGGTTATGAACAGTGCTCTAAATTTGGCCTAACAGATATTTTGAGTAGTTCTGATATTTGGAAAGCAATGTTTTTCTCTTTCGTTCCCTATAATAATTTTCCCTAGGGGAGTTATAAACATAACACTCTTTTCATTCTGTTTTTCCAACACTATAAAGGGCGACGAACGACCCTCCTTAGGAAGGTGGAGAAATTTAGCAAGCACAAGCCCTAGTTTAGTCAATCCCAAGATTCCCTAACCTAATTTCATGGCGTATCCATGGCACTATGGACACAGTTGTTGTACAAAAGGAACAGCAAACTATAAGTTCTCTCTCACACAAAACATTATGGACTCTTTGAGCTTCAAACAACTGCTACTGATGGGTTGACGTTGGGCTCCCATCTTCCCAGGGGGAGAACTACAACACCACCAGCCCTGAGTGTCTTCATTCCATGTGACCATTCTGAGGATATCTAATGGTACACACACACACACACACACACACACACACACACACACACACACATATAAGTACATGCCATATATGCCATATATACTCATATATATACTCAAGCAAGTTATTTCTCAGATAGCTTGTGATTTCAGAAATTATGTCTCCTCAACAGCAGTCTTAGAATTTAAGTAATTCCAAAGATCATTCTTATATAAGATTGTTTTAGCTATTCTGGGTTTTTTGTTTTTCCATATGAAGTTCAGAATTGAACTTTCAATGTCTTTAAAAAATTGTGTAGGCATTTTGATAGGGATTGCATTGAATCTATAGATTGCTTTTGGTAGGATGGACATTTTTACTATGTTAATTCTCCCGATCCATGAGCAAGGAAGATCATTCCATCTTCTCAGGTCATCTTCAATCTCTTTCTTCAGAGTTTTGAAATTTTTTTCAAACAAGTCCTTCACTTGCTTAGTTAGAGTGACTCCTAGATATTTTATATGGCTTGTGGCTAATGTGAAGGGTGTGGTTTTCCTAATTTCTTCCTCTGCAAGCTTGTCATTTGTGTATAGAAAGGCTACAGGCTTTTTTGAGTTAATTTTGTATCCAGCCAATTTGCTGAAGGTGTTTATCAGCTGTAGGAGTTCTCTGGTGGAGTTTTGAGGGTCACTTATGTACACTATCATATCATCTGCAAATAGGGATAATTTGACTTCCTCCTTTCCCATTTGGATCCCCTTGACCTCCTTTTGTTGTCTTATTGCTCTGGCTAGAACTTCGAGTACTATATTGAAGAGATATGGAGAGAGTGGGCAGTCTTGCCTGTTCCCGATTGTAGAGGAATTTCCTTGAGTATCTCACCATTTACTTTGATTTTCGCTATTGGCTTGCTGTATATAGCCTGGAACATATTGGCAAAGGAGACAACTTCCTGAACAGAACACGAACAGCCCAGGCCTTTATGTCAACATTTAATAAATGGGACCTCATGAGACTGAGAAGCTTCTGTAAGGCTGGATACACTGTCAAGAGAACAAAGCAACAGCCTACAGACTGGGTAAAGATCTTCACCAACCCTACATCTGACAAAGGTCTAATATCCAAAATATATAAAGAACTCAAGAAGCTACACACCACCAAACCAAATAACCCAACTGAGAAATGGGGCTTGGAACTAAACAGAATTCTCAACAGAGGAATATCAAATGGCTGAGAAACACTTAAAGAAATGCTCACCTCCTTAGTCATCAGGGAAATGCAAATCAAAACAACTCTGAGATTCCATCTTACACCCATCAGAATGGCTAAGATAAAAAACTCAAGCGACACCACATGCTGGCGAGGATGTGGGGAAAGAGGAACACTTCTTCACTGCTGGTGGGAATGCAAACTAGTACAGCCACTTTGGAAATCTATCTGGTGCTATCTCAGAAAACTGGGAATAAGGCTTCCTCAAGACCCAGCTATTCCACTCTTTGGAATTTACCCAGAAGATGCTCCAGCACACAATAAGAAAATTTGCTCAACCATGTTCATAGCAGCCTTATTCATAATAGCCAGATCATGGAAACAGCCTAAGTGTCCCTCAGTAGAAGAATGGATAAAGAAACTGTGGTACATATACACTATGGAATACTACTCAGCTATTAAAAACAAGGAATTCCCGAAATTTGTGGATAAATGCATTGAGCTAGAAATGATCATAATGAGTGAGTTAACCCAGAAGCAGAAAGACTTAAATGGTATATACTCACTTATATCTGCATACTAGCCCAAGGGGCATGTCCCACGAGAGCCTTCACTTACCAGGAAACTGGGACAGAGGGGAGGACATCCTATTGGGACTCTAGATGAGAGAAGCATGGGAGAATAGCAAAGTAGAAGGATCCAGAGGGTCCTAGAAACCTACAAGTAGAACATTATGGTAGGCAGATTTGGGCCCAGGGGTCCCACTCAAACTAAGGCACCAGCCAAGGACAATACAGGCAGTAAACTTTAAACCCCTTCCCAGACCTAGCCAATGGTCAGAACAGTCTCCACAGTTGAGTGGAGAGTGGGATATGACTTTCTCACGTACTCTGGTGCCTCACATTTGACCATGTCCCCTGGAGGGGGAGACCTGGTGGCACTCAGAGGAAGGACAGCAGGTTGCCAAGAAGAGACTTGATACCCTATGAGCATATACAAGAGTAGATAATCCCCCTCAGGAACAGTCATAGGGGAGGGGAATAAGGGGAAAATGGGAGGGAGCGAAGAATGGGAGGATACAAGGGATGGGATAACCATTGAGATGTAACAAGAATAAATTAATAATGAATAAATTAATAAAAAAGAAAAAACATTAAAAAAAACAAAGATCATTCTTGAATTATAACTTTAACCAAGTGTGGAAATATGTTCATCCAGTGAATGCTACCAAGCTGCTTCAATCTTTGATGGCTTCTGCTCATGTTTTCCCACACAAGGCTGGTGTCTATGCCAATCAGTCTGTTATATACAAGAGGAAGGAGACTGTGTTGTTCTTCATTCTTGCTTACATAAACCAATGAAATACTTCTGAAACCAATTATAGAGGCCATGCTGGACAATGATAGGATGACCAGGAAGCATATTATCAATCCAATGTCAAAATCATGCAAAAGTAATGAAGTCAAACAGAGTAAAGGAAGCTTCTGTGAGGGTTGAGAATAGCCTGAAGGAGAATAGATTCAGGAATTAAAAGTTGAGGACCATATATAAGGGAACTGTGGTGATCTGAATAAAAGTGGCCTGTAAAGGGTTATAAGGCTTGGCATTATTGGGAGGTGTGGCCTTGCTGGAGTAGGTGTGGCCTTGTTGGAGGAAGTGTGTCACTGGGGAGTGAGTGGGCTTTGAGATTTCAATATCCCAAGCCTGGTCCAGTGGCTTTCTCCCTGCGGCCTGTTTATCCAGATGTAAAACTCTCAGCTACCATTCTTGCACCATGTTTGCCTGGATACTGCCCTGCTTCCTGCTGCGATGACAATGGACTAAACCTCTGACACTGTAAGCCAGTCCCAAATAAATGTCCTCCTTTATAAAAGTTGCCATGGTCATGGTGTCTATTCATGGCAATAGAAATCCTAAGACAGAAGTAAGTGCCAGAGACTGAGGTATTGCTATTACGGGCCTGACCATATTTCTTGGTAGAATGTGGTCTTTGGGATTCTGGATTAGGAAAGCAGTTGAACACTTTAAATGGAGCTTAATAGGCCATACATTGCTGCAAGATAATTGCTAACTCCCTGCAAAGCACCCACCAGGTCTGCATCTTACCAGACTTGCCTTCTAGCCAGTTTCAGGCATCTACCCACATCCTCTGTCATTCTTAGCATGGCAGCTTAACAAAAAAACTGTAGCACTTTTGGTATCATGACAGGCTTTTGGAACTCCTGAGTTTCCACTGCCTTCTGATACTAGCAATCTCATTTTAAAAGAGCTAACTGTAACACCCAGTAGAAAATTTATTTCCACTTCCCCCTGTGAGACCAGGAACCTCACATAGCAAACAGGCCTCTCTGTGAGCATTTTAAGCTGCTCCTGATAGTGAAATGAGACCTTTGATTTGTTCCTGTCTGCAAGCGAGCAGCACCTTGACCTAGACATAGAACTCAGAGTGACAGATTGTCTTGGAAATGCAAAGTTGTTGGAGATGCCATAATCATGGGTTACCTGTAAAGGAAAGGGGCAGAATGGGTGTGTATCTAGTCCAAGCAAAAGAAATATATTGCAGTCAACAAGGCTGAAAGGAGACGGACATCTGAAGGAATCTTTGAGATCAGACATGGAGATGCAGAGTTTGGAATTTATTTTGCTGATTTTAGGTCTTGCACTGATCCAATATTTCCTCAATATATTCTCTTCCCTCTCTTTTGGAATGGTAAATTCTGGGCCACTGTGTGTTGGAAATATGTGATCTCCTTTTTCATTTTGATTTCAGAGTGTTAGCCTTGAGTCTCAGAAGAGATTTTTGAACTTTGGAATTTTAAACAGTATTGAGACTGTGATAGACAATGAAGACCTTAGAAGTTGGACTGAATGGTTTTTTTTTTATGGTTACCAAACCATGGGGGCCAGGGAGTGGTATATGGTGGTTTGAATAAAAATGGCCCCTATAAGTTTATAGGGAGTGGCATTATTGGAAAGTGTGACCTTGTTGGAGGAAATGTGTCACTGGAGGGTGGGCCTTGGGGTTTCAGAAGCTCAAGCCAGGCCCAGTGGCTCTTGTTCTTCCTGTTGCCCGGAGATTCAGATGTAGAGCTCTCAGCTACTACTCAAACACCATGGCTGCCAGTGTGCCACTATGCTTCCAACCGTGACTATAATGAACTAAACCGAAACCATAACCCAGCCTCAGTTAATTGCTTTTCTTTATAAGAGTTGCTGTGGTTGCAGTGTCCCTTTACAGCAAAAACATGAGTAAGACAGAAACTTTACATAGGCATAGATATTCTATTGATATCTGTAGGTTTCTGTTACAAAAAATGGGGAGCGCTGCTAGAAGATCAATAACATTGATATTTTAGAGTAGATGAGGCTTAATGCTGTGATGCTGCTGTCAATCGTGTTACATCATTTTGTTAACTAAGCTGTTGAACTTTGTGCCTAAAAAACAACAAAAACAAACAAACAAACAAACAAACAAAAACCAAGCTTTCTATCAAGCTCCTCCCACTACATCCCAGCCACAGTGCCTCCAATATATCCTAGGCTGTTCCAGGTTTTTACTACCTCAGACCCTTCCCACTATGCTTCACTCTAACTATGGCATTCTCTCCTTGGCTTTTTTATGATGCCTCCTTTCCTATGCATTAGTTTTGGCTAGATTGCCACCCTGTCACATGCGCCTCCCCATTCAAGTCACTCATTCCTCCAATATCACTGCTTGCCTTATTGGTGCTTCACACAAACACACACACACACACACACACACACACACACACACACACACACACACACACACACACATACATACACACAAATTTATCTTATACTTTATCCATAAGCATGATAATTACTTCACTCCATAATAAAATGTAAAATATTAACAAATATCTTTGAGTAAAGACATGATAAAAAGTGGATTAAAACAATAGGTTAATTTATGATGCCAGAATAGTGTGACATTGAAAACCAAGAATAAGCTGGATTTCCAAAGCTACACTAAAGATTATGAGGTATTAATCAAGCATCATGCATTTTGTAATGTCTAGGAAGAGGTACTTAGTGAAACCCTGGAAGTCAAGAGCCAACAACACATTACCAACACTACTCAGGGTCCTTACCAGGGTCCTCCCTCTCTGTCACAATAGAGAATTTCCATATTAAGAAATTCTCATCTTATCTGAATTTATACTGCGCACCCCTTGAGCCAGCGCCCTCAGCATCCAAACCAACCCCTCACCCCCTGGCACTATACATGGCCAAATCTGTATCTTGTGGTAGGGTCCATCCCTTCCTCCTAAGCTGGTTTAACATTTTTTTCCATCCTGAATGTACTCTCATAGGAGATCAGAGATTGGTTTGGTAGCTAAGAAGGGAAGTGTTCTAGTTTCATGTTTGCTATTGTGATAAAATATCCTGATCAAAAGGAAGAAAAGGTTTAAAGCACTTTAAAAGAAGAAAGGGTTTATTTGGTTTACAATTCTAGCTTTCAGCCATCACTGAGGGTAAATCGTGGCAGGAATGTAAGTGGCTAGACACGTCATTTTCAGTCAAGAGTGGAGAGGGCTGAATGCACCCTTGCTGCCTCCTCACACCTCCCATACAGCGTTACCTGTAACCAGTGAACTCAGTTCAAGCCAAAGACATGCAGCAAGAACCATCAAAGATGCTGCTGGCTGTCAGCAGGCAGCATCAAGCTGAGCTAGCTTTTTCTATGCCATTGAAGACCACCTGCCTAGGCAAAGGTACTTCCCATTGAAGCTAAAACATCCCCAATTAACAATCAAGACAACCCCCCCAGAAACGCCTAAGGCTAACCCAAACTAAAAGTTATCTCATTGATATTATCTTTCCAGAGTCTTCCAAATGGTGTGAATTTTACATTTCAAGCTAACCAGGGCATGAGATGAGCAGATAGTAATGAAAGAATATACTATTTTAGGAGTAATCCAGTAGGTTATGTTGCCTTTAAGAAAAAGTCTAGGCTTTTGCAAAGAGAAGTGGTCATTTTTGCAGTGAGGCGAGACTCTAGGGAAATTGCCCAGAAGTTATGTGCAACAACATTGACACACATTAGCGATCTCAGACCTTCTAAACTTAAGTGACTACCCCAGGTTAATAGACAGCCCCCTGTGGAACTTGACTATGCTTTTAATCAAATGCTGGGGCTGGCCCTAAACGTTCTTGCCTTCTGTATGCAGAAGCTGAGAGCCTTTTATAGGCTGTCAGAGAGGTTCCTTTGGTTTTCTCATTTCATTTCAAATCAGTGACTAGTCACCATCAGCTTTTGTCTTTCTCCAAAGTAATAGTAGCTAAATCCATAGTCATGATACTGCTTTTCTCAAACCTCTGAGCATCTTCTCCTGCATCCCTATAGTGCTCCATCCATCCCTAGTGAAGGTTTGTGTATTGTTTTCAGTTAGTAGAATTGGTTCAGATTTCAAAGCCCATTTTAATATATACTCCCAAAGATCCTATCATCAACTACAATAACTATTTTCCAGGGTAGTGGTCTGAATGATAACCTCATAAAAATATATATGTCTTCTCAGAACTCATAGATGTGATTTTATTTTGGAAATGACCTTGGAGATATAGTAAGGTTTAAAGTTGTGAAATGAGATCATCCTAAATAGCCATATGGGCCCTAAATCCAATTACAACTTTTCATAAACACACAGAACAGAAACTAGAATAAAGAGAGTGACAAAGATTACGGTGATGTGGCTACAAGCCAAGGACGGCTAACGATTACGAGCAAACAGCAGATGCTAGAAGAGAAAATAGCAAATCCTTCAAACTCAAGAGTGCAATTAAGTTGGATTTTTATGAAAACATTGTACATATACACAAAGGCATCCTATTCAGGTGACAAGAAATTTAAGATCATGAACTTTGCAGATAAATAGGTAGAGCTAGGAAATATGCTGTGGGGTAACCCAGTTCCAGAAAAATAAGCACCGTATGTTCTCTCGTTTGTGATTCCTAGTTCAGTCTTTAGATGTGACTATAACCTGAAGCTACAACAAGAACCAGAGAAGTAAAAAGTGTCCATGTTGGAGAATGTCTAGAGGACTTAACAGTAGGATACAGGTTATGTTAAGGAGAAATAAGGAAAATGGGAGATATCAAAAGTGGAGAGAGAGAAGCAGAACAGCCATAAGGGATCTATTATTTTATACTAACCTAAAATCATACATAACATGTGAAAATGTATTTAAATGAAGTTACGCCATTTGGTGTGATAATACCCAAGGGCAGGGACCAGGCATGAAAAAATCTCCTTTAGACATATTGGTCAAGGGGGTTCAAGAAACTCCAAAACACCAGAGTTCATGTCAGAGTCAGTCCCTGCTCTCCACATAACTGTGGAGAATGACCTGTCCATTGGGTAGATCAGAGTAGGGGTTTGATGTTTACCACTTGTATTGTCCTTGGTTAGTGCAATAGTTTGAGCAGACCCCCCTGGGCCCTGATCCTCGGGTGCTCCATATTTGTCGATCTCCCCTTGGTGGGGAGCTCTGATGACACTCAAAGAAAGAATAAGCAGGCTACCAAGATGGGACTTGATAGCCTATGACCATATAGTGGGGGAGGAGGTCCCCCTCAGTCTTAGACCTAGGGAAGGAGAATAGGGTGAAAGCGGGAGAAAGGGAGGATACAAGTGTGGGATAACAATTGAATTGTAATCTGAATAAATTAATAAAATTAAAACTTTTAAAAAAAGAAACTCCAAATCAATATATGCCCCTGCAGTTACACCTTGATTGTCTTCCAGAATTTAGATACTATGTACTTTGGACACAGGACTTGAAGAGACTGATCAGTATCTGATCTGCAAGCTCCTCAGAGGACTTATTTTATAGTAGTGGTAGTTGGTATGCCAACTGCCAAGGCAGAGGGAAGTAATCAATAGCCCTGCCCAGCTGTAAAGCCTATGATTTACAACAATGACCAGCATGCATGGTATACCTAAAGGCGCCATAACAGCACTCACATCTTTGTGTTAACCAACAGTTGTCTAGTTGGATACAAGGCCTGATCAATAGTAGAAAATTCAGGCCTGAATGGTATACAATGGCTAATGAGGGCATACATCCTACAACTGCTGCGACTTTCCCAAATACTCAAATAAGTGTAGCTCTCACCCCTCATCAAAGAAGGTTGTTTTTGCAGCAGACAGAGACAATTACAGAAATCCACAATTGGGCAAAATTCAAAGAACAACTGACTGCAGAATGCCTTGTCCCAATTAATACTTCTATAATACAAACCCTATACCTATGGCTCAGGAAATATCATGGAAAAGGAGGTAAAAAGATTGTATGCACAAAAAGACTCAGAAGTCTACTGTGAGAGAGAATCATCTAGACATGACAAGAAAGCCAAACCCATAAAATCTTAACAGTGTGGTTGCAAACCAGGCCTGAATGAAGACAACACAATTTTGCAAGCCTAATATGTAAAAAGCAGAATCTCATCGGGCTCCACACCTGTAGAACTACAGCAATTAATGACTAGTAAGAGGTGATTAGTCTTCCCCAGGTACGAGCCCGTCTAGGTGGTTACTCAATATGGAATTATCAACCTAAATCATATACATACTGGAAACATTAAATGGACTCAAAGGATATATGTATATATAATTATATATAATTTTATATATGAATAGATATTTATATACTAAAGGCCATGAATTAGGGAATGGGAGGGACATGGGAGAGGTTGGGGGAGAAAAAGGAGGATAAAATTATGAAAATACAGTGTAAACATAAGGTTTTTAATTTTTTTTTTAAAGAAAATGGGGTAGAAAAGTGGCTCCATAGGTAAGACTGCATACTGCTCTTGCAGTGGACCCCCAGTTTGATTCCCAGCACCCATATCAGATGGCTCACCACTGTCTATAACTTCAGTTCTAGGAGATCTCATGCTTTCTTCTGTCTCCATGGGTACTGGACTCATTTGTAATCCACAAAATGTATATAATTTAAAAGGAATATTCAAGTATCCTATATTATATGATAAAACACATGATTAACCTAATTACATGCCTTTCAGGTTTAGTATTATATTAACACATTACCTTCTTTAAAAATAACGAAAATATAAAGTAATTTTAAAAAACATACTAACTGGATCCTGTGTGTCCTTGTTCAGAGTGGCCCTGGAGCTAGCTGATGTGGAAGGATGGAATAGTTGCCCTTTCCTTAGTCACACAGTGAGCCAGTGTTTCACACCAGAGGCCTTTTCCTTATTACCACAGAATGAAATGACAGGGCTATCTGTTGAAATGCGGAGAATTCCCCAGGCTGAAGAAGCCACAGAAAGTCATAAGAAACTGAATGCCAACTTCATCATGTGTTTACCTAAGAGACCGCATGGCCAGTTTGATTGTGCTGCTTCCCCCCCCCCACCCCCGCTGCCCCTTTACTGCTGGTTCATTCACAAAGACACGCAAAGGTCAGATGTCTCACTGGAGCTGGTGACAATGAGTTTATGACTGTCTCCCCATCACCTTCCAGACTACATTCTAAGTGCTAAGCCAGAGTCGGATCCACTCACTGGAATGTTACTTAAAATTCTCACTGGCTTCTCTCTTCTCTGCACTCGTCCTCTTCCTGTCTTCCATATTCCTGTAATCACAAAGCATACATATTGTAAAATAAGATTAGTAAGAAAAGTTTAAAATATCTTTTTATGCAGTAAACAGCTGCTTAGCAAATTAACCATCTTATACCCATCACAAAGAACCATAGAAGCCTATGTTTTACATTTTAGCATACTGTCAAAATAAAAAAAGAGAAAACTTTTATATTACCTTACCATAATAAAATTGGTACATGAAAATACCAGTAGAATCAATACAATAGAAATATCTAGATTATGTCTGTTTTGTAATCAATCGTCTGATTGCAATCATTCAATAGCGTTAGTGATCAAATCACTGGGGAAAATGTTCTAATTCAAAATAGAGGCAATCAACTTACTTGCCATTAAAAGATATAATTATCTGTCTGATTGTATTACATTGATAGTTACACATAGGATGCAGTCAGACACACAGGGAAGCTGAAGGCCCTCCAGCCCTATTGGTCACAGTCACATTCCCTACATACGAGACTTTCTAAAAATAGGCTCATAGATTTTTCCATTGAGTTCATATTTAGTGTTTCTAGTGTAAAACAGAAAATAAATATTATTTTTAAATCCAAAAACTCTGATCTTGGCTCAGCCTTGGCCCATCTGTGGCTTTCTTCTTAAGTGCTGCATTCAGGCGTCTGAATGTATTGTGTTTCAAAAAGATCACTGTTTAAATCTAAAATAATTCATCTCTAAGAGCAAGCAAATAGTTCAGTAGGTCTTCGGGAATGGGCATTTCCAATGAAGAGAGTCAGTACATCACAATTAGAGTCAGTATCACAGAACTTTGTGTTTTTATAGGACATGTTGCTTGTACTCTAATTTCTACCATCTTTACATGACAAGCAGAACTAAGCATTGCTATTAAAATTAAAAATTAATCAGGATGGGTTGGGAATATTTAACCTCATTCTTTACAGCAGATTTGTATTTTGCAATCAAACCATGAGAAGATGAAGTTAAGACATTCATAAAGAAGCAGGAAACCATTAGCATATGTGCAAAACTCAGACCATCGCTCCAACAGACATGGACTCCAACAGTATCTTGGCATCTGAGGAAAAGTTGAAAATGAGTTCCCAACCAAATCCATAAAGTCTCTGAATTGCATCCTTCTTTCTGATAGGGTTTGATGGCTTCATAATGAAGTAGCCAAAGTAGAAATTTTCAAATTTGATGTGTATCTGCTTATAATAACTTACTTCCTTGTGAGCATTAAGTCATATGACTTGAATGAGTGGAACATCAACTCTACAGAGCACAGGGTCCCTGGCATCCCCTATGAGACAAACCAAGCTCCTCCGATGTGAAGAAGCCATGGTGGGAGACTCTCAAAAGGAAATGTGGAGCTCTGAAGCTCTAGACTACATCATCTTTGATTTTGTTTTCCTCTATGTTGCTGAAACACAGCGACATATCAGGAATAGTTGAAAGGACCCCAGATAGCAAAGCAGTTCTGAGCAAAACAGAGAAATGCTGGAGAGACTGTCATTCCAGACTTCATGATACATTATGGAGGTATAATAAGTACTGGCACAAAAGCAAGCATGTAGATCAATGGACCAAAATAGAGGGCACTTGAATATACAGCCATCTGATGTTCAACAAAGAGACAAAAAACATAATCTGGAGAAAAGGCAGCATCTTCCCCAAAAGGTGCTGGGAAAACTGGTAGCCACATGCACGAGAACGCATCTACATCCATGTCTATTGATACAAGCAAAAAAAAAAAAAAAGTCAATGTCAAACACAAAACACTAAGACTTCTAGCAGACAGCATACGCAGTGCCACACAAGATACAGGTATGGGAAAGGACTTTCTGAGCAAGACACCATTTGCCAAGGAACCTTGGCCAACAATTGACAACTGGACCCACAAAAAAAATGAAAAAGGTTCTGCACAGCCAGGGAAGAAATCTCACAAAGGAGAAACACACAGAACAGGAAAGGATCCATGTCAGCTGTACATCTGATAAAGGGCTAATACACAAAACACAGAAAACAAAGAGTAGAGACAACATACTGCCCAATTTAAAAATAGGTGAAGGACCTAAACAGAGAGTTTTCAATAAGAGAAATAAAAGTAGCAAAGAAGTACCTGAAAATGTGTTCATTGTCCTTAGCAATTAGAGAAATACAAAGTAGAGCAACACTGCAATTTTATCTCAGCCCAGCCAGAATGGCTAAGATTAACAGAACAACTCACAAAAAATGCTGGGGAGGTTACAGGGAAAGAGGACCCTTCAGTCACTGTTGGTGGGAATTCAAACTGGTGTAGCTGCTCTGGAAATCAGTATGGAAAGTCCTCAAAAAACTAAAAATAAATATACCATAAGACCTGGATGTACCACTCCTTGGTATATGCCTATAGGACTTGCTCAGCAATGTTCAGTGCCACCTAATTCACGATAGCGAGGAAAAGAAGCATCCTAAATGCCCTTGCACTGGTGAACTGATAATGAAGATGTGTATACACAATGGGATACTAATTCTGCTGCAAATAAAAATTAAATTATGGAGCTTTCAGGTAAATGGATGGGCCTAGAAAAGATGATATTACCTAGAAAAGATGATATTAAGTGATATAACTCAAACTCAGAAAGCCAAAGCCTCGTGTCTTCTCTAATCAGCGGTTCCTACCTCCAAGCCTTCAGATGTGCGTGTACAATTTGGAGTAACCACAGAAACCACGAAAGTGTAAAATGACCATATCTGAGGGAGTCTTGGATGGAGAATGGGAAGATACAAGTAATATAAAGTAGGAAATGGAAAAGTTTGCCTCCAAGTGGGTGGAGGCGGGGAGGTCAATACAGAAGGAGTAGGAGATAACAATGGACAAATAGCACCAAGACTATTTGATAAAGCCTCAAGATTTTATAGTATATAATAAGTATATGTATATGCTATACATACATAAATATATTATATATAAATGTGTGTGTGTGTGTGTGTGTGTGTGTGTGTGTGTGTGTGTGTGTGTGTGTGTGTGTGTTAAGCCACTTGGGTTGACAATGCCCCCACAAGAAAACGTAGACTAACAAACAAAAACACCAGTATTAGGCGTGAGAAACTTCCTTTCAAAATGGTCTTCTCCTAAAACAATAAATATTATTGATGAAGACCTCAGTTGTCTCCCAGGGGTTGAGAATAGACCCCTGTTGCTGATGACACCTCACAGTTGGGACATCAGACTGAATCTGGCCTGAAAGCCTCTTTCCTGCAGTCTAGAAGAGTCTGCTTCCATGGTTTCAGAAAACACCGTGCAGGCTGACAACAAAGGAAATCAACTAAACAGTCTTACCGAGATACAATACCTACAACAATTACCAGCATGGCAGATATAACCCCCTGGCTTTTGTTTTGTTTGTTTGTTTTTTGTTTGTTTGTTTGTTGTTGTTGGTTTTTTTTTTTTTTTTTTGAGACAGGGTTTCTCTGTATAGCCCTGGCTGTCCTCGACTCACTTTGTAGACCAGGCTGGCTTCGAACTTACAGCGATCCGCTTGCTGAGTGCTGAGATTCAAGGCGTGTGCCACCACACCCGGCTCCTGCCTTGGCCTTTATGTCAATGCAATTGCTGTTTGGAGCTATGGATAGGCCCACCATCTGCACCGGCATCTACCCTGGCTGCTCTCACTCAACAGAACTCACAGAGTCAATTTTTTAGTTTATCTTTCTCTCTTCTTTTCTGTCACCACTCTTTCTCATAGTTCCCCAAAATAAACACAAAACAAGCATGAAAAATGAACCACAAGAAGAAGGAAAAAACAAAAAACAAAACAAACAAACAAAAAACCCAGAACACTCTTTTTGCTCAGCGCAGTTATACTGAGCAAACCTGGCAATGTATCTGGCTGTGTCAGCATTTTCTGTCACCAGAAATTTTAGAGGCTTGCTTCCTCTACACAATGTTTGCATCTTGAAGACACACTAAAGACAAGCTCTTGGCACACACGCAAAGCAGTCTGTACTTTGTGGAAGATATGGTCTTTAACCTCAGGTTGAACTAAAAAGCCCTGGACATTTTAAGAGTCGGCTTTGACCTCTCAGGGTCGCTCAGGATGGGGATCTGCCTGGCAGTTGTTGGCGGTTTGATTGAGCGCCAGCGTTGTTTTTCAGACTCGGCTTACAGTGTGGCCAAGTTAAACACATTGTCTTTTCATCTCTCCTCTCCAGCCAGGCTCCATCCTCAGGTCTTCAGTCATCCCTTGGTCCTCTGGATGTTCTCCAACTTGTTGACAAATCCTCCAATCTTCATTTAAAACTTGCTTCTTAATTCCTTCCCGATGGTATCACGCACTGTTTCCTCAGCATCACCGTTTTATTCTAGTTCTGCCCACACAGTGAGCTCCATGTGGGAGCAGGAGGACAAAGGGAAGGCTGCAGAGAGGCTTGAGGGAGAGGGACTAACGCGGGAAGACAAGAGGAGGGGGGCCTGGACAGAACAGGCTTCTTGGAAGAGCAAACCAGCCTCACAGGGAGCTGTCTTCTGTTTCGTCCCTGTGTTTTGAATATCTTTTCTTGACAGTAAAATACATATTGCTTATCTCTTAAAAACTTGCAAAACACAGACATGTTAGCAGAAAAATAAAACCCATGTATGGTTCATAAACTACATAGTCACTGTTCATATTTTGGGTTTTCCCCATTTCTTTATACATAAATATTTTAACCAAATTTTATTATGTGTCAAGTTCATTTCTTCATGTTGCTGTTTCTCACATTCCTACTTTATTTTTACAACGATTATTTTATCCACAAGAACAATACTACCTTCATTATAATAAAATATATACAATAAAAATACAATATAATTTTTATCTGTGATTGTGTCTTTTTAAAAACATTTTCCCAATTATTAATTAATTGTGTTATTTTCTTTCTGTACAGATGCATAGTTGATTTTGCCATCTTTTTAAATAGAACTCTTTCAAACACAAAGGTTAACACTTGGAAAAAATCTGGGTGTGGTGGCATATGCCTTTAATCCCAGCACTCGGAAGGCAGAGGCAGGCAGATCCCTGTGAGTTCGAGGCTAGCCTAGTCTACAAAGTGAGTCCAGGACAGCCAAGGCTACACAGAAAAACGCTGTCTCAAACAAAACAAAACAAACAAAACACTTAGAAAGAAAAATAAGGCTACCAAGATGACTCAGTGGGACAAGGCACCTCCCGTCAAGCATGGCATCCATAGTGTAAAACTAACTTTTCAAAGTCACCTTGTGACCTCTGACTCTACATACATGCACATGCATGGGGACACTCACAGGCACACACACTCGCACACACACACACACACACACACACAGATACAAATGCACACACACACACAGAGAGAGAGAGAGACAGAGACAGAGATATTAAATAAATAAATCGGTAAATTAGATGTAAGATATGAAAACAAAATAAAACAAAGAGCTAGCACAGCACTGCTCCTAGCACCTGCATTCTTCCTGAGCTTTGGAGTTGGTGAAGCATCACGTTGCCAGCACTGAGCTCTTCTGATGCTAAATAAACTCTCCCAGCATGTTACAGCCACCACTTCATGCACCACCTGTGTGCACGCATTCATGTGTCGGCTTTGCATTTTCCTACTCCTCCCTCCTTACCTGAGAGGAAAAACTTTTTAATTATGATAAAATAGACAACCCAAAGTTACTAGTTTTGCGTGTTATTTCAAAGCTTTAGGCACATTTCCTTACAAGGCTGTTCTTGGAGAGTACTGAATTCATAGACCAAGTAAGAAAGGAATGATGCCGTGAAGTACTGAGTGTCTGTGAAGTAAGTACTGAGTGCACTGTCTTCTTGACCCTAACCGAGGTAGCTCACATTCCACTGACTTCTCAGATTTCATTCGTCAATGTTTTTTTCCTTTTTTATTGACAATTGTGTACATCCGTACAATGTATTTTGACAAAATCTACCCCAACTCCCTCCTCTGCAGTTCCTCTGCTACCCTCCAACTATTTGAGCTCACAAAGTCATGTGCTCCTCCATACCCCACTGTCCCTCACCACCACTGTACCCACTCACTGCTGTCTGTGCAAAGGTGCGTGCCCATGTACTGGAGCATGAATAGCTGTCCAGGAACCGTGTTCCTGAAGAAAGCTCACCCTCCTTTTCCATTAGCCAATAATAGCTTCTCAGCTATAGGTGGGATTTTGCAAGGCCCTCCCCTACCCAGGTGAGGAATTTGGTTGACTTAACATTGTGCAGAGATTATGTGCATGCCATCAGAGCTGCACTGAGTGTCCCTGGCATATCCATGAAATAATTTTTCCACAGATATCCACTACCTTTGGCTCTTATAATCTTGCTTTCTTTTACATGATGATCCCTGGGCCTTGGGGCAAGGGGGTGTGATAAAGATGTCCCACTTAGAGGTGATCCCTCAACTGTCTCTTATTCTCTGCTCATGGACTGGTTGTGGGTTTCTCTATTATTGTTACCTACCGCAAACAGAAGCTTCTCTGATGAAGGACGCACTAATCTGTGGGCATAAGGGTAAGAAGTTAGAGAGAAGTTTGATTCTATGTCTACTTAGCAAAATAACAGTTGTGAATTCTCTCCCTAGGGCCAGTGACCTAGCTAGCTATGAAAAATTTTAACCCAGTTAACTGCATCAAGTATGAGTTTGTCTTGGAGAATAGGCAAATCTAAGCAGAAAGTTGTTGAATACTTCCATAATATTCCTGTCTCTAGAGCCCCAGTGGGCATACATTGCCTGGTCAGCATTATTGTAGTTCTTAGGGCTCACAGTTGCCTAAGATTGTATAATATTGTATTGTATTTATTCTGCCAGAATTGTAACTAAGTATTTTACTACTAGTATAAACAATATTGTATTTTTCATTTCATATTTGACTTGTTTCATGCTGGTATTTGGGGAAATGCTTGACTCTTATAGATTAGCTTCGTTTCTCACAACCTTAGATTATTTTTTTCTGATTTTTCTCATATAAAGTCATGTCATCCACGAGTAAAAATAGTTTTATTTCTGACTTTCCAGATTCATTTTTCTTCTTGTCTCGCTAAATTAGCTAAGATTGGTGATGATGTTTAAGAGTGATGGAATGGGAGTTCCTCACCTTACTCCTCAGCTTAGTTTCTAAGACTGCAGTTTTTATTTGCCTCAGTGCACACTATATTAGCTAATGTTTATACCATGAATGAATGCATGCTGGATTTTTAAAGGCTTTTTCAACAGTTATTCATATAGTTATGTGAGATTACTTCCTCAATGTACTGATGTGATGGACCATAGTAATTAATTTTTAAATTTTGAGCCAGTTTTCTCTGCTGCCCCAGGATAAATCTCACTGCATTACATGATTCTTTGTATTGTTAATTTTGGTTAACAATATTTTATTGGGTATTCCTGGGTTTTATGAATACATTTATTTATTAACAATGATACAATTTAGAATTATTTAGAGTGTTTTTGAGTCTTTTGAGATTCAGGAACTATGAATTAGTATTCCCAGGTATTTTCAGAAATTTCAAAATCATGATAGTTTAAGCATACTTCTGTCTTCACACTTATAATTTGAATAGTTAACACTCTTGTTTCAAGAATAAAATACACTAAGCTAAACAGTATTTACATAGAGTGTACATCCACCAGATTTAACAAGTGGTTAAAAACACAGGGTTTCCCCTTTTTTAAGTCTAAACGATATTCCATTTTATTATCTACCACATTCATCATTGGAAGTTTAATTGCTCCTGTGTCTAAGATATAAGTAATGTCTCAATTAGCATGGGAGTACAGTCTCCACTTAGAGATGCTTATTCAAATTCCTCTGGCTTCTGAGCTATGACTAGAAAGCTGAATTTATTTCCTTATATGTAGAATTAAAGGGTTTGAATATGTATGCAACATCACAGAATTTTATAAAGGGAAAAATTTTAGAAAGCATTTAGCATATCTAACTTAATGAGGAGAATGAGGCTCCAAAAGATTTAGGAATGTGTTTAAGGTCAGCCAAGTTTCAAAAAGATAGGCTATGAGTCAAAAAAAGCTGTGCTTCTATGCACAATAAACATATTTTAAAGGAAATGAAGACAGTAGTTCAACTATGACAAAAATTTGAAAGGATCCAATACTTACAGATCGATGTTGACATTTGATTATTCTAATGGGGGAAATAAAGCCACAAATGAATAGATGGCATTCCATAGTCACTGACTGATCATTAAAATAGCCTGTTAAGGAGACTATAGATACCCAAAAAGCTTTAGCTTTAGATCTGTTACATTCAGCTATCCACAATCAAAAAGTTCTAACCATTTGCTCATCCCCATACAGTTTGTTAATATAGACGTAGCTGTTTTGCAGGACGATCAGCTCACATTCGTAGTAGCTTACCATTGGTAAACATAGGTGTTTTATTCCAGTTTCTGCTACTAATATTAATGCTTTTAGGCTTACATCCTGCATTACACCTCACAGAGTATGTATGTATATATGTATGTATATTGGGTATGTATATGTAAATGTTTGTGTGCATATGGGTAAATCAAAAGTGGGTTAAAAACCAGTTAGAGAGGATACAGAAGCCAATCAATCATCTTAGTGAAGGCAGTGGCAGAGAGCTAATAGAGTCACTAAAGGTGTATGTGCATGTGGGTGGGTGGAGACGGGAGATTAGATAAGATTTTTGTTTCTTGGAATTTTGTATGGAAATCTTGGAAGAGCATTTTAACTTTTCCTTCATTTTTATTAGTTCTTTCTGATTTTTGTAGGAGGTGTTTTAACCGTGTTCACCCCCAACTCCTCCCATAGCCCCAACTTTGTGTGACCAGTTTGTGCCGCCCATACCCACTTGGATGTGTGGCCTTCAGCTGGAGTAAGCTGCACTTATCAGAGGCCACACCTTTACCAAGACTGATTCTCTCTCCTAGTATGGGTCAGTTCCCAATCCATCCTCAGTTAGGAGTGGGACTGCATGCCCAACTCCCCTCTCCATGCTGCGATTTTGCACACTGTCCAAACCATTGTGGGTTCATGTGTGCTTTCTTTTATTGTTCTTTTTCACATATACATTTATATTATTACACATATATACAATAAACTACATACAGCAAGAAGAACCATGAAACAAGCAGGAATTATAATGTTTTGCCTATTTGTATTTGGCAGCCTTGAAGAAAAGTCTCAATGTAAATCAGTATCTATCATGTCTCATCATTATCAACTTAAAACACCTAGACCTAAAAACATCTTAACCCGTAACCAACTAAGCTTAATTGTAAAACCAACCTATCTGGTCTTCAACCCCATCAGAGACTTGAGAAGGAATAAAATTAATTACCTCAGTAAATAG
The DNA here is from genome assembly GCF_903995435.1 of Acomys russatus. Classification (NCBI taxonomy): domain Eukaryota; kingdom Metazoa; phylum Chordata; class Mammalia; order Rodentia; family Muridae; genus Acomys; species Acomys russatus. The sequence continues at coordinate 2,493,273 of NC_067139.1, read as the reverse complement.
GAAGTCCAGATTAGCAGCTTCCAAAGTGAAAAAAAAAAATGACTAAGACAGTTTGCTGCCTGAATAGCCACTCCAAATTCTCTATAAAATGCTGGAGCATCATCTTCAGCCTTCTGGCCCAACATGTCTGACAGACATATTTGCAAGGCACAAACTATTAAGGACTTGCATACCCTGTCTTGGCAGAGTTTGGCCATTGACTCTGACTGCATCTAAACTTGCGCATTTTTAGGCAGAATTCTGTCTGTGGCAGAAACCAGGACAGTTTTGCCCAGTGGCTAGTTTGCCACATTTGAAGCCAACTCTGTAAGGAGGTTCTTTGATGCTCTTCCTCTTCTTTGAGGTAGGCTGACACCTGTGCCTTTTTAACATATGTTTGATACTTATCTTGGAATTAAAAAATACATATTGAGAAAGGAAAATTATGTTAGTTAATTCCTTGGGGGAAAATGTGGTCATGAGTAAAATGTTTGACACTTAAAAAGCCTGATACATGATAAACATTCAATAAACAAGATAGCCAAGGAGAAAATTCAGCATAATCTTAGAAATTCTATTTCTAAGATTAGCATTGCTCATCCAAATACAGCGGGTTGCCACAAAACCCCTTCAGTATTGCACTGTCCCTCCCAGAAGACTCAGGTCCATCATCTTCGTCTTCAGTGGGGTGGGGCAACAGTCATTCTACATATAACTAAAAGGAAGATCATACCTTTACATGTGTGTTAACCACACCATGTACCTGTCACAGGGTCCCTTTCCTTTGTGACACGGAATTCCTTAAAATAAGCACTCTTGCCCTGGGCCAAAGAGTCTGCAGAGTCTCCACAGCATCACCCGCAGAGCACGCACTTTGGAAACGAGTGTGGTACTGACGAGCCTGAGCATGTAAATGTGAGAAGTATACCAGATGCGGGAACTGTAATCCTCACAAGGATGTATCTAATCTTGACGCCTGTGTTTGACCTGTGTAGAGTGTCCTCTCTAAAGAAAGGGTGGAATTGTGATGCTCTACTGCGTGATGCACAGGTTTTATTGTACAAACTTGATGAGCTTGAAATCTTCATGAACTTTGTTGCATAAAATATTAACATATTAGGGCCACTTTCATGGTCAAAAGAGAGACCATGTGCTCTTCTGTGTCCTACAAGGTCAACCAGAACTTAGAATCTCTTCCATTTTCCACCTATAAAGCTTTTACTCCTCCTTCTTCCATCATCAAAGACAAAAAGAAAAGAGTGACGAAAGAATTAAGATCCCTTTGATGAAGGTATCACAGAGAGGGATGACAAGAAGTGATGGGTACAGAAGTATGTGGGAAAAAACTTGTTTTATTTCTACTGCTGTGAAAATGAGGGAGGGGGGAATCCGTGGGCGCATTACATTTTAAGATTTCTGTGCTGTTACAAGCCACTGTTAAAATGAGTGTTGAAATTGCACTGGTATACTCCAATTCAGGCAACGCTTTCGTCTAAGGTTTTGGAAAGACATTGTCATCAGCCTTCCCAGTCCTAGCACTGGAGAAGGAAATCAGAAAGTCAGACAGTCAAGACAAGCAAACACTTGCAACCATTGTTGGCCCAGCCTCCTCCTTCTGCTGATGAAAACCACTTGGCTTTGTTCCCTGGCTCACTCAGTAAAGCCCAACACTCCTCAGCTCTAGTGTGCTTATACCATAGGACAACTTTGGGGACTCCAGGACCCCTCCCCAAGCTTCATACCTTCCCACAGCCTCCTCACTGACACCTTCTCCATGTTGTAAGCCCAACTTTTGTCATTAATTAGAGTATGTTTCTGCTATTTTGAGTTCTTTTAAACAGCTGTTGTGTAACTGAAACTTACTATTATCCCTCGCTCTTTTTTGGTAATTATTTAAGAACAGTAACTTCAGTGGCCCCTATATGAAAACTTCAGTTGAATTTTTTGCTTAATCCTACATAATAGACAGATAGTAGGTTCTAAGTAATACTTTTTATCTATTCAATTATTAAAAGCTTGGTATTAAGCCCAGGGCATCGTGCATGCTGAGAACACTACACCTTCAGCAGCATTAGCTTTAAAAGTCTTAACTCTTAAGTGAAAATATTCAAAGATTTAATCAGAGTGACAACTCCACTCCATATAAGATCTTTCGCCTCATCTTGAGCATCTCAGCTATAGGGAAGCTATAAAATTTTATTTTCCCACGGACAATTCCATCTTCACTGTCATATATTTTCTTATAGTGTCAAATGGGTAAGGTGGCGCAAGTTGAAGGAAATAAATTTTTAAAGTCCTGATGAGGAGTGACTTTGCAGTTGGGATGGGGAGACGAGTGAGGCTTACTTGTTCTATACAGCCACTTCCTTTGCTCTAGAATTTCCAGGGGATTCAGTGGTACAACCGCGTTGGTCCTGAAAGTTACATGTTCCGAAAGGAAATCCCTAGAGATCTGGTGTTAGCCTCCAACTTCTTACTGATGTGCTCCTTTCTATTCTTATGGGCCAAAATATCACATGGCTGGCTTTGCTCTCCCTCTGTGTTTCTGTGTGTCCCTCTTTCTCTGTTAGAAAGAAACCATGTTATGTCGGCAAACAGCAAGCATCCCTTGACCCAATGAGTGCTGAAGTCACAGGCAAAATACATCACAGAGTTTACATCTTATCACCACAAGTACCCTAAGCAATAAACAGAAGCCCTTCAAGTCTCCCAAAGATACTCAGAAAATTGCCAGCTCTCCAGCAGTTCATGAAAACATCAGCTGAGGACTCAATTGATGGGCTAGAATCTGATTTCAGTCCTGTGCTTTTAAACTCTCCTCTATGATGGCCACTGGGCATTATGGCTAAAAGGTTTCTTTTCTGACTTCTTCAATACTCTCAAGGTAATTGTGTTCCTTTATGACCAACAGGCATTAGGGCTAACTGTGTCTACTCTTTTCTTTGCTAAAAAATCACATTGTGTCCTATGACTCAATCCCAAAGTCCCAACACTTGCTAAAAGGTGGTACACTGGCCATCTGCAAGCTTATCACAAATGTCCTCTTGGAGCCTCCATACCAACTCACCCTATTGAAATCGCCATTAGAGAAAGTGGATTTAGTTTGAAAAAACACTTGGGATATGCTAATTCTTCCCAGCTAAAAGAAAATTTCTCTGGGTCATCCTTTATATATTTATTCATTCATTAATTCATTCACTTTACATCCTGATTGTAGCCTCCCTCTCCCCCCAGGCCCCTTCCCTCACAAGCCCCTTCCCTGCATCCTCCCCTCTCCTTCTCCCTCCTCAGAGAAGGAGAAAGTCCCCCATGGGAACCAACCCCTTCCTGGTACACAAAGTCACTGCAGGACTAAGTACACTTCCACTGAGGCCAGACAATGCAGCCCAGTTAGGAGAACAGGATCCAAAGAGAGGCATCAGAGTCAGAAAGGGCCCCACTCCAGTTATTGGGGGAACCATATTGGGGGAACCAAACCGTGCATCTGCTACATATGTGCAGAGGGCATAGGACACTCTTTGGTTGGTGGTTCAATCTGTGAACACTCCCATGGACCCAGGCTAGTTGACTCTGTAGGTCTTCTTGTAGAGTCGTTGACCTTTCCAGCTCCCTCAATTGTTCCCCCAACCATAAGTCCCCCCACACTCAGTCAAATGTTTGGCTGTGGGTCTCTACATCTGTTTCCATCAGCTACTGGGTGGAGCCTCCCAGAGGAGTTAAGATAGGCTCCTGTCTGCAAGCACAGCAGAGTAATATTAATAGTGTCAGGGATTGGTTGTCTCCCAATGGACGGATCTCAAGTAGGGCCAGTTTTTGGTGGGTCAGTCCATCAATCTCTGCTTAATCTTTATCCCCACACTTCTTGTAGGCAAGAGAAATTTTGGGTCAAAGGTTTTGTGGATTGGTTGGTGTCCTTATCTCTCCACTGGAAGTCCTGCCTGGCTACAGGAGGTGGCCACTTCAGGCTCCATTCCCCCCCCCCCCGCCCCATTGGGAGTCTCAGCTAGGGTGACTCCCATAGACTTCCTGGGGCCTCCTCTACCCCAGGTCTCTGACAAGTCTCAGAGATGTCCTCCACCTCCGATTTCTGTTCTCTCTCTTGCTTTCCCTACTCCTAATCCTCTACCTTGCTCTCCTCCCTTTCTCCTCTCCTACCCAGTCCCTTCCCTCCCTCCACCTCCAAGGCTATTTTATTTCCTTTTCTGAGTGAGATTCAAGTATCACTCTGGGTCATTGTTATGGATAAGTATCAAGAGAAAAACATTTGCAAGATCAATAACTACATGCTAGGTCCCAGGAGATGAGTTAATCTGCTTAAGCATCAAAAAAGCCACATCTGGGATAATGAGTGCAAATGGAGTCACTGATTGATTAAGTTTCTGAAAACAGCTGTCGTTACAGAGGGTCTATTGTCTTCTGCACAGGCTAAAGAGGAGACTTAAAGAGAGATGTGGTGTGAACCATCACCCATAAATATTTCATTCCCTTACTAGTGGAACTAAGTTCCGTAATTCTTCCAGGAATGAGATTCTGATGGAAATTCACAATGTTTCCTGTTACAGGGAGCTCTACTGGCTTCTCTTTGGTCTTTCCAACTAGCACCATCACAACCTGCCCTCATCATAGCTTTTATACTGGTATCCTTCCTGAAATCATGTTTCTACTTATACAATTGGTGATAATTTAGGCCTGACTGCAAGAACTATTGTATAAGTCATCTCATGACAGACTGTGCTTGGTAGCACAGCCACATGTTCCTGGAAGGGCAGGTTCCTGTCCTTTGTGGTCAGCTGCACTCCTGTTCCATGCTCCAGTTCCTCCCTGGAACCAGTCTAAAGGAGAAGCCATGATGAGGCATCTGAGGGCACGGCAGTGCCACGTGGAAAAACACAAAATAGTTTCTGCACAGAACTGACATGTAAGTTCTCTTACATTCTTCTAGCATCTTCTATTGTTGGTAAATACCCAAGAGAGACCATGGGAACAAGTATGGTTGTGAGGAGAGCAAGAATTTTGAAAATACAATGGAGTCAGTCTGTCAGTACAAATCACAAGACATAGACAGAAATCTACAGTGAATTTGGCAACATGGAGATAGATGCTAGTGGAAAGACAGGAGAACTTCTGAAGGAGATGACACAAGCTGGGTTTGGAAACTATGGCTCCGGGAAGAGAAGAGACACAAGAGATATGAGAAATAGAAATTGAAAATCCTAGAGCCATGGAGGCAAGGTCCTAGGAAATGCTGTGGGGATGGAGCAGAGGGTGAAAGAGAAGGGGCAGGAATAAAATGGAAACAGGACTGTGGAAATCCCTAAATTCCAGCTGAGGTACCAAAACTTTACAGAGGGTAACACAGGCAGAGGTCCCGGCAAACAGACATGGTCAGGAACAAGAAGAGAGTGTACAACGTGCGCTTCATGCCTGAGCATCATAGACAGGCCTCCTCTGCCTCAGCAAATCACTTCCTAGGACCAGTGCTCCTGAAAACAAATAGTCCTCTTTGTGAAAACTGAGCTGATCTTTCATTTTCATATTCATATTTCCTTCACATTTTATCTTAAAAGTGTATGTTTTTATCCTCACATGTGTATTCAGATCTGTCCTTCACAAAAATATCAACATCAAACACAAAGAAGAGAGAATCTTGCCCTCATTTTGAAATTCTCTATTCCCACTCAGGACTGTGCACAGCTTTGTTTACTTAAAAGACATTTTGAATGTTAGGAGACTTAAAGACTCAGTTGAAGAATGACTGCCAAAAATCTATTAATGGAGTAAAAAAAATGTAGTAGAAGAGTCAGAAGAAATATACCAGTAAATTAATATTATACATTTATGTATCAGTAAGTCCAGAAGTGGTATATATATATCCTTGCATTTCAACATTAATATCACATAAATGAAGTCAGAACATGGGTGCTTGGACCAACATTAACTTGAAAAGCCTGTAGGAGTAAACTGTATTCCAGTGAGTGTGTCACCTAGCATTCGCTGAGGAATGGGGCCTGTGGGGAAGGTCACAGGGAAGTCTGCAATCCTAAAATGCACTTTTAAATCCACCAGACCAGTTAAGCACAAATACTGAAGTGCCCTGTTTCTGTGAATTTCTCACTAGTGCTATTTCTCCAGACTTTTCTGGAATTTGTAGCTCCCCACCTCATTATCTGAACCTGCAGAGAGCCCAAAGGTGGTGTGGACTGCAGAAATCTAAAGCCTGCACTCAGACTGGACTCAGAGAATGCCCATCTAACTGCTAGACAACACAGGAAGGTCTGCATCGCCACTCACAACCCTGATGCTCTTCAGACATGTCTGTTAGATTGTCCTAACAGATTGCTATGAATGCAAGAGTCTCACACAGGTACTCTCAGGCCAGCTCTGAGTACATCACGGAGTTAGTAGGAACATGCTCTCTCTCTCTCTCTCTCTCTCTCTCTCTCTCTCTCTCTCTCTCTCTCTCTCTCTCTCTCTTCTCTCTGAAGCCTTTTCTTTCTGGTGGTCTTTAGAAACTCTTGGCATCTCTGGGTTTAAGACTGCAGAAATTGGCGCATTTAATCCCAGCACTTGTGAAGCAGAGGCAGGTGGATCTCTGTGAGTTCAAGGCCAGCCTGGTCTACATAATGAGTTTCAGGATAGCCAGGGCTACACAGAGAAATCCTGTCTCAAAAAAACAAAATTAGATAACAGATAGATGACTGATGGATAAATGATAAATAGAGAGATTAAATAGTAGATGATAGATAAAACATTTTAAAGACTATGTAAATGATCTGTCTTTGTTTTTATACTAAATATCTTCCCATTGTATTGTCTGTATCTCTCTTCTTTTGTTCATGTGAAAACAATAGTCATACTGAAATTAGAGCCAGACTAATTCAAAATGGTCTCATATTAGTGTTTTTCCATATGTTTTATGATATATGATATGATAGTATTTATGATATATGATTTTTAATTCTTTTTTGTTTCTAAACTAACTTTTCTATTTAATTTTTTTATATGGTATTCAAGAGATGACTCAGTGGTTAAGAGCACTGCCTGCTCTTCCAGAGATCCTGAGTTCAATTTCCAGCAACCACATGGTAGCTTACAACCAAATTCAATGGTATCTGCTTCCTTCTTCTGATGTGCATGAAGACAGAGCACTCATATGCATGAAGCACATTAACAAATAAATCTTTTAAATTTTTTCATACAATATATTTTTATTCTTTCTCTTCATCCAACTTCTACCAAGTCTTCTCCTCCTCCATACCACCCAAATTTATGTTCTGACTCTGTCTGTGTCTCCCTTCAGGAAAAAAGAAAGAAAGAAAGAAAGAAAAGGAAGAAGAAAGAAAGAAAGAAAGAAAGAAAGAAAGAAAGAAAGAAAGAATAAAGCAAACAAAAAATGTAAAACTACCCAAACCAAACAAGTCTTCAAAGTTTCGCTTTCTAAAGAAGGGCACACTCACAAACAGCAGGTGGACATGAACTTGAGGAGATGATACTTAGCTTAGATAAGTGGATATCAGTGGTGACAAAGGATTGCAGAGTGCAGAATGTCATCTAATGAAGCTGAGAGCCACCATGATAAGAGACAGGCACATCAATCTGAGAGGGACACAAGGAAACAACCTGGGAGGGATATTGGAGGAAAGAAAGGGAGTCGGGGAAATGATGTAGTTGTATTTTAACTAATATATATATTTAAAATAAAAGATCTAGAAATCTGAAACACATTGCCATTCAACAAGGCCAAAGGAAAGCAGTAAGAACTCCATGCACTTTCAAAACCGCTGTCCTTGAACTTGATTCTGGGTTCTTTGTGTGGCAGTGTGTTCATCCTGAGTTTCGGTCCAGAAGACTTGAATGGCAGGCCTTAGGAAGGCTTCCACACTGATGGGATGTTAGCTATCACTCAAAGAAGCAAATCTTACAAAGGAGATGCTGCCTGCCTACTGAGGTGAACTCCCCACCGAGCATGCAGTTAGCTGTTATTTTTCCCTACAGTACAGAGGATTTAATCCTGAAGAGCTTTCTTCTCTTTGAAGTCACACAGAGCTGAATATAAAATTCTATTCAGTCACCTTACGTAAAATATTCTAAAGCCACATTTTTCTGAATGATGAAGCCTGATGTGCATATTGTCACTTAGTTCACTCCTCACTTAGGACAGAAGTTCTCTTACTCCCGCATGCATCATCTCCTTCTCTCTCTCTCCCTCTCTCTCTCTCTCTCTCTCTCTCATTCTGTGTGTGTGTGTGTGTGTGTGTGTGTGTGTGTGTGTGTGTGTGAGAGAGACATCCCACAATTACATAATTCTCAGTACCCAGAGCAGCACATACATACTCTGGATGGTGAAAATGAATGTTGCTTTCATAAATCCTTAGATCACAACTGATACCTCAGCCCAGATGGTCTAGAGAAGACTGACACTATGAAATCAGATTCTGATCTAAACTTTCCAGCCAATGGTCCTGCACTTGAGGATTCTCGCCCTCGTTTTAGGATGTGGCGTGTCTCTGAAGGGCCTCTCACTACAGTGTTTTATTGTATTTCTAGGCCATAACAGGATCTTTCTTAACTTTCTATTAAAACACACACACACACACACACACACACACACACATACACACACACACACACACCTGATTAAGAACTCTTCTTAGTCAGGTGATAGTGGTACATGCCTGTGATCCCAGCACTCAGGGAGGCAGAGGCAGGCATATCTCTGTGAGTTGGAGGTCAGCCTGGTCTACAAAGCAGTGATTCCAGGACACCCCAAGGCAACACAGAGAAATTCTGTCTTGAAATAACAAAACAAACAAACCAAAAACCTCAAAAATAAACAAACTCATTTTAATGCATCACCAGCTCAAATTTTTATTTGAATGCAATCGAATTTCTTTGAGACTCATGTCAACCTAGGCAAATGAGGCAACATACTGAGCTGTGTTTATAGATTAAATGTTATAATGCCTCGGTGTCCTAACAAACACCTCTTTCATTCTGACAGTGTTCTTTCAAGATAATTAGCAGCGTGCATGTGTATCACATGAGCAAAAGGAACCTGGTAAAGTGTGCTGTTGCTCCTTGTAGGTAAAGTCTCCTCAGACTGCTGGCAAGGTCTCTTTCCTTTAAAGAAAACCTTGGGCCCATGTGTTTGGCAGATGATTAAAGCAAGCTCTGTTTACAGGTTTTACTTTGACCCAGGAAAATCAGCAGGGGGGTGTGGAGGGAGAAAGCCATAGTGCCTTTGCTCTCTACAAAGATGTTCAACTTTAATAAATGTTGTGACGACACCCCAACACGAGCAGTGTGGGTTCCTGTTGGCAAGCACACCAGCAGACAGTCTAGCCAGAGAAGCTGCGATCATCGGTGAGACTGTGTTTGATTTATGCCCTGAAATAGATCGGCTTCTCAGATGTAGGATAAGCTTTCTGCGAGGCCTGGGCTCAGTTTTATCTGACCCTTTCCCTTTACGTGGCCACCTGGAAACCCAAGAAGAAAGTCACCAAACGTAAACTCCATCAGTTTAAATATCACAGTAGATAGTATTGCCTTTCACCATAATATCTACATAAATCGTGTTAAATTTTAGAAAGATAAATGTATGACTTTAATTAGCAATTATACAATTGCTATATTACTATATAATTTAGCAGCAATCATGCCATTTGTATTTATTTAGGGAAAAATAATGATCAAATAATAATATTTAAAATAATTTTTATTTGGAAACTATTTGGGAAAAAGAATCTAGTTGGAACTAGGTTTCTCCAAAATTCAGATGTGCTTATCAAAGAAAATAAGTTTAACCATGGTAAGCATTCATGTCAGGAGATGTTTTAGACTCGCTTTCTTATAAGCTGAGAACAGATTCTCATGATGAGGACTCTATAATTGTTTTAGAAACCCATAGTTTCAGGAGACACCTTAAACAAGACTATGTACAGAATATAGTATTGAGTTTTAAATATAAAAATCTCAAAGTAATAACAAAGTAGTCAACACTATGACAAATATCTGAAGAATAAAAGAAATGTTTGAAATAACAAAAATAGGAAGGCTTCAATCTCTCTGCTGAAGAAAAGAGTAAAAAAACAGGTTAGTCAGGATTTACTAGCTTACAATTGCCCTTAGACACTACCTGGTTGTGCGCTCAGTCTGTTCATTGTGTGATTGACTTAAGCCACAGCCCAGGGATGCCAGCAGCCCTTTTAGCCATAGTATCTCAAGACGCTGGATTTTCCACTTTCATCTAAAATTCTAAAGATGGTTTTGTTAGCCTTCCAACAAATTTCCTTCTCAAATATCTCAATAGCATTGGTTTCCAAGATTTAGAATAAAAATAAGTCCAGGATAGCTAACTATTCTACATGAATTCACTAGAGAGGGAACTCTGGTTGCTGGGACAGCCCAGTGGTGTGGGGGTAGGGAGCACCGTTAGGCCACCAGAACAGACAACTGTAGAAGGAAGGACATTACTCCCAGAGGACTCCTTGATAGTGACACCTGTTTGTTGACAAAGAAACTCCTCAGCCAGCACAGTGAGGACAAAGATTCTCTTTTCAGATGCAAAATTATGCCAGCGATTTTTAAAGCCTGCTTTCACTGTGGACACCAGGCCTGTTTCAGTAACCACAGTGCACACATAGTGAGGAGTTGAAATCAGTACCACTTGCTGCTCATTTGGAATTTATGGCTTCCCACAACTTCTGTTTTCTGGATTCAGACTCAATTTATGGCCTGGAACAGAGAGTTTTTCCTACAGGAAAAATTTTGAAATGTTCAGGAAAAAAAAAAAAACAGCTCTTGGATAATATTAAATATCTCTTACAAAACACCACACTGATGAGTAAATGAGAGTGTAAATGAATCCAGATAAAACGGTTTGGGTTTCCATTGAAATACACAGGGGCTTAAGAGGTAAGGGGAAAAGTTTTGTGAGGAAATGTGTTTTAGGTTATGTCAAATGCAAAACGTGTGCAGGAGCGTTTGAGATGTTTTTCCTAGATTAAGATGCCTCCACTTCATCCTCCTCGGGAACTAGTGAATTAGACAAGTAAAATTTATGTGTAAAATCAATGCAGTTCATGAACATGAATAACGATCTTTAACTACAGACTGCAATTAAATACAAAATATTTGTACTTGCCCTGGAGTAAATTCCAGGCTCTAAAGAAGTTGTGAATTAGGCCATGAAGAAGATGAAGGCAAGGAGTTTACAGAATTTGATTTTGTTTAAATGTCTTTTTAAATTATTTTCAGTTTATTCATCTAAGGATGTGAATGGGAAAATAAAACCAAATAAACCATATTAAGGAGGTGAATAGGTCAACTTCTCCTCCTTTATAATCACAGAGGAAGACAAAAGCAATTAGACTTTTGTGTAACACAAAAATAGGACAAAACAGGGAATGGTGTTGCATCAAATTGCAAGATCTGCATGTGACACAAAGGAACACAGTATACCCATCCCCCCTCCTCTGACTCTGACTCCTGAAAGCCTTGCCGTATCCTTCTCCCAACTTCAAGTCCTCTGCATTCTCTTTTATTTTTTATAGCACACTGAGTATAGTTAGCCCAGCCCATATGCGCTGGTGCAAAGCCTACCACTGGCGCATGGCGCGTGTCTCTCCCAGCAGCCATCAACTGCCAAAGCTCCCTCGTAGGGGGTGGAGACTTGTGAGCGCCGCCCCCTTCCGTCCTGGAGCGTTGCCTGCCTTGATCTTGAGCAGATGTTCTGTAGGCATCCGCAGCTGTTAGGAGATGGATGCAGGCGCTCTGCGACACCGAAAGATGCGGCTTCTCAGTAGCCCTCCACTGCCTCTGCCTCTCATTACGATGGATGTTTTTGCTACACACATATATGCAAGTCACTCCACAAATAGTTGTCACTTTCTGTTCATTGAGCCTTTTAATAAAGTCTCGTAGATGGCAGACACTGTGTTGGCTGTCTGGAGACTAAGACCTCTAGTTTGCAGAGGATGGTGAAGAGAAGAAAGAGAAGAAACACAATAAACAAACCCGAAGGAAAGAAAAGAAACACAGTAAACAAACCTGAAGGAAGGAAACAAAACACCATGAAGATCTGGAAGAGTATTCAAAAACAAAAGGCAAAGCAATAACAACAACAACAACATAAATCTCTCCTGCAGTCTGTTTATTGATTGAAGCTTCTGTAAGAGCTTAAGCTCACACATTCTTTTAACTTTCTCTATCACTCCAGTAACATCTGTCAATCAGTCACTGCCATGGTCCAAGTGCGTCCTTTGCGTCTATTCCTTAGCTATTCCCTTGGGACTTACTGGTGCCTAGGGAGGGCTTCTTGGCAATGAGCTCTGTTTCAAGAGTCACGCTTCCCTGAATCCTCATCTATTATTTGCACAACATAGTATGTAATAACTAATTGTTAAATTTTGTAAAGCAAGGACTATTGTGAAACATGTTCATTAAGCTTTGTAAATTATTTCATTAAGCCAGATGCATAATCTTCAATGTAATAAATTCACAGTTTACTAAAACTACTGGGTAAAATTCTCTCAGGAAAAGATGGAAAAAAATGTTGCCCATGTGGAATAAGCTACATTCACACAGGGATCTACGTAGAATTTACATGCTTTTGTCTGGCTAAGAAGAGTAATCTCAGCCTCAAATGTGTAGCAGAGAGGGCCAGTTCTCCCTAAAAGTCCCAATTGCTCTGAGGAGGACAAATTTAAATGAAAATCACACCCCTCACATTTTCATTTTGACAAACACCAACTCTGACCATAATTTGCTTTCAGTGTTTGCAAGCAAAATACAATTCTATGGAGAAATTACAATGCAAGGGGGAGGGAGGCCCTTGCTAAGATTCAGTCAATCCATTGTTGCTTTGAGTTCTTATTCTAAACACAATCTAGTTATTTAGTGAGAGGGGTGGGTAAAGTCAAAACCAGGCCAATTTTAGCCTGATACTATCAGCAAGAAGAAAGAGGTGCTGAGATCATGTGGGTAGGATTCTGAGTTGCCCTTTCAAATGGCTCCCTTGACAAATGGCTGGCGTCCAAGTGACTGTGCATGGAGGAGCATCAAAATAGCACTTCCCAAAGCTCCCCAATGGGGCCTATTTATGGAGCATTCCAGAATGCTGAAGCGAAGGCCAATTCCAAATAGACCATGGTTTTGAGAGCTGGCATGAAAATGGAACGCCAACCTTCGGGGTAAATTTGGGGTTTGAGAAAAGGCAGTTTATAGAGGCCCCTTTTCCCAAGGAGAAGGCACTTCCCAACATGGTACTGCTAGTGGCCTTGTGAACAGTCAGAGTGAAATCCCTCTAATGTGTGAACACTGAAGAGTCCATTCCTGGAAACCAGGCTACTTTCTTGTGCTTCAAGTTGCCACACACAGAAACAGGCCTTTCCAGAGTTCAGGGCCTAAACAAACTGTCACATGCTCCTCAGGGGCAACCTCATGCTCAGATGTTAGCCACAGGGTAGACTGTGACCCAAAACTGTGAGAACATAGAGAATGCAGTCCTTACTCCATATACAGGAGTTATGGATGTCTTCATCATTGAGTTTTGAAATTCATTTTTCAACAGATATACCGAGTACATACAATAGAAGACGGAAGTTATGAAAGAGGATATAAAGCCAATGTTTTTCTGGTTCTGATTTTGTTGTGGGTTTTGTGTGTGTGTGTGTGTTCTGTTTTGGTTTGGTTTGGTTATTTTTTTAAAGGTGATAGGTGAATAAAATATATTCAATACTGAAGGCACTAAATGCAATGTGAAGTGCCACAGCTTTCATTCTAAACGCCTAATCTCTAAGTGTATGCAAGGTCTACATGTATAAACTTTTGGTCTCATTAATTTTAATGTTATGTGTTTATTTACTCGTAAATTGATTTATACGATAAAGCTTGTAAAACATTTTAAAAGAGCACCTACCAGATACGAAGATCCAGATCACGTGTGAAGATAAACAGGGGCTTCTAGGAGACAGGAATATATGTTGATGACATAGTACCATGTGTTTGAGAAACTACAAGGCATTTGGTGTCTGTTGCAATGTAAACTAGGCAGTAGAAAGGAAAGCTGGGCAGCTAATGATGACCCAGTTCCTGGAAAGTCATGAGTCTCATGCCAAGGGATTCAGGGCCTTCGGTTTCACTCTGTGGGTGATGAGGGGCTACTGAAAGATTTTAAGCAAGACATTCGATTTGTATGCGTGAATCACAAAGACCATGTGTTCACTTGGCCAAACGGTTTATGGGGAAGTCAAACATCCTGTCAACTATGGCCTGGCCCATAACTAATAACCATTGTGTCTGGGTCTCCTCCCTTAAGAGTCTCACAGATGATGTCTCAGAACTGAGTTCCGGGGTTTAGCCTGCCTTCAAGAAAATTCATTGCTGTCCTTTCCTCTGTTGAATTTGCCTTTCCAGCAGCTGCGAGGTGCAGGTTCACGGCTGTGTTGTTGAGAGCCCTGCCATCCAGGCAGCAAAAGGAAGAAATACACATGGAGGAGGAGCCCAAACAGATAGCAAGCTTCCAGAACTCTGCTCTGCTTATGCCCTAGTTATTAACTTCCAGAGTATAAATTTCCCTTCTAGAAAAAGAAACTTTGCTGCTTGGATCTAGGTGGCCTGTGGCAGCCAGCCAGAGTCCCAAATGAAGGAGAAGCCATCAGAGTGCTTTATGAAAAAGAAACACCAGGACTGCTCCGGTGCTATTTGGCCCTCTAACATTAATTCTAATTATCTCAAAATGCAAGCGTGCTCAGATTCCAGCAGATGAAATCATTTTCTCCTTGACATCAGACACAAAAGAAAGAAAAATAAACAGAGACCAGTGACAGGAATGAGGAGGGGCTCCTTTTCCTTTAGTATTTCAAGTGCAATTCCATAGCCGAGTCTGTGTTTCACGGTGGAGACCTAGAGAGGAGGACGGCCGCCATGCTCTGATGGAAGTCTTGCCTTCCCAGTTAGCTTAATTAAGGGAATGGAAGGAAGCCAGGAGAAAACAGTCTGCTTTAGATCAGGGTTAGAGTCTTGGGGTTTGCAAACACACCACAGATTTTTGTTGTTCTGTGTTTTCAACATTTTTTTCTGGTTCTTGGTACGAAGTCCGGTTCCATTTTCAAAATGAGCTACCCCACGGGTCCAGAGACTTTGCATTTTTGTTTAATGTGGGTGATTTCTGAGATAGTAGACAAGAGTCAAAAAAGATTCTGTGGGTTTCAAAACAGATTCCAAACCCTAAGAATGGGTGGGCAATTGCCACTGCAAGAGCAAGCCTCTGGTCTCAAAGCTCACAAGCCTAAGAGAAACTGGGCTGTTTGACCACAACGTCAGATCCTGTCTAAAACCTCTTCCCGTGCAGCTCCACCTGTTATGACGACTGTGCTAAAGGAAGCCTCTAAATTATCAGTGTGATGCCCAGGTGTGCTGTTTCCCCAATGCTCTGTAATAAACTGTTTGCTGTGTGTTGTTTAAAATACTTTATGTGCCAACTATATACTTAGCATGAGCAATCATCTTGACTTGTCTAGGACTCTCTTGGTTTTGCAAAGAATTTTGGGGTTTAGCAATGAAGGATCTTCTTCCTAGTTTTAACACATCTTTAAAGTAAAGCAAAATAATGAGGTCATCTTTTTATTTCAGATGCAGCAAACAGTAACTTGTAGGGAGAAATTGTAGTGATAAATTAAGTAGACTAGCATTTTATCTCCAGGAAATTATCAAAAGCCTTGTTTATCATAGATATTAACAGTTATGTGGTATTCAGATTTTCCCCATTTATACAATTTGTGAAGGTGACATTTGTGTCAGTCAATGTTGGGCAACCTGTAAATTTTCACTTACTATTAATATTACATAAAAAGCAACAAAGTGACACCAAGCTCCTGCCATCCTACCATTAAAATGTCTCTCTTCTCATGAGCAATATGCATTCATTTTACAAGTACATATAGGGTCCTTTGGGGGGTAGACACTACAGTGGGCACTATATCAGTAGGCCTGCCCTTTCACATGAGGAGATTTACACAATCCACTCAAGGCAGTACACATATTAATGTATGTATGATAGAGTTGAGGTTCAGTGATGGCTACTTAATAACACCTCAATGGTTCCTAAACTGGTGACTTATTAACATATTTCTTGATCACAAGACAGGTTAACTCCTGGCAACACTCAGCCTACCTCAAAGAAAATGATGAGCATCAAAGATGCTCAAATGCTTATGAAAGTGGCTTCAAGTGTGGCAAACAAGCCACTGGACAAAAATGTCCTCATTTCTGCAACAGACAGAATTTTGCCTAAAAATGGACAAGCTTGGATGCAGGCAGAGTCGACAGCCAAACTCTGCCAAGATGGGGTAAGCAAGTCCTCAATAGTTCCTGCCTCACAAATATGTCCATCAGATATATTGGGCCAGAAAGCTGAAGATGATGCTCCAATATTATAGAGAATTTTGGGTGACTGTTCAGGCAGCAAACTGTCTCTGTCATTTTTTCATTATGGAAGGTGCTAATCTGCACTTTCTATTTACTGAAGTAATTAATTTTATTCCTTCTCAAGTCACTGATGGGGTTGAAACCCAGATAGTTTAGTTTTACCATTAAGCTTAGTTGTTTAAGGGTTAAGATGTTTTTAGGTCTAGATAGATGTTTTAAGTTAATAGAGATGAGATATGATGGATACTGATTTACATTCAGAATTTTAGATTTACCAAGATAGGAAAGATGTTTACTTTAAATAGGCCAAATACAAATAGCCAAAACACTATGAATGTAACACTTATATAACTCCTGCTTGTTTCATGGTTCTTTCTGCTGCATGTAGTTTATTTTATATATGTATAATAATATAAATGCATATGTTAAAGATATAATAAAAATAGTGCAGAAAAAAAGCATTTGTTGATCCTGTGCCCTGACTCTGCTATACATTAAAGCAAGAATGACAATGCAAGAGGGATGAAGAGCTTTACATGTTTACTCTCTTCATCATGGAGACCTCTTGATGTTAATTAACTCTTGAAATCAATCTTTGGAGAAATCAGCATTGGAAAGTGGCTTAACACTGTCCTAAGTAACTACTGAAAATATTATGAAAGAAAACACTGCATTTAGCAATACCTGGGAACAAAATAAGCAGAACAGAAACCTTAAAAATAAAATAAATAAATATTAACTAAGAGGAAAATAGTTTTACAAAAACAAATGTAATGCTAAAGAATTCAACTATCTGTTATGAATAATTGACACACTGAATCTTTAAAAAGTCTTTTTAAAAAAAACAAACTTAGCTAAGATAAAACATGTTCTCAAATTGTTCACTGACTTAAGTGAGATTTCAATAATTTTTTACAGATTTGTACGGTCTCTAAATCATACCACAAGCAAAATATTGACCACAAAATTATTTTGGGAAATACCTAGCCAGTTCCTACTCTGCAGCTGATATTGGGCTAATGATTTTGAAAATATCAACTCAATAAATGATTGCATAAAACTAGAATTATTAGCTAAATGAAGTAGAAAAGTTGAGTAAACCAAGAAATACAGAACACATTTGAAAAGTTGGCAATGCCAGATGGTTCAAGGAATACGTCCCAGGCCATTTGAACTTTTTTAATGCATATGAATAAATCATTCTCAATTAATTGTCTCAAGTTGTAAGTATAATCTGACAATGATACTAAAAAGGAGTAAAGGATGAAAGAGAGGGAAGAAGAGAGAGAAAGAGGGAGGGAGGGCGAGAAGGAGGGAGAGAGACTAGAAGCTAATTCCATTTGACAATTACATATAAAAATTACAAATCATATTGCATCTGTGCAATCTGAAGTGAGACTTAAGTTCAGGAAAAAGGAAATTATTTGCTATTAGTGGACTGCATCATGTAACATGTTCATCAACTTGTCAACCTTATCTTCAAAGATGTGTGAATTCACTGGGCGTAGTGGCACACAGTATTAATGTCAACACATGGAAGGCTGGGAAGGAAGAAACTGAGTTCAAGACCACCCTGTGCTATACAAAACTACAGCTTAAGAAAACAAAACAGCAGCAATGACGGCACACATACCCCCAAAATCTATAATCATAATGCAATTTAAATAAAAAAAATTTTCTCTAAAAACTTCATTAATGACCTTTAAGTTTGAGGTGAGAAAATAAATCAGCAAGGAAAGGAAATAAAATAAAATATTTGGGCTAAGAAATAGATCTGTGAAATAAGAGGTGAGTGGGAGGAAGTAGAAGCCTGTTCTCACAATAGACCAGTAGACAGAGAGAAATCTCTCAACAGAGGTACATACATACGAGGATTTTATATTTCTTCTATTTAAAGTGTCCATGTGACAAGTTCTGGGATGTCAGCAGAAGTTAAAGACACAATTTTTTTCTTACCTATAGGAAGGCATAGTTTCCTGTGACCTCCTGCCCTTTCCTTGTAGCTCATGCTTGATAAATTCTCAGAGAAAAGAAGAATGTGATGGAAGGAGCGAAGATTCCCAAGCCATCAGTTGGTGGAGGGAGTGCCAAAAAGAGCCATCAACAAATGATTGTGTTCTGATGCACATGCTTGGCAGCCGATCTGGATCATGGTAAAAGAGGAAAAAAGATGGGCATCAGTTCCTGTAATAACACTCTCACTGTGGCTGATTTCAGGCAGCCAAAATAACTCTCTCTGTCTCTCTTTCTTTGTGTCTTTGTGTCTCTGTGTCTCTGTGTGTCTCTGTCTCTGTCTCTCTGTCTCTCTGTCTCTGTCTCTCTGTCTCTGCCTCTCTCTGCCTCTCTCTGTCTCTCTCTGTCTCTCTCTCTCTCGCTCTCTCTCTCTCTCTCTCTCTCTCTCTCTCTCATGAATAAATAAATTTGTACAAAATACTAGATAGGGTTAAGAACTATTTATGGCATCATAGTAGGATCAAGGAAAAAATTCACACTAGAATTATAATAGATCATGAAGAAGCAGCATTAATTCCTTGTATGGCAGAAAACAACTCTAAGAATAAATGGATACTTCAACAGCATGAGAAAAGAATTGGATAAATAAATCAATAGTTGGCAACACTGGTACAGCAATACAAGCATTGAAAGACAAAGACACCCATATTTCTTATTTCATTTTGCATTGCTCTGACATACAAGGTATTTAAATCAGGCATGAAATTAAAATTAGCAAAAATTCTTGAAAAGGAAAAATATTGTGCATATTAATATATGTGAAAAATCTTAACTAACTAGAAAAAATTTATCAAACAAATATTTAAGGAAGAAGTGAACACAGCTATTACTTGTTGCCTAATAATTTTCAGGCCTAAAATGATGAAAAATTTCTGCAGACAAAAATAACTGAGGATTAAAAATTCCACATAAGTGTATGGGAAATGCAACTCAAGACCAGATCTCTCTCTCTCTCTCTCTCTCTCTCTCTCTCTCTCTCTCTCTCTCTCTCTCTCTCTCTCTCACACACACACACACACACACACGCACACACACACAAACACACACACACACGCACATTTAAACACCATGCATGTGTACATAACTTAATAGACTTTGGTCATCTGATCGAGATGAGGAAAAAAAATTCTGTACAATTTTTTCTTGTATGAAAAGAATTGTGAGGATAGTTCCATTTTTGTATTTAATTAAATATATTCCAAAGAACAAAAGTCAAAATTTAATGTTTCCTTTGACCTTTCCAATTCTTATTGATGAATCTGTTTTTGCCACCTCAAAGTGGCATTGTAGACAGTGCCCACTACAGACAGCTGGCCCACTTTCTGGCGAAGCCTACTTTCTGCTCCGCCTGCTTGCTTCAGCATTTTCCACTTTGTGCCCCTTTGTCAAGTAGATATAACCTCTGGTATTGGAAGTATAGTTATAGATGCAGTAGAAATTACAATAATAAGACAAAAGAAAAAAGTCACTATATTTTACAGGCCTTCGATTGGGACCTAACATTACCCTAGAATTAAGGATTGCCAAACTGCATTTCATAAAAAAGTAGGCACTAAGCAAAGTTTGTTTTAAAGAATAATGCTCTTCATTAGAGTAGCTTTTGTTTTCCTCTTTGAGAGAAACAAGCAGGCAAGCAAGATCAAAAGGCCGCCATGCCCCTGAGTGTGTGGAAAAGCCCTCAGGAGGAAGGATGGCGATTCAGGCTGTCTTATGCTACCTGGCCAGCAACAGAGGGTTCTGTGAATAAATTAATGAAGGCTCTGTATTAAATACTGTGATGGAACCAAAGCGGTGCAAATACAATTCTTTTTTTTAAAGCAAGGTTAATGTCATTTTTAAAATATATTTTATTAATTTATTCATATTACATCCCAATTTGTATCCTATCCCTTGTATCCTCCCATTCCTCCCTCCCTCCCATTTTCCCCTTACTCCCCTCCCCTATGACTATGACTGAGGGGGACCTCCTCCCCTGTATATGCTCTCAGGGTATCAAGTCTCTTCTTGGTAGCCTGCTATCCTTCCTCTGAGTGCCACCAGGCCTCCTCATCCAGGAGACATGGTCAAATATGGGACACCTGAGTTCGTGTGAAAGTCAGACCTCACTCTCCCCTCAGCTGTGGAGAATGTCCTGTCCATTGGCTAGTTCTGGGTAGGGCTTCATTCAAACTCTGGCAAATACAATTCTTGACCTGGATACTATGCTCATGAGAGACAAAACACTCATCTTACTCATCTTTAGTGATGAGACGGACTACCCGTCAAGGGGATGTCAATAAAACTTCCATGGGCTGCGAGTGTCTGGTGGAACACTGAGCAGGGCACTGCACAGACCTTAAGGACCAAACGAGCCTTCACAGAAAGGTAGGGCTTGGGGATTCTGTGGTATTTATAGATGTGATGAAGAAGAAAAGGGATCCAGATGATAAGGACTGCTCTGACTTTTGTTCCATTTTCAGCATGTAACAACATTCTCCAAATGCCCCTGACACATTAGCCGCATGAAGCAGCTTTCTTTCTCTGGAGAAAGGCTGTGTTTGCCTGCACAGCTCTCAGATCTCAGCATTCACGGGGTTAGACTTGTGTAAGTCTGAGGGTGGCCCATCACTGTGCGTCCAACCATAATATGGCTGGATCATTCTTCTATGCCTGCGTTTTTCCTCTCATAGTCACTCCTCCCATGGCTCTGGCCCTGTACTTAGCACAATGCTATCCTAGTGGAAGTCCCTATTCTGTATCCAAAGTATCCTCTGCTTGTCTCTACTCTTAACCCCCAGCTATGCCCTCAAAACATTATATACACGGTGATATATTGTAAATCAAAAGAAAAGGATACAAAGTAACTACCAAGTTGCCAGTGCAGTGACCAACAAGGATGGAGCTCAGACTTGCTAAGCCAATTTTTCCTCTTAGAGCTGATTTGTTGTCTGCACCCAAAGAACAAAGCGTCCAGACATCTCAACACCTCAGTTATGCCTCACAGTTCAGGGAGGACTGTCCAATAAAGAGTGTGTTCTCATCTCTCTCACTTTCATGAACTAGAAACCCCACCCCAATTTGAAGTGTCTACACATTGTTCCCACAGG
The DNA here is from genome assembly GCF_903995435.1 of Acomys russatus. Classification (NCBI taxonomy): domain Eukaryota; kingdom Metazoa; phylum Chordata; class Mammalia; order Rodentia; family Muridae; genus Acomys; species Acomys russatus. The sequence goes on along the minus strand of NC_067139.1, from coordinate 2,471,767 downwards.
TGAGTTCTGCTTACAATGGCTTCCACCCCGCAAGTCTCCACAAGCCAGTGTTGCCGGCTTCCTTTAGTGATGTGCTTATGGGAAGCAGGACAGTTGTCACCTGGATGCTCTTGCTTGTGGTGCTTTAGAAATTAATCTTCTTGAAGCTTCCTACTCCACTCTGCCTTTGCCTCACAACTTCACTAATTAACTGTATCTCATCTCCTTAAGTGTATCCATGTGGACCATATAAACCAACTATCATCTAAATAGTTGCACAAGAGGCCTTTCAACTGATGTAGGTCTTGGACTAAAATAACACAGTTTTGTGTTGAAATTAATTTAGAACTGACCAAAAGCTGCTTCTGGATTCTAGGAAGAATATTCTCCAAGTGTTGCGCAGAAGTTCATAAGGTTTCTTGAACATCAAATGAGTCTTACAACAAAAGTCCTGATGAATTACTATCACTACAAATGAACCAAAAAATGAATTAAATTTCATCTTAAAATATACAAGGGATGGAGAATTAATGGAGAAAGGACAACTGGCAAAGTACAACTCTGGGATTTGCCAAAGACCAACCACTTGGAGTGAGCACATCTTTTACATGTCATAGCCTACCTGTTACATAATATGTGGTATCAGCCAGGAGGATGTCCTACGCAAGTCCGGTGCAGTGTAACAAACACAGGTGCTGCCCAGGCCTGTGCAGAGTGTACTCAGGAGCACTCAAGGCGACAAATGGTGTCAGAAATTGTGGTACAGCAAAGAAATCAGTGCACTAGAGAATGCAACAGGGTAAACGTGGATCAGGGACAGGAGTCTTTGAAGAGAAGCCTTTCTTCCTCATCACCGAGCCAACTCACCTATGTTTATATAACACAATATAGAAACTGAGGTCAGAAATATAAATATATATGTATATGTGTGTGTATATATACATATATATATATACATATATATATACTAAGATCTGTTCAAAGAAATGCTAGGTGGATGGGAATGGTCACTTCTGGAAGGTTTTGCAGTGGTTCTGGTTCTTTGATGAATCACATTTGGCATAGATTTCAGAATCTTTAAGGCCATGTGTTTGGGTTATATCATTTTTTTAGTGCCATAACCTTATAATTAACATCTGAACATACCCGTGCTTTTCTTCTATTCTGCCTGGCAGCTTAGTTTGGACAATGAAAATATAGATAAGAAACTACTAATTATCTGCCAGGAACTAAAAATGCTATTATCTTTTGGGGAAAAATAGATCTGAGCAAACACAAGAGCTATAACTATTTTGCATGGAATAAACAGCCTCCTTTTTGTATGTTATAGAAGGCGTGGGGAGCTGTTATTTATTTTATACTCCTGACCTATGCCTGATCCCTCTCTCAGCCTTGTTACTTATAAGAGATGAAAATAAGACCAGAACTTTATTTAGCTTGGGATGCTAGCTGGTTTTGAAATAACAGTCGGTACCTACCAAAGCATCTCTTTTTTGCCAGCTCTCTGGTTTGTTAGGCTTAGTTTGAAGTCTGGCTAAGTGGGACTGTGCATAGAAAGTTGTCTTTTACCTTAAAATATCTGTCTACCTGGTAGGTATTTGGAGAGACCCTGGGGGTCTGGAGGACTTCCCAGCCCCAGCCGAACACAGTACACTGTAGTTTAGCTCTTGGCCTTATTTCATTTTAGAAGCTATTGAACAGGGCTGGGGACAGGCAGGCCTCTCTGACTCATTTCTCCTGGTCAAGCAGACAGAACCCTGGTATGATGCTTTGAATATCCCCCAACAAACTTCATGTTGAAATCCCATCCTCACTGTGAACTATTAAGAGGTGATAACATAAGCGACCGGGTCACAGGAGCTCAACCCTCGTGAGTAGATTAATCAATTCACTCACGGGTTAATGGGTTATGAAGGGAGGAGTTTGCGGCTCCCTCTGGGCAACTTTTCTGTCTCCACATGAAATCCCTGCACCAGAGACCCTGCTGGGAAGATTTCCCACAAGAAGACAGTCACAGAGACAGTCTCTCAGTCTTGAACTTCCTAGCCTCCAAAACTACAAGTAAATAAATAGGCTTTTCCTTAGAAATTATTCACTCTGTGGAATTCAGTTGAAGCAACAACAACAACAACAACAAAAAAAAGGTATCAAAACCAACAGTGAACGTCTCTCTGAGTCGCCAACATGCCAGACTGTTCTTAAGTTCCTACCTGTGGCCTCTAAATGAAGTGAGCTGAGAGAGGACACATTTGATGAGATCTCTCTGTGTTTCTTTGTAGCTCTTGAGATTCAAATGAGTAAACTGCCCAGAGAATGCTGTTTGTCTGTTAGTCCAATCAGTGCAGCTGGGGACTTCGCAGTGGCTTGTCAGATGGCAAAAGACAGGACATAAAACTGGAGATAGGAAGTCAGGCGTGGTGCCGCGCACCTTTGAACCCCCAACTTGGAAGGCAAAGGCAGGCAGACTGCTGTGTGCTAGAGGCCAGCCCAAGGCTACACAGAGAGGAAACCCTATCTCAAAAAACCATAAATACACAAATAAATAAATAAATAAGCATTGTGGATATGAAGGAAATGTTCCAATATTCCCCAAAAGCCCATCACAGGAGAGCTCCATCACACTGTCCAGGGCATTCTCACAGAATGAGTCACTCAGCTTCACTTTCTTTGGCCTGGATGTTTCCCAGAACTTCCTTACATCTTTTCTCCATTCAGATGAGCATTCTAAGGGGACAGAGGGGAAATTACAACTTAGCACAAATGTTCTTGTATGTACATCCTTAAGATAAAAGGACAGACTGGGTGGCACACAGATGGAAGATAAGATGTAATGGAAAGGAAATGGGGGGAGTGCATTTTAATAAAAATTTGGGTCGACTTAGTAAACATCACTGTGAGTAATTAAAGCCCACACCAAATGATGAAGATGCACTGCTGACAAATACTTTTAGTACAGCCTGCGAACAAACAATACTCTCTGATTTATAATAAAATGTTGCTGGTGACACTAAATCAAAGTATATCCCCAACACACAGACTGCACTGTGCCCCAGTGTGATTTGCATACCTTAGTTACAAATCTGATGTGGTGTCAGTTTAGAGACACCATCTCTATAACAGGTACCAACTAAGAACAGAGAAAACTAAAGCATCCCACAAGTGAGAACAAAAAAAAAAGTAGCTCTCCCCAGGGTGTCTGCACAGCTCTGTCTTTGAAAGAAGTGGCAAAGAAAAAAGCTTAGTACTGCAGGCATATAAGGATAAGGGTAACAGGAAATATCCCATATGTAGACTACCATAGCAAGGGGACACAGCAAGAAGAAATCAGAGGGCCAGAGAAAGGAGGGCCAGAGGTCCTAAGCCATGGTCTGCAGTCTTGGGGGCAGACAGACAGTACGCTTGCTGGTCTCCTTTAACAACCAGAACTAGTCCGGGATCTGTATCTATCCACTAAGGGGCCAGCTCTAGGAACATAGAGCAGACTGGCAGTGATGGTCATACCCTCTAAACTTCCCTTGATACTTCCAAAAAGCCCACTGAGTTATGACCACTTACATCTCCTCGGTTACACTAATCCAGACAGTAAGGATGCTTGCTTCACTTTCGGCCTTACCTTATTGTGCAGAGTAAAGAATCTTCTTACCAAACAAGAAAATAGCAAAGATTCTTGAAGATTAGAGGGAGACATTTGCAAAGGACGTGAAGCAGGTGAGAGTGTCTGGCCATGGGTTATGGGCTGCCAGTCTCCGCTGCATCGGATGGAGAGGGAAGAAGAGGGAGGCAATAGAGGCAAGTACCAGTTTGAAGGAAGGAAAATCACTAAAGGATGAAGATAACTGGGATCTTTTGACGCAAGTCTGACTATAACCTGGACAAGTCCATGATTTATCTAGATTTACCTGGACCCTGAAGGAAGGCATTGCAGTTTGAGTGTCCTTTAAGATTAGCAAAATAATTTGACCATGTCCCCCAGATAGCAGGCTACCAAGAAGAGACTTGATACCCTATGAGCGTATACAGGAGGAGGAGGTCCCCCTCAGTCACAGTCATAGGGGAGAGGAGTAAGGGGAAAGTGGAAGGGAGGGAGGAATGGGAGGATACAAGGGATGAAATAACAATTTAGATGTAATATGAATAAATTAATAAAATATATTTTTAAAGAAGGTTAACAAAATAACAACAAGAGTAATAATTCCAAACTAAGAATATACAACTAGGTACAAAACCAAACAATTTTGCAGGATTAAAAAAATAGGCTTGAAAGCCAGGCATGGTGGCACACGCCTTTAATCCCAGCCCTTGTGAGGCAGAGGCAGGCGGATCACTGTGAGTTCGAGGCCAGCCTGGTCTATAAAGTGAGTCCAGGAGAGCCAAGGCTACACAGAGAAACCCTGTCTCGAAAAAGAAAAAATAAAATAGGCTTGGAAATAAAATTAAAATAAAAATAAAATATAAATAAATAAATAAAATAGGCTTGGACACAACTCTAATTTAAAAAAACAAAAACAAAAACCGAGTGCTCTAGATTGAGCATGGGACTTAAGTCACTCCTTTGTGTGGGATTCTCATAGCATGGCTCACTATATACCTAAAAGGACAGGACTTCTCTGACAAGTTGTTATGGGGGAGGGGAAAGTCCTCTACTGGCAATTTTACACATCTGACTTCTGAAGAACCTCCCCCAGATCAGCTTCCTGCTCTGTGCTTTTTAAACTAGGCCTTTCCTTGAAACTATATGCAAGTCTGGCATCAAAAGCTGTGGGACACACTGACATCATAAAATGAGCGTTGGTGCTCTGCTTCCTGTCAGGGAGATTCCTAGAAGCCATCCTACCCCAAGAGAACCAGCACTTGGAAACAATTGTCAGCCACAAAAATAGCCCCCACTTAATGCAAATTAGACATACTCCCATCTTGACTTCTCCTTAGCTACAGAACAAAGTGCTCATCACTTTGTGGACACCCCACTCCAGCAGGAGGAACATGTAGGGGAAGTTGGAACTGAAAACGAAAACAGTCTTAAGCAACAATAGCTAAATATATCTCCTTTGTAATCAATTTTACAAGGACATACAGCCATGGGAACACATTACAAGGGCTCCTCCCAGCTCTTGGAAGAAGCCTGTGCAGCTAAGAGGGCCGCAGCTCAAGTTTATTTGTTGATGAGCTGCAAGGTAGAGCCTTCTCGGGGCTCTCATGGTAGCTGAGGAGGTCATCCTGTAAGCACTGGTAACACTGAATCACTGACAGCAACCATGGTGGCCATGAAGTAAAAAGGACGTATTTGAATGGCCATTAGCAAGGAAAAGTGGAATGATGCTGTGACAGCAAGGAAGGGACAGGGACAGAGAGAACAGTGAAAGGAACATTGGTACCATCTAATCTGGCATGTGTCCTCCAGCACTAACTAACACATTCACATCCAAGTCTAGCATGGGGCCCGGAGATGGTCATCACACAGACTGAGGTCTATACATCAATCCCTTGGTCCTGTGGACCCTCGTCCTGTAGAGCCTGTGTCAAGCTCAGTCCAAGGCACCCAGGTCTCCAGTGCATCTGAGGGTCTTTCTCTTTGTTCTCGTGCATGAAGTCACTCAGTAAGATCCCTTTAAACCCCTTGCCTCCCAGGACAGCCTATTTATTGGCTATTTTTAATCCAAGACATACTTTTTACACAGCCTGGCCAAAGCCCAGCCTCACAGGAATGTGAAAAATGGAAGTGTGTCTTAGGTTTGTTGGGGCATGCTGAGTGTACTTTATGTTTTAAATTTTGAAAAAGTACTCTTTGGGGCTTGATTTACCAGTCTAGACCGTCCCAAAATCATTGAAAATACAGCAAAATACAGACGGGATAGAGGAAACATGTCAACCAGTTACAGCTGTGACCCTAGAATTCTGGAGGAAAATGCCCATAGCACCACAGGGTCCAGAGACCGTGAAAGCCAATGCTAAGTAAACCCTACCAAAAAGCCAAGATTGGTTATGGAGACTGAACTCCCACAGGTGTTCAGCCTTTGCCCAAACTTCACAGCAAACATGTTCCTTTCTCAGGATGCTTTCACTGCTTCTCAAATAATCCCAAAAGGAGACTCGCTGGACGTCCTGTAATGAATAAAACTGCTGATGGGGATGGATTTGAAAACCTAAAATACCATATGTGGAGTCAGAACATTTTATTTATACCTCAGCCTGATGCTTCGCCCACGCACACAGGATTATGGAAGAAATATATGGCTGCCTGCTGGCCTAGAATTCTCTCAGGCCTTCCCCAGCAGCCTTGGTGAGAGCAGTGACCGGAGCCAAAGATCCATCTGTAGCACAACAGGCCTTTTCAAGTTGAAAAGAAAGTAAGAGAGAGTAAAATTAAAATATCCCTGTGTATTTTGCTTCTGCTTCTGTCTACAAGTAGGAACAAGCCTAAGCAGTTCCTTTGGCATAAGATTATAGGTTAAAAAATAAATTCACCAAGTATTACATAATAATAAGATAAGAATAATTAAGAACAATATATTGCTTTTTACAAACTTTGATGGATAACCTTAAGATGTTTTAAGGGTTATGTTCAGGCCACACACAGGATGGGCAATATTTTTTCTTCTTTCTTTCTTTCTATTTTTTTTTTTTTTTTACAGAAAAAGAGTTAATTTTGCTTAAAATAGAAAGAAGGCTATGGGTCTTGCATTTATCAAAGAAACAAGGATGGTTTATCATACAAAATTATCTTTATTTCAAAGAAATGAGAACAAAAGCCAATCCTACAGAGGCATATATGCAAACGATAGTAACATCTGCAGGCAAGAAGGGGCTCAGTGGGTCCTTAATAAAAATGAAATCTTGCTTTCTAGGCTTCTATGATTCCAGAGCTTGAGTGGAAGCAGCCTTGGCAAACAATTCAACCCATATGCATTTCACCCCTATTTACCTGGGTTATTCTATTTGCAATTTTGACACCAACAAATAGCCATTCAGTGCACCCTCCTTTCTGCTCATGGCTAGCCTCTGGAAGCAGAAAGGCCTCTTCCTTTATAATCCCCCAAATAAGGCAGGGACAGAAGGAATGGAAAGGCCCACACTCAGAACCCAGGGGTGAGTCAGGTCCAGAATAAGAGGGAGGTGGGAGGAGACCCCCGGGTACCGAGAGCCAGGTGCTCTAACAGCGACGCACCAGAGTGGTCTGCTGTAATCTTCAGCGCACACCCACAAGGTGGATCCTGAGCTGTCATGCGTGGGAAGTGAGCAGAGCCTGGGAGGCCTTAAGAAACTCCTCTGCACTGCCTTGTGTAATGGTGAAACTTGCATGCAGGCTTGGATAAGGCACAGCTGCCAAACATTTCTTTGCATCCCATAAGGAGTGGAATTACGTTCCAAGAGACACATCATTCAGTGACTTCACTGTGTGGAAATGCCATACAGTGACAGTGCACTTCCCCAAATCCAGATGACGTCACTGTCTCTAGGTATTATAATCCTGTGGCACCACTGTCCTATGTGTTACAGTTAATTATCAGTAACCAAAATGTTCTTATGCGTGCATTATTGTGTTTGGTTTTGTTTTGTTTTGTTTTGTTTTGTTTTTTTTGAAGCCCTAAATGAGTGCTTTTCAACCTGTAACCTGTGTGTTGTGACCACTTTGAGGGTTGAATGACTTTTTCACAGGGGTCTCCCAAGGCCGTCGGAAAACACAGAGATTTACATTACAATTCATAATGGTAGCAAAATGACAGCTATGACATAGCAACAAAAATAATTTTATGGTTGGAGTCACCACAACTTGAGGAACTGTATTAAAGGGTCACAGCATAGGAAAGGCTGAGAACCACTGTGCTGGTTATTGGTGTCGAGCTATTTCTCAGATGATGTCAACATATAAATCAATAGAATTAAAGCAAATCAGATGAGCCTGCAACGTGATGCCTCTTGTCCCATCAGTTGAAAATCAGAGTAGAGTGAGAGTGTGAGGTTACCTGGGAAGAGAGGGTTCCCCCAGTCAATTGCTGCAGACTGTAGTTGTAGCAGCAATACTTCTGAGTCTACACACAGCCCGTAGCCTGTTCTATAGATTCCAGACCTGTTGGCCCACAAAAACATATTCCTTGAACAAAATCTCAGTTTCTAGATAGATGATAGATAGACAGATAGATAGATAGATAGATAGATAGATAGATAGATAGATAGATAGACCAACAAACAGAAAGGAGACAGATGGTGGAGATAATAGATTGACATAAGAAAGTTAACAGAAGACAGACAGTAGAGATAATAGACACAGACAGGCTTTAGAGTGATCTCTATATGTTCTGTGCTGTGTATGGTTGTGCTGTGCTTCCCAGTGTTTCTAACTCCCATTACTACTTGGCCTAGGATTCAAATATGTCTTGGTCTGATTCCAGAGCTTAAACTCTTTCCCTGACAACAGACCTTAACTGTGATTGCCAGACACTGAATGACTCCATTGTATTTAATCTACTACATTCATTCAGGATATATTTAGAAAGGAACTTTTACTTTTTCAGTCCCGAGCTGGACTGTAGAAATGCAGGAGAACAATAAATCCTGCCTTCCGGAGAAGGACACGTTTGAGCTAGCTGAACAAGATGTGTGTGTGTATGTGTGTGTGTGTGTGTGTGTGTGTATTTGTGTGTGTGTGTATGTGTGTGTGTGTGTTTGTGTGTGTGTGTGTGTGTGTGTGTGTATGTAATGAGGGATAGAGGAGAGAGAGAGAGAAGGAGAGAGAGGAGGGAGAGAGAGAGGGAGAGAGAGGGAGAGAGAGAGAGGGAGAGAGAGAGAGGGAGAGGAGAGAGGGAGAGAGAGAGAGAGAGAGAGAGAGAGAGAGAGAGCAAGAGTGAGAGAGGGTGAGAGAGAGAGAGAGAGAGAGAGGGAGAGAGAGGGAGAGTGCAAGAGTGAGAGAGGGTGAGAGAGAGAGAGAGAGAGAGAGAGAGCGTGCACACATGAGCAGGAGGATCCCAGCTGAGGCAGAGATGGACATGTGGGTCAACAGTACCCGCCCTCCTTCAGTACTCTACTACAGTCTATTAGGGCTTCTGACTTGGCCCAGGATACGGACAGAAGTACCAGGGCTATCTGCAGGAGGCAATTAAAGGTGCAGGTAACTGAGGTCAGGTGAATTACTGCTGAGAAAAGCAAGGAGATAGAGGCTCTGATATCTGCAGGACACAGGGATTGCAGCAAGGATAGGATGGGATTCTGACTTAGGGACCACACTCATGGTGAAGATGCAGCAGTTTAAGGACAATGATACTGGAGACGGGGTGTCCAGTGTAGTCTCTATGTGGCTGCAAAGGGGGGAATCTCCAGATTTTCTTTTCCTCCTCGCTCTCTCTTATTCCTTTTTTCACTTCTCCATCAATCTCCCTCCACCCCCAGCCCCGTGAGTGACACCTGGAGAGCTTGCAACCAGTGGAGGAGGTTTGGAACACCTGCTCTAACAATTGGTCTGAGAAAAGCCAGGGCTATGACTTCATACCAAGTCCTAAACTGCCACCTGCGAAGTGGAAATGAACTCTTGCCCCAAAGCTTCAACGTGTGTGTGTGTGTGTGTGTGTGTGTGTGTGTGTGTGTGTGTGTGTGTGTGTGTGTTTCATTCAGCTGGAGACATAGATACTGCAGCAAACACGCAGATATTGGGCTACCTCAGTTTAACCAAAGGCATGGGCTTGAGTACATCTACTTCCTACCTAATGTTCAGATAAACCAGAAGGAAAAACACGGTTTGCAGCAGAGATGATGTAAAATGACCCCAGCACAATTCTACAAGCTCAGGAGCAGAGAAGGAAGAGTCCATAATTCGGCGCCCCTTCTGGGTCTCTTCCTGGCAACTGGCCCACAGAAGGGCCCAGAGCTTGGAGCCCGGATATCTGTATTATGCCTCATAAGGATGCCTCAGATCATGTGACACAGCAGCGGCTGTCAGGGGTAAGTGGTTTTGGCAATGGCTGAGGGGAAACGGCCTCGGCAGGCTACTCAGGAAATGTGCAATTGCTCAGTCAAGCACTCAACGAGAGCCCGCTTAGCGTGTTCCCTGTGGATCCTTCCTCCGTCGTCGGTGGTTTCTGGGATCAGCCTTTCCATTGGAAACAGGGAATATTAAAGAACAAGGAAATGGTGGGGGCGCAGAAGGGGCATAAAAAGAAGATGCTTTCCTCCTTTTTATCCTGTACTTTAACTCTCAGCATCAGTCACAAAACTTGCGAGATGAAATTAAAGGCCAACAGAAAATGTCTCCTTTTTTTTCCAAATCCCAAAACACTTGAAACAAAACCGCTTACACTTCCAGGTGCAGACTGTGATCTGTTCGCCTGAGCTTCTGGGTGCAATGCAGTCTTCATTTGTGGCAGCTTGGCTTCGTGGCCAAGCCTCCTCTCAGACAGTCAGCCAACCATTCTGCAAATAGAAAATGCCCCAAAATGGGTCCTGGACAATGGGCCTTCCATGAACCCTACAAACTCAGTGTTCCCTTGTCCTCTGGGACCCACTTCTCTAAGGACCCTGTGGTTCTCAGCAGCCCTCACCAGTTTCACAGCTGAGAGTTTTAGCCAGGTCTCTAATCAGGCCCCTGCACCTTGCCTCAACTTTATTGGGGTTGTGCCGTGCTGCAGCCCATGCCCCACATGCATGACTAAGGTGTCTTAGTCACAGTTCTATAGCTGAGAAAAGACACTAAGGCAACACTGATAAGAGAACACGTTTAGTTGCGAAGTTGCTTACAGTTGTCATCATGGCGCGGAGCACAGTGGCAAACAGGCAGGCACAGGAGCAGGATCTGAGAGCTCCATGCACAGGCACAGGCAAAGAGAGCAAGACTGGGCTTGCCTGTGGGCTTCTGAAACCTCAAAGCTCACTCCCAGTGACATACTTCCCCCCAAAATGCCATACCCAATCCTTCTAATCCTTTCACACCTTCCACTCCCCAGTAACTCAGCATTCAAATATAAAAGCCTATGGGTGAGAGGTGGGGTGGGGAGGTGGGGGGTGCGGGATCAATCTTATTCAAACCTCCACACTAGGCAACTAGGAAAATTCTCTTGCTGCTGCAGCACAGGAAAGAATGGTTTTCTCTGGCTCTATGGCGCATTCAGCAGGTAAAGGTGGAGGAGCAGCTGCGACGGGATGAGGTGACTGTGTTGTCAGAAAGCCTTTGGTTCAGTGGGACAGAGCTCCCTTTATCTATTTCTTCTACCACAGAAGAAGAGACTTTAAGGTCCTTTAGTCCTGGAATCATGGCAATCTTGTGTGACTGGTTTCAGCACCCTCCTGTAGAGTCAAATGTTGGGTCCATCTCCAGCAAACACCCAGAGTATTCCTCCGTTCAGTTAATGAGAAACCTCCCCAGTGGCTCTATCTTTAGTCTCTATTCCCCTTCATGGTTTAACTTGATTTTACTTTGCTGTCTGGAATCTTTTGGTGTTCTCTAAAATGTGTAATTATAAAGGCAGAAAATTGGCTATAGAGCTGCTCTGTGGTCATTCTGGTCTGCAAGATTCCTAAGGTGGAGTGTTTGCCAGTCAGGGCACCAAGCTTCACTCCCTATACCTTGACTTGTTGACTCTCTGCTGAAAGGCACAGAGCATGTTTCAAGAGACAATGCTTAGGCCATTTAATACTTGTTGACTTTGGCTCTGAACCTGAAAACTTGTTAAACTCTCACAAGGTAAAAGGAAAGCATTGTCCTGGTTTTTCTCTAACGTCATCTTTTTTCTTTTCTTTTCTTTTCTTTTAGTTTGGATATCTACCTGACAGAGAAATGTTTACTTAAAGAAATTCTTAACAAAACCTGCAAAATAAAGATAAAGAGGTAAAATTTATATTTCGTATATTTTGAGCCTTCATTTACATATTTTGTCCTATATACTATAAACACTGTTTCTTTTGTCTAAGTACTGTTATTTCATTTTTTACATTTTAACAAAATATAGTTATATCACTTCAATCCTTTCCTTTCCTCCCTCTAGCCTATCCCATGTCCTCAGCTTCACACGGATATCCTCTCTTTCTTTATCATTGTTATGTTTATGTATGTGTCCATAAACATATAAATATAATCTGCTTGAGTACATTTGTGTTATTTGTGTGTACAGGGCTTCAGGGCTGGCCACTTTATATTACATAACCTGATAGGCATCTCCTCCCTGGAACAGGCTAAGTCTCTCTTTCTTGGCAGTCATTACTTGCTCGTAGTTTTGTTTAAGCATAGGGTCCAGAGAAACTTCTTCCTCCCATGTTAGCATGACTCCTGGTGTCCCCATTGTTGAGGTCTTATTTAGGAAGCTATATTGATGAGGTTTCATTGTGCAGTTGTCCTGTCATTTCGCAACAGACTGCCTATCTTCTAGCTCTTAAACTCCTTCCTCCCCTTCATCCACCATGTCCCCTGCCCTTAGAGGTGCTGTGTGTATAAGGCAAATGCTTCGTGTCCCCTCTTATCTGCATGTCCCTAGTGCCAAATATTCAGATGTGAACACACAACATGGAATAGACCATAGAAACTAGAAAACTTTGGGACCTTGGGAATCAGGGCTTAGAGAGAAGTATAGCAGGATCCTGGTGAAGGAGTAAAAGGGAAAATGGGGGTGAAGGGCTTAATTGGGGCAATAGAGGGAAGTCAATACAGAAGGAAACGGAAAGAGGAGAGAAAAATAACACCAATGATAATTGAAGAATCTTTAAGGAGTCATATTATTTTCTATTGGTTTAAAATTACATATAATATGGACACACACACACACACACACACACACACACACACACACACACACACACACACACACCACTCCACTCCAGAGCTGGTTTATAGGAGCAGCACACTTGGGCTGATAATGTTCCCCCTAAGAAACACAGACTATATAAGAAAATTTTGAGCAATAGTTCCTTTAAAGTGGTTAATCAGTCCAAAAGACTCTAAAAACAGTATAGGCTTTTGCTTCCCAGAGGTTGAAAGTCCCTAGTGAATATACTCATGCTTTGGACACAGGGCTTCAGAGCTTTGAGCTACATCTGACATAAAGCCTTCCCCCTGAGGTCTAGTGGTCATGGTACCAGAAGATGCTGTGCAGGCTGCCAAGGGAGGGAAGCACTCAACAGTCCTACCCAGCTGGGATGCCTGTGGGCCACAGCGATGACCAGCCTCAAGAGACAATCTTGGAGGAGCAATAGAGACACTCATATCTTAGTAGTAACTAACAGTATAATTGGGGATATGCCCGGATCAACAGGAGGGAGAGCTTACTGAAAACTGGAAAGCTAGCCACCTACCCAGAGCTAGTGAGGTTATAGATCGCAGAGAGTATCCAGCTGGCCGGACTTTGCTACAGCAGCACTAATTCCTAACTGCATTCTAAAGCGTACCCTGATACCCACAGAGACATGCAGCTCTCTTACAGAAAACCAACTGGTCAAAATTCAGAGATCAACTGATAATAGGTCGCCATGTATACTTTTTAAAGACAGATATGCAATGATTTATTATCCTCCCCATGCTATAACGCCCTTCCTGTGCCACACACAAACATAAGTGGCCGAGAACACTGAAAGCACGTGTGTATGCTGAGTCCTCGGCATCAGTCTAACACTGGGTCTTCTGGAACCACTCTCCTGTGTGTAAATGGAAGGTGTAATTCTGTAGAGACGGGGTAGGCATTCTTTCATCTATGGTCATCATCCAAGCAGTAGCTAATTACATACATAAGTGTTAGAACCCCGCACCTGTTGCTTGAAGTAATTCAACCTTGTTTCTGGATGCAGTTAACTGTGGATGCTGAGGTTTCTATCCTACTTTTCAGGATTTTATCCTGGAAAAAAAAACTAAGTGCAGTCAAATAACAAAACCTACTGTGAAATGTATTTTTGTCTTTCTACAAAAGGAGAAAGAAATAAACTGAGCAAGAAGTTTTTAGCATACTGAAAGTCTCATGACTAGACAGGGACTAAGTTACACCCTAGAGTCAAAATTCCAGACTGCCATAGAAGAAGCTCCGCAAGGAGCTCCCACAGAAAAACCTTTCTATTGGGTTCAAAAGTTCATCCTCGAGCAGAAGAAAAATGTAAGTATTTTCCCAGGCAGAATATGAATGAGACAGGGATGACTCGCCAGCCCTTTGCTCTGCTGCTGTGTGGAGACCGCTGTGTAGATGGGAGGTTTCCCTGTAGACCAAACACTCAAGTAGGGTGCTGTGCGGCAGGGTGGAGGGAGTAGCAGAGTGTGTGGCCCTTTTTCCGCATGTTTGGTTTTGTCAAAGGTCTTTTTTGTAACTACTGAGATGATCGTGCAATTTTTTGTCTTTAAGTCCACTTATATAATTTATTACATTCATTGAGTTACGTGTATTAAACAATTCCTGCTAAAAAGCCAACTGGATGGTGATAGACTCGTGTGGTGACGCGTGCCTGTATTTTTCATTTGTTCATATTTCATCAGGACTGTAGCACATGTGTTCATCAGGAGTACTGGTCTGTAGTTTTCTTTTTTTGTTGTTGTATCTTTACCTGGTTTTGGTATTAGAGTTAAGACTGATTTCATAGAAAGAGTTTGTTCTTTCTATTGCTGTTTGTTTATTTTATTTTGTTTTAGTAACTTCAACAGTACTGGTGTTAGATTACTTTGAGAGTCTGGTAGAATTCTGTGAATCCATCTGGGTCTGGGCTGGCTTTTTATTAGTATTCCAGTCTCATTAGCTATGGGTCTGCTTGGCTTGTTGATCTCTTGATGAAACTTCAGTGATCTGAATGAATATTGAAATTCCATTTCTTTTAGATTTTCAACCTTAATGGAGAACATTTTTTCAAAAGTATTCCCTTATCATATTGTGAATTTCTTTGGTGTCTGTCATGTTTCCCTAGTCATTCCCGATTATGTTAATCTGGGTCATTTCTTTTTTGTTGTTGTTGTTGTTGGGCCAAGATTCTGTCCATCAAGTTTACCTCCCCAAAGGTAAACTTTGTTCTCATTTCATTCCTTTCTGCTTCAATATTTGTTACTTCTTGCCATCTACTGCATTTGTATTTAGGTTGTTACTATTTTCCCAATTTCTTTTTAAGGGAATAAAAGCATTTTATTTTGGACTCATTGCAGTGTGCTTTCAAAAAACCACAGTGTTGTACAGAAATGAGAAAATGGACATTTGTTACATAGCTAGGAGCCTCTGCAATGCTGAAATCTCACTGAATACTTGTATTGATTTTTAATTAAATACAGTTACATCATCTCACCCTTTCATGTCTTCCCTCCAACACTTTCCTTTTTTTTTTTTTTTTTTTTTTTTTTTTTTTTTCTTATATGTCAATCTAACTCTTAGGCTAATAAGGGGCCTGAATGAAAGAGAATGTTCCAAGGAAAGAGAACTAGAATATAATGTTACAAAGGGATACAGGAAAAATTAGAACAGAAGGATTAAATGGAAAAGGGAATGGACTGGTAGGGTAAAGGAGGAAATATGAGGAGAAATAATTAATACTAAAAACCTTTTTAAAAAGCCATATGGAATACTACTACCAAGGAATTTAAATGGGGTTATCATATAATGGTGTAAACAATTCCTTAACTAGATATCTTATGCTACCAATTAAAACTCTCAGTACCAGAAGTGGGAGTTTTTTTGAGTTATTGGGCAGAAGGGTCACATAGCTACCTCCCAATATAATATATTATGGAATATTGCCATTGTTTACCCCCAAAAGCTGATGGTAAGACCTATTGCTAAAGATACCACATAATTATGTAATCAAACATGGAAAAATCAAGCTGATGTTCAATATGAAGCTTCATTTATACTAACTAGCATTCAAGGTACTGAAATATACTATACATCCTGTCAGATGAAAGATGGAATCATCAGTCTCACCCAGCTATGAACTCTGTAAACTGGAGTAGGAGCCTGCATGCAAAATATCTCCACTAGTGCAATAGTGGCACAAATGTTAGAGGAATAACCAACCACTTTTTAAATATTGGACTTAAGGTCTATTCTATGATGTAATCTACTCCATACACTGATGATAAGGCCAAGTACTTGAGACCAGATGGATCAGGAGCCCTAGGGGAAAACTTACCTGTATTATTTTGCCAAATGAACATAGCAATAAGTGCCTCCTAATGACATATTGCTATACCCACAGATCAGTACATTGACTCAACATTCACCATTTTTTCCCTTGAAGTAAATAGTAATTAACACAGAGATCCATTACTTGATAATATGCAGAAAGTGAGAGCCTTTGGATCACTCAGCCCTAAATAGGATGTCTTCATCACACTCCTCCTCTCACAGCCCAAAAAAGAAGGCAGAAAGATTGTAAGAGCAGAGGTGGTGGACATCTCCAAAGAAACAGTGTCTTCTAGATACAACACATGAGCCTATGGGGGCCAAACCTATTCAAACCACCACACATTTGTAGAGGACAAAGACTTGAACAACTAGCTTTATGTAAAGTTAGCTTTCCTGGTTCTATGTTTGCTGTGCATAGATACATATGAGATGATGTTAAGAATTTTATGATATTAGCCCAACACTTTTATTACTGGAATAATCTGGTTCTTATAGGCTAGTCACTACCCAGTACTCATAGAATCAAACACATTTATTGAATCCTAGGGAAGAGAGTAGCCATGGAAGAATGTGCATGCACATCCTGAGACACACCCCTTGGGCGTTTCCAATAGAAATGCTTCCAAGTACTAGATCCAAGATCCAGATCCAAATTTTAGGCCATAGAAATTCTCCATAAATCTTTGGAAACCATTTCAGTCAGTGTTCTATAGCTATAAAGAGACACCATGGCCATGGCAACTCTTATAAAAGAAAACATTTAATTGGCGCTTGCTACAATTTCAGAGATTTCATCCATTGTGTCATTGTGGGAAGCATGGCAGTATGCAGACATGGTAGTTGACAGTTCTACATCCAGATCTGCAAGCAACCTGGAGAGAGAGAGAGAGAGAGAGAGAGAGAGAGAGAGAGAGAGAGAGAGAGAGAGAGAGAGAGAGAGAGAGGCTGAGCTGGGCTGGGCTGGGCTGGGCTTGAGCTTTGGTTGCAATCCCCACCCACATGGCATACTTTCTCCAACAAGATCACACTTACTCTAACAGGGTCATACCTTCTATTCTTCCCCAAGTAGTGCCACTCCATGATGATTAAGCATCAAAACATATGAGCCTATGCTTGCCATATTACTTAAACCACCACAAGAACTTTGTATCTGATAAGAGAACATAAATTATGGCTTCTAAAAGAGTGTGATGCAAACTTCTCTCCCCCAATATTTTCCACTATTTCTAAACAGGACAGAATATTCAAATTCATCAAGCCATCCACTCAAATACTTGCCATTAATATCATCCCAACATCCATCTCCCCATATCCACATCAACATGCATCATTCTTCTAAATGTCTACATTTCCTTCCTTCTCTCAGACTGTTTATGTGTTTATGTTTATGTGTTGTCAGGTGCTACTCCCTGAAACAGCAGCCAATTAATAAGATAAGTCTGGATATGGAAACTTAGGCTCCTGAGTCAGTATAGGAGTCAGGCATGGTGGTACACATTATAACCCCAGCATCCAGGAGACTGAGGCAGGAGGACCTCAAGTTCAAGGCCAAACTGAGGCACTCACTGAGACTATGTCTAAGAGGGAAACGCAAGTCAGCATGGAGCCCAGTCCTTCCCATTATTCATAGTAAACAGGAAAAAGACCTCTTATGCCCTATCGAGAAACTTCCATGTAAATAGATACAGTGCCTTTGTGAGACTAACCATTATCTTCTGTTACAAAAAAAAATTGTCTGACAATGATACAGGTTAACTCCTGGTAACACCCAGCCTACCTCAAAGAGGATGATGAGCATCAAAAAACCTCCTTATAGAGATAGCTTCAAATGTGGCAAACAAGCCACTGCGCAAAATGTCCTCATTTCTACCAGAGACAGAACTGGGCAAGCTTGGATGCAGGCAGAGTCGACGGCCAAACTCTGCCAAGACAGGGTAAGCAAGTCCTCAATAGTTACTGCCTCACAAATATGTCTGTCAGATACATTGGACCAGAAGGCTGAATATGATGCTTCAATGTTATAGAGAGTTTTGGGTGCCTCTTCAGGTAGCAAACGGTCCCTGTCATCTTCTCATTTGGAAAGCTACTAACTTGCCCTCCCGGCATACTCAGGTAATTAATTTTATTCCTTCTCAAGTCTCTGATGGGATTGAAGACCAAGTAGCTTAGTTTTACAATGAAGCATAGATAGATAGATAGATAGATAGATAGATAGATAGATAGATAGATAGATAAAATTAGGACATAATTATTACTGAGATAGACTAAGGGGGGAAATCCAGATGATGGTTAGTGTTGGACTGTGAACTAGACCAGATCTGAGATAACCCAGGAGAAAGGCTATAAGTCTAGGTGAGATTAATTGACGTGGGAAGACTTATCTTCACTGTAGGTGAATTCTATACTAAACAAAAAGGAAAAAATGAGCTGAGTGTCAGCATTCATTGTTCTCTGCTTCCTGACTATGGGCATAGTGTGATCAGCTGCTTCAAAACCCTACTACCATGACTTACCTGAGTGGTACCCTTAAATTATGAGGCAAAATAAATCCTTATTAATTTAAGTGATTTCAGTCAGGAATTTCTTCTCTGCAAGCAGGCAAGTAACTAATACACCCTCAGAAATATATTTCCATAATTATTGTAGAAATGTGTCTAAGTGTAGAATGCTAAAATGACTGGTGTTAAATGGTCCATGAAATAAAATTGGAATGACACTACTAAATTTAGAGATGAAGTTGGATTTATGAGAGAACTCAAAATCCATGAAGACACAGAAATCTTGATGTCTCGGGATACCTCTCTGAGCATTTGCACTGGTGGCACTAGACCTTGTCACTATCCAGTGACCTCTTGAATGTGTTCCTCCCTCGACATAATTAAAAGACCCCAACAGGAAAATGTCTAGAACCTCAGTAGGATTTGATTTGATATTTATGATGCTAATTTATCATTTCTTCTTAAATAGTTGCAGACCTAAGTTTAACACAGTATATTCTTCCTAGGAACAGTATTTACCCTTTCACCAATGTATAAATTATAATGGTGTCTCTTTACAGCTATGTTCATGGCTCCCCAAAGCATATCTGGCCAGAGATAGAGGCACCTGCACAGAGACCTTCTGATACAGGTCAAAGCACAGTTAATATGGTATAACTACCTCTCCTTTTTCATCAGAATCCTGCATTTCAAGTCCTGAACTATTTTTTGCTGTTAATTGACTAAAAAATTAGCAAACAGTAAAAGGTGATTTAGTATATTTGGCACATGTCAAAAAGAAAATGGTTTGTTACTTAATTTCCCAAGTCAAAAAAAAAAAAAAATCCATTGAGGCTATTTTTTCAGACACTCTTGGCAATTGTCCCTATAAAAGAAAACTTGTTTTTACTTCTCTGTCTAATGACAACCAGCATGGAGGTGCTCAACCAATGCTTCTGAAAACCAGAAACAGACACCAAAACAGACCAGAGGGAAACAAACTGGGGAAATTTGAGACGTCAGCTTCAACAGGAAACTGAAGATCAAAGAAACCAAAATATCTTCCCTTTTATGCATTCCCTGATGAATTTGCTTTTAAGTACTGAATTTTCTGTGACTTACACATATATAAGTGGTCGGTATCCAAGGATATCTTTCTAGGACAAAACAAAGAGAACAATAGGTATTTTCCCTCCCTCTCATCTCAGAGGCTCATTCTTGGTTTCTTGATTGTGTCATCATATCAAGGTCCACCATAGAGAAAATATATGCTTGGACATCCAAGAATAGACACAAGAGAGCCAAGCCCTCATATTCTTAAACCTCACCACTGAATCAACTGTTACCAACCTTGCGTGGTGGACATACATATCTTAGAAAGAATCTTTACACCAAGATATGGTATGTTCAGAATCAATCTGTGATTGTCTAGTACGTCCAGACACTTGCAAGATTTTGATGATAGGAAAAAGAAGAAAGGAAAGAGGAATAGAAAGGAATGAAGAAGGAGATTGAAGGGAAGGGAAAGAGAGGGAAGGAAGGAAGAAAGGGAGGGAGGGAAGAGGGATGGAGATCAGAGCAAGAAAACAAAAGAAAGGATGGGAAGGAAAGTGAAGAGAAGGAGGGAGGCAGGAAGGGAGGGAGGGAGGGAGGGAGGGAGGAAGGGAGGGAGGGAAGGAGAGAGGGAGGAAAGACTCACATTCAGGAGGACTCAGCAGGAAGAATTAAGATGGAAACAAACACATAGTACTTCTCACAGGAAAAAATGGCCACTGATGTGCCTGGTTTCAAAGTTCTCAACTCTTCCACAAGGGTTATTGATGACCTGTGGGGAAACTGGCAACTGTTTTCAGTGCAGTAAGAAATAAAACAATGTGGTGTCTACTGAAGAGGGTTTTTGTTATGTTTTGGTTTGTTTCTGGTTTTGTTTGTTGAGACATGGTTTCTCCCTGACTGTCCTAAAACTCTCTCTTATAGACCAGGATGGCCTTGAACTCACAGAGGTCCAACTGTTTCTGTCTCCAGAGTGCTTGGATTAAAGGCATACACCACCACTGCTTGGATGAAGAGGTATTTTTAGGACTCAATTTGTTCCATGTAAAGAACATTATGTGCTCCTTGATTATTCACTTTTCTGTTAGGGTGACTAAACATATTTTAGCAAAGCAAAGATAATGGTAAACAGTGCAACTTGCTGATGTTTTCATATGTGTGCTTCATAAGATAAAAATGTTGGTGTTGCTGAGACTGAAGACCATGAAACACATTACATAATTAGAGCGGGTTTTTTCTGTTTCTGAGGCACACGAGGATGCCCAGAAAATATAAATGATGTTCAGTCTCTTCCTCAAATCAGCTGCATCCTAGCTCTAAAGATGAGGCTCCTCATCACTATGCTTTTACAGTGAAGCTCATACGGAGAACCTGTGAGCAGTGGAGCTGAATAGAGCTCTCACTGTGTGCTTTCAACCTTGTGGGCTCTGTACTTCAAAGCAGTATTGCTTAACTGTCAATAAACCCAAGGGGGATCTACATAGTCATCAAACTCTAAGGGTATAATATACAGTAATTAGCATCCTTTTATCTTTTGTTAATGCTGCTCAGCATCATAAATAACCTCCAAGTCAAAATAAGATCATTAGAAATTATTTCAGAAAATAAAAAATATGACCCAGTGACATGGCAGTAGGAGGTTAAAGTTCAAAGGAGGGTCCCAAGAGCATTGGTATTTTGTTTTTACAGACATTGTGTTGAAAAAAATCATTGAGCTCAAATGTAAGAAAACCTAATTGATAAATAGAGAGTGTGGAAAGAAAGGATGTTTTGGAACATGGAAATTGGAAGAAATGGAAAAAGAAATCATCAATCGTTACAACTACAGTACGATATGACTACAGACGGCTATGAAAGTCAATCCATCAAGCTGATAAAGCCAACTAGGTCCAACCACTGAGCTTGTCACACCAGCTGCAGCCCAGGCGCCTCACAAATGCAGCAACTGATTTCTCATAGTTCTGGGTTCCAAAAAATCCAAGATCAAAACACTTGTGGTTATGGTGTCTGGGAAGGGCCCATATCCCAGATTCATTAGGGGTTGGGATTTCACCCACTCTGGAGGGACACACACACACACACACACACACACACACACACACACACACACACACCAAGATCATGGTTCCAACTGTTGGTAAAGAATCAGAAAAGTTAGAATTTTTTTTTACCATAAACTAAACTTTTTTCATTTATTTTTTATTTTTTATTCTTCTCTCATATATTACATCCCAATTGCAATTTCCCCTCTCTCCTCTTCCCCAAGCCTTTCCCCAACTCCTCCCCTCTCCCCCTCACCTTCACCTCTGCTCAGAAAAGAGCCTCCCAGAGATGACACCCAAATACAGCATAACAAGCTACAATAAGGCCAGGCACATCCCATCACATCAAGGCTGGACTAGATAGCTGAGTAGGAGGAAAAGGGTCCACTGAGTAGACAAAAAGTCAGGCACAGTCCCTGCTCCCACTGTTAGGAATCCCACGAGAACACCAAGCTACTCAGCCCATAATACAGAGGAGCTAGGTCAGCCCCCTACCAGCTTCCTGATCTCTACAAGCCCCCATGAGTTCCAGTCAGTTTATTCTGTGAGCTGTGTTCCCGTGGTGTCCCTGACCCCTCTGATTCCTCTGATCCTTGCTCTCCCTCCTCTGCAGGACACCCTGAGCTCCGCCTAATGGTCGCCTGTGGAACACCAATATAAGTGGACGTTAGCTATAAAGTAAAAGATAATCATGCTACAATCTACCAGAGAGGCTAAGTGAAAAGTTAGAATTTTCATATGTATATTTCTGGTAGAAATTTTTAAAGTAATAGTCACTTTGAAATAGCTTGGCAGTTTATTATAAAGGGAGCTACACATGTAGCATATGACCTAGTAACATGACTCCTAGGCATTTGCTTAAGAGAAATAAAAACGTATTAACACAACTCTTAGGTAGGAGCCACCACCTTCCAGTATTCCTCAAATATGACAACATGAAGAAAAAGAGGAGTGACACCTACTCTGTGTTCTCTGGGCTTTTTAAGAAACATAGCCATATACATGTGAATCTAGAAGAATGGTGACGCTGTAGACCATGGGAGAACTGGTACTGTTCTGAAAGGAATGCCCACAAATTTTGCAACGACTACCGTGATACCCAAGATGCTATTGGCATTGTTGTAAATAAGCAAGTCAAGGATAAGATTCTTGTCAAGAAAAGTAGTAGGCATATTGAGCATATTAAGCCATATAAAAGCAGGGATGTCTTCCTAAATAAGTGCAAAAAATGATTACAAACAGAGAGCCACATGGAAAGGAACCTGGGTTCAAGTGAAGGACCAGCCAGCTGCACCCAAAGCAGCATAGTGTGTAAGAGCTAATAGAAAGGAGCCTGGGCTGATAGGGCCCATTCCCTATTGCTTACTAGAGCTACAAAAAATGAATGGATGGTGCGAGACCTGGATTAAAATACAAAGCCTGCCTGTCATTGTTCATAGAGCTTCACTGTCCTTTCTAGGAAACATGGTCTCACAACCGACTCCCATTCTCACACTCTTTCCACAGCCCTTTCCCAGTCCTCAAACTCTTAAAAATCTTTCCTCCCTGTCTTAGACGGTGCTCTCTAACCGTTAGGTGCAGGAGTTGTGTTATAGATATATTCCCTGGGCTGGGCACACCACAATTAGTTCTTTCTGCACTTTAACTAGTTATGGTTTTTCTGTAGCAGTGTCTGCTGCAAAGAGATCCTTTTTTTTTTTTTTTTTTTTTTTTTTTTTTTTTTTTTTTTTTTTTGATGAGGGGTGAGAGCTATACTTATCTGTAAGGATAAGGATAAGCATTCACACACTCAGGAACTATGCTGGTTAAGTTGGTAGAAGTGGGTTCCTCTAAAAATCCATGACCTCTTTGCCCCATGGAATTAGATGGCCAGTACCTGGCAACCTGTATCTGTAAGGGCATGCTCTTCCTTAGTTTGAAAGGTCTCTTCTCCTGATGCTGCTGGAGATCCGCTCTATAATATTGACTTGGGGTTCTTCTTCCTCACCCATACCTGTAATTCAAAGTCTTGGTCTTCACATGGCAGCTCACAGATCCTGCACATTCCCTTCCGGTGTGTTTTAAATGTCTTTTTTTTTTTTTTTTTTTTTTTTTTTTTTTTTTTGCTTTTTTATATTCTTTACCTCTGCTTTGTCTTCAAGTCTTGATATTTGAGCCATTCTACTTGGAAGGCTTTCCCTTGAGTTTTCTAGTTGAATTATTAGGTTTTTCAATCTCATCTTCATTTCAGCTTGCATTTTCTTCAATATTTCTAACTCATTCCTGAATTCAGTTTTCAAATCCTGAACTGTCTTCATCATTTCATTCTTCTGCATAATTGTATTTTTGTGTATGTCACTTAGGCATTTATTGTTATCCTCTTTAAAGTTCAATGGTGTCTCTTTTAGGTATTTAAAAACCTTGAACAATCTGATAGAGTTTATACTGTTCGTTTATATTATGTGCCCAAGAGTTAATCTAAGTAATTTGTAACTGTTTTTTTTCCTATTTCCCCTTGATTCACTTTTCCATATCCAGGAGACCCAGATGTGTCTCTCATTACCCACAGGAACCATCTGATTGGATCCACACTAGGCATAGCTTGTATAGGAGCCATGGTTTGGAAATAGACTTATGGGTATGGAAATGGAGGAGGGGGCAGATAGCAGTAAGGCTGAGGGACTCTGCAGGTAAAGCCAGAGCTTCAGGCTGGAGCTAGACATATGGGGTGGATCCAGAAATGAGAAAGATGGGAGTTGGGAAGAGAGATTTACCAAACAAAACCAGCTCAGGTCTGGATCTAGGTCTGGGCCTATGGAGGTGGTGGCAGGGGTGTATCAAAGTGGTAGTACTCACCAGCCAAAGCTGGTTCAGCTCCTGTGGGTCTGGAGTTAGGCCTGTGGATGTGGAGATAGTGGTAGTGCCTTACAAGTAACCTGTTTTCTTAAAATAATTTTTTTTTTTACGTACATTGGTGTTTTACTTGCATGTGCATCTGTATAATGGTGTTGGATCCCCTGAAGCTAGAGTTACAGATGGTTGTGAGCTGCCATGTGGCTACTGGTCATTGAACACAAAACCTCTTAACCTCTAAGACATCTTTCCAGTGCTCTTATAGGTAACTTTTTATAACTTGTTTTATTCCACTTTAAAAAAAAAATGATTGACTACTACGACAACTAGTCATTATCATGTAAATGAAATCTGCTTTTTAATCATAGGAAAAAACAGGAATCATGTTGATCTCTAACTCTAGTAACAATTAGTCTCAGATTAATCAACCAACAAAAGCTAGCAAAGACACATTGGTTGGATAGTACAGTTAAATCAAAACTCGATTTTAAAAAAATCAGTACAGTGCTGGGCTCTGCAGTGCATAGTTTTGCTAAGGCTCAGGCTTGGAATGCTGCTCTGTTGTGGTAGTTTATCACAACCTAATTATTTCCTAGGCACAGGCATGGTCTATGCTCCAGCAGCTCCAACAAGTTGGCTACCTAAACCCAACATGCCAGTTAAACATATAGGTGTTGCTGAGAGCAGACAGAGGAGATTTACTAAATCTGGTCATGTTGCAAAGAAAAAGAGAAAGCGCTATATTTTTTTTTAAGTGGATGCTATTTTTTTTTTAAAGAAGGCTGAGCAAGCCATGAAAACCAAGTCAGCAAGCAGTACAAATCTATGGCTTTTGCTTTTGTTCTTGTCCCTAGGTTCCTGCCCTGACTTCCATCACCGATGCTCTGTGATGTGGAACCATAGGCATAATAAATGCTTTCCTTCCCAAGCTACTCCTTGTCATGGTTTTCACCACAGTGGTAGATATCCCAACTAGGAGAGGTACATAGCAATTAATGTGCTCTTCATATTTCCTACATTAAAAAAAAAAAAAAAAGCCTTTTTCCAGTAGGAAGAATAAAATCCTAAATCAGAGAAGCAGATCTGGGGCACAAAACCATAGCTGTGTAAAGACCCTTGTCTCGCCATGTGTTCCAAGAGATATACATATGCATATACATATACATATATGTACACATACATATACAATGTGAGCTGAGGCAAGAAGGTCCCCTTCAGGCTTGGTTGAATTGAATTGAATTTACTGTAGGTTAGATTGTCTGACTAATATGGTAGTCCGTGGCTTATCAAAAACATTGCCAGTAAGTTTTCCACAAAGAATGTTTGTAATAATTTGTGGGAAGACATGGAAGAAAAATATAACAACTGGATCAAATTTGGAAAAACACAGACTAGCGCCTCTTGACAAACCATGTAAAAATGTTTGAGTTTATGGGAAATAACCTTGTAGGGAAAGAATCATTATGAAATAGTTGCGATGAGTGGTAGGTGACAATAAGTCACACCATATGCATTGAGGATCTAAAATGACAAATAAAATGGCCTTTGAGGTGTAAAATAGATGACAGCCAAAGGTGCTGTGAATCATGAGGCATTCTTGGGAAGTTCATTTTGCAGAGCTCACGGGGAGCATAGTGATGGCATAAAGATGGCTACCAACAGAAATAGGAACTACAGGAAGTACATAAGCCCATGGAAACTAAATAATGAACTGCCTACTGATAATCTTTCAAAAAAGAAAATTAAAGCCTCATAGAATTAAATGAAAAACAAATCAATATGCTTCATCTATGGGACACAATGAAAGCAGTTCTTGTAGGAAAACGTATGGCACTCCATATCTAAATAAAAGAACTGAAGAGGATTCAAATTAGTAGTTCAGGATTGCATCTGAAAGTCTTAGGAAAACAAGAACATACAATGTCCCCAAAAATAAACAAGGAAAGATGGGGTGAAATTAAATAAATTGAAGGACTGCAAAGATGGGCTAACAGTTAAGAACACGTGCTGCTATTGTGCAGGACACAAGTTCAGCTCCTTACACCTACATGACAGCATTCAGTCGTCTTTAACCATAGTTCTAGGGAATACATCATGCACTTCTGGCCTCCGTGGGCTTTGCAGATAAGCGTGGCACTTACACTCACACAGATCACAAGCATACATCTAAATAAAAGTAAATAAATCTCAATAAAAAATGTTTAAATGCTACAAAACAGCAATGAGACATAGTTGGTTCTTTGAAAAACAATGTGTAAAATTGGCAAGTCTTTAGCCATTAATTTGGCCCAGATTAACAAAATCAGGTATAAAAATGGAAACACTAAAACTCCCCAAATTATTTCATGAAATGTAAAAGGAAGGAATACTTCCAATTATTTTGATAAAGTCCATATTACCCTGATACCAAAGCCAGAAAAGATCCAACAAAAAAATAAAATAAAATTATCAGCCAATCTCTTTAATGAAGTTAGATGCAAAAATTCTCAATAAAAATATTTTCAATGGAACCCAGCACATCACAGCAAGTCGAATCAGGACTGAGCTCCTCATCCACTGAGCCCTGAGGGATCCAAGATGGTGGCGAGCAGTGTGGACCGTGTTTTGAGGCTCCAGTGAACAATTCAGGGAATTGCACAGATTTCTGAGCCAGGAACACCGAGGTCCCGACACCACGGCAACGAGAGTACTCCAGGGTTCAGAGGGACCAGGATGCAGAGGACCTGAGTGCCCCTGCACAGGGGAGGAACAGGGATTTTCTCGGATCAGAGCGGCAGTGGAAGAGGCAGCAGCAGCAGCGGCACCAGCGGCACCAGCGGCGGTGGCTGAGGATTGCAGCTCAGAGCCTTCTGGTGGAGGCAATTGGTGTGGTGGCTGGTGGGAGTTGTTGTGGGAGAGGGGACTCTGGGCAGGATTTGGGTCTGGGTCGCGTGGTGCCTTGGGACCCAGACTGGATTCGGCGGACAGTTCGGCCCCAAAGTCCCGGGTTCTGGCTCACATCAGCAAGCAATTCTGCCCGAGGCACTAACTCAGCACAGCCACAACTCCCCTGCTGTGGCACAGGTTGGGCAGAGTGCTCAGTTCCACCCTAGGCACCACCTCAGCTCAGCGGCAGCTCCCCTGCGGTGACGCAGTCTGGGCAGAGCGCTTGGTTCCACCAGTGGCCCTAACTCAGCGGAGCCGCGGTTCTCCTGCTGTGATGCAGGCTGGGCGGAGTGCTCAGCTCCACCAGAGGCCCTAGCTCACCACAGCCACAGTTCCCTTGCTGTGACACAGGCGGGGCGGAGCACTCAGTTCCACCGGCTCTAAGACTCTGGTTAAACACAGTGTGCAGTTTGAATCCAGAATTCCTGGCTGAGATTGGCAGACAGTTCGGGCCCTGAGTCAATAACTGACCACAAGCAAGCACTTTGGCACAAAGTCCCTAGCGAGCTTGTGCGCAATCCCAAGCCCAAAATTATGGATGGACCGTGTGCATTTGGGCCCAGGTAATCCCTAGCTCAGCTCGGCAGACGTTCAGGCCCTGAGGAATTCTAGCTGAGTTCGGGCCCAGTGTCCTCCTGGCTGGACTTGGCAGGGGACACAGAAGGCCTGTGGATACCTGGCCCTGAACCCAATGCTCATTCAGAGACCCAGAATGATTGCAAGACCCACAGCACAGGGGAGCTGAGGATCACTGGCTGTGAGAGTCCAAAACAATAGGGATAACCTCCTAACATCCACACCAGTGAAGAATCAGAGCTCCCACCCTAGGAAAATCATAAGAAAGCAAGTGAATCTGTCATCAGATTCCCTCCATCCAACTCTGAAAGCTACCCAACAAAAACAAAGACAGCAAGATGTCTAAAGGACAGTGAAAAAGCATAGGCAAAAAAACCCAAAACAACACGGCGTCTCCAGATTCCCCCTATCCCAAAGAAAACAACACAGAGAACTCAAATACAACAGAAATACAAGAAAATGACCTCAATCCTTAATAATGAGGATAATGGAGGAAACAAATAAAATTCGTAATCAAATGCAGAAAGACGCAGCCAAACAGATGAGAGAAATAAAAGAAGCATATAGAGTGGAACTGGGAAAATTACAGGAAAATGCAAACAGCTACATGAAAGAAAGAAATAAAACGGTTCAAGCTCTGAAGACCTATAAAGAGACAATGGAAGAAACTCAGGAATATACAAACAATCAGATGAAAGAAATCAAAAAATCAGTTCAAGACCTGAAAATGAAAATGGATTCAATGATAAACACACAGATAGAAGAAAAACTAGAACGTGAGACCTCAGAGAAGAAGGCGAGCAACACAGAGGTGAACTTTTCTAACAGAATCCAAGAGATGGAAGAATGAATCTCAGGTCTAGAAGATACAATCACAGATCTTGGAGCAACCATTAAAGACAATGCCAAATCTGGAAAACTCCTGACACAAAACATCCAAGAAATTAAGGATACCATGAAAAAGAAGAAATCTGCAGACAATAGGCATTGAAGAAAGAGAAGATATCAGACTCCAAACTCCAGGCCCAGAAACTATTCTCAACAAAATCATAGAAGAAAATTTCCCCAATCTAAAGAAAGAGATGCCTATAAACATACAAGAGGCCTACAGAACACCAAATAGAATTGACCAGAAAAGAAAAACTGCCCGTCACATAATAATCAAAACACAAAACGTACAGAACAAAGAGAAAATATTAAAAGCCGCAAGGGAAAAGGGACAAATAACATTTAATGGCAAACCTATCAGAATTAACCCGACTTCTCAGCAGAGACCATCAAAGCCAGAAGGGACTGGACAGAGATCCTGCAAACCCTAAGAGACCACAGATGCCAGGCCAGACTAATTTACCCAGCAAAACTATCAATAACTATTGATGGAGAAAACAAAATATTCCATGACAAAAACAAATTCAAACAGTACCTATCCACAAATACAACTTTATAGAAGGTACTAGAAGGAAAACTCCATCGCAAAGGGTCAAGCTAGAACCAAAACTACTCAGGAAATAGATAACTATACCATGGCAAAAACACAACTACACATACGTTCGACTGGAAACAACATCAAAATTAAGACTCTTAACAGTCGCTGGTTATTAATATCTCTCAACATCAATGGTCTCAATTCTCCAATAAAAAGACACAGACTAACTGAATGGGTGCATAAACAAGATCCAACATTCTTCTGCATTCAAGAAACACATCTCACCCATAATGATAGGCATTACCTCAAGGTAAAGGGTTGGAAAAAAATATTCCAAGCAAATGGTCACAAGAAGCAAGCAGGCGTAGCCATTTTAGTACCGAACAAAATACACTTTCAACCAAAATTAATCAAAAGGGATGAGGAAGGACACTTCATACTCATCAAAGATAAAGTCAACGAAGATGACATCACAGTTCCCAACATCTATGCTCCCAATACAAGGGCACCCACATATGTAAAAGATCTGCTAAAAAAGTTTAAACCACACATCTATCTCCACACAATAATAGTGGGAGACTTCAACACCCCACTCTCACTGAAGGATAAGTCACTGAAAAAGAAACTATGCCGAGAAATAATGCCATGGGTCAAATGGATCTAACAGATATCTATAGAACCTTTCACTCAAACAAGAAAGAATATACATTCTTCTCTGCACCCCATGGAAGCTTCTCCAAAATCGAGCACATCGTAGGTCACAAAGCAAGCCTCAATAGATACAAGAGGATTGAAATAACACCTTGTATCCTATCAGATCACCATGCTCTTGGTCTGCAATTCAACAACAACAGAAATAACAAAAAGCCTACACGTACATGGAAACTAAACAACTCTCTGCTAAATGACACCTGGGTCAGGGAAGAAATAAAGAAAGAAATCAAGGAGTTTCTGAAATTCAATGAAAATGAAGGAGCAACATACCCAAATTTGTGGGATACATTGAAAGCAGTGCTAAGAGGAAAATTCATAGCACTAAGTGCCTTTAAAAAGAAATCGGAAACATCGCATATAAGCATCTTAACGACACAACTGGAAGCCCTAGGAAAAAAAGAAGCAGAAACACCCAAAAGGAGTAGACGTCTGGAAATAATCAAACTCAGGGCTGAAATTAACAAATTAGAAACTAAGAAAACAGTCCAAAGAATCAACAAAACCAAGAGCTGGTTCTTTGAGAAAATCAACAAGATAGACAGACCGTTAGCCAAACTAACTAAAAGGCAGAGAGACAGTATTGAAATCAACAAAATCAGAAATGAAAAGGGAGACATAACAACAGACACTGAAGAAATTCAAAGAATCCTAAGATCCTACTTTGAAGGCATATACGCCACAAAATTTGAAAATCTAAGGGAAATGGTTGATTTTCT
Source organism: Acomys russatus (assembly GCF_903995435.1). NCBI lineage: Eukaryota > Metazoa > Chordata > Mammalia > Rodentia > Muridae > Acomys > Acomys russatus. The sequence continues at coordinate 2,440,969 of NC_067139.1, read as the reverse complement.
TTATCAATTTCACTTGCTAAAGTTGAGTGAAGAACAGATAAACAAGCTAAATAGTCCCATTTCCCCTACAGAAATAGAAGCAATCATTGATAGTCTCCCAACCAGACAAAGCCCAGGGCCAGATGGTTTCAGTGCAGAATTCTACCAGACGTTTCAAGAGCGAGCTAATACCAATACTATTCAAGCTACTCCAAAAGACAAAAATGGATGGAACATTACCAAATTCATTCTATGAGGCCATAGTCTCATTGATAGCTAAACCTCACAAAGACTCAACAAAGAAAGAGAATTTCAGACAAATTTCTCTTATGAACATCCATGCAAAAATACTAAATAATATACTTGCAAAACGAATACAAGAACACATCAAAGATATCATTCATCATGACCAAGTAGGCTTCATTCCAGGCATGCAGAGATGGTTTAACATACAGAAATCCATCAATGTAATCCACCATATAAACAAACTGAAAATAAAAAACCACATGATCATCTCTTTAGATGCAGAGAAAGCATTTGATAAAATCCAACACCCATTCATGTTTAAAGTTTTAGAGAGATCGGGGATACAAGGCACTTTCCTCAACATAATAAAGGCTATATAGAGCAAGCCAATAGCCAAAATCAAAGTAAATGGTGAGATACTCAAGGAAATTCCTCTAAAATCGGGAACAGGCAAGACTGCCCACTCTCTCCATATCTCTTCAATATAGTACTCGAAGTTCTAGCCAGAGCAATAAGACAACAAAAGGAGATCAAGGGGATCCAAATGGGAAAAGAGGAAGTCAAATTATCCCTATTTGCAGATGATATGGTAGTGTACATAAGTGACCCTCAAAATTCCACCAGAGAACTGCTACAGCTGATAAACACCTTCAGCAAATTAGCTGGATACAAAATTAACTCAAAAAAGTCTGTAGCCTTCCTATACACAAATGACAAGCTTGCAGAGGAAGAAATGAGGAAAACCAAACCCTTCACATTAGCCACAAGCAATATAAAATATTTAGGAGTCACTCTAACTAAGCAAGTGAAGGACTTGTTTGAAAAAAATTTCAAAACTCTGAAGAAAGAGATTGAAGATGACCTGAGAAGATGGAATGATCTTCCTTGCTCATGGATCAGGAGAATTAACATAGTAAAAATGGCCATCCTACCAAAAGCAATCTACAGATTCAATGCAATCTCTATCAAAATACCTACACAATTGTTTAAAGACATTGAAAGTTCAATTCTGAACTTCATATGGAAAAACAAAAAACCCAGAATAGCTAAAACAATCTTGTACAATAAAAGGTGCTCCGGAGGAATCTCCATACCTGATCTCAAACTGTACTATAAAGCAATAGTAATTAAAACAGCATGGTACTGGCACAGCAACAGGCTCGTTGATCAGTGGATTCGAATCGAAGACCCAGATATGAATCCACACACATATGGTCACTTGATTTTTGACAAAGAAGCCAAATCCATTCATTGGAAAAAGGATAGCATCTTCAACAAATGGTACTGGTCTAACTGGAGGTCTATGTGTAAATAAAACGCAACTGGACCCATATTTGTCACCTTGCACAAAACTCAAATCCAAGTGGATTAAAGACCTCAACATAAAACCAGAGACACTAAGTCACTTAGAGGAAAAAGTGAGGAAGAGCCTGGAACATATTGGCACAGGAGACAACTTCCTGAACAGAACACCAATGGCCCAGGCCTTAATGTCAACCATTAATAAATGGGACCTCATGAGGCTGAGAAGCTTCGGTAAGGCAGGAGACACTGTCAGTAGAACAAAGCGACAGCCTACAGACTGCGAAAAGATCTTCACCAACCCTACATCTGACAAAGGTCTAATATCCAAAATATATAAAGAACTCAAGAAATTAAACACCACCAAACCAAATAACCCAATTGAGAAATGGGGCTTGGAACTAAACAGAGAATTCTCAACAGAGGAATATCATATGGCTGAAAAACACTTAAAGAAATACTCAACCTCCTTAGTCATCAGGGAAATGCAAATCAAAACAACTCTGAGATTCCATCTTATACCCATCAGAATGGCTAAGATAAAAAACTCAAGTGACACCACATGCTGGGAGGATGTGGGGAGAGAGGAACATTTTTTCATTGCTGGTGGGAATGCAAACTAGTACAGCCACTTTGGAAATCTATCTGGTGCTATCTCAGAAAACTGAAAATAGGGCTTCCTCAAGATCCAGCTATTCCACTCCTTGGAATATACCCAGAAGATGCTCCAGCACACAACAAGAAAATTTGCTCAACCATGTTCATAGCGGCCTTATTCATAATAGCCAGAACATGGAAACAGCCTAAGTGTCCCTCAGTAGAAGAGTGGATAAAGAAACTGTGGTACATATATACTATGGAATATTACTCAGCTATTAACAACAAGGAATACCCGAAATTTGTGGATAAATGGATTGAGCTAGAAATGATCATAATGAGTGAGTTAACCCAGAAGCAGAAAGACTCAAATGGTATATACTCACTTATATCTGCATACTAGCCCAAGGGGCATGTCCCACGAAAGCCTTCACTTACCAGGAAACTGGGACAGAGGGGAGGACATCCTATTGGGAGTCTAGATGAGAGAAGCATGGGAGAATAGCAAAATAAAAGGATCCAGAGGGTCCTAGAAACCTACAAGTAGAACATTATGATAGGCAGATTTGGGCCCAGGGGTCCCAGCCAAGGACAATACAGGCGGTAAACTTTAAACCCCTACCCAGATCTAGCCAATGGTCAGAACATTCTCCACAGTTGAGTGGAGAGTGGGATATGACTTTCTCACGTACTCTGGTGCCTCACATTTGACCATGTCCCCTGGAGGGGGAGACCTGGTGGCACTCAGAGGAAGGACAGCAGGTTACCAAGAAGAGACTTGATACCTATGAGCATATACAGGGGGAGGTAATCCCCCTCAGGAACAGTCATAGGGGAGGGGAATAATGGGAAAATGGGAGGGAGGGAAAAATGGGAAGATACAAGGGATGGAATAACCATTGAGATGTAAGAAGAATAAATTAATTTTTAAAAAATTCTAGTTAAAAAAAAAGAAAAAAAACATAAAAAATAAAAATTTTTTAAAAAAAGAAAGAAAAAATACATGTTGTTTTAATTGAGAATCCCTGATCATTCTTCTTTACCAGTAAAGACTCAGGAGCCAGATGCTGTAGTGGAAAACCTGCTAGCTCAGAGAGGCAGAGAAAGCACCCAGCTCACTTTCCTTCTCAGCTCATGTCCATATGGAAAGGGCCTGAAAGGTTCACTAGCTCACTAGCCCAGGACAAAAAAGGCAAAAATAAAACAAAACAAAAACCCAAGGCCAAAGCCTTGCTAGCTCAAAGCCCAAAAAGCCAAAGGCCAAGGAGCTGAGGAACTCAAGAAGTAGAGAACTAAGAGCCAGAAAGCTAAAAGCTAAAGAGCTAAAGAGCTCAAGCTAAAATTCCAAGACCCCAAGAGCTAAAGTTCTCTTCTGATTCTACAGGCTGTCTTAAATACCCTCAATCAAAGTCCCTTCTACTCTTTAATCCCTGCAGCTGATTTCTTGCTCCATCTCTTGACTTAGAGTTAACTTTATTAAATCCTGTATACAGAAAATTCTTTGGATTAAAGGTGTGTGTTAGAACCCAACTGCTCTAAAAAAAAAAAAAAAAAAAAAAAAAGATGGGTTTTAACATTCCACAATCTCAAGGATCACAATGGGATCAAATATTCTGCAACAAAGAGAGGCATCACCATCCCTGAATTTAAGTTATGCTACAGAACTATAATATTTAAAACAGCATAAAGACAGACCAATTTTTTTCAGTGGGATACAATTGAAGACCCTGGTATAAGTCAACAGACCTATAGCCTATGAATGTAACATTTATATAACTACTAATTGTTTTGTGGTTCTTCTTGCTGTATGTAATTTATTGTATATATATGTAATAATACAAATGAATATGTAAAAAAGAAAAAATTTTTAAAAGAAGCAGTGACACTTGAGGAAGCAGAGGCAGGCATATCTCTGTGAGTTCGAAGCTAGGCTGGTCTACAAAGCAAGTCTAGGACAGCCAACATTACACAGAGAAACCCTATCTCAAAGAGAGAGAGAGACAGAAACAGAGAGAGAAAGAGAGAGAGAGAGACAGTGAGAGAGAGAGAGAGAGAGAGAGAGAGAGAGAGAGAGAATGAAAAGAAAGGGAAGAGGAGTGGACTGGGGGAGTTGAGGTTGGGGGAAGGACTTGGAGGAGAAGAGGTAGAGGAAGCTGTGGTCAGGATGTAAAGTTAAATAAGTAAGTAAGAAGTATACAACGTAAGCTTTTCCCTTCCGATCTGCCATCTGCAATGGATCTGCCACCAAGATGCAGATTTTTGTGAAGACCCTAATGGGGAAGACCATCGCACTCAAGGTTGAACCCTTGAACACTATAGAAAATGTAAAGGCCAAGATCCAGGATAAGGAAGGAATTCCTCCTGATCCGCAGAGGCTGATCTTCGCTGGTAAGCAGCTGTAAGATGGCCGCACTTTGTCTACAACATTCAGCCTTCATAGTGTTGAGACTTCATAGTGGTGCTAAGAAAAAGAAGAAGTCTTATGCCACTCCCAAGAATAATAAGCATAAGAGGAAGAAAGGTGAAGTTGGCTCTGCTGAAATACTGTAAAGTGGATGAAAATGGCAAAATTAGTTGACTTCGTCGAGAGTGTCCTTCTGGCAAATGTGGTGCTGGAGTGTTCACGGCTAGCCACTTGGACAGACATTACTGTGGCAGGTGTCGTCTGACTTGCTGCTTCCACAAACCAGAAGATGAGAGGTTGTGTATGCGTTAATAAAATGAAGAAACTGAAAAAAGAATTAATTTAAAAAACTGAATTCTAAGACCATCATGAATTAACTGCATGAGCTGCAGTTGCTGAATCTCTGATCTGTTCTCTTACCTAGGAGTTATTTCTCCACAGACCTTCCAGACACAGCTGTTATCATTCAGGTTTCAATTCAGTTCACAGGGCCCTTATACTGAGATTCCTTTGCTGAGCATCCCAGCCAAAATGGTCGGTGCAGGTCACCTACTATCAGCTACCTGCTTGTCCAGGTCGGAATGTTTTATTGTTTCATGTCTGTTTATTGTTTCATTACCAGCCATCCTGGTGAAATAGAGACTTTAGGAGGGCAAAGACACTGAATCTTCCTGGCATAAGTTAGATGCTCAATGTTGAATGAATGAATGAATGAATGAATGAATGAAAACCCGTATTAGCATTCCTGCTTCCTTTCAATCTATCGTGAATAATAGAAAGAGAAAAAAAAAGATGTGCCTATCTCTAGCTTTTGAATGACTGAGCACTGTATAAGCAGAATCTTTTAGTACTTTCTCACTGGTTTCCTTTAAAAACTGAGAACATATTTCTACCTATAACTGTATAAGAATGATTGATACATTCTATTCAAAGCTAATAAATTATAAACATGGAAAGCAAGATGATCCCCCCAATATGCCGAGACAAATTCCATTAGAAAAACCTAAAAGAAAGCAAATGAAATTTACAAGCACCATTGCTACAGGGTCTGTGTCATCCTCAATTGCGGTTTTTAACTAGAGTCAATTCAAACATTTTTGCCTCTGTAGTCAGGGGAACTGAGATTTTCCCACAGCATTCCATACAAGGTCACCAAGACAAGAGAGAGTAAAGAAAACCATGCCAGTATGTATGCCTGTGGGTCCCACACCTCCTGCTGCCTTCTCAGATCTGACTCAACTGGCCAATGATGACTGCGCAAGCACAGTCATACCTGACCTTCCAATGTGACTCAGGTCTCTGTGATCTCTCTCAAAGCTGACCGGACAAAGGTTTGCCTATTTCTGAAGGCTCCATGATTTAGAGAGAATTGTAGAATAAAGCTCAGGCTGGAGTCTTGCTCAACATGCTGTCACTGCCTTAGTATGAATTCCCTAGCCATTGAGTCACTTGCTTTTCCTAATAGGGGATGCTGACTTGGAACACTCTGAGATGTCAGTGTGGGATCCTCTAAATCCACCCAGCTTCCTAAATATTATGAACACATGGTGGTTAAGATAATAAACTTCTAATTCAGCCAGGGCTGTGTCAGAGGCTCAACACCATCGCCTTGTGGGCTCCATGACCCCAGTCCGTTTCCATCTCTCTCTGAGCTTCAAGTTCCTCCAGTTTGGATGGGGCCACAGAGGCCAGAGACAGAGCTCTGTTGGTAGTGTGACTCTCTAGCGTGCCCAGACCCTGATTCCTTCATCCACAGCCCCACACAAAGCATGGCTTGGTGACGTGAGAGCAATCCTAGCCCTTGAAAGGAGGAACCTGAAGGATCAGAAGTCCCAGCTCATCCTGAAGTGCATGGCAAGTTCACTGCCAGCCTGGGCTGTGTAAGACACTGCCCCAATACAAATAAAAAAATAATTCAATAATGATAGCTGATGACTCCAAGTAACTCACAGAATGTCTTTAGAATTCATTAAGAAAATGGAAACCAATGTGTACTTTCACATGGCCCCTCAGAAATTAGGCTTAATTGTGGCTAAATATTATATCACAAGGCCAAAAGTATATAATGCTAAGTTATATAAGTGCTATATGTAACTTATGTGTGTGCTATTGACAGAACAAGCAAATTCATTTAAAAATGTTTTGCTGTCAACTATTTTCCTCAAGCATATGTGTGGGTGTAATGTTTTGTTGAATGAATTACAATTAGATACACAATATTCCATCCAATTACATGGGTAATGATACATATACTTTTATAATTATAAAGCAGAGGGGGACACTTTGAACTAAGTGAACTTTATAGTTATCAGGAGTAATTTCTAAGGTTCTGTCTCTGTCTCTGTCTCTGTCTCTGTCTCTGTCTCTGAATAAACCACTTGGTTCCTGACAGTTTTGGTTTACTTTGTGTAACGTGTAGAGATGACATTGAGTCTGTGATTCCCAAAATGAATTCTCCAGGTCATCAACTCTGAGAGATGCTCAGCGTAGTGCTCAGTTCTCTAATTATGTTTGGAAAATAACAGATAATGTGTTTTTACCATAATATTTCTCAAATGATTTGACCTCTGATTAGCTAGCATTTATTTCCCAGAAGAATGAAGCTTTCTGTGTTTCTGAAATATTAATTTGAGATTTTATATTTATCATTAAGTAAATTATATATAAGATTGGGTTCTAAGAAACTGTGTATATGTGTGTGTATGTGTGTGTGTGTATGAGAGAGAGAGAGATTGAGACAGGTATGTGCATGGTATATGCATATTGTGTATGCATTATAATGTATACGTGTGTGGTATCTACATGTGTGGTGTACATATGTATATGCATGTGAAATAGGAATGCATATGTGTAGGTATATGTGTGGCATATTCATCTGTATGAAGTAGGTATGTGTGTCTACATACATGTGTGTTGTGTGTGTATGTTTGTAATATATGTGTGTGACATATACATATGTATGGCTTATGCATGTGTGGTGTGTGTGGTATAGGCATGTGTGTGATATAAGCATGTTAGGAATATGCATTTGTGTAATATGTGCATGTGTATGGCTTACGCATATGTGTTGTGTGGTGTATGCATGTGTGTTATGTATGTTTGAGTGTGATGTATGAACATGTATGTTATATGCATATTTGGTGTATAGGTGCAAAGACAAAGGAAGGATGATAAGTCTCCCCATCTATTGCCTTGAGAAATGGACGCTCACTCAGCCTGAAACTCACTGCTAATTTTGCTTATTTGTTTTTCTTGGCTACGATGGCTGCTGGAAAGCCCAGCAATCCTCCTGTCTCCACTCTCCACAACACTGGACTTATAGGTGTAAATGCCATTGTTCTGGCTTTTATATGAGGCCGTTATCCAAATTGAGATCTCACGTTTGCATAGCAAGCACTCTTGACCACTAAAGTGCATCTCTAAGTCTCTAAGAAACATTTAATGCAAACTCCTCCAGCCCTGAATCCCAAAGCTCGCTCTTTCTTCTCCGTGCACACTGTGACCTTTCCCAGAGCCATCCTCCACCCTTCTCACAGTGTAAGCTTCCAGGAGTTTCCTGGTCATCCTGCACTTTCAATGTTATTAGTTCCTTAATCAGTGTGTGCTGACAACAGCTAAGATTGTCCTGATAGCTGCAGAAGTGCAAAGATAAGACACTTGGCTTCAACGGAGAAGGAAAAGATGGTTTGGGGGCTTTCCACAGTGTTTAGTCTCAGGTGTCTGTCAGTGTTGCTAGTTAACACACCCCTGCTTGGTAGGCTGACTGCTGCTAGAGAAAGGGGCATGGAGCACTATTATTTTTTAAAATAACCAAATAGCACCAAGAAAGTGACTTTATTTGACATCTAAATATTTGAACTCTCACTGTAAAGTAAGCAAATCATGGGGGCAAAACCGGCACAAGGTACCCATGAGCATGTAGCCTTTCTCTTTTTCTGGCTTTTTGTCCAAGATATTTCAAGAAGGCCATCCAGGGAAATGTCTTCTGTGTAAATTAAATTAGTTTTAGAATGTGCTTCTTCTTGTCCAGAAAGTTAAAATGTTTACTTTATCCTTCAGATTAGGCAGAGTGTAAGGGAGGGCAGTGAGAGGAGTGTGAGCGCTGTTCTCATGAGTCACAGCCAGGGCAACTGTAGAAAGAAAATCCGCACTTCTGCGATACATGTCAGGTGCTGGGAAACAGGGAAGGTGGGGAGGTGTGATGCCCATGACCAGAAACTGTCTGACAGCACTCACTCCAGAGGAGGCCCACCTTCTTGTACATTCTTATTTTTTTTTTTAAGATTTATTTATTACAGATACAGTGTGTATGGTTGTAAGCCACCATGTGGTTGCTAGGAATTGAACTCAGGACCTCTGGAAGAGCAACCAGGGCTCTTAACCACTGAGCCATCTCTCCATACCTTTGTGGTACATTCTATAATTGTATATTGTGCTTTAGATTCCATAAAGAGATGGAGGAAGTGGCCTGTGACACAGTCCCCAGGGCCTGAATCATCAGGTTTTTTCAAAGGGGATGACAGAGAGGAGGAGACCAGGGATGCTGCTGTACCCCAACAGAAGTAACAGCTCTTTGTCCTATGTCCCCTCCAGGTCACCGAGACAGTCCTGGAGGCCACCTCTCTTTCTCACATGGCATGTAACCGGGATGAGGCACCCGTCTAACAGTCCCCTTAATCATTATCACGACTCAGAGAGAAAATAGTCATTGTGGTTCATACAAGCTTACTACCTACCCTGGACCCTGGATGTGGACATGAGAGAGAGAGAGAGAGAGAGAGAGAGAGAGAGAGAGAGAGAGAGAGAGAGAGAGAGAGAGAGAGAGAGAGAGAGAGAGAGAGACTTTTAGCTTTTAGGGGAATTCATTAATTCTGGCTTCAGTTTTCTATGATTGTTTCAACAGTTTATCAATGCTAGCCAGCATCTGGTAATACAAATATTTATGGGCCAAAGCAGGTTGACTTACTGGTTTTTAGTAGCTGAAAATCTCCAATAAAAGCTGAGTTGGTCCTTTTGATGGTATCCTTTGCCTTACAGAAGCTTTTCAGTTTCAGGGGGTCCCACGTATCCGTCATTGATCTTAGTGCCTGAGCTGTTGGTGTTCTGTTCAGGGAGCTGTCTCCTGTGTCTCTTCTATTAGATTTAGTGTCTCTGGTTTTATGTTGAGGTCTTTGAGCCCCTTGGACTTGAGTTTAGTGCAGGGTTATGAATATGTATCTATTTGCATTCTTCTGCATGCAGACATCCAGTTAGACCAGCACTGTTTGTTGGAGATGCTTTCTTTGTTCCATTGTATAGTTTTGGTTTCTTTGTCAAAAATTCAAGTGTCCATAGGTTTATTTCTGGGTCTTCGTTTCAATTCCACTTATCAACCTGCTAGACTCCTCAAATTTTGGCATTTTAATTATCAGATATAATGTTCTGTTGTTCCTTGTTTAAAAACTCAATAGTAAAATGATCAGCAGAGTTAACCAAAAGTTTTCAGATGGAAGGAAAGTGTCTGCCAACTACACCTCAGATAAGGCATTAATATACAGGAAGTATAAAGACCTGCAAAAATTAAACACCAAAAGCATAAAATTGCCAATCAACAAATGGCTAATGAAATAAAAAGATAGCTCTTTTTAAAAAGCCAACAAATGGCTTGCAAATATATATATGTATTCAATATCCTTTAACTCTCAGCCTGATTAAAACCCCTTTGTGACCATCTCTTGCCCAAATCAGAATGGCTACTCTCAAGAAAACAAATGACAAGTGCTGGTAAATGAGAAAAAGAAGAACCCATCTACTGCTGGTGGGAGTGTCAACTAGTGTAAACACTAGAGAAGTCAGTATTAGAGGCTCCTCAAAAACTTAAAATTAGAACTACAACATTACCTAGCTATACCACTCTTGGACATGTAAGCAAAGGACAGTGTATCCTACAACAGAGACTCTTGTCCATCCACGCTTCTTGTTACACTGTTCATAATAGCAAGCACATGGAACCAGCCTAGATGCCCATCAATGGAAGAATGGATAATAAAATACAGTTTGTATATGCAAACATACTTTATTAATCAGTTAATAAAAAATTAAATTTACAGGAAAATGGATGGAACTAGAAAATCTTACACTAAGTGGCATTGCCCTCTCTCAGAAAGAAAAAAAAAATACAAACTTCTTTTTTATGTGACCCTGACTTTGAGTTTGTATGTGTGTAATGTGACCCTGACTTTGAGTTTGTATGTGTGTAATGTGACCCTGACTTTGAGTTTGTATGTGTGTAATGTGACCCTGACTTTGAGTTTGTATGTGTGTAATGTGACCCTGACTTTGAGTTTGTATGGGTGTAATGTGACCCTGACTTTGAGTTTGTATGTGTGTAATGTGACCCTGACTTTGAGTTGTTTGTATGGGTGTAATGTGACCCTGACTTTGAGTTTGTATGTGTGTAATGTGACCCTGACTTTGAGTTGTTTGTATGTGTGTAATGTGACCCTGACTCTGAGTTTGTATGTGTGTAATGTGACCCTGACTTTGAGTTTGTATGTGTGTAATGTGACCCTGACTTTGAGTTTGTATGTGTGTAATGTGACCCTGACTTTGAGTTTGTATGTGTGTAATGTGACCCTGACTTTGAGTTTGTATGTGTGTAATGTGACCCTGACTTTGAGTTGTTTGTATGTGTGTAATGTGACCCTGACTCTGAGTTTGTATGTGTGTAATGTGACCCTGACTTTGAGTTGAGTTTGTATGTGTGTAATGTGACCCTGACTTTGAGTTGTTTGTATGTGTGTAATGTGACCCTGACTTTGAGTTTGTATGTGTGTAATGTGACCCTGACTTTGAGTTTGTATGTGTGTAATGTGACCCTGACTTTGAGTTTGTATGTGTGTAATGTGACCCTGACTTTGAGTTTGTATGTGTGTAATGTGACCCTGACTTTGAGTTTGTATGTGTGTAATGTGACCCTGACTTTGAGTTTGTATGTGTGTAATGTGACCCTGACTTTGAGTTGTTTGTATGTGTGTAATGTGACCCTGACTCTGAGTTTGTATGTGTGTAATGTGACCCTGACTTTGAGTTGAGTTTGTATGTGTGTAATGTGACCCTGACTTTGAGGAGTTTGTATGTGTGTAATGTGACCCTGACTTTGAGTTTGTATGTGTGTAATGTGACCCTGACTTTGAGTTTGTATGTGTGTAATGTGACCCTGACTTTGAGTTTGTATGGGTGTAATGTGACCCTGACTTTGAGGAGTTTGTATGTGTGTAATGTGACCCTGACTTTGAGTTTGTATGTGTGTAATGTGACCCTGACTTTGAGTTTGTATGTGTGTAATGTGACCCTGACTTTGAGTTTGTATGTGTGTAAATGAGAGGCTATGAGAGTAGGCACACGCCATGAAACTAGATAGCAGGCCATGAGAACAGACCAAGTTCACTGAGAGAGAGGGGCAAAGGGTGTATGTAACCGGAAATTAAAAATTATGCTCCTGGGGGCACAGAGGGAGAAGGGAAGAAGAAAAAGCGGGGGAAGAGAAACAACAGAAACAAATTTTGTTTGAAGAAATGTCAAAATGACACCAAATTCTTTGTAAAGTAATAAGAAAAAGTAAATGGTGTGAATGGGGAAAAAGTGGTATTACTAAGGAAAGAACACGTTGGTGAGAAAGAGAGGGACCTATCCTAACAATGATGGAGAATTTATTGCTCCCTCGTGCTGAGTAATTCATTAGGATAGAAGACTCTGAAATTACAAGAGTTCCATGAATACATATTTTCATGCCCAGGTTTTAAATTACGTTTGTGCTCTTTCCTTATTTATACTAACTTAACTTTTTAATACTCGTATGTATTAGTTCCTGTCCTCTTGGATTGGTAGGGGCGGCAAGCCTACCTGTGTGTGTGGGGGGGGGAAGGCCAGCTTCCCTGTGTGGGGGGTGACAAGTCTCCCTGTGGGGGGAGAGGCAAACTTCCCTGTGGGGGGGGGGGGTAATAAGCCTCCCTGTGGGGGTGGCAAGCCTCCTTGTGGGGGGGTGTCTACTCATTCCCAATGGGCTCTAAAAGTCAAGGCAGTGCGTGTGTGATGTGGGAGCAATACAAGGTTCTGCAGAGGACCAGCGTGATCAAGTTTGCAACCAAGAGAAAGTTCTCCGACAGTAAGTAGGAGGTGTAGGCTCTGAGGAAGTAAACGGGATTACAGTGACTTAGAATGTTCCCGGAAAGTTCCTTCACAGTAGTGTCAACAAGGAAGAGATGTGCTCACCAGCCTGCTTGTAGTGGTTAAAATATTCTTGAGCTAGTTCTCTCTATAAATTATGCACATTTCAAACCCCTGTGGTCATTTTTGTTTAACTTCCTTAGACTTGATCTACCTCCATTTTTATTTCTTTCCTACCAAGCCATCTAAAGACATTTCTTAAAAGAGTTCTATGTCAGCTCTTCTGCCAGAAGGCTCTGAATTCCAGAATTTTGTCCCTCTCTTTCTCCCAAGAAATAAAAATTGTGGTGATGTTCAACAAAATCCTAATTACACTTAATAACAAATTTTTAAAGGAGAGGAATCTATGTCTGCCCCATGGCCAATAGAGCAGCTGACCTCAGCAGTTGCCAGGCAACACTGTCCACATCCAGGCTGTGACTCAAGGAAGGGACGCCTGGTACAGCTCCACCCGACACTGGAGCAGGAGGCGAGCAGGGCACTACGTGCAGCGTGGCGGGCAGTAGTGGCCAAGATCAGACCTGAAGTGAACTCTTGCGGCTTGACGATTCCCGAGCAGCAGCCGTCCTTTTTGAGAAGTGGGATAATTTGGTTTTGGCAAAATACTGTGTCTTTCTTTTTCTTTTCTTTTCTTTTTTTTTTAAGAGTGAGAAGAAAAAGAGTGTGGGAAAAGCTTTGGAAATCTTGCAAGACCTCTTGGACATGGACTACGTGTTTCAAAACATATTTTTGACGAGTTAAGTGTTAACCAACCAAAAACAGACAGATTGTCTTTCCCGTGCTGGCATCAAAACGCAGCAGGGGAAGCGGCCATTGCCGAACACCCAGAGAAGTTGCCGAACCCTGTCATTTTCAAAAGCCTGTCAAAAAGCCCAGAGCACGAGAGGCCAGAACGGAGTTGGTTGCCTGTCCTGTTCTCCAGGATGTGAGTGCAGCCTTCTGGAAGAAAGAGAGAGAAAAAATGAACAATACCAAATCAAAGAGCTCCAACTGTCAGTGAAGGGTGGTCCAGAATAAAACTTACAAAGGAGAAAGAGATTTGTTTTAAACCGTAATGAATTCTCTTTGTCACTGAAAATTCATCCAAAGACATATTTCCTGACTACTTTGACAGGCAATGATCTGAATATTTGATGTACACAGACACTGTTTCTTGCCCTCCAAAAGCTCTTAAGTACTCCCCGAGGAAATGGCGCTGTAAGCAGATCTCGTAGAATTGAATTATTGGGGCTTTTAAAAATTCATTTATTTTTTTAATTGACACATAAATTTGAGTATGTGTTGGGTTCCCTGTGAAGTCCCTGCACATAGTGTTCACATCAGGGAAAATATATGTGTCTCCTCAAACAGTTATCATTTCTCTGACATGAAAATATTCTAAATCTTTCTCTAATGTTGTGAAATAAATGTACTACCAGCCCTTGGACTCTCAGAGTGTGAGCAGGGCTCCTACACGGTCCCATGTCTAAATGTGGAGTAGAAAAAAAATGGCAATAGCAGATTTTCTGAGCACAGATGACTAAAAATTAACTCAAAAACCCAAGGTGTTTATGGCAGTGTCCGCCTTGGGACAGCGTCACATCGCTTCCCCACAGCCATGCTTCTGAGCTCAGAACACGCTCCCTCGGCATTGCCTGCAAGCGATGCCTGAAACACTCACTCAGACTCCATACCACTGCGCGTTATAATTTGCATTGATTTTTACTGAACATATGTCCTCTTCTCTAGCTAAAACATAATTGTGTATTTAGAGAATCGCATCAGTATATCTATACATTATACTCTGTTAGACTGCTTCATTTTTAAAAAATCTTTGGGTAATATTCCTTTAAAAACATTATTAAATAATTTTAGCTTACTGTTAACCTTCAGAAACTTCTGAAATGGCCTTAAATATATTGATATTATTTTGTACTAACGTATTTACAAAAACCAATATTCTCAGCAACCAGTATTGATCTACTGACAAACACTGAATGGGCCTTATGTATAAGAGCATCTACTGTCTGGCCAAGATTCAGTTCTGTGTGTGAAAATAAACAACGTATACCCACCTCATTAATGTACAGATTTGCTTCTGACTTTAACAAATGGTTAAAATATGTGTGTACCATATAGTTGTCTTAAATTATGTCTTAAACTTCATTATTTGTTTGCCGTAACTTGTTTGTGTACCTAGTTTATGGACTTAAGTACCCACGCACCTTGTAAAAATTTCTCAGGCAAAAGTAACTGTGGAGGAGTATTTTTAAAACCCTGCCACTGAATATGAGATTTGACCTCTTCTCTGTACCTGTACTGTACTTCTTGCTCTCTAGCATCCCCTTCCTTTTGCACTCCATACTCCTCCCGCCCTCTGGTACCCACCTCTCTACTTTCATCTTCTGTGAGAGCAACTTCTTCCGATTGCATTATATGTAATTAGTGAATAATTTAACATGTGTCTCTCTCCTCTTGCTTATTTCACTCAACCTTACATGCTCCAGTTCTATAAATGCAATTCTATGTACTGCAAGTGACAATTCTTTCTTTTTATGGATGAATGATATTCTGCTGTGTTGAGTGTACCATGTTTGCTCTATTCATCTGCTAGTTGATAACCATTTAAGTGCTCCCTCTGCTGTGGCTATTGTAAATAGGGCTGCAGTCAGCATGGGAGTGGAGATGTCTCTGATAGTGCCTTTGGCTAGGAATCAAGCAACGATGTTACTTAGGATGTTTTGAGGGATCTTCACTCAATTTTCAAAAATGGCTGTGTTAATGTATACTTATACCAAGTGCATGTAAGAGTTCCGTGTTCTCCTCGTCTTTGCTGCATTTGGTTTCGTTTGTCTGCTTTGCTTGCTTCCTTTGGACAGCAGCCATTCTGAATGAAATAAGGAGCAACTGTCTTCCCGGTGGCTTTGATTCCTGTTCTCTTGGTGATTAGTGACACTAAGGTTTGCTCATATAACTGCTCACTGTTGTATGTCTTCTTAATAGAGGTGATTAGGTTTGTTTCCAAAAGAGCCTGCTGCTTATAAAGGCTGAGTTGTCTGAGATCCTTGACTGTTCCAACCCTCAGCACCTTGTCAGATGTGCAGTTTGTGGTGCTGTCTCCCTTCCTGCAGGCTTCCTCCCTCTGTGGATTGTTTCCTTTAACTATGCAGAATGTTAGTACTTGTTGCTAATATTCTGTCAAGTTTTTTCTTTATTTTGCTTTGTTTTTAATATGTCCTTCTCAGGCCTTGCACATACTTGGCACCACTGAGCTCTACCCTAGAACTTTTATTATTGTGTGTGTGCGTGTGTGTGTGTGTGTGTGTGTGTGTGTGTGTGCCTGTGTTGGCTTTGTTTTTTGTTTGTTTGTTTTTTGGTTTTTGGTTTTTTTGTTTGTTTGTTTTTTGTTTTTTGCTATCACCTTGCTATATAATTCTGGCCTTCTATTTCCTGTATAGTCCTGGCTGATCTTAAATTTGAGATTCTCAGCCTTAGCTTCTGAAATTTTGGGAGTAAAAGTTATTCTAGTTTCATTTCTGTTTTTGGTACACCATGACCAAAAGTAACTTAGGGGAAGAAACTATTTATTTGGTTTATGCTTCCAGGTCATAGTCTATTTAGGAAGTCAAGGCAGCAACTCAATGCAAGCCTGCTTGCTACTCCACACAGCCTTACCTCTAACCAAGGAACTCATCTAAACTCAACCACGAAGTCAGCAGGAACTGTAGAGGATGCTGTCAGCAGGCTGAGTAGAAAACCCAAACTCAGACAGCTTTTTACATATCCCACGACCACCTGCCTGGGGGCTAGTACTGCCCACAGTGGCCTTCGCCTTATCCTGCATCAGTTAACAATCAAGATAATCCCTCACAGGTGTATTCACAGACCAACATGATCTGAGCAGTTCTTCTATCCAGGTTTTCCTCTCAGGTGATTCTGGTTGTATTAAGTGGAGAGTTAGGGCTAACTACAACCCCATCCCACACCACAGTACCTCTTACGTAATCCCACTTGTCTACTTTGTGTTGATGTTGTTTCCTATGCTTTGGAGAGGCTTCATATTTTTTTAAGTAGATGTTTTATCAGTTCCAAAGTTCAGAAAATCCCCTTGTATTATCTTTGAGTTCTTTCCTAACGTCAAGTCTTCAAGTCTTCAATTTACATCCTGGATCCATCTTGACTGGTGTTCAACACAGGAGGTCAAGATGAGCCCCTATCTAAGTCTAAGTCTTAGAAAGTTTCTCCATTTTCAGTTTGTTTGTTTGTTTGTTTGTTTTATTCTCCATTTGGTTTCCAGAGTGGCTGTACCAGCTTGCATTTCTACCAAGAGGGAATGGAGTTTCCCTTTCCCTACATCTTGCCAGCATTTGCTGTTAGTTGTTTTATTTACCTTAGCCATTCTGACAAGGATAAGATAAAAACCTCAAAGTTTTTTGAATTTGCACTACCATCTATGTTTTCTTCTCAGAGTTTAGTGTTATGCATTTGCAATTGGGTTCTTTGATTGGCTTGGATCTAAATTTTGTGCAGAGTGAGTTATGTAGTTCTAATTTCAATATTCTGCATGTGGACACGCAATTTTCCCATCATCATTTGCTGAAGATGGTGTCTTTTTTTCCAGTGAATGTTTTATGTTGTGTTGCGTTCCTCATTATTCTTTTTTTTTCAATGTACATTTCTTGCCTCTTTGCCAAATATCAGAAGGCTATAGCTATGAGTGCTCATATGTGAGTGTTTTATTTTATTCCATTCATCTGCATATCTGTTTTGTGCCATGCTTTTCTATTACTATAGCTCTGTAAGATGTCTTGAGGTCTGGAATGACAATCCCACCAGTATTTCTTTTTGCCAGGATTGCTTTGGCTACCCAGGGTCTTTCCTGTTTCCATATTTAATATAGGGTTTTTCCTATTTCTGTGAAGAATCTTGTGGGTATTCTGAATGGTATTGCATTGACTCTGAAAATTGCTTTTGATAGGTTAGTTATCAACCTGAAAGCCTTAGTCTTGCACCCTAGCTTCCATGGAATACTGTGGAAGCAGCCAAGGGAGGGAATCTATTAATAGTCCTACCCAGCTATGACAGCTATGAAACACAACAGAGATCAGCATGATACAATAAATATAAAGGTACAATACGTGACACTCACAAGTTGGCAGTGACCAACAGATACCTAAGCCAAGCCTCGCACTAGAAATTTAGCCAACTTTCTTTGGCTAGTGAGGTCTTGAAATTTAGAAGAGAACCTAATACTGTGGCTTTGCTAGGCCAGCATAATTCCTAACTACATTCTAAATCTTACCCTTATACAGAAAGATAAATGTAACTATCATCTCTCATCAGAGAAGCTTCTCTTTACAGAAAATGGAGTTTCTCAGAAATCCACACGAGAACAACACAGTGTAGAGATGAACAGATTAGGGTGAGTCCAGCCGCAGTGGAAACATCTGCAGAACAGCTTCTGCATCTACCGCTCAGGGAACATCACAGAAGAGATGAAGAAAAACTGTAAAAGGTAGAATGCTGAGAAGTCAGGGCCTCTTCTAGAAATGACTGCATTGAAAAACAATCCAAAACAATGGTGCACTGTGCTAATGCAGAATGAAAAAGATCTGTTGGGGAGTCTCACCCCTAAACAAGAAGGACAGACAACTAATGACTTCTGAGAGAAAATAAGCCCCCTAATTGATTATCTGATACAAAGTAGTAAGTTATGAAGCAATATACATACCAAGAACAAGAACAGACTCAGCATGTTGTATTGTATGTTTATGCATACATATATGTGTGTGAGCGTGTGTAGCAATGATCAAAAAGAGGAGGATGTTTACTTAAGAGTGGAGTGACATGTATGGAGTTAGAGGGGAAGTACTTGTGAGGAAGCTGGAGAAGGAAAAGGGAAAAGAGTGTGATTTAAGAATGTGATGTAATTATATTTGATTTACCTGTATATAGTTTTTTTTAAATAGAAATGTTTTTGTATGTTTTTAATTTTTTCCTTGATCTCATTGGTTGTTTGGAAATGAGTTGTTTAATTTCCGAGTATTTGGATACCTACATGTAGAAGAATGAAACTAGATTGTTATCTCTCACTTTGCACAAAACTCAACTCCAAATGGATCTAGAATCTTAACATGAGACCTGGTACCCTGAACTTGAAAGAAAAAGTAGGGACCATACTTTAACTTTGTTTTAGTTACTTTTCTGTTGCTATGATTAAAACACCATAACCAGGACAACTTAAAGAAGAAAGGGTTTATTTTGGCTTACAGTTCCAAGGGGATGAGTCCATCACAGCGGAGGAGCTTGACAGCAAGCAGCAGGCAGGGTAGCCAGAGCAGAAGGCCAAGACCTCACATCTTCAACCACAAGCACAACGAAGAGAGATGGCTGCAAGAGGCGTCATGCTTCCAATCTCAGCCCATCCCTAGGAAGCAAGGCTGAACTTCTTAAGTCTTCCCAAGTAACATCACCAAGTAGAGGCCAAGTGGTCACAGACTCCAGAGATTATGAGAGACTGCTCTCTCAAACCACCACAAAATTTTAGACATAGGAAAGAAGTTTCTGAACAGGACCAGGCAATGCTTGCATTGTGACCAATAATTAATAGTTTGCACATTTTTTCTCCCTGTTGCTATCTAATTTTATTGTATTTTGGTCATAAAATATTGTTTTAAATTTTCTAATTTTGACATAAATGTGATTTCTATAGATTATGAGTGAACCTTACATATTAGAGAGAATATACTGTAGATGTGATGTCTACTAAATCCTAGGATGCAGTTTAACTGTTTACGTGATTCCCTGAGGGCATGGTTCTCTGAAACTTCTTGAAGTTATTAATCTACAGGATTATCTATTAATTGAAGAATTGGACACTCCATTAGTCATAATCTGGATTTGTTTGTGGGTATTTTTCCAGATGACCTAAGATAACTTTATGCTCTATAAACCTGAGGTTAGTGACTCCATGTCTGAACTAGATGGTTCTTAAATCCAAGCTTCCTAGGGGCACTTCAATCAATTGGCGTGTATTTGAGTACTCCAAGATATAGGAAAAACCCAGATGCTTGTTTAGTCATTGGCCCAGACCTCACTGTGGAATGAACCATACTCCTGTGTAACAAATTGGCAGAACTTCCTCCCCATGGTAAAGACCAGACTCTACCTATATAAGTAAGGATATGCAACTGTCTCTTCTTCTAAGAGTTAATCTAGTTGGGCATATCAATCGCTTACCAAGTGACTGCCTCTTCAGAAAGCAGGTCTACCCTAAGCTGTGCTGAAGAGGTAAGGGGCTAACTACTACTGTAATGAGACAGTGCGGTTTCTCTTGCAGAATCCCTTCCCTGTATAAAGTCCTTCTAGGGCTACCAAAAGGCTCTGTCATATTTGCACATCTTCCTAAGGCACAATTTTCCCATTCTGTTCTCTTGTCTTTCAGATGCTATCTGGAGCAAGTGTGCTTTTTCTGGTAATTTGGTCCTCCTTACTCTATCTCTAATCTCTGTTCACCATCAAGTGCTTTTTGGTCGGCCATGGGCTGACCACCATGCCAGCTTAACTCAACTACCATGGCTTTTTTCTCTTCCTCTTCTCCATCTTTCTCCTCTGGGTATTTGCACAGGTTTCTTTTAAACACTAGAGCAATGGTCCTCAAGCTTATTTTTAATACATTCTTAAATTCTTTTATTAATAAGACTAATACCCCTCCCTAAGGAGGGATCCTAATTCTCCAGTACCATGGAGAAACTCCACCAAGTCTCCCCTAAAATTTCAGGTAAAATGTCTTTTCCCCACTGAATTATTTCTCCTCTGGTGCCACACTATCTGGAGTTGGTAAAACTGGTTGGACAACTTCATATCTACTAACACTGCAATGTCCACCAAGGCCAGAATACTGAGAGAGGGGCAAAGTCAAGTCAACCACAGCCTACCTGCACCTGTGGTATAGTATGGCCCAAGACCACTGCAACCACTAAGACCACTACAGATAATGCCAAGCAGAAGACAAATCATTCTCCCTGGGACCACAGTGCTCTACCTAGCACTGAGGTAGGGCTACACATCCTATGCACTGACTCTAGCCTGGCCAGCAGCTAATGAACTCCATAGTGTCAACATTCACTTGTCTAACACTAAGTTACAGACAGAGTCCTATGCTCATATCCTGGTTTGATTCCAGCAAAAGGACTGGTTTTTTTTTTTGTTTGTTGTTTGTTTGTTTGTTTTATTTACTACCTGGTGTTAGAGTTAGGCCTTGGAGGCATTTCCTTGATCACCTACACAAAACAAGTCCAGGTCTTTTAGGTCTGGAGGCAGGGAGGGGTCTTAGGTGTCTAGCTGGTACTCAGATTTCACCATGAAGGCCTGTAGTTATGTTTTAAGTTCTAAAATGTAAAATGTATGCCCTGCCTCTCTCAAACAAGACATGTCTCCATACTGCATTGAGGAGAGTGGGGGCAGTAGTAATATACGTAGCTCTTTTCTACCTACCTTCTTCAATGCACATTTTATTATTATGCTAATTGCACTTGCACCATGTTTTCTTATCTCTGAGAAAGATAGATGTTCAAATTAATGTTTTGTGGGGAAAAGATTGCCAGGAAGTCTTCACCTGCCATCTTCCTCCACCTCAAATTATTGTCGTTGAAATGTGTCTTAAAGATGTTCAAAAAGAAGTAAACAGCATTGGAGTTGTGAGAGGACACTGTGACTCTTTATTAAGAAGAGAAACAAAAGGTGTGACAAGAGGCCTTAGGTTAAATTAGAGTGGTACTTGCACGGCACATTAAAAAACACAATTCATTGTTTACATTGTGACTCCAGTCCTGAGGATGCTGATCTGTATCTAATGAGGCCAAAGCTTAGTGTCTGAGAACACATCAGAAAAGGACACAGGACTAAAAGGAAAACAATAGATCAGCTTAGAAACATGGACCATAACTTAACATCAATAAGTTGGAAAGAGGTTTCGTTAAAATAATGGCTGGAAGAACACTTATAGAATTAGAAAAGATGTCCACAGAAATGATGACCAGCATATGTTTATCAGACATGGGTTATAAATACTGAGAACAATGATGAAGATTCTAGATTCTTCCCTGGAGCCCCAGTGTCATGACATAAAGACATCACCAAACAGAAAGGGAGAGCAGTGATGCGATTGCAGATGATACCCAACCAAACAGTTACTAACAAATGAGAGAAAATCGTAGCATTTTCAAACTTGTGAAGATTTGAGAATGTGCTTACCCTTAGCAGTTCCCAACAAACCATAAGGGAATGTACATCTGAAAGAAGAAAACTGTAGCAATATTAAAATGAAATTTAATAAATAAAAATTAGATATTCTCAAAAGTTCCTTGTAATTTTTTATTATTATTTATTGTTTCATTCTATTGTTCATATTAATTTATTATGAATATGGTATTTTGATTACACACTACTAATTTTCTTTTTTCAAGTAATTTATTCAGATTACATCTCAATTTTCATCCCCTCACTTGTATCTTCCCATTCCCCCTCCCTCCCTCTTTCACCCTATTCCCCTCCCCTAGGTCTGTGACAGAAGGGGACCTCATCCTCCACCATATGGTCACAGCCTATCAAGTCTCAGCGTGGTAGCCTGTTTAGCCTTCCTATGAGTGCCACTAGGGCTCCCCACCAAGGGGAAGTGGTCAAATAGGGGGCCCCAGAGTTCATGTCAGAGTCAGTCCCGACTCTTCACACACTGTGGACAATGTGCTGTCCATTGGCTAGATCTGGATAGGGGTTCTAGCTTTACAGCATGCATTGTCCTTTGTTGATATAGCAGTCTGAGCTGACCCATTTGGGTCCAGATCCGGCAGCCTTAATGGTCTTCTTGTAGGTTTCTAGGACCCTCTGGATCCTCCTATTTCCCCATCCTCTTTTATCTCTCTCACCTGGAGTCCCAGTAGGAAGTCCCAGTGTCTATCCCAATCTCCTGCTTAGTGAACACTTTTAGGGGACATCCGTGTTGGGCTAGTGTCAATTATAAGATACCATGTGTATCTTTCTGGGTCTGGGTTAACTCATTCAGGATGATCTAGTTCCATCCATATGCCTGCAAATTTCAATATTTCCTTGTTTTCAATAGCTGAGTAGTATTCCATAGTGTAAATGTACTACAGTTTCTTTATCCGTTCTTCTACTGAGGGACATCTAGGTTGTTTCCAGATTCTGGCTATTACAAATAAGGCTGCTATGAACATAGTGGAGCAAATGTTCTTGTTGTGTGGTGGAGAATCTTCTGGGTATATTCCAAGGCAAACTACTAATTTTCAAAGTACAAAACTAAATTCTACACTTTACTGACATTATTTGACAATAGGAGGTTGAGGGAGCTAAAGAGCAAAGAACACTTAGCATCTGCACTCTTGGACCCACAAACTAAAAACATACTGAAAGCCCTGGCATTGTGTTCACATTGTGTCTACAGCTTTCCTTGCATCAGATTCCTGCCTAACTTAGCAATGATAAACATACTGAATATTCAACAAGTGTCTGACTACCTAACTTACCTTATCTCACTTCAAAGCTGAAGGCACAAAAGTAAGCCAGGTCCCTAAATCCTTGGTCACCACGTGTATTGTGGTGATTTGAAGGAAAATGGCCCCCATAGGCTCATAGGGAGTAGCACTATTACATATGTCCTTGTTGGAGTGGATGTGATGTTGTTAGAGGAAGTGCATCCCTGTGGGTAGCCTGTGAGGTCTCAGAAGCTCAAACCAGGCCTAGTGGCTCACTGTCTCTTCCTGCTGCCGGCCCATCCAGATGTAGACCTCTCAGCTCCTTATCCAGTACCATGTCTACCTGCATGCTGCCATGCTTCACGTCATGATTATTAAGGACTAAACCTCTGAACTGTAAGCAAGCACACAATTAAATGATTTTCTTTATAAGAGTCTCTGTGCTCGTGGCATCTCTTCACAGCACTAGAAACCCTAAGCAAAGTAGAACATGGATCCAAGGCAGAACACAGCATCCAAAACAGACCACAGCTCAGAGAAGGACATTTGTTAGTGAAGGTGAGGTTGCTCCCTAGAAAAGAAACTACAGAAGAATTGAGACAATGACCAGCTGGATCGCGTGGCCAGAAGTGGGTGCTTTAGCATACCTCTTATCTCTGCCCTATTTTCCCTCTGTTTAAACCCAGCTCTCATGCCAATACCTCCAAATACTAATTTTGGCTCACTGAACTGCTTTATTTGTTTCTCTTCAAAAACTTTGACTAAATCTCCTTTATCTGCCTTTAACATTACTTTGATTGGTGTTTGGAATTGAGTAGTCAATCCTTGCTTGTTGTAGCTACTAGAGAGGGTATTTTCTCCTAAAATTCCAGCTATAGTAACTACAGAAGAGCATGATGAATGATTTTCCAGTTTATTTTAAAATATATAGTTAAATGTATGTTATAAATTCAAAGTGAACACTAAAATTAAAATTTTAACCTACATGGGGGCTGGAGAGATGGCTCAGAGGTTAAAGAGCACTGGATGTTCTTCCAGAGGTCCTGAGTTCAATTCCCAGGAACTACATGGTGGCTCACAATCACCTATACTGAGCTCTGGTGCCCTCTTCTGACATGCAGGTATAACACTGTATACATAAAAAATAAATAAATCTTTAAAAAATTAATCTACATATTCCAGTATAATAGTATATACTATATATATACAGATTATCTTTAACTCTTGAAAGTCGGAAATTAGACTATGAGATGAGTGAAATAGGATTCATGATACAACTCAAAAGATATAGACCTAAATCTTTAGTATACGGCAGTGTTAAAATTAAAGAGAGGAACAACTATATTCTGTAAAACCAAAATTCAAAATCAGGTGACATGCAGTGCTAGTATCAGAGAGAATTTCCTTCATAGCAAAGCATTTTAATAAGAACAAGTAGTGGATGTGACTAATTCACAATAGAGCAATAATTATAAATTTTATAGTTTTACAAATTTGCATGTGTTCAACCAGAACTATTCAAAATATAGAAATCTTAAATTAGCAAAATTAGAAGATGAAAACAAATTATAAAAATTTAGCACGATAATATCAGAACTTGCATTTAAACCTACAAATTGTGAGGTAGAAGACAGATTTGTGAACAATTGCATAGTGGATTTCAAGAAATCTAATATCCCAAATTTGTCTTATTGGGAGTCCTATAGACAACAGATAGAGAACATTTTTTTATTAACTCTTAAACTTTCAAATGGCAAGTGAATGTTTCTTTGGATATTTCTGTTGAGCATATGTTTTCCCCTGCTTTCCCCTGGATTGCATGCTCTATGACTTATGTCTTCCATGTGTCTACTGAAGCGTCATCCGCCCATCAGAGGGTGTCTGCTGTGGCTGTGATTCGAGACTGATGCATCTGCTGGGAACATCCCAACTTGACCTATGTCTTCCTCCTCAGTGCTTGAAGAGTCATTAGGAGTAGATTAAGTCACCCTGATGTGAATTGAATTTAAGCTTGTGGCCTAGAGCTCAGACATGCTCATTTTAGTTTTCTGAAGGGAAAAGTTCCCCTGTGGGACCTTGGCAGCATTTAGAGTAAAACGTATGGGTTCAATGATTATTTGTCTATTTGGAAGTCTGAGATACAGCAGGATGAATGCAGTACACTAAACCCAAAAATCATGGACATTCAACAGTATCCTTTAATACGATTGCCACATTAGCCTTCTATGGTCTTTCCCAAACATAGTGTAATTATCACAGTTGGCCTGGGAAAATGTGCCCCTTGACCTAAGTCAATTACTTCAAGCTCGCATTATCCGGCTGGGGTGCTTCCTGTTTTTACTTTCTCAGTGACATAGGAAATTAATTTGCTGACTTTGGAAGTGACAGTGATACTCTAGGCTGATAACTCATTATGTCATGATAACTGCTATAGCAGTCACCGATGCCTACATATCCTTCATGTCTGTCAGACTCTTAACTAACCTGGTTTCATCTGATATTACCAGAACCTCATAGTCAAGGGAAGGAGTTTTGCCTCAATTTTTAAAAATTGGAGACTAAAAGAATTAAAAGTGACACCCGGAAAACCACATGGCTGTGTGGCAAATGTATTACACACAGCTTTGCTAAGTCAAATGTCACCACGTCCTTTCTGCCTCCAAAGCCCATTTCAAATTTGATTGCCAGGCAGAGGTGCATGGAGTTCTGTTGTATGGGAACGTATTTCACTGTTCTGGGTCATCTTGACCACACCTGGGTGTACCCAAATATTACACATTTGGCAAAGGAAAAATTCCCTAGAGGCTGACAGCTTGGGCTCAGATTCTATAGCACAGTATAAATTTGACAATCCTGAAAATTTTTCTTAACATCAGTATACTACAGTTTCTTTGGCTATAAAATGGGAAGGCAACTTTTACCCCCAGATTGTTGTAGAAATGTATACGTCATATATCCAAAGTACATGGAATAGCCTGGCATGTATGAGTTTTGCTGCTAGAATGCTGTCATTGATGGATCATACCAGGATAGTTGGCTGTGGGGTCAATGCTTAATTGTTGAGACATAAATACCTTACACATGCTATAATACAAAGTTAGCTTAAATGAAATGGAAATGCTCCCCCATTTGAGAATGTGCAGAGTGCTATGTAGTTATCACAATTAAGGTTGGACACAGTCTAAGGTCAGACATAATGCCACAGTTTCCAGAGACAGGAAGATTGTCCCTCCAGCCAAAGATTGTCTCCAAATTCAGTATTTCCCCTTTTCTGTATCCAGCTCATTAATTCCCACTCATTCTTGCTTCCATCTCCTCTGAGATTCCTTTTAGAAAAGAATGACATAGATGCATGAAGTACTGAGAGCCCAGTGCTGGCGACAGCAGACATCAGTCAGCTACTGCACCCAAATATCCTCCCTCTCCTCCTTCCACCAGATGCTTCCCTTAAGCCCACAGCATCTGCTGGCTCAAGTTCTGAACTTAAACACGCACAATATATAGACGTGTTCAGCATGTGTCAAGTAAAGCCAACAGGAGACCCTGGGTAATTTGATCTGTCTCAATTATCTAGGGACAATTTTAAGTTGCAAAGGTCACTTTGTGGTCTGTTTTTCACTCCTGTGTCTGAAAGTCCTTCCTCTTCCCCTGACTTGCTCTCAGACTCTGCCTGTTTCTCTTAGTCAGTACTTACCACTGTCACACACAAAGCCACCTAATAGCAACGCTGTGGTGGTTTCATAGGTGGTGTCATCTCCCCTCCTTAATTTTAACTTTTCTGTACATTTTAGATGCATGTGCCTATATTTTAAGACTACAAAAGGTGTGACTGGAGACCTTAGGTTAAAGTATAATGCTCCTACATGGAACACTAAAGCCCACTGTGCAATGTTCACATTGTGACTCCAATTCGCTGTTGCACATTTAAGGATGCTAATGCTGCCCGCTGCTTCTGACAAGGTAAAAATTTACTGTGCAGAAGCACATCAAAGAAAGACACAAGATACCCAAAGAAAACAACAGATCAGCTTAGTGACATTGAAGCTAACTTAAACAACCAACATGTACGAAAGAAGTTTCATTAAAATGGCTAGAAGACCATTAATAGAATTAGAAGAGATGGAAACAGAAATGAAAACCAACATATGTAGATCAGACATGGTTTCAAAATACTAAAAAGGATGATGAACATAGATTCTTCCCATAATCCCCAGGGTCACATGGCATATTAATACAATAAATCTAGATGAAGGAGAAAAGTCTTAGACTCTTTGAGGCCAGTGGAGGCAGACAGTAGCTTGCTTGACTTCATCTTCAGGTTGTAAGGGAGAGCAGTGACGCAATTGCAGATGATACCCAAACAAACTGTTCTAACAAATAAGAGACCATAATGATATTTTCAAACTTGTGAAGATCTGGGAACTTGTTTATCCCTAGAAGTTCTCACACATTCCCTACGGGAATGTACATCTGAAAGACAAAAACTACAGAAATACTGGAAGGAAGGAAATTTAATCAATAACGCCTATCACATAATCTTTAACATTTGTTTATTCTTTTATTTTATTGTTCATATTAGTTTATTATTGACATGATCTTTTGATTGAAAATGCTACTTTTTATTTTAAAAGTTTATACAATATATTTTGATCTTATTCTTTCCTCCCCATCAATTCCACCCAGATCTTCCCCAACTTCATGTTTGTTCTCTCTCTCTCTCTCTCTCTCTCTCTCTCTCTCTCTCTCTCTCTCTCTCTCTCTCTCTCTCAGACAAAGTACTCCTGGGCATGAAGCCTGCCTGGAAGTGTGGCTCATAAACGCAGTGAGACTTCATTGGAGAAAACTTAATTCTCCTTTCCCAGTAGGTATCAATTGTAAATAGCTTCTTAGTTAGCAGTGGGATTTGGACCTGCTTCCCCTTCTCAGTGCTTGGGTGTTGTCTGGTTTGAGCCTTGTGCATGCTATCACAGTCTCTGGGAGCTTATTATGTGTTCTATCAATCCCTTTGTGTCTGCAAGATGCTGCTTCCTTCGAGTCATGTACCACCTCTGAGTCTTACAACCTTTCCGCCTCCTTTTCCACATCAGTCTCTGAGTCACAGGTGAGTGATGGGGTACTGATGAAGACATCCCATTTAGGGTTGAGTGCTCCGAATTCCTCCCTCTCTGCACATTACCCAGGTGGAGATTTCTGTGTTAATCATCATGTACTACAAAAAGTGCCTCCTCTGATGAGGGTTGAGTGATGTTCTAGCCTCGACAGCATCTTGATGGTGCCTTATCAAGCTTGAGAATATCTTTGTGGTTTCCAGTGAGAGGCTGATCACTTCTCTCCAAAGTGTGTATCAATGTCAAGACACTATGGTATATCCCCGCTAAGTCTTGGCCATTTGAATATTTGGCGTCTATCTGTTGGATCTTTGGAGAGGATTGAAAGATGTGGCCTTGTTGGAGAAACTATGTCTCTGTGGGAGATTTCAAAAGACCCGTTTCATTTCCAGTTAGTTCCTGTGCCTCCTGATAGTGATTCAAGGTGTGAGCTTTCACTGCTCCAGCCACCTACTGCCTGCTACCTCTGCCCCACCATTATGAACTCTAACCTTCTGAAACCTTAAGCCCCAAATGAACTCTTCTCCTGGAAGCTGCCTTCGTCATGTTGTCTTCTCACAGCAATAGAAAAGTAACTAACCCAGAGAAACAGCTCTCTCCTGTATTTGAGAATTCAACGTACACACCTTAAAGCCTCTATGTGTACACAAAACATAATCTATGGTGATCGCAGTAAGTCTGTGTACAATTTAGACATCAAAGTCTAAGTGAATACTTCTCTCAAAAAAATGTATTGGAAAAGAGTGAGAGCTCCTGATGCACAAAGGAGTCATTTTCTCTCATTTCTAACCTGTGTCCTATGCAGATGAAACTTCTGTTCTCCCCATCAACTTAACTTTAGGAAGGAATCTTTCTCAATGCTTTCACTTTCCATTGAAGTCTCCCTCTTCCTCAGCCCATAGCTGCTCTAGACGACCTTCCCTCTGCTTAGCAAACTTCTTTGCTTCCTCTTCTACTCATAGAGGAAGTATTTACCTTTTCTTCCACATTTATCGGCCCACAGGAATATATTTGTCTCCAAAGCCTTTGGTCTCCCAAGGAGTGTCTGCTTACATCCTGAATCTCCCAGCCCCTCCAGCCCTATGATCACCCTCACAGAACTTCCAGAACAAGCTGGATACATTGGCCTTTTTCATTATGATTGATAGATGTGTATGTGTCTGGCAAGTTTATTAACAGCAGATTTTAGATGCTAATATAAAGTTTACATAATTGGGATTCTTGGTAGATTAAAATATAGATGGGAAATTTTCTGGAGTGATAACTATCCTCCTCCTACTCACACAGGGATGTGATATGCAGAACAAGAAGATGACAGGATGTGAGGCACAAATGAGGAGGCTACAAGGATCCCTGGTTGAAGCATCTCCTCCCACCCTCACGCCTCAGTACCAGCACCACATCACAGATAACTGCAGGACCCCTGGGGGAAGGATCAGGAATGCCTTGGAATGAGTCATGCTTTGAGACTGAGAGTCTAGTAGAGAAGAGCCCAACATTCTTTATCTCATTAAAGTGCTTTGTCAAATGCTACAATTTGCTACCAACTGAGAATATTTTTTCAGGAAATACTGAACGATAAGAAGAACGCCAAATGTCAACACTGCTCAAAATAGGGGCTGAGAAGTTGCAGGCTACTCCAAAACTGGAGGGAAACCAAAATACCTATACACTCATTAGCATTTTTACCATTAAGTTTCAGCATAGGTCTGTATAGCTTGTGGCTCTGGACTTCAGCAGGCAGCATAGGATCTTCTCAAACCTGTCTGTATTTTTATATTTGTTTATCTATAAATCAAACTGAAAGTTCTGAGCAAATACAGCTTCTCTCTCAACCTAACTACCTCATGAAGGTAGTCCTCTGTACACCTTCTAAACTCTGTTCTAAGTCTTCAAATTCCCAAGAACCCTCATTAGATTACATATCAAGCTCCTTCCCCACTCAATCAATGAATGATATAACCATTATTGTCACTATATAGATTGTTTTAAGCTTCTGGTATTTGTCACATAGAGCAGCACAGGTTAACAGTTTTCCGTTAAGAAAAAAATATGGACCCAAACTATCCCAGCTGCCTCTTTTTAAAAAAAATTATAGTGTGTGTGTGTGTGTGTGTGTGTGTGTGTGTGTGTGTGTGTGTGTTCTTTGATGTGTTGGGGGATGTTGAGTTGTGTGTCTGTGGGCTGTGTGGGAATGCTTGCATGTGGAAGTCACAGAACAATTTGCAGGAGTTTGCTCTTTCCTTCCACTATGTGAGTCCCAGAGATCAAACTCAGATGTCCAGAAAGTCCCTTTACCCAGTGAACCATCTTGCTGGCCCAAAGCAGCTACCTTCTTGTTAATGCTGCATCTGTGTAACATTAGGCATCTTAGTTACTGGCCTCCTTGCTGTAACAAAAATACCCTGACAAAGGCAATGTAAGGGAAAAAGGGCTTATTTTGGTTCATAGTATCAGCCTATTCTCCATCATATAAAAGTCATAGGAGCAGAAACTTGAGGGCAGCAGATGGCTTTGCAATCATGGTCAGGAAACAGGGAGATGGATGCCCATGTTTGGCTACCTTCTTCCTTCTTATGCAGTCTAGGACCCAAGGCATGGTTTCACCCTAGTCTAAAAGGAAGGTGTAAGGTGGGTTTTACCACTTTAATTAGCTTGATTAAGATAACACATGCTCAGAGACTATCATAATCTTAGCAATCCTCACAGGTATGTTTGGAGATTTGTCTTCTGGGTGAATCTACCAGGATTTGGGGCACAGAGACACATTATCATCCATAGAAACCCAAGGATTTCCCCTAGATTTTGAAGGATCTCAGCTCAAGTCAAATGATGAATTGTAACTTTGATGCAGAAAAGAATCTAAGGACTAGGAGGTTTATAATAAGGATATTTTAGCATAGGCTTAGACACAAAGGTTAGGAAAAGAGAGGTATTTGGGAGAAAGTGAGACACATGAGATCATGAGAGTAGGACTTTCAAAGAAGAGTCATAGCTCATTGATTCTTACAGTAATTGTATAGCAAATTCTGTAAAGGATTTAAAATACCACAGTCCAAGTTTCATCCAAGCCTAAAGTCAGTATCATAACTGTGAGCTTATGATAGATTCCTGTGGACTCCAGAGGCATTGGGTAACCTATCCCTCCAGCTCTGCTGTTTGCTACGTAGACAATCTCTCTCTAGATTCTATTCCATTCCAAACAGACTGCTTGCTTCCATACATGTCCTGGGGCTCTGAAATCTCCAAGATCCTTAAGTCTCCATTTCAACTTGAGCTTCATCTTCGCATCACACATTGACTTCACAAGGCCTCTTTACTGGGTCCCTGCTGCTGCCACACATTGCCAGGTCTTGAATGATCTTTAAAATGGTGATGCAAGGCTCCCTGAATCCCTCAATCTTGCATCTTTTGTGTCTGTGAAACAAGGACCATATGGACAACCCTACCATGTCCTACACTCACTTGAGGTGTTGCCTGGACCCCTTGATGATGTCTGTGTAGTGACCCCAAAGAAACACTTTCCTAGGCAGTTGTTTTTTGAAGACTAGTGAATCTCCTCAGCTGCATTCTCAGTTCAGGCTCCTTCTTTCCAAACAAATGTTAATTTTCACAGGTTGGAGCCTTAAGTGAACAGTCTTCCCTTAGGACCTCTAGGGCCGGGATCTTTCTTGCTAACAGCTGCACACACCTCTGTCCGAGGCTTCCTTGCTCCAGTTCTTTTCCTTCTCTACACGCTTTACAGAGTTTTTATCTTTCTGGAAAACTCTTGGCTTTTTTTCCAGTGTAGACCTAAATAAACGCAATAAAGGGAGGCACTGCCTGAATGATCATCTGTGCTGAAACCTTCTCTGCCAAAGAAACTAGTCTGTTATCCTAAAATTTGATTTTTCTCAAGTTCCCAGGACTCAGGCAGAATGAAGAAAGATTATTAGGAAAAATATCAAACAAGAGCCCCTAGCCTAATTCCTGAAAGAGTCCCTGTTCCTCTCTGAAACTTCATGAGCTGGGCCTCTGCTATCTGCACTTACCTCATCAGTCTTGTCTTCCAAACTTTCACCAAAATGGCCTCCTAAGGCCTGTTTTCAGCTTTTAGAGTTTCTCTAGCTCCAAGTTCAAAATTCTTCCACATTCCAGCTACAAAATACTTTCAAAGGCCAAAGAACCACATGACCAGGTTTATTATGATAATGCCCCCATTTCTTGGTGCCAATTCTCTTAGTTTCTTGTCTTGTTGCTGGGATAATATTCTGACTAAATTGACTCAAAGTAAAAATAGTCTATTGTGTCTCTCAGTTCTAGAACACTACACATCACATGGAAATTGTGGCAGGACAAGTTTGGGGCAGCTGATCATGTCAAATCCAAGGTCAAAAGACAGAGGGAGTGTTCATTTTCATCCACCTTCCTTTTTATTCAGTTCAGGCTCTAAGCCCAAGGAATTGTGCCACTCTTCTTTAGGATGGATATTCCTACTTCATTTAATGTGATAAAAGCAATCCCTCATGGGCATGCCCAAAAGCTAGAGCACTGAAAATAATCCCTCACAAGCTCATCTGGAGACTTATCTCTTAGATGATTCTAGGTCCTGTCAGCCTGACAATTAACACTTATCACCCTGGGGAAATTAGTAAGAGTCTCTGTGTTTCACTTTCTTGTCTGTAAAAGGGGGAATATTGGTATTTATTGAGTAGATAATAGTAGACTGTTTATCGCAATGAGGATTCCCATCTTACAATATTTAAGGAATAAATAATGATTAGCATTGCTCAGATTCCCATCTGTTAACTGGTGACAAGGATAGCATTTATTCTAAAGAATAGATTGTGTGCATTGCATGAGTTGATATCCATAAAGTACTTATTTACTAAATAGTGAGACTTTGGTAAATATCAGCTGTTATGGTCATCTTCTACAGAATCTTTCCAATATTATGGGTTGGAGGAAAGTAAAATTGAGTAGCAAGTATTAGATTTTCACTAGGAATCTGGGTTCTTAGTGTAATGAGTGTCTCTTAGCTTGTGATGAGTTATTCCAAATATGGCCATGGAAGTAACTCATTTTCTTTTACTCATTTATGCTCTTTTCCACGTAAGGTAGATGCAGGTAAAAACAGAGAACAGTGTCATAAGTGATGAGGAACTGGGAGAAACTACTGTATTTCAGGCAAAGTCATCACTGGCTTTTTTCACATCTCGCAATGCCGTGAGCAAATCCTTTTTGGATGAAAGGAGACACACATTCGTAAGCCAGAGACACTAACTGATGAAGTATACAACTTCCTGTTTCCTTGGTGAGTGCCTCAGAAAACATGATTCTGAGAATTTCAAAACTTTCCACTCATTGTCACCACCCACTCACCCACCAAGCTCACTCAGAATGGCCGGGATGAGTCAGGAAACAGTTTGGGAAGAGCAGACCTGGGGGAGGATTGTCGGCTATGGCTGGCTTACTCAGCAGCTTACAGAGATCAGTAACCTTGGCATTTTGATGGTTTGGGGACAAAGGAATGAGACTTCAAGTCACAGATCAAATACATAAGGCATTCACAACAGATGAATGGCTAATCCCCTCTGAGGAAATGTATGCCTATTTCCTTACAAAAATATCTCCCAGTGTGTCATGTCGTCTGGTGACTGGCTTCAAGGTGTGACTGTTTAATTATCTCAAGTCACTTACTTACTTACTTTTTCCCTTTTGGGATCTAGACAGTGGGTCATCTTGAAACCTTCTTTTTGCAGCTTTACGTAGGTAAAGCTCTTCTGGGCTCTCTCTGTTTCTTACTATGGTAGCTTGATTGAGAATGGCCCCCAGAGGCCCCCAAACCTTTGAACACTTGGTTCTCTAGCTGGCAGCCCTGTTTGGGTAGGTTTGTTTCAACAAACAGATTTATATTCACATCTGAAATGTTACAGAGAACCTCAAAGAAGTAAGCCTACTCATGTGCCTCTATAACATTGCAGAAGATCCTTGTATGAAAGTCAGAAGGCATCTCCAACACAAAGGAACCCATGTGGCCCAGAGAGTGCTATTTCAAGCTTACTGTTGAGATCAGGATGGTTTCCTCTTCCTTGGCATAGTCTCCCAGGACATCAGCATTATCATCAGACAAAATCCTAATAAAGTGAAGAAAGAAACCCAGTCTGCCTTGCCCTAAGAATAGACAAAGCCAAGGTCACTATGCATTTGCCTCCAACAAACATGAGGAGCTTTCTAATTGCTTCCTATGGGTTACATTTGTGCCTTTAATCTCATCTTTTCTGTTGAGAGGATTCAGATACTCAACTATAGTTTGCCCATTTTCTTTCAATCATTTTCATAACTACATTGGAGGTATAATTTCCATACCCTAAAATTCACCTATTTAAAATCTTCAATCTAAATTCAGTATATTCAAAAATTGTACAGCCACCATAACAACTTTATGATATTTTCCTCAAGTAAGAAACCCTATCCCCTGGTTATATTTTTCATATGAAGTGCTTCCCTGAGGCACCTATATTGAATGCTTAGACTTCACGGTAGACATCACTGTGGAGTGACTGAATGTGAGAGCACTAAACCTGGTGAGCGCCGGGCTGGATGGGCTGTTAGCAGTGAGGACTAAGTACGGGAAGTCGGTCACCCGAGGCATGACTTTGAAGCATAGGTCTCATCCCTCCTTCTCTACTATTGCTCATGCCCTACACTGCTCAAATGATTTTTCCTCATCTAGTGTGTTTCCTGCTACCTAAGAACAGCAGCTCCAGAATCCTGGCTGGTTGGATTTATTGCAGAAGCTTACAAGAAGAGAAAAGCCAGTAGGAGGAAGCCACAGCAGGATTGGGGTTGCAATATGTTCTTGCTGAATCCCTCCCTGACTACCTATTATAGACGACCCTCCTTATTGGGTTACATCTCAGCTTGTGGCTTTCTGTTGGGTGACTAAGCCTTCTCTACTCCTGACAGAGCCGTTTATGCCATGACATTCTCAATTCATGGCTATGACATGTCTCATCTATGTGCCGAGTAGAAGAACTGTCTTACTAGATCATTAGAAAAAACACATTTATAGCTTCATTTGATTGGACAACAATAGCCTGAGCTCCTCCTGGTGGCAAAAGTCAATGTTTTAAGCAAGTGAAGCTACATGTTGACTCCTGGTCTCTCGATGCAATGAGCCTGAACTCATCTCTTGCCACAAAGCCCCGTGGAACCATGACAACACCCATTGCTCTATTGGAATTAGGACTCTGGGCTATGTAGAGCATATGATGGGAGGCACAGGTTCTGCATGTGGATCTCTGAGAGGAAAGGTAAACAAGATTATTGTATTTCAGTTTCTTACTTTGTAGAGAAAGTCTGATGCAATGGCATGTGGAATACTGTGTCAACAGAACAAATCCACTAGTAATAGTGCTGGCTAAGAATCCACAGTCAAGACAGGCACACCTATGCCTAGAATATCTTTTCCTCAAATTCAGATGAGTCTCTACCACCTCCAGTGGTTTATTGTAACTCATACACCACCAAATAGATCAACATGGTGTCTATGGCCTTCATATTGGACACATGACAGTGTCTAGTCCTCAACCTTGGTGCTCAGGAACCCACCTATGGCAGCCATCTGTAGCTTTCTTCTCTGTGGCCCTGAAAACACTATTCATGAGCCCATTGAAGTACACATGAGGGGATACTGACAAAAAGCTGGTGTTAGTCTTTATATTCATTTAGTTCCTTGACTTCCACTGGCAGTCCATAGGTGGCTGCTTTCTTTGGGCATTAAATATGACACTGTAGGCCCATCCTTATTCCTTGTCTATAAACTTCTTTCTTGCCATTATTCCAAACTTTCTCTTTTCAGCAAAGCCATTTACTGGAGCACAAGTCAGTAAATGTAACCTCAGATCACTTTCGTTATAATAGTAACAAGGCTATTACCCACAGTCTGTCCATTGGGAGGATTTAGATCCACCATCAACTCCCAGGACTGTTCCCTGGATCAGGTTCGATTTCAGGATAGTTGATTTCGAACTTTCACCTGCATACTCACTAATCCTTTGTGAGGAAAACATGATTCTTCTGCTTCATCATTATGAGAACTTAGGAACAGACTCTAGGACACTAGAGATAGATGACATAAGGGTCTGACCAGCATGGCCATGTATTCTACTTATTTCCACCTGAACTGATGGTTCAACAACCTTGGTTCATGTTGAGCAATTGTGGCTGCATGACACCCCACGACTCTGCCTGCTAGACGGTCCTATCAATAGCAGCTTCTTTTCAATGAGTGCTCATTCTCTGCTGAGGATAGTACTGGTGTGCTGCGTGAAGTTAGGGATATAGGTTTTGAGTTTTCTATAAGAATGTGTCCCAAGTATGGCAATATGGTATTTTTCCCACCACAGGAACCACTAATGCAACCAATTCTTTGATGTCGTAGAATCCACATGAAAAAACTATTTACTCTACAGTCTGGATGAATTGAAAGGCCCTGGTCTGCTGGTACTCAAGTAACAATGTGATATGACTGCTGCAAAAGTGTCATATATATGAGCCTCAACCAGCCACCATGTGAAGGATCTCTGCTTCAGGTCCTGCCTTGGATTCCTTCAAAGTTAAGTGGTAATGTGTAAGTCAAATAAATTTTTTCCACCCTGTGAATTGCTTTTAATTGTGGTATTTATCACATCAATAGAAACCAAAGTGGGACAGTATCATAAATGACCTAACAAGTTTTAATTATAAATGCTTGGTTTGCAGTAGCTTTGTTTTGTACACCACAGTCTTTCTCTTATCGTTTTGTTCATACCGGTGGCTCTTATGCCAAGGAATTTATTTTTTTTTCATTAATTTATTCTTCTAACATCTCAATGGTTATCCCATCCCTTGTATCCTCCCATTCTTCCCTCCCTCCCATTTTCCCATTATTCCCCTCCCCTATGACTGTTCCTGAGGGGGATTACCTCCCCCTGTATATGTACATAGGGTATCAAGTCTCTTCTTGGCAACCTGCTGTCCTTCTTCTGAGTGCCACCAGGTCTCCCCATCCAGGGGACATGGTCAAATGTGAGGCACCAGAGTACGTGAGAAAGTCATATCCCACTCTCTACTCAACTGTGGAGAATGTTCTGACCATTGGCTAGATCTGGGTAGGGGTTTAAAGTTTACCGCCTGTATTGTCCTTGGCTGGTGCCTTAGTTTGAGCAGGATCCCTGGGCCCAAATCTGCCTATCATAATGTTCTACTTGTAGGTTTCTAGGACATTCTGGATCCTTCTACTTTGCTATTCTCCCATGCTTCTCTCATTTAGAGTCCCAATAGGATGTCCTCCCCTCTGTCCCAGTTTCCTGGTAAGTGAAGACTTTCGTGGGACATGCCCCTTGGGCTAGTATGCAGATATAAGTGAGTATATACCACTTAAGTCTTTCTGCTTCTGGGTTAACTCACTCATTATGATCATTTCTAGCTCAATCCATTTATCCACAAATTTCGGGTATTCCTTGTTGTTAATAGCTGAGTAGTACTCCATAGTGTATATGTACCACAGTTTCTTTATCCATTCTTCTACTGAGGGACACTTAGGCTGTTTCCATGTTCTGGCTATTATGAATAAGGCCGCTATGAACATGGTTGAGCAAATTTTCTTGTTGTGTGCTGGAGCATCTTCTGGGTATATTCCAAGGAGTGGAATAGCTGGATCTTGAGGAAGCCCTATTTTCAGTTTTCTGAGATAGCACCAGATAGATTTCCAAAGTGGCTGTACTAGTTTGCATTCCCACCAGCAATGAAGGAATGTTCCTCTCTCCCCACATCCTCACCAGCATGTGGTGTCATTTGAGTTTTTTATCTTAGCCATTCTGATGAGGGTAAGATGGAATCTCAGAGTTGTTTTGATTTGCATTTCCCTGATGACTAAGGAGGTTGAGCATTTCTTTAAGTGTTTCTCAGCCATTTGATATTCCTCTGTTGAGAATTCTCTGTTTAGTTCCAAGCCCCATTTTTCAATTGGGTTATTTGGTTTGGTGGTGTTTAATTTCTTGAGTTCTTTATATATTTTGGATATTAGACCTTTGTCAGATGTAGGGTTGGTGAAGATCTTTTCGCAGTCTGTAGGCTGTCGCTTTGTTCTACTGACAGTGTCTCCTGCCTTACAGAAGTTTCTCAGCCTCATGAGGTCCCATTTATTAATGGTTGACATTAAGGCCTGGGCCGTTGGTGTTCTGTTCAGGAAGTTGTCTCCTGTGTCAATATGTTCCAGGCTCTTCCCGACTTTTTCTTCGAAGTGACTTAGTATCTCTGGTTTTATGTTGAGGTCTTTGATCCACTTGGATTTGAGTTTTGTGCAAGGTGACAAATATGGGTCCAGTTGCATTTTTTACACATAGACCTCCAGTTAGACCAGTACCATTTGTTGAAGATGCTATCCTTTTTCCAATGAATGGATTTGGCTTCTTTGTCAAAAATCAAGTGACCATATGTTATGTGTGTGGATTCATATCTGGGTCTTCGATTCGATTCCACTGATCAACCAGCCTGTTGCTGTGCCAGTACCATGCTGTTTTAATTACTATTGCTTTATAGTACAGTTTGAGATCAGGTATGGAGATTCCTCCGGAGCACCTTTTATTGTACAAGATTGTTTTAGCTATTCTGGGTTTTTTGTTTTTCCATATGAAGTTCAGAACTGAACTTTCAATATCTTTAAAAAATTGTGTAGGTATTTTGATAGAGATTGC
The DNA here is from genome assembly GCF_903995435.1 of Acomys russatus. Taxonomy (NCBI): domain Eukaryota; kingdom Metazoa; phylum Chordata; class Mammalia; order Rodentia; family Muridae; genus Acomys; species Acomys russatus. The sequence continues at coordinate 2,401,932 of NC_067139.1, read as the reverse complement.
ATTGTATCTATAGATTGCTTTTGGTAGGATGGCAATTTTGACTATGTTAATTCTCCCAATCCATGAGCAAGGAAGATCATTCCATCTTCTGATGTCATCTTCAATCTCTTTCTTCAGATTTTTGAAATTTTTTTCAAATAAGTCCTTCACTTGCTTAGTTAGAGTGACTCCTAGATACTTTATATTGCTTGTGGCTAATGTGAAGGGTGTGGTTCTTCTAATTTCTTCCTCTGCAAGCTTGTCATTTGTGTATAGGAAGGCTACAGACTTTTTTGAGTTAATTTTGTATCCAGCCAATTTGCTGGAGGTGTTTATCAGCTGTAGCAGTTCTCTGGTGGAATTTTGAGGGTCATTTATGTACACTATCATATCATCTGCAAATAGGGATAATTTGACTTCCTCCTTTCCCATTTGGATACCGTTGATCTCCTTTTGTTGTCTTATTGCTCTGGCTAGAACTTCGAGTACTATATTGAAGAGATATGGAGAGAGTGGGCAGCCTTGCCTTGTTCCCGATTTTAGAGGAATTTCCTTGAGTATCTCACCATTTACTTTGATTTTCGCTATTGGCTTGCTCTATATAGCCTTTATTACATTGAGGAAAGTGCCTTGTATGTATCCCCAGTCTCTCTAAAACTTTAAACATGAATGGCTGTTGGATTTTATCAAATGCTTTCTCTGCATCTAAAGAAATGATCATGTGGTCTTTTCTCTTCAGTTTGTTTATATGGTGGATTACATTGATGGATTTCCATATATTAAGCCATCCCTGCATGCCTGGAGTGAAGCCTACTTGGTCATGATGAATGATATCTTTCATGTGTTCTTGTATTCTTTTGCAAGTATTTTATTTAGTACTTTTGCATCGATGCTCATAAGAGAAATTGATCTGAAATTCTCTTTCTTTGTTAAGTCTTTGTGAGGTTTAGGTATCAATGAGACTATGGCCTCATAGAATGAATTTTCTAATGTTCCATCCATTTCTATCTTTTGGAGTAGCTTGAAGAGTATCTGTATTATCTCACCCTTGAAGGTCTGGTAGAATTCTGCACTGAAACCATCTGGCCCTGGGCTTTTTTTGGTTGGGAGACTATCAATGATTGCTTCTATTTCTGTAGGGAAATGGGATCATTTAGCTTGTTTATCTGTTCTTCATTCAACTTTGGCAAGTGAAATTGATCAAGAAAATCGTCCATTTCCCTTAGATTTTCAAATTTTCTAGCATATATGCCTTTAAAGTAGGATCTTATGATTCTTTGTATTTCTTCAGTGTCTGTTGTTATGTCTCCCTTTTCATCTCTGTTTTTGTTGATTTCAATATTGTCTCTCTGCCTTTTAGTTAGTTTGGCTTACGATCTCTCTATCTTGTTGATTTTCTCAAAGAACCAGCTCTTGGTTTTGCTGATTCTTTGGACTGTTTTCTTAGTTTCTAATTTGTTAATTTCAGCCCTGAGTTTGATTATTTCCAGACGTCTACTCCTTTTGGGTGTTTCTGCTTCTTTTTTTCCTAGGGCTTCCAGTTGTGTCATTAAGATGCTTATGTGCGATGTTTCTGATTTCCTTTTAAAGGCACTTAGTGCTATGAATTTTCCTCTTAGCACCCCTTTCATTGTATCCCACAAATTTGGGAATGTTGTTCCTTCATTTTCATTGAATTTCAGAAACTCCTTGATTTCTTTCTTTATTTCTTCCCTGACCCAGGTGTCATTTAGCAGAGAGTTGTTTAGTTTCCACGTACATGTAGGCTTTTTGTTATTTCTGTTGTTGTTGAATTGCAGCCCAAGAGCATGGTGATCTGATAGGATACAAGGTATTATTTCAATCCTCTTGTATCTGTTGAGGCTTTTTTGTTACCCACAATGTGATCAATTTTGGAGAAGGCTCCATGGGGTGCAGAGAAGAATGTATATTCTTTCTTGTTTGGGTGAAAGGTTCTATAGATATCTGTTAGATCCATTTGACCCATGGCATTGGTTAATGCTGATATTTCTTGGCTTAGTTTATGTTTCAATGACTTATCCTTCAGTGAGTGGGGTGTTGAAGTCTCCCACTATTATTGTGTGGGGATCGATGTGTGGTTTAAGCCTTTTTAGCAGATCTTTTACATATGTGGGTGCCCTTGTATTGGGAGCATAGATGTTCGGAATTTTGATGTCATCTTGGTTGACTTTACCTTTGATGAGTATGAAGAGTCCTTCCGCATCCCTTTTGATTAATTTTGGTTGTAAGTGTATTTTGTTTGATATTAAAATGGCTATGCCTACTTGCTTCTTGTGACTATTTGCTTGGAATATTTTTCCAACCTTTTACCCTGAGGTAATGCCTATTGTTGTGGGTGAGATGTGTTTCTTGAAAGCAGAAAAATGTTGGATCTTGTTTATGCACCCATTCAGTTAGTCTGTGTCTTTTTATTGGAGAATTGAGACCAGTGATGTTGAGAGATATTAATGACCAGTGACTGTTAAGAGTCTTAATTTTGATGTTGGTTCCAGTCGAACGTATGTGTAGTTGTGTTTTTGCCATGGTATAGTTATCTATTTCCTGAGTAGTTTTGGTTCTAGCTTGACCCTTTGGGATGGAGTTTTCCTTCTAGTACCTTCTATAAAGTTGTATTTGTGGATAGGTACTGTTTGAATTTGTTTTTGTCATGGAATATTTTGTTTTCTCCATCAATAGTTATTGATAGTTTTGCTGGGTAAATTAGTCTGGCCTGGCATCTGTGGTCTCTTAGGGTTTGCAGGATCTCTGTCCAGGCCCTTCTGGCTTTGATGGTCTCTGCTGAGAAGTCGGGTTAATTCTGATAGGTTTGCCATTAAATGTTATTTGTCCCTTTTCCCTTGCAGCTTTTAATATTTTTTCTTTGTTCTGTATGTTTTGTGTTTTGATTATTATGTGACGGGCAGTTTTTCTTTTCTGGTCAATTCTATTTGGTGTTCTGTAGGCCTCTTGTATGTTTATAGGCATCTCTTTCTTTAGGTTGGGGAAATTTTCTTCTATGATTTTGTTGCGAATAGTTTTTGGGCCTTGGAGTCTGATATCTTCTCTTTCTTCAATGCCTATTATCCTCAGATTTCTTCTTTTTCATGGTGTCCTTGTTTTCTTGGATGTTTTGTGTCAGGAGTTTTCCAGATTTGGCATTTTCTTTAATGGTTGCTTCAAGTTCTGTGATTGTATCTTCTAGACCTGAGATTCGTTCTTCCAACTCTTGGATTCTGTTAGAAAAACTCACCTCTGTGTTGCTCATCTTCTTCTCTGAGGTCTCACGTTCTCGTTTTTCTTCTGTCTGTGTGTTTATCATTGAATCCATTTTCATCTTCAGACCTTGAACTGATTTTTTGATTTCTTTCATCTGATTGTTTGTATATTTCTGAGTTTCTTCCATTGCCTCTTTATAGGTCTTCAGAGCTTGAACCGTTTTATTTCTTTCTTTCATCTGGTTGTTTGCATTTTCCTGCAGTTTTTCCATTTCCACTCTATGTGCTGCTTTTATGTCTCTCACATGTTTGGCTGCTTCTTCCTGCATTTGATTATGACTTTAATTTGTTTCCTCCATTATCATCCTCATTACTAAGGATTTGAGGTCATTTTCTTGTATTTCCGTTGTATTTGAGTTCTCTGGGTTGTTTTCTTTGGGATAGCTGGAAACTAGAGACGCCATGTTGTTTTGGGTTGGTTTTTTTTTTTGTTTGTTTGTTTGTTTGTTTTTATGCCTTTATGCTGTCCTTTAGACGTCTTGCCATCTATTCTTTTGTTGGGTAGCTTCCAGAGTTGGATGGAGGGAGTCTGATGATAGAGTCACTTGTTTTCTCATGATTTCCCTAGGCTAGGAGCTCTGATGCTTCACTGGTGTGGATTGCAGGAGGTTAGCCCTGTTGTTTTGGACTCTCACAGCCAGTGATCCTCAGCTCCCCTGTGCTGTGGGTCCTTCAATTGTTCTGGGTCTCTGAATTTGCGTTGGGTCAGGCCAAGGTATCCACTGCCTTCCATGTCCTCAGCCAAGTCCAGCCAGGGACACTGGGCCCGAACCACACTCCGAGCTCAGCTACATTCTCAGGGAATGAATAGTCTGCCGAGCTCAGTTAAGGATTCTGGGCCCAAAATGCACACAGGGTCCAGCCAGAATTTTTGGGCTGGGATTGCGCACCAAGCTCAGCTAGGGTCTTTTGGCCCAAAGTTCGTGCTGTGGTTATTGACTCAGGGCCCAAACCGTCTGCCAAGCTCAGTCAGAAATTCTGGATTCAAACTGCTCACTGAGTCCAACCAGAGTCTTAGAGCCGGGACTGTGCCAAAAGCTCAGCTAGAGTCTCTGGGCCCAATCTGTCTGCCAAGCACAGTTAAGGACTCTGGCCCCAAACTGCACGCCGAGCTCCACCCGAGTCTCCAGGGCGGAATTGTGCACCAAGTTCAGTCATGGACTCTGGACTTACTCTGCACGCTCAGTTCAGCCCGGGACTCTGGGCCTAAACTGTATAGATAGTCCAGCCAGAGTCTTAGGGCTGCCGAGCCTGTGCGCACAGCTCAGCTAGAGTCTCTGGGCCCAATCTGCCCGGCAAGTCTAGCTAGGGACTCTGGGCCGAATCTGTGTGCTGACCTCAGCCTGCGTCAGCGCCCCAAACTGCACGCTGAACTGAGCTAGTGTCTCGGGCAGAACTGCTCACTGAGGTGAGCTAGTGCCTCCGATGGAACTGAGCACTCCACCCAGCCTGCATCACAGCAGAGGAGCTGTGGCTGAGCTGAGCTAGTGCCTCGGGCAGAATTTCTTGCTGAGCTGAGCCAGCGTCTCCACAGCATTGCGCACTGAGCTGAACCCGGGACTCTGGGGCTGAACTGTCCGCCGAGTCCAGTTTGGGTCTCAGGGCACCACACGACCCAAATCCTATCCAGAGTCCCCTCTCCCGTAGTAACTCCCACCAGCCACCAGAAGGCTCTGAGCTGCAAACCTCAGCCACTGCTGCTGCTGAGGCCAGTGCCGCTGGTGTCACTGCTGCTGCTGCTGCCTCTGCCACTGCTGCTCCAATCTGAGAAAATCCTCACTCCTCCCGTGTGCAGGGGCATGCAGGTCCTCTGCACCCTGGTCCCTCCGAACCGTGGAGCACTCCTGCTGCCATGGTGTGGGGACCTTGGTGTTCCTGGCTCAGAAATCTGTGCAATTCCCTGAATTGTTCACTGGAGCTTCCAAACACAGTCCAGACTGCTTGCTGCCATCTTTGATCCTATCCCTATTTTTTCTTCTAACAGACTCAGTGTCTGTGGCTTAATGTTGAGGTCTTTGATCCACTTGGACTTGAGTTTTGTTCATGGTGATAAATATGGGCCTACTTGCATTTTTCTACATATAGGCATCCAGTTAGACCTGCACCATTTGTTGAAGATGCTATCCTTTTTCCATTGAATATATTTGGCCTCATTGTCAAAAATCAAGTGTCCATATGTGTGTGGATTTATTTCTGGGTCTTCAATTCAGTTCCATTGATCAACCAGCCTATTACTATGTCAGAACAATGCTGTTTTAATTACTGTTGCTCTATAGTCCAGCTTGAGATCAGCTATGGAGATTCCTCTGGAGGATCCTTTATTGTAGAGGATTGTTTTGGCTATTTTGGGTTTTTTGTTTTTCTATATGAAGTTCAGAATTGAGCTTTCAATGTGTTTAAATTTTTTATAGGTATTTTGATAGGGATTACATTGAATCTGTAAATTGCATTTGGTATGATGGCCATTTTTACTATGTTAATTCTCCCGATCCACTAACAAGGGAGATCTTTCCATCTTCTGATGTCATCTTCAATCTCCTTCTTCAGAGATTTAAAATTTTTTCAAACAAAGTCTTTCACTTGCTTGCTTAGAGTTACTTCTAGATATTTTATATTGCTTGTGGCTATTATGAAGAGATATGAAGAAAGTTGGCAGCCTTGCCTGGTCCCCAATTTTAGAGGAATTTCCTTGAGTATCTCATCATTTAATTTGATGTTCACTATTGGCTTGCTGTATATAGTCTTTATTATGTTTAGGTATATGCCTTGTATCCTGATCTTGCCAAAACTTTAAACATAAATGGATGTTGGATTTTGTCAAATGCTTTTTCTACATCTAAGGAGATGATCATGTGTTTTTTCCCTTTCAATTTGTTTATATGGTGGATTACATTGATGGATTTCCATACATTAAGCCATCCTTGTATGGCTAGAATGAAGCCTACCTGGTCATGGTGAATGATATCTTTGATATGTTCTTGTATTCGATTTGCGAGTTTTTGTTTGTTTGGTTGGTTTTGTTTTTTTGTTTTTTGTTTGTTGGCTGGTTTGGTTTGGTTTTTCAAGAAGGGTTTCTCTGTGTAGTCTTGACTGTCCTGGATTCACTTTGTAGACCAGGTTGGCCTCGAACTCACAGCAATCTGCCTGCCTCTGCCTCCCAAGTGCTGGGATTAAAGGCATGTGCCGCCGCCACCACCAGGCTGGTTTGCTAGTGTGTTTATTGAGTATTTTTGCATCAATATTCATAAGAGAAATTGGTCTGAAATTATCTTTCTTTGTTGGGTCTTTGTGAGGTTTAGATATCAAAGTGACTGTAGCCTCATAGAATGAGTTTGGTAATGTTCCATCTATTTCTATCTTTTGGAGTAGTTTGAAGAGTATTGGTATAAGCTCTTCTTTGAAGGTTTGATAGAATTCTATGCTGAAACAATCTGGCCCTGGGCTTTTTCTTGTTGAGAGACTATTAATGACTGCTTCTATTTCTGTAGAGGAAATAGGACTATTTATTTTGTTTATCTGATTTTGATTCAGTTTTGGTAAGTGGAATCGATCAAGAAAATTGTACATTTCCCTTATATTTTCAAATTTTGTGGGATATATGTCTTTGAAGTAGGCTTTTATGATTCTTTGTATTTCTTTGGTGTCTTTTGTTATGTCTCCATTTTCATTTCTGATTTTGTTGATTTGGATAGTGTCTCTCTGCCTTTTAGTTAGTTTAGCTAATGGTTTGTTTATCTTGTTGATTTTCTCAAAGAACCAGCTCCTGGTTTTGTTGATTCTGTGAATTGTTCCCTTTGTTTCTAATTTATTGATTTCAGCCCTGAGTTCGATTATTTCTAGACTTCTACTACCCTTAGGTGGTTCTGCTTCCTTTTTTCCTAGGGCTTCCAGATGTGTCATTAAGCTGCTTATATGGGATGTTTCCAATTTCTTTATAAATACAATGCTATGAATTTTCCTCTTAACACTGCTTTCAATGTGTCCCACAAATTTGGGTATGTTGGTCCTTCATTTTTATTGAATTTTAGGAAGTCCTTAATTTCTTTTTTATTTCTTCCCTGACCTAGGTGCCATTAAGTAGAGAGTTGTTTAGTTTCCATGTGTGTGTAGGATTTTTGTTATTTCTGTTGTTGTTGAAGTCCAGCTTTAGACCACGGTGATCTGATGGAATACAGGGTATTATTTCAATCTTCTTGTATCTGTTCAGGCTTGCTTTGTGACCTACTATATGATCAATTTTGGAGATGATTCTATGGGTTGCTAAGAAGGTATAATCCTTTGTGTTTCAGTGAAAAGTTCTGTAGATATCTGTTAGATCCATTTGCTTGATGACATTGGTTAGTGTCATTATTTCTCAGCTAAGTTTCTGTTTCAATGACCTATCCATCAGTAAAAGTGGGGTGTTGAAGTCTCCGACTATTCATATGTGGGGATCAATGTGTGGTTTAAACTTTGTTAATAGTTCTTTTACAAATGTGCGTGCACTTGTATTGGGATCATAGATGTTTAGAATTGTGATGTCATCTTGGTTGACTTTACCTTTGATGAGTATGAAGTGTCCTTCCTCATCTCTTTTGATTAATTTTGGTTGAAATTCTACTTTGTTAGATGTTAGCTGGCTAAGCCAGCTTGCTTCTTGTGTCTGTTTGCTTGCAATACCTTTTTTCAGCCTTTTACCCTGAGGTAATGTCTATCCTTGTGCGGCTGATATGTGTTTCTTGAATGCAGAAGAATGTTGGGTCTTGTTTATACATTCATTCAGTTAGTTTGTGTCTTTTTATTGGAGAATTGAGGCCATTGACATTGAGAGATATTAATGACCAGTGACTGTTAAGTCCCTTGATTTTTATATTGATTGTAGTACAGTGTTTGTGTAGGGTTATTTTTTCAGTGGTGTAGTTATCTATTTACTGTGTAGTTTTGGTTGTAGCTTGTCCCTTTGTGTGGACTTTTCCTTCCAGTAACTTCTGTAAGGCTGTATTTGTGGATAGGTACTGTTTGAACTTGCTTTTGTCACAGAATGTCTTGTTTTCTCTATCAATGGTTATTGATAGTTTTGCTGGGTGTAGTAGTCTGGCCTGGCATCTGTGGTCTCTTAGGGCTTGCAGGACCTCTCTTAGGGCCCTTCTGTCTTTTATGGTCTCTGCTGAGAAGTCAGGTGTAATTCTGATAGGTTTGCCATTATATGTTATTTGGCCCTTTTTCCTGGCCACTTTTTAATATTTTTTTCTTTATTCTGTGTATTTTGTATTTTGATTATTATATGGCAAGAAGATTTTCTTTTCTGGTCTATTCTATTAGGTGTTCTGTAGGCCTCTTGTATGCTTATATACATCTCCTTTAAATTGGGGAAATTTTCTTCTATGATTTTATTGAAAATATTTTCTGGGCCTTGGAGTCAGACATCTTCTCTTTCCTCAATGCCTATTATCCTCAGGCTTCGTCTTTTCATGGTGTTCTTGATTTCTTGGATGTTTTGTGTCAGAAATTTTTCATATTTAGCATTTTCTTTGATGGTTACTTCAAGATCTGCAGTTGTATCTTCTAGCCCCAAAATTCATTCCTCCATCTCTTGGATCCTGTTAGAGAAGTTCACCTCTGTATTGCTTGCTTTCTTCTCTACACTCTCTTATTCCTGTTTATCTTCTGTCTGTGCCTTTATCATTGTTCCCATTTTCATCTTCAGATATTGAACTATTTTAATTTCTTTCATCTGATTGTTTGTATATTCTTGAGTTTCTTCCAATGTCTCTCTGTAGGCCTCTTTTATGTCTTCAACCAGTTTGACTGCATCTTCCTGCATTTGTTTATGGGTTTTATTCATTTCCTACATTATCATATTTATTACTAAGGATTTGATATCATTTTCTTGTGTTTCAATTGTGTTTGAGTTCTTCAGGTTGCTTCCTTTGGGATAGCTGGGATCTGGAGATGCCATATTGTTTTGGTTTTTGTTGTTTATGTTTTTATACTACCCTCTAGTCATCTTGCTGTCTCTGATGTGGGGAGGTAGCTTCTGGTGTCCTTCACTCATCATTGAGAGTAGATTGTTGGTGAGTGATTATAGGTTGAAGGACTTTGCCTATAGGAATCAAGGAACTCTTTCCTAGGACAGGCAGCTGACCAGGTTTCTGCTCCTAGAGACTTTGCTCCACACCCTAGGCTCCCCACTGGGTCAACAGAGGTAGGTGCTGGTGCTCTGTAGCTCCAGTACCAGTTTGAGGTAGTATATGTAGAGCTGGTTGTCCTGTCTTTCGCTGGGCTTTGAATACCCTGCTCTCTGCCCCTGGAGCTTTGGGTCCTTGGCTCAGATCACCCTAGAGTGCTTGAACCCCTGCTGGCTTCTATCAGTTGTTTAGGTTTCTGCCTGATCCAACCAGGCAGTGGGGCCTAGTTTCCACCTGCTTTGGAGAGAGCAGCTACTGCCTTCTGATTATTGTTGGTTGGCTACATTTCTTCCCTATGCCCTCAGGCCTGCCCAGTCTCTCCCTAGAGATTGGAGGGCCCTGCTAGGTTGGGTCTGTTCTAACCAATTTTGCCAGGACAGTCCTCTAGGGCCAGCCTGCCCACCCTGCTCAGACTCTGTTGTTATGGCTGGATAACATGTCCACAGCCACTTGGGCTCCCATGTAGCACCTGGGCTTTCTGTGGACTGGTGCATGGTGGGTGGGGTGGGTCTGAGGATAGATCTACCCATTTTCCTGAGATTTCCCGAGGCCAGTAGCTCTGGTGCTTCACTGCCAGGAGTTCAGTCCCATATACCAAATTCGTGCTGCAGAGCAAGGCTACAGCTCACAGCTCGCAGGCTAGCTCCAGTCCAGACTTTGTGGATTGGGCTCCTGTCCTCCATGGGCTGCTGGATGGCTGGAGACCAGACCCGCCCATGGTCTGCACTGTACGAACCTCTCTCATGTGCCTCCCAGTAGTGTCCCCAGTCTCCTCCCTGCAGTTCAGACATCACTCGTCTTTGGTGCCGCCATCTTGGAATCCCCTATCTTAGCATTTTCACATCACTGTAACAGAATGCTGGACACTTGATAATCTATAACCAGCACAAAGGAGTCCTTTTGGGTCCTGAATTCTGGGAAGTTCAAGATATTTCCACCTGAGATCATGAAATCCTTTATATTGTGTCTTGTGTTACATAAGAATATTATGGCCTCACAGAGGTTACAGTTGAGGTCCTCTACAACAGTACCAATCCAGTCATGAGGAAAGAACTTTGTGGCCCATTACTTCCCATTAGACACTACTCCCAACACTTCTGCACCAGAATGAAGTTTCCAATGTATAAATCTAGAGGACACACTCAAACCATGGCTATCGTCTAAACTAAGAAACCCTCCTTCTGGCTCTGAGTGGAGGAGTCAGATTAGGTTGAGGAAACATTCCAGGTGTGCAAGATTTAGGGTGGGGTGTGATGAAGTGAAAAGCAACTTTTCCACTGGTGGAAGAATTTCCTTCTCAGATATCTGAGTGTGCTTGGGCCAAGATGCCACATGCAATGTGGGAATGTGGAGACTGCAAGTAACTGGGCACTGACAAGTCTATGCTCTGGGTGAGGAGCATCTGCGTCAAAATAGGGAAGTGGGGCTGCCCACATTCAGGTTGGGTCTTGCCACATCTTTTAACCCAGTTAAAGAAAAAAGTCCTCCCAGACATGCCTGCAGGCCAACCTAATCTGGCTAACTCCTCCTTGAGACTCTCTTGCAGGAGGATTTAAGATTGTATGAAGGTGACAGACCTACCTGTCACAGATGGTATCCTAGGGCTTGTATTGCTCTGATAAAACATCATGATCAAAGACATCTGGGGAGAAAAGGGTGTATTGGTTTACACTTCCACATCTCTGTTTATCATCAAAGGAAGCCAGTGCAGGAGCTGATACAGAAGCCATGGTACTGCTTTCTGACTTGTTCCTCATGGCTTGCTTAGCCTGCTTTCTTATAAACCTAGGACCATCTGCCTAGGGATGCCACCACCCACAATGAGCTGGGCCCTCCCTCATTGGTCACTAACTAAGAAAATACCCTAATGGAGGCATTTTCTCAATTGAACCTCTTTCCTCTCTGATGACTCTAGCTTGTGTCAAGTTGACATAAACTACCCGGCATAGATGGCAAACTTCAACTGAGCCCATTCAGAATGCTGAGTCCTGGTCTTCTAAGATGGGGGCAGCATAGGGCCAGGAAATATGGAATTTTGTGTAAAGAGCAGCTAGATGGTTTTGAAACCATAATCCTAGGAGGTCCTTGATGTAGTCCAGCAGCCCCAGTATGAAGTACCTCCAGCTAAACACAGGCTTAGGGCACATCTCCTTTCAATACTAAGGTGGTCCCTTAAAATACAAGCCTAACTGTGCCATTAATATGCCGTTCTGGACTACCAACACTGTGCGCACCCATAAGACTGAACTGAGGTGAATACAAAGTGTCAAAATTCTCATTGACAATCTTTCCCATTGATTACCTGGCTGCGAATATATTGTGTACAAAGGATTAAATTAAAAGCTCCATATGTTAATTCTGTCCTATTAAATGCCTTCACTGGGGCTGTAAGAAAATTTTAAATTATATCTGTGATGTGACTTTGTAGTTGCACTGAATTTCCACTGGTCAGTCCTTTACCTGGACATCCCACTCACCTCCTCCATCCTCTCCCCTGACCCAAGAAAAGCCCCCTTGGGATCCCAGCATGCATCATTTTCTGCTGCTGCACAAATGCTCCTCTGAATATGGCAGCACATTAATGTTCAGAACTGCTCTGAGAAGCAGCTTTTTGCAGCCCTACTACCCTCATAAAGCAGCCCCAGTGCTGAGTTCCGTCAAAGCTTTGGCTGTATGGACAGTGCATCTCTCTAGCTTTAGACCTGCACCCTGCTCCTAGCCTCTTGGAATAATAAGATCCACAGTGTCATGGCAGGCCTCCTAGCACTGAGAGAGGGAGCATAGTCAGGCTAGGTGATTTGCAAATCCCCTGGTCATGTAACAGCAATGTCTTCAAGACCCCTGAGGGAAAAACTTTAATGACATATAAATCTGTATGGCTTTTAATCAGAACTCAAGTAAATTATTTGGTTCACTGCAGTAGAAGCCAGGGAGTAGAGAATGCAAGGGGTGAGGGGTGTAACAGAGCCTATTTCTCTTTTTCTGTGACTTTTTTCCTGTGTGGCCAGCAAGTGTGCAAGAACATTGGTAAACAAGGAGACTGGTCCTAGTCACAGACCATTAGGAAGAACACTCGCAAGTGCAAACACCTGGGAAGGCAGTAATGCCTTTTCAAAACCAGCTTGCTTTGCGGGGGCCCTTAGGAGGCAGCTCAGGTGCAATATGCACCTTTGAACACCAGGGGGCAATGTATAACCACCATTCTAGTTCTCCTCCCTTAACAGCTTAGAAATGAACCTTCTTACCTTCCAAGACTCCTTGGCCCCCAATAAACTAAATTTTTTCATTGTTTCTATGCCTCGGTCTTTGGACCCTCTACAGCAAGACTTAATTCCAGAGATGAAGCTGAAATCGATGATGTAAGTGGCTAAATCAGTCTGAGCAATTCTTAATGACAAGAGGATTATTTTGTTTGCTGCATGGATGATAGACAGCAAGGAATCGAACAGCAGGTCTCTAACCATCAATGAACAAGGAGCGCCCAACAGCACTGGGTCCTGTCTGCAGCACTCCATCACATTTCTATTCTTTCACACTGTGCCTTTCTCCTTCACCTAACGGTAAGGAATTTGAGTTTTAAGAACTGAAATGAAGTGGCCCAGGCCCAAACAGGAGTCTCATACTTTCACTCTCCTGGGGACACTGACGCAGGGCCCTCGTCCCAGGCCCAGCTAGCATCCACGCTTCACCCAGCCTCACACCACCCCTCAGGTGCTCTGACATACCAGCCACCCCTGAACTGGAATGACCCAGTCTCTCCACCAAAACTGCACACTGAGCACCTGAAGGGCTGACCTAATCACTCCTGAAACCAAGCAAGTTTTCACACAAAACCAGAACAGAACTTCCACGCAACATAGGCAGCATAAAATCTCATATTAGACAGCAACCAATAAAATAAATCCATATGCACTGGCCCCACCACAAAATACATGTACATGAAAGACCAGGTCAGCATGCCACCCTCCCTAAGACCACCTGGCCTGTATAAATGCTGCCCTCAGCACACAGAATGTAAAAGAACAATTATACACATGATTAAAAAATTAACTTTAGAGAGGACAGGAACAAACAACTGAATGAACTTAAAGAGAATGAAATAAACTGAAGTTCAAGCACTAGTTACTCTTCTGTGGCTATGACAAAACACCACAGGCAATAATACTTGCAGAAGGAAGAGTTTATTTGGGCCCACCTTCCATAGTACCAAAAGCTGGCAGCAAATGGCAGGCGTGGAGGCAGGACCAGAAAACTGGGCACTCACATCTTGAGCCAAAACCAGGAAGCAGAAAAATAAATAAACAAACTGGAAGTATGCAAGGCTTTTTAATCTCCTGCCCCCAGTGACATAATCCTTCCAGCAAGGCTGCACCACCTAAAGCTTCCCCAAACAGTGCCACTATCTGGGGACCAAGTTTCCAAATGCCCATGACTGTGGGGTCATTTTTTATTCAAGTGATGATAAACAGAATACACAGAGAGACAGGTGCTGTTTCAATGGTGGGTACTACTTCCCTAGAAACCATATACAAGCCAACACCTCCCCAAAGAAAGAAATGCAGAGCAATTCAAATGATATCTTCATTTGTGTTTTGGGGGGCTCAAGGGACCCCAAATGAGTATAGGCTTTTTCCATTGCTTTTGCTTGCCTGTCATAAATGATGGTAGGTCCCTATTGCTGATGACACCATTACACTTTGGGTACAGGACTTGCAGAAATGAAGCTGGTACTGACCAGAAAACATCCTTCTTAGAGGATCTTTTTGACACTATGAGCTGTCTCTCATAGCATCAGAAAATTCTATGGAAGTTACTGACAATCCCCACTCAACTCCAAATCCCATGAACCAGAACAAGGACCAGGCCACGGTTAGGCATTCCCAGGGGTGTAGTAGTGACACTTGTGTCTTGAGGGTAACCAACAGCTATGTAATAGCATAACGCCCACTCAGTTGGAGGGAACACACACCTGATGCTATAAACCTAGCCAAGAAGCCATGGGTGGAGAGATCATAGACTTCAGAGGCTAGTGCCATGTTACAAACTTGATATAGTTTGTAATCACCCTGTAAATACTTACCCTTATACCACAGATAAATGTAGCTGTCACTCAGAAATGTCACTCCTTTTTGTAGCAGAATGGGACTGTTAGAGAGATCCACGGCTAATCAAAATGCAGATTACAAATGGCCTAGGGCTTCCAGTACCAACTGAAACATCTATAACCCTATACCTAAGACCCAGGGAGCATCTCTAAAGACAGGTCGGAAAGACTATAAGATCCTGAGACTCAGGACAACAGATGCAAATAGTGTCTCCTGGGCAAGAGAGTGATGGTGCACCCAGGAGCTCTCAGATGACATGCAAAGTCCACACCAGGTAACATGTCGGCATGAAGAAAGGAAAACTCCTCAAGGTCCCACAGCTAGATGAAGAGCTATAGGCAGCCAGTGGCTGCTGAGGAAAGCAAAACTCATTTGCTTGGATTTTTTGGTCAGGAAGGAGCCTCCAATTCTAAATGATGAGACATAAGAACATGAACAAAAGACAGTACTGACTGACCTCAGTAAGATTTACTCTCTCTCTCTCTCTCTCTCTTTCTCTCTCTCTCTCTTTCTCTCTCTCTCTCTCTCTCCCTCTCTCTCTCTCCCTCTCTCTCTCTCTCCCTCTCTCTCTCTCTCCCTCTCTCTCTCTCTCTCCTCTCCCTCTCTCTCTCTCTCCCTCTCTCTCTCTCTCCCCATCCCCCCTCTCTTTCTCTCTGTCTCTCTAAGAGAAGAGATACTAATTCAAGGAGAGTTGGAACACACAGGAGGAGCTGGAATGCTCAAAGGAAGGAGAGCAAATGACGCAAGTACATTATACTCCTGTGTAAAATTTTTCAATAATTTTTAAATTGTGTCGCCGTCCCAGGAGACTAATTCTGACTCTGAGATTCCCACTCACATGAACTTGATTCCCGGAGCACCTGAAGCGAGAGGAAGTGATTTTCTTCCCCTGGTGCTCTTGCGAAGTGCCCACCCCCTTCCCTCCACTAATAGGCTCTCCTCCTGCACCTTGTCTGGAAGCTTCTCCCCCTCACCATCACTTTGCCCTTTCCCAGGCTCTTGCTGGCCTCGCTCACTCAGGAATGTGGATCCTAGGCCCCTGAGGGGGACTTCTTTCTTCCTGGCCTTTCTCCCCTGGGTAGTGCCCAGGCTGTGCCTTCACAGTGCTCTCCCCCTCCCAGCTCTGACGCTGACCAATCACGTGGCAACTGGCCAGCTGATTCCACTGCTAGGTCACTTGGAATAGAAGTGGATACCGAAGATCTTCAGCGTCTCTGCGGAGACTCGGTCCATCTTTACCATGCGGAGAGGCACTGCCCATTGTGAATCTAAGTTTGCAAAAAACTGAACCGTTTTCTTCTTAAATCCAAGACTCTCTGGGCTGGCCTCATGCTCTGTCTCCCAAAGGGCCTAAGGAAAGCTGTTTGTACAGAAAGAAAGAGGGCGAGAAGAAACATTTGTCTTAGACGAGAACAGTGACACTAAGAATGCTGGATTGGCTCTCTGCGGGGACGCTGTGCAGTAATGCCAAACTGGGCCTTGACCCACCCTGCCAACAGCAGCTCTGCTGTCACTGCAGATCCACCAATCTAGCCTGAGCCTCTTGGGAATCCTTGTTTCTTTGTAGTTCGTGCTTAAGAAGAGACTGGCTCAGATCCAGGAAAGCCACTCGGAGAAGCGGCGCCCCTCTGCCCCTCTAAAGCAGCTTCATACTCGCTCTGAAGGCGGCATGGCTAAATAGTTGAAATAGGACCCTCCTTTTCCGCTTGTGTAGGTGCCCTGCTAACACCTAGGGACGATCCGCCCCTTGGGGTCCTTGCCAAAGTAAAGCCTAGACTTGCAGGCGACTGTTCCTCGTGTCGCCGCTCGGTGGCAGAAGCACCACAGGAGATCAGCTAGGCAGCACTAAACCATGATTCTGTGCCTAGGGAGCTGGGGGCTTCCCCGGTGTGCCAAGGGTCGCCGGAAGGAAGAAGGGCAGTGGCGTTCTGGGAGAATAGAGAATGATGGTAGCACGTTCCGGCGATGTGTTTTGTTTTCTCTCTCGCTAACACTGGAAATAAAAGCAAGGGGCTAAAAAAAAAAAAAAAAAAAAAAAGACCGGAAGGAATCTCTTAGTGACGCCACGTACCAGAAGCGGTCCTCGCATTGAAATGCCATTACCATTGCTTATGAAGCTTAGCCGCGCACGGAAGCTATGACTCTGAGCTTGACAATACAACCTTCTCTATCCACTTTCTCCCATGTTCTTCACAAGTATACTTCCTAGTTGCCGCCTCTCTGAAATTCAGTTCTGGGTCCCCTAAGTCAAGGTTCTTTTGTGTAGAGGAGGGGTGCGGGGGGGCGCGGCGCGGGGGGGGGGCGGGGGCTCGGTTTCTAAGCCCTATTCTTCACTCCTAGCCATACATGAGCACAGCCCCACTCCACCCAAGTACAGCTCTTTCCTATCTCCACCTACAAGGTGCATTTTCTAGTCTGCGGCTTCCACTTGGCATCCTCTCTGTTTTATCTTTTGAAGGGCCGCCTATCCAGTCCCCACATTTAATTCGTTGAACTCTTCCCCATACTTGGAAGAGCAGTAACAATGTGCAGCCTCGTCCTGATGCCCAGTGGCATCCTACACAATCCATTCTCACTTGGGCATCTTATTGGGCAAATGAGAAGAACATTGTCGTCCCACAGCAAAAGTAAGTGGTGAGTTGAGAAAACCCTAGCTCTCCTGCACCCTGCAACTAACACACTTGCCTTTGCCTTCAGAGGGAAGTGGCTTTGTCATCATGTTCCTCTGTGACCAGTTATGGCCAGGACTTCACTTTCTAAGCAGGATGAATCTCTCTGTTCTGGTATATGCCAAGTGATTCTGGACAAATGACTGTATCTCCCAACACACACACACACACGTACACATACAAGCACACGCACACATACACAACAGTCGCTCGCGCACACCACATACACACGCACATACACACCCGTGCACACACGCACAAGTACATATATATATACACACATACATATGTGCGTGCACACCACATACACACATGCGCTCGCGTGCACACCACATACACACATGCGCTCGCGTACACACACACACACACACACACACACACACACACACACACACACACACCTTATCTCCATCTCTTTTGCTGTTCTCCTCTTCCCACCAGCCCACCTAGGCAAGAGGAACAGAAGACTAGACACAGGTCCTGGAAGACAGTAAGCAGAAAGGAGATCGAACACTCCAGGAACCACTTCAGGAGATAGTTCAACTTTACTCAGGGAGAACAGAGGCTGTATAGCCCTTAGAGAGTGGGTAGGGCACTTCCAGGGTGGGTTTTCATAATTGATTGAAACCAGACTTTCCTATGATGCTTGTTTTGCATTTGGCAGCGCACTCCTATTATATGAATGGTAACACAGTGCCTAATTATCCTATAGACTCAGGGAGGGGAGAGCTAGCAGGGAGCCATATATCAAGCGTGGTTAGGGGCATCTATGTGTAAAGACACTCTCCAGATGGAGTGAGGCAGAGAGCTAGAGGCCCTACCAGGGACACGGAGTCCAGTACCTAACATTGCTGAGCTCAGAGTGGGTATCCAGACCAGGAGGACTGAAACCTCAGACATCAGGGTCCTTTCAACACTTTCTCTTCTCTCACTCATTTTTAGATTGGTGTGTGTGTGTGTGCGCACACACACCTATGTGTGTGCCCCATGTGTGTGTCTAGGTCTGTCATACAAGTAAAAACCATGTCATCGAGGACATTAAATATAAAGGGAATTGAAGGATTAAAACCTTGGAAACATTAGAGAGGTTCCTTCTTGACAATACCCCAATAGACGCAAGTTCCATGGCCCCGGCCCTGCCATATTCCTGCCCCTTCAGGTGCGGGTGGAGGAAGGTGGGGTTCAAGGAGCTTTCTCTCATTTTCATAGAACGAGGGGCCTCATTCCATTTCCATTTGCCCTTCTGTTTGCTTCAGTATGTGTGTTAGTGGCACTGACTGACCTCATGTCTCTCCCCTCAGCCGATGCTTGACCTGCCTGTGCCAGAGCCTCAGTGACATGATGGATTAGCTGTTGATAACACTTATCACCTAGCCAAGACCTTCCCCTAGAAATTGTAGGCATAGAGCTGAAAAAGAACCAGGCTCTTCAGGTGATTCTGAACGGAGAGCTTAGGGGCTGTGGGCCATCATTTCTCCAGCCCAGAGGGACCTGTCTGAGAAGAGGAGTCTGGACCAGGGCTTGCTAGGAAAACATGTCTAGAAAACCATTAACACATCACATTAAAGATTAAGTGTGGTGTTCAGGGCATCTCAAACATCTCCATTCTATTTTTGGTTGGGAGCCTGGCCTTTAGCAACTGAGCCATCTCTCCAGGCCAACATCTCCATTCTAAAGGAGCCATTTGCCAGTGTATCTGTGAGAATATTCCATTCCCCGCACAACTCATCTTATTAGCGCTTATGATCTAGAGTTGGAGCTTAAAGCACCAATCAGAGAGAACTTACTCTTTGATGCAAACTATAACAACGCACAGTACCTTACTTAGGTTTTGCTGCTGCATTTTCAAATACCCATATGTGCCCTGCTACGGTAAATTGACTCAGAAAGATCAGATGGCTTGCTCAGGCAGGGTTATAGAGCAAGTTCACAGTAACAGCCATTATCAGCCAAGTCCTAACTGTGGGGTCTGAGACTTAGGCTCTGCATGGATCATTCATCTTGTCCTCACAACAAGCCTTCAGTGCAAGTTCATTTATCATCTGAACACATCCCTGTCTCCCTCCTGTGGAGCCTAGGAACTAAACTGTAGCCACCTACAGAGTTTGACCTGGACTCGGTTCTTTCTGATGGCTCTCCTCTTTCGACTCCATCTCCACTGTGTATCCTTCCACATCACTGCACATTTTAGCATCAGTTGTAGAAATAGCCAGCACACGCTCAGTAGCTTTTTGTCCACTTTTGTGCCTCATGTTCTGAGTGAAAGCTGTCAGAGTTTTAAAGATGTGCAAGCAAGCCATGCTAGGAGCAAAACTTCTCAGCTCCCCTCATATTTGAAAACTCGGATGTTGGAGATTCACAATGAACCAGTCCTCAGAAGAGAAGACAGCTTGTTCGCACACAGGCAGGAGCTCTCAAGAATGAGTAATTCATTGAATAACCAGAAATAAGGTTAACATGTTGACATAATGAAAGGGCTGAAGAAAAAACATCTGGTGGATGAGAACAGAATGAAGTTTATTAGTATCATGGGGTTTTTTGTTTTGTTTTTGTTTTTGTTTTGTTTTCAATGTCCCAATACCAGAGATCAATTTCTTTCCTGCCTAGAGACTGTGCGGGAAGAGGGTTGAAACAGCTGACCCTATTTTTGATAGATCCTTTCTAATGAGATGTTTTTGTTATTAGTGTTAGCACCCACCATTGGGTCCTTTTGGAAGATCTCTGCTTTTCCTACATTTCAAGATTTCTCAAGAAATTTCCATCAAAATCCTGGGCTGAAGGCTGTATAAAAATGACACAAGTTAGAACTTGAAAGATGAGAGAGGTCTGCATAGGAAAAGATGAGCGCAGGTTAGAGTGAAAAGTCCAGTCAGAGACAAAGGCCTGCAGCAAGACAGTAGACAGCTAAGAGATCTAACTCGGCTGGATGTGTTCCTAAATAGTGAAGCAAGGACAGCAGGGACAGGCTGGTTGGCTTTCCCAGTTCTCACTTTTAACCTCTACAGCAACCATAGATATCAGATTCCTGGTCATAGAATCTGGAAGATGTGGGCTTCTGTGATCAGATCCCGAGTGGCTTGCAGGGTGGTGACTCCAGGCATGGAGGCTGCCCGGGTCTCAGCTCTTTGTATAAACGTCAAAACGGTCTGGATATGGTCTAGAGGGCTTCAGATGCTAGAGCATTTCCTTGCATTCAAAACAATTTGCAACTCACAGTGGTGATCTATGGAGTGAGGTTCTACTTCTCAGTGACATGAAGTCAGAAAGGTGGGAGGCAAGCAGGAAATATCAAAGGATTCTTGCCAGTTATTGAAGAGAACTAGAAGGATTTGAAGTTTAACAGAAAGTGACAAATGCAAGATGAAGGAATCTAACCCTGCTTGCTAATTTGGTAGGACCTCAAAGAGAATAAGAAGAATGGGCTCTGACCGTTCCCAGGCGTGTCTTATCATTTTCTTTGGACACAGGTAATTTTCTCTGTAGTTATTTCCTTCTTTGAGTAAACTAATGGAAATATAATTATGTCAAGAAAATAAGCAATCAAATGCTGCCTGATTAAAACACTAAGGATAGTAAGTGATTGCACAAGGCTTTTTAAAGTTTGCTTTGCTTTACTTGCTCTACAAAATCTCAAGCAGGACTCTCAAGTGCAACTCAAGTCTAGAAACCAAGCCACAAACATGGCTCTAGATTTCTTATGTTATCCACAAGTTAAGGCAAAGGCCTCTGTTCTCAAGATGCCCCCTCCATGTGCTGAGGTTCTTTACCTGCCATCCTGACTCCCTGGTGAGACAGGAAACCCTGGACCCCAATACCTATCAAATTTGTAAGCGTTGGCCCCATGAAGTCAACTTTGTTCCTTAAAACTGTCAAGTTCGACCTAGTTTCACACACATTATTCTCCAGTGTAACACTCTAATCAAGCCTTGGTTACATAACCATTGTTTCCACCACAAGGAAAGAGAGTCTTCAATGCAAAAAGCTAAATTGTAGTGAGTAAAGGCCTGGACAACAAGTGCTCCCAGATCTGCGAGAGCAAGAAGATAAATTTCTCATTTCTGTTCACAAAGCCGAGTCTACTAAATCATTTTAAATTATATCTAAGAGAGGAAGAGCATCCTCAGATCCCTTCAGAATATACTAAAGAACCATCAGTGTTTCCAACAAAGGCACAACAATGGAGCCATCCTTCATCTACCCATGTGGTTTATGTAATTACTTATTGCTTTCTGTCTGGTGTTGGGCTTCGAATGCTGTGAACTCATTAATTTCTCGAGTTTGGGGAACCTTCACTCAGACCAGTGACACCATGTCAGTGCAGCTGAAGCACCTGCCAGAATCATTGCTATGCGTCTCTGAGGGAAGTTTTTATTGAAGACAAAACATTCTGGATTATTGGTATCTGCAGAGGCTTTCAGGAGTGCATCAGACTAGATCTACATACATTTCAACTACATGTTGATGAAGAAACATCACAAGACAAAAATCTGGTGAGAGTTCATTATCAATCAGCACAAATCAGGGCTTGGAGATGGCTGAGTTCAGGCATGGTAGCTATTGTCTCTTACCAACTACAGGGGGATGAGACAAGTAAATCCTTGAAACCGCTTCACGAGCCACTCTATCTGACTTGAGAAACACCAGGTTCAATAAGAGACTCTGTCTCAAAAACTAAGATGGAAAGCAAACAAGGAAGACATCTAGCATCAATCTCTGGTTTCCATGTACATGTGCACAATTATACATGAACACACACACACATAACACACAGGTGCACACATCTATCACATAACATAGCACAATTTATGAGAAAATTTGGTTGTTTCTGGTATTTGTAACTTCTTAACCATTAACTGGAGTGAATGTAGCATCATTCCAAGATGTACCATGAGCAGTGAGGGTATTGGCAATTTTTGAGAAATTTACTATAATTCTGGAAACATATACACCATTAACATTTTGCCTAATATTTGTGATCTAGGGAAGGTTGTGCCTCTTTTCTTATTGGGCAATGTTTTCTATGTTGTTTGTATTAGTTAGGGTTTTATTTCTGTAAAGAGACAGGCATCATGACCACAGCAACTCTTATAAAAAAATTTAATGGGGCTGGCTTGCAATTTCAAAGCTTTAGTCCATTATCATCATGGCAGGAAGCATGGCAGCATGCAGGCAGACATGGTGCTGGAGAGGAGCTGACAGTTCTACATCTTGATCTGCAGGTAGAAGGAGACTGTGTCCCACACTGGGTGTGGCTTGAGCATATATATGACTTCAAAGTCAGCCTCCACAGTGACATACTTCTTCCAACAAAGTCAAACCTACTCCAAGAAGGCCACATCTCCTACTAGTGACACTTACTGTGACCAAGAGTTGCAACACATGAGTCACTGGGGGCCTCACCTATTCGAACCAACACACTGATAACCTTTGTAATTACATTGTAACACTTCTGTCTCACTTAAAGCTTTGCAAGGTTTGTTTTGTTTTTAAAATACTAACATTAGTCTAAAAATCAATATTTTGATAAAGGTTGATTTGTAGGGGAGAAGATTTTAATATATCAATATTCAAAATATACACAATGTATTTATTTGTATTCCATAATAACAAAATGTCAAAATGTCTAAAGGTTTAAATTTTGACTACATAGACTCATAGGTTACTGTGAAATAATACATAGTATTTATTTAACCAAAGTGACAAAAATATTTTAAAAGTAAGTTTAGGAGATAATATTTGTAAAAAAATTTAGAAAATCATCTCTTATAAAACAGACAACTCAGGTCTCTTGGGCCCTTAGCAGTCAGCATAACAGACAGAAATAAAATCTGAATTTGTGATGGTTAGTATTGTAACAATTTGACACAAGCTGGGGTCATCTTGGAAGAGGGAACATCAATTGGAAAAAATGTCTCTATCAGACTGGCCTGTAAGCAAGTTTGTGAGCCATTTTCTTAGTTAATTATTGATGTGGGAGGGCCCCAGTCACCATGAGTGGTGCCATCCCTGGCCAGGTGGTCCTGGGTGTGTAAGAAAGCAGGCTGAGCAAATGTGGGAGGAAGCCAGTTTGTGATCTCTGCTTCCATTCTGCCTCCAGGCTCCTGCCTTGTGTGCCCTGACATCCTGCAAGATGAACTGTACCCTGTAAACTGAAATAGGCCTATCCCTCCCCAAGTTGTTTTTAGTGGTGGTACTTCAATCCCAGAAAAAAAAACAAACTAGAACAGTGTTTCCAAAACAGATTTCTCAGAAGATAAAAACATTTTTACAATAGTTTATTACAAGCAGACCAATAACCCAGAAAAACTTTGTAACACATGGAGGTGAAGTGGGAAGTGTCATGAGCAGGAATGACAATTTTACTTTGCACCCCAGGACCAAAGATACTAAAAATCATTAAAGGGGAGGAGGAGGAGGAAATGAACAGCTTGGATGAACAAAATATGACTGCTTTAGGTTTCCATCCACTCAGGGTTTATTTCCTTATCATTCTGGAAATACCACTCACCACTTTAGAACAAAGCTCTCGCCTTGGAAAAAAATGCACCCTACATTGCTTGCATGCTTCCCTTTTGTATGTGCTCTGGCTTTTTATGAATGTTTTTAGTTAGCATGCAAAAACAATGACATTTCGTGCATATATATCATAGCTTGCCCATCCCAGCCTCCTCTTCATCCCTTTTTCTCTCTTCTTGTCTCCTTTCTCCCTTCAAATAGATACGTCTTCCTTCTGCTTTAATCTCATATGTATACATATGGTGTCTGTATATTTAAATTGGATTCCACATATTTGGGAAAACACGTGGTATTTGTCCTTGAGTCTGATTTGTTTTGATTAACATAAAGATGCCTAGTTCTATCTGCAACATCTTGCACAGATCCAAGGACAGGCTGGCCTGACTAAGGCTACAGGGCAATGAAGCAAAGACAAACACATGGTCACCCAGCAAAGCTGTGATCTTGTGGTCTGTGTTCTCGGACAGAGACGCACAGCATCCCAGATGCTTACCGTGTTTGGTATGTAAGGTTGAACAGGGAGGTGGGTTGTTGCAACATCCTTGAACAAGAAAGTAGGATTAAGTGCAGATAAACAAGGACGTAGAGTTATTATATAGTTGAATAAAGAGGCCGGATTAGCTCTTCTTAGTAGTGTTTATAGGAGAGTTGCAGGAGAAAACACTATGGTGGATCTTTTCTTTTCTTTCTTTCTTTCTTTCTTTTTCTTTCTTCTTTATTTATTTATTTATTTATTTATTGTTTTTTGTGTTGCTGTTGTTGCTTGAGACAGGGCTTATCAGTGTAGCTTTGGCCTCCTGGACTTACTCTGTAGCCCAGGCTGGCCTCGAACTCACAGCGATCTGCCTGCCTCTGCCTCTCAAGCACTGGGATTAAAGGCTCATGTCACCAAGCCCAGCATGGTGGACATTTTCTGTACACACTGCCAACATTTGCATTCAGGCCAAAGGAAGCTTTTGCTATGTTTTGGGCCTCACCTAGGCAAGGCTTTGTCAATTTCCCACAGGTCCTTGATGTGGCTGTGTCACTGCCAACAATAGACATTCACTCAGAACTTCAGTCGTGTCCTACATCTGTGCATTTTCCTGCAAGTGGCAGGATTTATTCTTTTTTATAGCTTAATAAAACTCCACTACATGTAAATGAACCACATCTTAAAACCCACCCACCTGTTTGTGAGCATCTAGGTTGAGGCCATATTTTGGCTATTTTATAAGCAGTTCTGTAATAGCTGAAGATCTATAAGTATCCCTGAAGTGCGCTGAGTTAGAGTCCTTTGGTGCATACCCAAGAGTTACAAACTTTTCATATTATGTCATTTTCATTAATCCTTAGCGAGTTGTTTTTGAATATATACATACTGAATATAATTCATCTCTATCATTAGTGACCTTAACTTGCATAGAACGTTGGCACATGAGCAGTTGTGTTGTGACATTTTGTTACATATAGCACTCTATAAAGGACAACAAAGTCTACAAACATCTTGTGTCACAAAGCCTACATACTTCTTTATAAATTTCAGCATAACCTATACAAAGTCTATAACTAGAACCAAATATAAATAGTCTCCATAAAAGAAAGTAGTAAAAAGAATGAAAGTTTAAATTTATGTTTAGTAATACATATTTTAACAGTTTCTTTCTTGGAAATGATCTTATTCAGTAAATTCTACTTAGTATAAGGTTAAGATTGGAAGTCATTAATATATTGTGCAAATTAGTTTGGTCATACAAATTATAAAACAGTGATTACTTAAAAGTCCATTAGTATCAACTTAATTCATATTTTTAAACAATTTAATTTATTATACTTTATTCACATTACATCCCTGTTGTTATCCCCTCCCTTGTATCTTCCCACTCCCACCCTCCCTCCCTCTTCCGATTCCCCTCCCCTAGACATCTGACAGAAGGGGACCTCCTGCCCTACCCTATGACCACAGCCTATGAGGTCTCATGGGGCAAGCCTGGTTCTCCTTCCTCTGTGTGCCCTCCAGGCCTCCCCACCAAGGAAAAGTGATTAAATTGGGTGGGTAGGGGGGAACCAGAGTTCATGTCAGAGGCAGTCCCCACTAACTGTTACATTTGGGTTATTTATAAAAATTCCATTAGATAATGATAACACAACCTGCATCATCCTAAGTTAGTTCCTGCCATTTTTGTTACACATGCATATGAAGAAATCATCTTCTCAGCAGTGTAGGAACTGTTTTGGGCAGAATATGGAAGACCTTGAGACTTTGGAATAGGAAGGCAGCTGAATGCTGTAAGCAGAGGTGGAGTAGGCATCCCAGTAGAAGCTTGGAAGACAATTCTGCTGAGAACTATGAGGGAGTAGAGGCCCAGCCTAGACGGTTCTAAGGAGAATAACATTAGCAATTGAGCTCTGTTGTGCCCATGAGTTCTGTTAGGATTCTGTGACAGCCCGCTTACCTGTGATGTCACTGCTTACCTGCCATGGGGGTGTGGCCCCGCCCAGGGCCATATAAAAGAACAGACTCTCTACGTGACTATATCTCTTTTTACCCCTCTCTCTACTTCTCTACCTCTCTAACTCTTCTCTACCTTTCACAATCCATCTCTCTCTCTCTCTCTCTCTCTCTCTCTCTCTCTCTCTCTCTCTCTCTCTCTCTCTCTCTCTCTCTCTCTCCCCACGTATGTCTCTGGAGACAGGTTGTGTATCTCCCTATTAAACCTTTTAAGTGTATCTGTTGCGTGGTGTGATTCCATCCCTCTGTACAGCTCCGCCATTCACCTATAACTTCCACCGCTCAGCTTTTTATATTTGGCGTCCAACATGGGGCAGGCCCTTCTGGTGGTGATAAGGGGTGATCCTTACCATATTACCCAATAAAAACCACTAGAATTCTTTCTTTCCATCATGGACCCGCTCACCAGGCCGCTTACAGATCCACTTCTAAATCCTGATTCCAGTCTCCTCATACACTGGCTAATTGGTAAGTTTTTTTTCCCTTTACTCTGCATAAATGCTTCCTTCTAGTTAAACAGTTTGCTGGCCCTCTCTGATTTACTGGGAGCGGGAAACACCCTGTTCCTCTTCGCTATACCCCACACATGGGCTCCATGGGTCATAGATTTCTGGGTTACTTAGAGTCTCAAAAGGTCTATTTTAATTCCATGAGGCCTACAGGACTAATCCCTGCTGCGCCCCTCATGGCTCTGTGCCTCCAGCTGCGTTTGTTCCGCTGCACTGCCTCAGCTGCTGCCACTGTCTCTCACCCAGGCCAGGCCAGGCAAAAGATGGGTCAGCAGGAAGCCCACAGCCCCCACCTCAGCTGTCCTTCCCGGGCGGCAGAGCCACTACACAGCCTTCTAAGGTACCTTGCTCCACCTGCTTGCACCCTGCTACCATGTTTAAAATTTGCCCGCCGTTCTCCCTTACACTAACCCTAACCCTAACTCTAACCCTAACCCTAATCTTAACCTACTTTAAAACTGCCACCTTCTGCTTTATTGACAGGTAAATTGTTCAAAAATGTTCTCACAATTCAATAATTACAAAGACTCAGACTTACATTAAAAGCATGACTCATTGCCATATTTGTTATGGGAGACCATGTGACTACCTTCTCTAAGGAGGACTGGGTACTTAGCTGCCTTCTTTGTTAAGGGAAACACCACATGCTCTGGGCCCGCCCCTTTCCCATTGCAGGTATGCCGACAATTCATGCTCAGCTGATCAGCCCAGCTTTGCAGTTTATTACACCCGCCTTTTGACCAAAAAAAAAAAAAAAAAAAAAAAAAAATCATATAATTGTTTATTGACTATGTTTTTATCCTGATTCAAATGTTTGATTCTAATCTATACTTTTCCTAATTCCTAGACAAGTAAATAAATGCTATTTCTCCTGTCACCAACTAACCTGGATCCAACTACAGGCTTCCTGGCTAATGGGTTTGATACGATTTTTTAAAGTTATTCTATAATGCTCTACTGTGTTAACATTCACTTATTTACAATATTAGATTTTTCAATCATTGCCTTAAACCATGTTTAGCCTACAATTCTAAAGGTGATATTATTGGTTATAGAAAAACTTCTGTTCTCTTTTATGGACTGTGTTTTTGGACTGTACTTGTGTTTTTAATGTTACAACTTGAGAAATAGACTATAGACAAAGTTGTCTATTTAAATATTCTTAAGATAAACAAGACTGTGGTCTCATTGCAATTTTAATTAAAAGGCTGAGGATGTGTCCTAAGTGCCATATAAGAACAGTAAAATCTTTAAAACCTGAAAGGAGCCTTCCCGACAGGCTCTGTTATAAAAACTGTACTCCAGGCCTTAGCCACTACTCCTGAGAAAAATAGAGGTGTGCATGCTCCTTCCCTCTGGGGTTCAGCCTGAGCCAGCTCTGCCAGGGACCTGTTTCAGATACAGCCAAAAGGAGACATCAGTCTCACCAGCTGCTACAATCAGAGTGGGACACTGGTCTCACAGCCTAACTTGGCTTGTGGATGTCACTGTTCACATGCAGGCTTGTTCTCTGTGCCTAGTCACTGGAGGTTCAACCAGCACAAGAGCTGTGGACATGCCCAGCCTTCAAGCTTCTTGACCTGGTGGAGTACAGATGGCACTAAATTCAGCAGCCTTCTCATCCAGGGTAATGCTACAGGTCTGTGTTAAATTCATACTAGGGTTACATAGACATATTGCCAGCTTCTATCATGAGAGACCTCAGATGCCTTCCCAGCCCTCTTCATACACAGGAGACCAAACTATCAATTTCACCTATTATTTAAAGCTTCCAAAAAGGTGTTTTAAAAACTTGTTTTAAGTTGGCAAATGTAAGTTATGAAGGTCAACATGTCTAAACAAATGCTTTATTTCTTCCTGTTACTATGCTATTGTATTAACTGTTCAAAGTATTGAGACTGATCAATAGAGCTCTGATTTATTAACCTAATTATGGTAAATCATTCCACTATATGATCCTACCACAGTTCCAAGATTTTAAGTTTCCTTTTGTTACTGTTCCACAGAGGACAAAGGGGCTTTTGCTTTCCATAAGCTCATCTCAGAGTGTTTGTGCTCTTAACACAAAGTTCTTTTCCCAAGCCTGTACTATGCTATATATGTCTACTGCCCTTTTCCTACAATGTGTTCATGTCTAACAATGTGTATTTCACTACAGATTTCAAACAGTGGTGATGCTAATGTGCCTGAAATTTATCTCCCTTTATGAACTTAGAAAGATTCTTGTAAGCTAGAGAAATTCCATCTCCCAGGTCATCCTCCAGGTCAAATGGAGTCCAGATAAGTACTGTAATCCAAAACCTAAGTTTCTCACCTATCTCTAAGGGTGGGATTCCTTCTCATTTTCCCTGGTTTGGGGACTCCCGTTCCCCTAACTACCTCATTGCCACCTTTCTACACCCAACACCAGCTAAATTCTCCCTTCCTAGTCACAAAATGCTTCCCTTTGTCCGAGAGACTGTCAACATTGGGAGTGGAGGTACCCAATCTCTTTGCTGACCCTCAACTAGGCTGGTCCCCATCAGGTGAATTTCCTGATGTAGCTTTCTTAGCTGTTCTGTGACAGCCACTAAAAAATTTGAGTGCACTCATAGCTACATCCCTGCCACTAACTCATCTGTTGAGTTAGGCCGTGTCTAGCTCGTCTGTTGAGCTAGGCTGCTGGTTGCTAGTTAGTGGTGCTGAGCTACTAATGAATCTGCACCAGTCCTTTGGATTACTAACTGTTTTTGGAGACACCTGACAGCTTACTGACCTCAACTCCCCATGGGAAACAACCCATCATCTGTTCTTCCTGACATGCCTTTGGGAACACCCGCCTTAAAGCTTACATGCCTGTGCAACCAAACTTGGACAAATCCAAAACTAAACTGTTTTAGTTATTGCCAAAAATCGGGTAAATGGAAGGAATTTCCCATATCCAGACTTTTTCTTTATTCTCTCAAAATTTTCACACATTGTTAACATTGTCTCAAGCCTTTTCTCTATACTGTCCCAAGAGTTTCAAATGTACACTTAACTAACTTTGTCTTCTGCCCACATATATGTTCCAGTACCCTGCCAGACCTCCTACATCTGGGACATTGTCAAAGCAGCTACCCACAAGTGCTCCAGTCCAACCTCACAAATCGTGCCAGCTGGACCTACATTGTTCCTCCTAGCTGGAACTGCATTAACATTCCCAGCTGCAGATGTTCTCAGATCCTGGATAGCAAATGCAGCAAACCTGTTCTTCCAGAACCTGACCAACATTTCAGCCTTTTAAATCTCCTATCGACACCCTACTGTCAGCAGGAAGTAGTTAAAACGATTACTTCACCCCTTAGCCATTTACAAAAGGCTGAAATGGTGTACTCCAGGGTCCCCCAACACTCCTTGGTCCCTATCTGCTACAGGGCATGGCTGACATAGCCTGCCTTCTACCTTGAACTTTCAGGACAAAACTTTTCCTTCCTCTTCACAATATAATTTGGACATTTTGTTGCGATTGCTTTTCTCTCTCTTTTCCCCATTACCTACATTTATATACTTTAACGTACCTTGTATAAAAACAAGCCAATGTTCCTCATTTTTAAATATAGGAAAAGGTAGGAATGTTAGGATTCTGTGACAGTCTGCCTACCTGTGATGTCACTGCTTGCCTGCCACAGGGGCGTGGCCCTGCCCTGGGCTATACAAAAGAACAGACCCACCAAGTGGCGCTCTCTCTCTCTCTCTCTCTCTCTCTCTCTCTCTCTCTCTCTCTCTCTCTCTCTCTCTCTCTCTCTCTCTCTCTCTCTCTCTCTCTCTCTCTCTCTCTCTCTCTCTCTCTCCCCTACCAACCCCTTATGTCTCTGGAGATGGTTCCTGTATCTCCCAAACCTCTTAAGTGGATCTGTTGTGTGGTGTGATTCCACCCCTCTGTACAGCTCTGCCTTTCACCTATAACCTCTGCCACTCAGCTTTTTACAACTTCTGCCGTTTTCCTAAGGATTTGCCTCAATTTCGATCGAAAGTAATTTAGTTGCTGGAGGAGATCAAAACAGCCTAATAGTAACTCTCTGTGGAGTTGTTATTGATCACTCTCATGCATATCCACAATGAAAAAGAACACATGGGGCAAAGAGAAATACAAAATGTTGGCTTTGGAGGAAACAAAAACAAAACCAAAAGCAAACAAAAAACAGCACCAGGAAATTTAATGTTGGAGGTCAGGCTGAAAGAGATAAGGAGATCTGAGTGAGGCCTAATCTGCATTGGAATAAAGGGAGGGTGCCCTTAGGGCAAGATTGCATTCAGTTAATTTCAATGTGTGAAAAGAAAAAGCCTCATGAATTTTCTCCAAGAAGAAGGAGAAGAAGAAGAAGAAGAAGAAGAAGAAGAAGAAGAAGAAGAAGAAGAAGAAGAAGAAGAAGAAGAAGAATCAGAAGAAGAAGAAGAAGAAGAAGAAGAAGAAGAAGAAGAAGAAGAAGAAGAAGAAGAATCAGAAAGAAAGAAAAGAGAAAAGAAACCAAAGTTGTTACAAAACTAATCCAAATGGGCTAGGCTACATCTTAATTAGGCAGCCAAATTCCAGTGGGTCATCCTTGTAGGTCTGCCTTTAGAGTCAGGAAAGATAGTAGAGTAAAGGAGTTAGAATCTTCCTCCAAGATTAAGGAGAACACTGAGGCCAGGTAATCTGTGTCAGGGAAGACTTTGCCTGAAGGCCATGAGAGAACCATCGCCTTAAGCCATGATCATGGATTCTGGATTGTGTTTGAGACCTTAAGATGTTCCAGGTGCCAAAGGTATGAGAGGTCAAGGAGAGATGCATGTAGGGACTGCAACTGGTTCAAGAGAGAGATACTATTTATATGTTACAAACAGCAAAGCTTGAAGGGCAGAACCATCTAACCCTTTTGACATTGGACATGAGCTACAGGCATTTCTTGCTGCAATTGAGCTGCAGTTTTACTAATAGCCTCTTCTGGGCTCTCTTCATAGACTGCAACCCTGCCACGAAGTGCCAAGCATCATCGGTTCTCCATGACCCCTTCATTGCTGTACCCAAATCACAGGATCCCAAAAAAGACCACCAGGACTCCATACTAATGCAATATATATGAGGACCTTTAATCGACTCAGAGCCGGGCTCTGATCAGTCACCAACACAGTGGTACTCAGAAAGAGCCTCAATCTCTGGGCTGAGAGTAAATTTAAAGGTTCCTAGCCCTCCCAGTGCCCCAAAGCAGGGGAGTTCCCACCTGGCAAGCATCTGCTGGTTGAGTAACATAAAGAGAGCTAATGTCTAAAGGCTATAGAAAAAGGCTCCAAGACTACCCATTGCTTAGCTTTCTTTGTTCACTACTTTGTCCAGGGAAGTGTCTGGTTTCTTATTAACCCTATCTTCAGTGGGCAGGAAGGAATGTGGCCATAAAACTGGGTCTCTTATCAAGTCTATCTCCGATGAGACCCTTTGGGTCAGTCACTAGGCAACGATATCTCTAGTGGGGCTGCTCTTTGCAACTGGCCAGACTATCTCCTGTAGGCCTATTTCTTAACTTTTGCCCCAGTTACACTGAAATCCAATTGTAGTTCTTCTGGTATCTCACATTCCTTCAAAACCAGCACCACCTGGGTGACTCTTAAACTACCAAGCTCTGCTGTCAGCATGAGGTACAACCTTGTGAACACAGAGGATGCTGAAGGAACATTTCCCAGACTTCAACTGTATGATACTAGTCTTTTGATAATCACCACTCATTTCTTAGGTCCTGCCGACCATCACTAGATGTCCTAGTAAAACAAAAGTTTCACTTTAGTGGTGCTGGTATTATGTTAGTCACAGCTGATTATTCTAATCCGTCTAACCAGAACTACAAATTTGTAACTCAACATAGCAAACAGCCCTGATAGAATCATAAAGAAACTCTCAAATGGCCCTTTGAATTATCATGAGCCAGTATGGCTCTCAACAGTTATCTTCCAGGATCCCACAGAACAGCTCATAAAGCTTTGAATGCTCAATGGCTTTTCTTGCCCAAAGTTCCAAAGTCCTTCCACAACTCTTAAAACCACATAGTAAGATCTGTCACAGCAACACCCATAATTCTGGTACAAATTTCTGTCTTAGTTAGGGTTACTATGGCCGTGACGAAATATCACGACCAAAGCAAGCCACAAAGGGTTTATTTGGCTTATATTTCCTCATCACTGTTCATCTTGAAGGAAGTCAGGACAGAAACTCAAACAGGGCAGGAACCTGGAGACAGAAGCCAATGCAGAGGTCACAGAGGAGTACTGCTTCCTGGCTTGTTTCTCGTGGCTTGCTCAGTTTACTTTTTTATAGAATCCAGGACCAGCAGCCTACGGGGCTGGGCCCTCTCTCATCAATCACTAAGATAAAGTTTTACACATTTATTCATAGTCCAATCTTATGGAAGCATTTTCTAGATCGGGGTTTCCCCCTCTCAGATGAATCTAGCTTGTGTCAAGTTGACATAAAACTAGCCAACACAGTTCCCATATAGCTATGTAGAACTATTTACATAAGTGCTTA
The DNA here is from genome assembly GCF_903995435.1 of Acomys russatus. Taxonomy (NCBI): domain Eukaryota; kingdom Metazoa; phylum Chordata; class Mammalia; order Rodentia; family Muridae; genus Acomys; species Acomys russatus. Next base: position 2,368,704 of record NC_067139.1, on the reverse strand, counting down.
TTTCTTTCTAAGCCTATGAAAACAGATCCCCTTAAGAAATTTTACTAGCTAATTTGGTAGTGCCACTAAAAACCAGGATAATATCACAGACTGATAAACATGTACATAGATATAAATTCAACTTTATGGTTTTCATTCTAAAAATTTAGTCCCAAATCTCACATTAAGAGAGGGATGTGGGGCTGGAGAGATGGGTCAGCGGTTAAGAGCACTGGCTGTTATTCCAGAGGTCTTGAGTTCAATTTCCAGGAACCACATGGTGGCTCACAACCATCTATAATGTGATCTGGTGCCCTCTTCTGGCATGCAGGCAGAGCAATGTATACATAATAATAAATAAATATTTTTTAAAAAAGAGAGAGGGGTGTAATTAGACAGAGAGCTAATACCCAAAATATATAAAGAACCTATGAATGTAAGCATAACCAAAAAATCCAATTAGAAATGGATACAGATCTAAGGCAAGAATTTGCAACAGAGGAATTTCTAATGGCCAATTAAATGTTTAATGTCCTTAGCCATCAGAGAAATGTAAATCAAAACAACCCTGAGTTCCCACCTTATACCTGTCAGAATGACTAAGATCAAAAACCTCAAGTGACAGCACATGATGACAAGGATGTGGAGAAAGGGGAACACTCCTCCATTGCTGGCAAGAATACAAACTTGTACAATCACTTTGGAAATCAATCTGGCACTTTCTTAGAAAATTGGGAATAGTTCTACCTCAAGACCCACCAATCCACTCTTGGGCATATATCCAAAAGATGCTCCACCATTCTGCAAGGACATTTGCTCAACTATGTTCACAGCAGCTTTATTCATAATATACAGAAACTGGAAACAACCTACATGTCCCTAAACTGAAAGAAGGGATAAAGAAACTGTGGTACATTTACACAATGGAATACTAAGTGGCTATTAAGAACAAAGACATCATGCAATTTACAGACAAATTGATAGAATTAGAAAAGATCATCCTGAGTTAACCCAGACCCAGAAAGACATGCATGGTATATATTCACTTATAAGTGGGTATTAGACATATAGTACAGGAAAATCTATAATCCACAAACCCAAAGAAGCTAAGTAACCAGGAGAGCCCATAGGAGGCTGCTTGAATCTCACTCAGAAGGGGATATAAAGCGGGAACTGGGTAGGAGATGTTGAGAGGAGGGAAAAGAGGGCGAGGACCAGATGTGAGGAGAGCAGGGGTAGGAGGGGAGAGGGTTAAGAGAGAGAAGGGAAAGCAATGGGCCGAGGCATCTCTGAGAAAAGCTGAAGACCTTCAACAGGGTAGGCTCCTGGGAGGATAGGAGGGTGACTCTAGCTGAGACTCCTAGCAGCGGGGGGTATGGAGACTGAAGTAACCACCTTCTAGCCACGCAGGACTCCTAGTGGAGGGAGGAGAACATCAACCCACTCACAAAACCTTCAACCCTAAATTTACCCTGCCTACAAAAAGTACAGGGATAAAAAGGGACTGTCTAGCCAATGACCTGCCCAACCTAAGACCAACCTCAAGGTAGAGAGCCAACCCTGATACTATTAATGATACTCTGCTATGCTTGCAGACAGGAGCCTAACATAACTGTCCTCAGAGAGGCTCTACCCAGCAGTGGATTGAAATAGATGCTAAGACTCACAGCCAAACATGGGACAAATCTTACCTGCTAAATAACAGTATTAAAACTTTCCACCAACGTCTACACTTTTTCCCCTCTACCTTGGCATATACTTTTATTAGGGATCTGAACTAAATTTTAGAAGAGGGTTTGATAATGCATCAAATAGCTCCTCAGATAGTTCCAGTGGTTATATGACTACCCAGCAGCTGTAATGTGATTCAAATTAGCATTTTAAGGATCACTACCTGCTTTTGGGGTCTTGAGAGCTACGGGGGGATGGGGGAGTCTTAACTTCACACTGACTGCATGGAGATACAGACTGGAGTAAGAGGGAAAAGGTTTTAGACTTAGAAAAGTCAACTTGGGAGAGTTAAATTAATAAACGACCCACTGAAATTCTAAGTTACCCTTAATTCAGCCATGTCAACAAAAAGAGAGTGGATACAGATAACTTCATAGTGTTAGACCATCAGAAAGATTTGAGGAGGTAGGGTTTCCTTGAAGTTTTCATGAGGGAAATAGGACATAATAGAGACATCTAATAGGCCTTGAAACAGAACTATCTATAATTAAATAAATATTGATGGGGGGGATCCCAATTTCTATTGTTCACTTCTTACTTGTTGCATGGACAAGCATTTTGTATCTACAGCTTTAAGTTGTCACCAAAACTTTGAAGCTCCAGCCTGTAAGTCTTACAATTAGCTACTGGTGCTGTTGATACTGTGTCACTATGTCAGCTCACATCAGGGTTTTACCAGAGACCTGGAATCGCAGAGCTCTGGCCACATCTTGTTATTCATCTTTGACCTCTTGGTTTTCAAGAAGAAATTCCCAGTTGTGGAATGAAGACTGACCTTTGCCTTGGCTCCTGGGAGACTCCACCTCAGTCTCCAAGTGTCCCAGCACTTGTCAATTTCATTAGATCACGTGGCCAGCGAGTTAAGCAGTTTTGCTCAAATAATAAAACCCCACTGAACATCTGTAGAACAAAACTCAGTGAAGCTCTCTAGTTGGTAGACACACTAATGTGCCTGCAGGCGACACACTTGACTCTCCAGAGAGACGGTTTTCACAGACCTTGGGCCAAGTGTCACTTCAAGCTGTTCATTGGCTGTAGTCCTTACAATAAAATTAAACCTAAGGACAGTGCTGTTCGAAGTTCAGTGAGTAAAAATAGAAAACTGTTAACCCTACATGATCATTGGAACTCCTGAATTTGCAGTTTTGTGGAAATATCAATGGCCCAAACTCATGGCTTTGATCTGAATTTAGGCAGCTGTCTGGAGAGCGCATATCTTAGTCTGTGAGATCGCCACTCATGCCATGATGGGGTGGTTAGAAGCAGAAGTGAATTGCCTAATATCAGTTGGGGTTGACTTCAGAGCAACCCTCCCTTTTATGTTTTTCATTCTTTCTTATAAGAAAAGCCGTATGACTGAATGAAGCCAGAATTTCAGTGCACGTGGTTGGCAAGGCTACATTAGAGTCAGCTTGTTTTTAAAGCCTTAGCTTTGGTGTGTGTTTAATCTACTTGATTTAGAACAGCCTCAGAAAGCATTGCAAACCAGTTGGAGTCATCACTGTGTTGGAAGCTGTTGGATGCTCTGGCAGCACTGTGCAAAGAGATATTAAGTTATTCAAAGCTTCACAGTAAGTGAAGAAAGCCTGGGTCAAGGCAACCAAAACAGGCAGGTTGCTACTTAACCTTTAGTGCTGTGTCCTAGTGTGGTACTATTTGCCCTCTGCTTCGAGGATACATTGTGAAAAGGTGTTTGATACTGACATACAAATGGGGCAAAGGCAGGTGAAAAAAACTCGTCGCTATTCCCTCAATTCAAGTAGCACATGATTTCAGCTTGAAGAGGAGGTTGCTTGGGCAGGGTCTTTGGTTTTCACTCTTTGTGTAAACGTCAAGGGAAAAGTTTATCGTGATCTTCCATGATTTTTGTGTTTAAAAGAATATGGGTCAAATGATAAGTGTCAAGTCAGCTGGGTTCCTGGACACCATGGTCTCTTAAAAGGGACTAAGAATGGCTAAGCAACAGGTCTGTAGCGTCACTCCTAGAGACCCCAAAGCATCCTTGATACAGTCTTATTCAGAATATACACCCTCCCTAAGCTATGGCATACATATTATTTTCCTTGTCTCCCAGTTGCTACTTATTAAAAATTACCTTTGGACAATGTATCCAAGCATAATTCAGGTAAATATTTGGGAGCATAAAAATCATCTTCAAATGAAAATCAAATACTTCTTGCCTTAACTCACTGAGGACCCCAGCTATAGACTCATCTTGGCCACAAGCAGCTCAGATTGCCCCCAACCATCACCACCCCAGATCTCTGGCATGTCTCCAGCTCCATGCCTCAGCCAGTGAAAAATAGAAGGGAGGTAGCTGGCCGCTGGTTTCCAGCTAACAGCAACGGAATTCCTTGGCCTGCACATTCTGTAATTCCCCGCCAGCTGGCTGTGTACCCTCTTCCTCTGGGAACTCAGTGAATCACACCTCCACTGTGCTTTTGGCTCCTCCAAGCCCGGGAGGGCTGGAGCCTTGAGTCTGCCAACATTGAGGGGCTGAGGCCCAATTTCTGAGCCTGGATCATGTCGGGGTGAGGGTGTGTGTGGAATTTCTGAGGACAGGAGGTTTCCCAGCTGCAGGGGAAGTGCTAATGCAGAAGCAGGGAGTATTCAAGCAGGGCCAGGCTGTTCTGCTCCTTGGGAAAGTGCCCTCCTTGGCCCTCTGAGAGGCAGAGGGTCTCATATGTAGACAAGGCAAGAGAGCACAGACATGGCTCCCACCTGTCCTCCTTAATGACCATGGAGAGGTCTGTTTTTTAAGCTCTTCAGTCAGCAGGGCCTGAGCACAACCAAGAGTGACATGCTGGACTAGAAATACAGCTAAATGCATATGTGGGGCTTGTATTTAAATGGCCTGGAAACTGAGGACCAAAAGGGCCACGGCTGTGAGATGGTGTTAACTCCTGCATTAAAAGTACACATTTGAGGGCTGGACCCTTTCCAAAAGCAGGGCTTCAGTGAAGCCTCAGCTGCTTTTACTTAGGAATCATTCTTTAGCCGGCCGTTGAGAAGGAGGCCCGGTCAGATTAGCAGTGTGGAAACTATCCGCCCCACTCCCAAATGTCACCTTGGTCAGCACTTAACAAAAATAGCAGCCAGCCTGGTGCTCCGAGCAAGGCCAACAGTTGAGGCTGGCCCTGTGCTGATCTTTGCCTGTTTGGGTAGCTCACTGGCCAGACCACCTGTCACTTTAGGTGCGAGCACGCACGCACGCACGCACGCACGCACGCACGCACGCACGCACGTGCGCACACACACACACACACACACACACACACACACACACACACACACACAAACACACACTTCTCAAACAGAAGAGAACAAGGAACGAGAGAGAAAGAAGGGTTAGCTGAGCCCTCACAGAGCTGCGGCAGGATGGGAAGCAGAGAATTAGGTTGTCTTAATGCATGTTTGCCTGCAATGGGAAAGAAACAACTTACAGGCACCAAAACACAGAATTCTTGCAGATGTAACAATAGTGGAGAAATTCTGACTCTGGTCCTGTTTATTCCAGTGCTGCCATGCTGCAGCCTTCCAGGCAGCCAGGGTAGAGGCTGTGCATCTGGTGCCCTTTCCACCTGTTCATCCTGCTTCCTTCTACAGGTGGTGCAGCCTTCCAGGTAGCCAGGCTAGAGGCTGTGCATCTGGTGCCCTTCCCACCTGCTGATCCTGCTTCCTTCTACAGGGAAGATTCTGCTTGCTGGATCCGAGCGCATCCCTTCACTCTGATCACCATCAGCTCCTCTCAAGCACCCCATTACTGGTCATCTACCATCATTACTAGAGGTATTTTAAACCCGTGGTATTTTAAATTCAATCTCCCCAAAAGCAATAAAAATATAAGCACATTTTGCCTATCAGCCCCATTGTTTCATGCTGTCTATGTTAGTTTCCAATTTCATCCTCACTCTTCGCTTATTCCACAGCTCCAGGTCAAAAGGTCAGTGGCCTCCCTGACACAGGCATGCCTTCCATCTTCCCAAGTCCAAGCAGCCTGTGCACTCTGACTCAACTACACTTACTGAGCACAGCTGTCGCGTAGGCCAAGACCAGTGTGCTGTGTTAGGGATGCAGGGAAGGCTGGTCCTTCCTCTGTTTGCTCTAGCTATAGCCTCCCTTCTGCTTCTTTCCCATTGGCTAATTAACAAAGTTAAGTCCCTTGCAGGAGAAAAGAGGAGGGAGGAGAGGAGCGGAGACCCAAGGAGAGGAAGAAGTGGAGAAGCAGATAAGCACAAGCAAACCCACCTTTCTCCCTCTTCTTAGGGCACAACCTCTGCCACAGCTGCTGAGTCCGCACTCTCCATCCTGATAACTGTCCAGAGTGTGACGTGCTTCCATCTCCTGACAATTAGTGTAGTGGTGCTTTACTCTTCACATGGGCAAGACTGAATGGCGTCTTATGTGGAAATGAAATGTGGCATGCTGTTTGAAAGAAGTCACAAAATTCATCTTTGAACCATTTGTTATTCAGTGCCCTGATTGGATTCCACTCTTCAGCCACCTCACTGAAAGTAACACATGGTGCCCACTGCGTTGGTCAATAAATTTCTTGACCAAGATGTTGTTTCTAACTAGGTTGACTTCTTTACATTCCCTCCTCCTTTCTTACCCTTCTCCCTTCTCATCTGTCCAGTCTCCTCACTGTGCCTTGCGGGTCTCTTGGGACCAAGGGTGTCTGATTCTGGTGAAGACACATTGTCTTGTTAATGTACGTATTTTTGCATTGGTGTCTAGGCATTTGGACTTTGTTGATTGCTATGACTTTAAGATGTTGATATCTGGTCTTGTCTTTTTTTTTGGTTTTCCATTCCTGGGATTTTAGGAGACTGTGTTGTCTGTGGGTTTCTAGTTATATAGGGCTTCTGCAGTTTTCTAGGTGGTCTAGAACAGTGATAGGATTGGAGAAATGGCTGAGAGGGGCTGTGAGAAAGACCTAAGGGGATCCAGTCCACACCAAGAGGCAGAATTCTCAGGACGTTGGAGGTGTGGTGAGAGGAGAGGCTTTTGTAAGTAGGATGAAGTAAGACAAAGAATAATCTGGAGAAACCAGTATGAAAGCGTTAGGGAGACCTGGGTCTGTATGAGTGTTGCAGTCTGCAGTGACTGGATCTGAGGTGGGAGGAGGGGCACCTCTAAGCACCTATGACAGGACAAGGGTGAAAGTGGGGAAATCATAATGGAAGATAGCTACCTGAGTCTCTGCCTCGGGTAGCCACTGAGGATCCCTGGGAAAAGGTGTTCTAGACGGCAGGGTTGACACAAAGAAATGGGAATGGAGTGAGGGGATCATTGGGAAGGGGCAAAGAGAACCACCAGCTCAGCTACAAACCTTGTGACCTACAGCAGTGACTTGCCTGCATACGCTGGTACAATAGTGGCACACATGTTGTAGGAGTAACAAACCACTGTCTGATTGGATGTAAGGCCCACTCTCCAAAGCGGAACCTATTTTCAACACTGCTGCAGTGGCCCAGAACTTGAACCTAGACACATGTCATGGGCCTACAGGGAACCAAATGCTTGTTTTGCTGGCCTTTTGTTGATATGATTTCTGATTTTGTCCTTATGCATTTGTTTGCTTTTTATCTTGGAGACAGTTTCTTTGGCTATCCTGGAATTTACTGGCTCTATAGACCAGGCTGGCTTTAAACTCAGAGATCTGCCTGCCTCTGCCTCCCAAGTGTTGGGGTTAAAGGCGTGTGCCAACATACCTGGCTGCTTTTATTTGTTTTTATTTGTATGTGCTTCTCTTGTTTTTGTTTTATTTTAAATTTTAATAATTCTAGTCATTGTTTTTACCTGCTTGTTTTCTAGACAGAAAGGACAGAGTTGGACCAGGATGAGTGGGAAGGAGCTGGGAGGAAAGAGGGGGTGGGGACCATGAGCACAACATATCAGATGAGAGGAAATTATTTTCATTGAATAAATACAATTAAAAAACAAATGAGTGGCTTTTGTATAATTTAACTTGTATCCAGCTATTTCTTGGCTCATTGGTCCTCACACGTAAAGCTATTTACAATCTTTATACTTACGTAATTATGTCACAGGAGGTGCTTTCAAAGGAAAACTTTGAGTCATCCCCACTGCTGCCCTCTGGGACTACAAAGGCATTCGAGGCAGATGGTAGTTAATCTGAGTTGTTGGTTTGGCTACAGCTTGGATTAACTAAAACCCAAAGGATTTTCTTGAGTGGATTTTCTGAGGTGGGAAATCTGGGACACACCTTCTAGTGGCAGCCTACATAAACTGATCTGCCTTAAGGAGGAAGCTTTCAGTTTTCACCCCGACTCTCGATGGCAAGTTCATCTACCCCCATTGCTCAGCCATTCCTTCACTGGAGTTATGAACTCTTTGGGATTCTAATGCAGACCAAGGACCAGATGAGACATGCAGTCTTGTGGATGGAATAATTACTGGATTCTTGGCCTTTCTTTAGGAAGACAGACTATTGTACTAGCCAAACCACAAACTGTGAACCACATTTTAAAAGCCTCTTTAACCCAGCACCCGGGAGGCAGAGGCAAGTGGATCGCTGTGAGTTCGAGGCCAGCCTTGTCAACAAAGTGAGTCCAGGCCAGCCAAGGCTAACACAGAGAGACCCTGTTTCAGAAAAAAAAAAAAAAAAAAAAAAAAGCCTCTTTAAAACACACACACTTTGGGGCTGGAGAGATGGCTCAGAGGTCAAGGACACTGACCACTCCTCCAGAGGTCCTGAGTTCAATTCCCAGCAACCACATGGTGGCTCACAACCATCTATAATGTGATCTGATGCCTTCTGGCCTTCAGGTGTACATGCAGGCAGAGCTCTGTATACATAATAATAAATAAATCTTTAAAAAAACACACACATCAATCAGTTTTGCTGTTTTGACTAACATAGGGCATATGCCTCTTGCACAGCCCTACCTTTCCTCCTTTTCATTAGTGGCACTTTCTTTTTTATTTTGAGTTACTGTATGGAATCTTTCTTAGTTGATAGTTTATACCTGGATTGAGTATAAATTCATGCTTTCTTGTTTTTCCCCAAATTTGTTTGGATACCTTTTGTGAGAGATCAAACTACCTGGGGGCAATGGAATTTTCCCTTGGGAACCAGGAAGGCATACTTTAGTTCCTGTTTGCAAAGGGTGCTCTGATCCTGTGACTTGGGATCCCCAGTCAGCACCGTCACTTTTCCCAGCAACAGTGCTGAGTTGATGGCTTGCTTATAAGATGTGCTGCTACTGACAAGGTGGAAAGAAGACTTCCAGTGGTGATGTGGAGAGCACTACTGCAAACCAGTGTGAAAAAGCAAAGGAGACAGTACATTTCTGATGAAGCTATTCATTAAAATCACATTACTGTAAGCCTCCATGGGGCTGGAGATGAGTCAGGGGTTAATGGCAGTGGCTATTCTCCCAGAGAACTGGTATCTGATTCTCACTACCCACATGGTGGCTTAAGACTGAATACAGCTCCATTTCCAGGGGATCTGAAGCCCTCTTCTGGCCTCCATGGGTACCAAACATGCACATGGTATATAGACATATATGCAGGCAAAACACCCACACACATAGAATAAAATAGAATTAAAACTGTGTGTGTGTGGGGGGGGGGAGTAACTATAATGCCAGATTTTCTTCGTGTTAGTGTATCTCTGGACAAATTGATATATATAAAAGGGAGGTAAGTTGTTAGCTTTTAAACCCTGTTATCACCCTTTCTCAGAGTTGGACATTAGCATCCTCTTTAAAGCCCCGTGTATGCAAGGTACACATCTCACACTGTCAATGAATGAATTTTCATCTCCATCTAGTGAATGAACACAGTCAATTCAACTTGTTGGTGGCTGTGCTTGGCTGTCAATTTGACTACATGTGGACTTAACTGAAACCCACATGACTGGGCACACCTGTGAGGATTTTTTTTTTCTTAATTAAATCATTTGAAGTTGGAAGACCCACTTCTATTCCAGATCTTTGTGACAGGAAGATAAACCTTTAATACAAGCTTCTGAGGTGGGAAGATCCACCTTTAATCTGGACCACACCTTTGCTGGCAGCCTGTATAAAGGACACGGAAGGACATTCTCTTTGCCAGCTTCCTCTTGCTAGCAAGTCCACTCCTTCATGGGTATCGGAACCTACTTCTTTGGGATTCCAGAATATACTAAAGACCAGTTGAGACATCCAGCCTCAAAGCCTGAACAACTACTTGATTCTTGGACCTTCTGTTCATAGGCAGCCATCGTTGGATTAGCTGGACCACAGCTTGTAAGCCATTCTAATAAATCCCATATGTATATGAGCATGTGCACAATATATATTCATTCTATGGGTTCTGCTACAAGAAAGAACTCTTGTATGTCCCGTCTATGTTAACTATAGGCTGAGAAGTTTTCTAGAGAAAGTATTCTTTTATTCTTATAGGGATTAAATGAAAACAACTATCCAGTAAAGCATTTCAATACAAAGTTTTTATTGACACTGTAAGAAACATTTTTATTTATTTTTGTTTTTTTTTTTTTTTCCTTTGTTACAAAAGAACTAAGTGGTTCTGAAAGCCAAGGCAGAGTCCATGTGTCTGGGCTGCCATTACCGTGGCCTATGAGCACTGAGCAGCCACAGGCTCTTCCGGAAGGTCCAGGGCCATCACACCCCAACTCTACACCTACAATACTTGAATGTATTTACACATGTTGTTCTTTAAAAAGGATTACACATTTTCTTCTTTAAAAATCTAAAAAAAGGTGGAGAAAAGGAACATAGTTTATCTTACACATTTGCAGGATATACAAGGGTAACTTGTCCGAGGAGAACATCCTCCTATCAGCTTCAAACATCACAGGAAATCAGGTCACTGGACAGCTCAGACGGTTCCAGCCCTATGCTCACTTCCTGGTAACCCTGTCTGGGCACGCAGCCTTGGAGTGCTGACTGGACAACAAGTGGTCCTTCTCATTGACAAGAGAAACATAAAATAAGGCACATACATTGCAAGAATCAAAACCTGTGGCTCCCGACAGACAGACACTTCGAGGAGCAGGGAAGTGAGTTACTTAATTCATTAGAAAAAGTCATGGGAAACAAAAACTAATTAACACAGACGTTAACTAAGAGTACCATGTATGAGCCTGGACGGTCACTAAAAAGCAATGGTGACAACCGGAGAGGCAGAGCTGCTTCTCCTAAATGCAACAGCCAAGGAATGGAAGCAGGTTGCAGACCATGAGTGGATTTTTGACAGGAAAGGCTAAGCCTGCAGAGATCTCATGTCCTACCAGATAGCTTTAGTGATCAAAGGATCTTTCTTGCACTAGTATATCATGACAGATGACTGAACTCTTGAAACACACCATACTTTTTGCCCTCTTTTCTTTTTAACCTGTATTCTTCTGCAATTTTCCTATTGAGGAAAGTCAGGTATTAAGTGGAAGCATAAGTTCCACAAACCTAAAGGCAACGGTTTGGAAAATAAGGATGCAAATGAACAATTAAGAGTCAAAAGCAGAGCGTGAGGCGGCAGCTGTGCGGGTTCTGTGCACAGCCCATTCCTCTAGGACAGACAGCCATTGTGGAAAATCATCGCACTTCTGAACTTCAAGTCCACATGCAAGGATTCCACCTGGGGAGGTCTCTGCTGCGCTAGGCGGTCAAAGGGTGTGACCAGGGACCAAGCTTGTCCTCTGCGCAAGAGGAAAGTCCTGAAGCTCTTCTTTGAAACCAGAAGTAATAAAGGGATCGGGCCAAATAGTAAGGAATGAATGGTGAGTTCCACGCCAAAGACTTAAAACAAACAAACAAAAAAACTTTTTCACAAATGGTATTTGGGGCTTCCATTACTCATTTTGTGAGGATAATGTGAGCTGTTTGGGAACTAGCGAGACCTTGCTTTACTCTCCTGAACTCAGAGCAGTAGTTCCCTCTTGCTGGTGGACTGTCCCTGGGAGGGGGCTGCAGTACACACAGAACTTACAGACTGTTCTACTGGTCCTGGGGACATCAAACAGAAAGCAAAGTCCTAACTGGCAAAGGCTCCTCCCTGTTGAAATTGGGGCTCCCAAGGAGAAAAAAATAGGCATGAGCAAAACTGGCTAGTCACCACATCCTTCTTATTACCTAATACTTACTTGGTTTTCATCCTTCTACTCCTAACTTTAACGGCAGGATTTAAGAGGAGAAGCCACACAACCACATCAAAATCACTTGGGGGGAAATCCAATGTCAGGAGCTGATGGGTTAACTTTAAAAAAAATCATTTACATAGTTTTAAAGTCTTATGCTAGGTAATCCATGTACTCTGTGCACACATAGTATGACTCTCATGTGTCAACTGCATATGAGGGGTGACTACACTGTGTAAATCTTTAAAATCTTAATCTAAAACTAAAGTACTAGACCATGTTGAGGACTAGTGGCTACTAAATAATCAGCTTTCATGCTCTCTGATGATAAAAAACGGTTAAAGTAACTTATTCCTGATGTCAACGTATGTGATCTCTGCCTACGTCTTACACATCTCTGAAAACAGGGCACTTTGGATAGACATATTGCCTCACTATAGTGAAATTAATAAATGGTAGTGATACATCCAGTTGTGGGCCGTTTAAATGCCTACTGAGAGCTACATATAGGCAATTCTCAGTTATCAATGATAATGAGGAAAGAAGTAGGAGCAAGTCTCAATTACAGCAACTCAACTAATTAGTCCTCAAACTAATTCTACCCAATTGTTTCTACCCAACTGGCCTGTCTTCTTACAAAAGAGCTAAAAGAGTCTGCACACCAACCACCTGTCCACTCTCATTGCTGTGCTAAATAACACTAGATGCTCATAAAGGTGGAGGGGATGCAAAAAGAGATAACTGAGAACTGACCTATAAAGTCAGATCCATGGGATGCTTACTTAACAGAAGAATTTAACCCCCTGAAAAACCCTGATCAAACTATTTCTCTTGTAGGATCTCCAAATTTCCACTTTTTGTGCAGCTGTTAAAAGTATGCCCTGAACTGAATTAAGGTGGGGAACAAATTAAAACCTATACTAACTATAGTGCACCCACAATCTTCAATTTCACTATTCATTCAATTCTTGTACTCAGGATGGGAAATAAAAATACACATACACACATAAAAGCAAGTCACTGAGTATTGTAAAAGAAAACTTTAAGAGGTGGACCTGTATGTGACCCGTTGGCCACAAGCACACCAATTGCTAGCTCCTGGGATGGCAGAGAAGCAGGCCAAATCTTTTCATCTGATGGCTTCTCTTCTAAAAGAAAGAACATGCACATTGCACACTAACACTGGTTCACTCAAAAGAGGCAGGCTTACAGGTTCAAAGAAGAGGGGGATTGGAATGTCACAATACTGATTCAAAACTGAAATGGAAGACAGTTTGTCCCCTAGAATACCTTAGGGTTTCTCAGAGTCCTTTTCCATAAAAGGAATATACTTGAGACACATCCCATTCAGGTGAGATGAGATTGCTGAAATACATACAGAACTAAAAAAAAAGAAAAGAAACGGGGGTGGGGGGGTGGGGGGGGAGAAAGAGTCCAAAGAGAGTCAACTCAATCTTTCAAGTCCTAATTTTGAAAAAAATCTCTATTTGTGATCCTCCTTGCCTACTGCCTACTGCATAACTGCAAGGAACTTGCTTTCTTCTGCAAGAGAGGTCAGCAAAGAACTCATATCCCCAATAGCCATGTTGGTGGTGCTCATGGACAGGGATGGGAACGGGAGGGGCGCCCGTGGGGTGGTGAGACGGGAGGAGCTGTGGGAAAGGTTCTGAATGATACTTGGGCTCAAGGCCCCTGACATTAGGCTGGTCTGGTCCCCATCATCTATGATGGCATCAAAATCAATCTGCACTCCTTCTAGGTCGTGACTATCAAAGCTGTCAACTGTGCTTGTCACTTGGTTAGCACCTGGGGAAAGTAACTCAGAGTTTTCAGTGCCAGTCCCCTGGAGCAGGCAGTTGGCATCTGAAAGGGAGAATGAACTAGCTTTCCTGTCTTGCTGACTGAAGCCCGCGGTTTGGTCATAGAACTGACCGGAGTAATTCTGCATGCTAGAGCAGAGCTGCTGCGACTGCCCTTGTGCCTCCATCTTGATGCCGGTCTGACTCATGTCACTGAGCTGTACTTGTTGCAGAGTGAGGCTGCCCCTTGGCACTGCCTGGCGCCTGCTGCCCCCATAGCTGGCACAGGGCTGGTAACCCCTGACAACTGCCATGCTCGATGGCTGGCTGCTGTTGTCCTGAGTCCCTGGCAGACAGCTCTCCGTCCCTTGATAGATGTTAATATGTGAGGTAGCACCAACTTGCCCTAGGATTGGTTGGCCAGGGCGGCTGGCTCCCTGGTGTTGCATGCTGCCACCTAGTAGATGATGAGCAATGTACCCCTGGCCTATTTGATCTTGGGTTTGCATGCCATTCACTGTATTGCCAGCTAACTCATTTGGTGCCGTGGACAGGCCAAAATCTAGCAAATTCCCATTCTCTTGCAAGGTGTTGCCTTTCAGCTTGGACCCTTGGATGCCAGCAGCACAGGCACTGTCTAGTGCACTGGACGTCAGTGGCTGCCTGTTGAGCTGGCTCCCATACTGCTGCGTCTTATATGGCTGTTCATGGAAAGCATGTCCACTGTGGCCAGGTACCTCCCCACTGTGCATTGCAAAGTGCTCTGGGCCACCGTAGGCACTGCCGCTCTCTTCAAGGGTCTGATACCCCACAGCTGAGCCAGCTCCACCCTTCCACAGACTCTGTGGGTGTACCACCATATTGTTATATAACCCAAAGGCTCGAGCCTGCTGTACGGTAGGGCGCTGAGCACACTTCAGCTTGGAGGATGACAGATCAGAGCTTCCGGAACTGACCTCGTTCCACTGGATGGGCAGATCAGTTTTGCTGGCCTCAGAGCAAGGCTGCTCAAGAACCGGGTACTGCTGGCCAACATGACTGTCTGGTGGCCCAGGCAGGTCCAAGTCCTCGGGCCCATGGGCTACTTTGCTATCTTCAGGGATGGCACTCTGTAATTGCTGCCCATACCCTGTTTGGTTCTGGGAGTTTAAATACTGTACCACGTCATCTGGCAGGAAATCTTCATCATTCAAGTTGGCATCAGCATCCATGGTCAGGGCCTCCAGGGCGACATGCTCTGTGATGCTGGGCGGACAAGGGGATGCTTGGAAGTATCGGGGCTGGCTGCTCTCCAGCCGGGTATAATTTTGCAGCACTAAGCTACGCTTTTCTACTGATGGAGGCAAACTTGGAGAGTTAAAGCTGTGGAGGCTGCTGAAGCGCTGAACCCTGGGAAGTGACATGTTGTCGGAGACCGTCCTCACAGGGTCACTGGCTCTCCTTACACTGTTCGCTAGTGCATCATGAGGCAGGAGGTGACGCCGGCTGTATGTGTGGCCTCCTCCATCACTGCATCTCCGAGGAGGATGGACTGGAGGCAGAGTCACCCCTGGGTCCCTCCCCTCCCCTAGCAAGGCCATCCTGGTCTTTAGGCTCAGCCTTTCCATGTGGGGCAGGGGTGTGGGTGGCGGGCCACCCGTGGCAGCAGCATACTTGGCCTTGAGGCGGTACTGCTGCACGGGGGTGAGGCTGAGAAGGCTGGGCAGCCCATCGCCCTGGCTGGCCTCGCTGGACCTCCGTGAGGCATCTGTGGAGATGGGGTCGTAGGAGTCAGCGACGCTCACGTTTTGGGGTCGCCCTTCAGCCTGGGACGCCTCGCTGGACCTGCGGCTGGACAGGCAGGGGGAGATGCCGGAGGATCTCCGGCTGCTCAGGTAGGCGGAGCTGATGGTGCTGGTGCTGCTGTCCCTCCTGTTGAGCGTGTTCAGCACGGTGAAGTCTACGCCCGACAGGTCACCTCTGCTCGGGAGAAGGGTGCCGGGCCCACCTGTACTGTAGTTGTTATTGGACTGTGTGCCTGGAAGGAAGGCAGAGGGAAGGGAGAGAAGAGGAGATGTAAAGTCAAGGATGTCTGAAATTGGGTGCCAACAAGCATTTCTATTTCCTTGAACTGGGCAAACAGGTAAAAATTCTCTTGGTTTTATGTCTTAAAGCTATAGCTGAGGCGCTAAACACAAATACACCTACTGTGGACGTTTTTCTTGCCCCACTGAAACTCTAACAATAACAACTTCTCCATTAAAATTTGTTTTATTTTTTTGTTCCAGTATTATTCTCTTACTATTTTCTAACTATGGAGCATCCAGAAAAAGCAATGGAAACGGTTCAACCTCAACACAGATCTGTCCCAGAGCAAGCTTAGGATCTGTGGAGAGACGAATAAATACAAAAGCAAGGGCCCCAGGTCTTCTTGGCGTGCTCTGGCCACACGTAAAGTAGAAGAAGTACCCTGAGCAGACAGACAGACAGGCAGGAGCATGGTCTGAGGTGGGACTTACCATTTCCTATGAGAGGAGACACCGCAGGGGCTTTGGAGGGTAGAACAGGGTTCAGCCTTGGAAACATTCCGTTCACTTGTTTTAGCCTTTCAAGTTTGATGTGCTCTATCCATCTGGTCCCTGCCGGGTTTCTCCTAGCTTGCAAAGCGAGGGCTGTGGTCGCGGTGGAAATGGTTGAGTCCATGATTGGGGTTTCATCGATTGCACTGAGGTCTGCTATGCTACCTCCATCGGTCAGAGGAAGCTCGAGGCCACTGTTGGAATAGTTGCTGATGGGGGACTGTTGGCTGCTGCATGAAGACTGACCACCAGGGCTTGGCTGAGATGTCTGTTGGGGCCAAGGGAAAATGGAACACAAGGGCATGAGGAAGGGTAAAGGAAAGGAAGCCAAAATGACAGCTCATGCAAGTCAAGACCATCAGGTCGTCAGCAGGTTAAATGAGAAGAAAGACTATGTGCTGGTGGATGGAGGGAGCCTTTAGGCCAAAATGACAATGGTCCGTGAGCCGGGCTGATACACAAGGGGAGGGGATGGATGCAGTGTGATCAGAGCTGTCAGCCATGACATCCTGTTCCAAATGCCAACTACGCCGCCATACTTCCTCCTCTTCAGTTTTATCTCCAGGACATTACTGCATTCACTACTACAGAATCTTTATGTATAAAGCTATAGCATACATACAGGGTGTGCTCCACAGGATATATTGTCTTCTTCCAACAAGGGTCCCTCTATGCTAGTCAGACCTGGTTCGCAAAATTATTCTGTTTTCCTCCCTGCCACATTTTCCTGATGTTACAGACCCTCAACCAAGGTCCAGATCAAGGCAGCCATATTTGATAAAAAAACAAACAAACAAACAAACAAACAAACATCTTTTTGATTCTGTCAAACTCGGAAGGGAAGACAGGCTGCAATGCAGAGTGGCTCTGAGTCAGTAGAATAGTTTCATTTTTCCTCTTGGTGTGCATCTCTCTATGTGTTCTCCTAATCTTAACCAAGTAGGCACTGAAAGAACATTCTGGAACTAGTGAAAACTCAATCCCACTGACCCAGGGCTTCCGGGGTGGTAAGTGGTAAGACTGACCATTTCAGGATGTGGACACCCTGTGAACGGACCTGCAGCACACAGGATAGCACTCACACTGCACATCCAGTTGGTCTAACCTAAAGTTGCAAGGGAACCTACAGATGAAGCCACATCTTCTTTGTAAGGACAAGAAGAGTGATGTTCAGAGAAGTGCAATGGCCACCGAAAGTCACAATATTTAGAGCCCTAAGATGGGCTAACGTCAGCCTCTGCAGTACAGCCTGGAGCTACCAACAGCAAATAAAAGAATCGCTCTGTTATTCTCAGGTGGGCTGACCAACACTGTTAAGAGAGTCTTTGTAGGGGTGACTCTCTGGGAGCCCTGTTAGCTTTATTTACTTTCACATCATGTAAATCCAAGCAAATGCATACTTTCTTAGCAAGTGCCACGTGATACAGTAACTTCACCCTGGGCAACCAAGTAGAGCTAAGGGAGGTTTGTAAATCTGATCATGAGTAGGTGAATTCCTGCTTAATTACTTTGCCTCAGAAAGGTCCTGAGATCCAGGCTCTTCCAGAGGTACTATGATTTGTTAAAACTTCGGGTACCTCTCATTCTTCACAGAACAATCAGAACATATAGCTACATGGATCTGCGCATGTGACGATGCGCACCAACTTCCACAGACCATGTAGGAAGGCATGGGCACTTACAGTTAATGAACTATATGTACTCGACTGAACGGCGGTTAAGCTGCTAACAAATTTATCTAGGGCTCCTTCAACGAAGACACTACATGTCTGGTGCCACACGTGAGTTTACTCTAGTCAGGACAGCAATTAAGCAGAGTTTGAGAACGACTGCTTGGTTGCCCAGTTTGATTTATTATGAAGACTGAGGCAAAACTAACAATGAGTCTCATCATCTAAGCCACAGTTTTCACACGCTACGTTCAAGGCAGAGCCGAATGCTCAGCAAGGACGTCACAGTGCCGTCAGAATGAAAGAATGATGGAATGGGAAGAAAGCTTGCATGGAAAAGTGAAAACCAAACCGAACCAAAGAACAGAGAAGCCAAAATTCCCTCACCTTATTACCCACTGTCCTTAGGAAGTGAGAACAAGACATTTGGGAGCAATAGACAGAAGAGGTGTTGCATTAACAAGAAAAAAGAAGAAAGAATTTAATTCATAGCATGATGACCAAATTAAAGACATGTTTAAAAAAAATCATATTAGAGATGTAATGTTCATTAGTAAATGTCTTCCGAGGTCTCTGGTGCTTAGGTGTGTATGGCCACATGGCATCTGTTGTGCAAACGTGACACGATTCATCTCAGGAGCTTCCATGTCCACACCTGGAGACATAAGGCTGGTCCTCATCTCTTTGAGAACTACTTTTACAATCTAAGTTGTTTATAAACAGTCACATTCCAAAGTCACCCTGGGACACATGGCTATAAATAATTACTTCTGGAAGTAATGAGAGGTATCATGGATTAGGATGACAGGCAGAGCCTGTCTCCACTCTCTGCAACCTGTACTGCAATACTTAGTGCTGGAGCTGTTAAGCCTACTCTCGCCCACTAATCTTGCCTTGCTCTCCTCTCCCTTTGCTCTGGCAAATCCCACAGCCAGTACTGTTTGTCTCCCACCCCCTCCTTGGGACCGCTTGCTCTCCCTGATCTGAGTGCTCAACCCTGTCCTCATGGCCTCTGCCCTCGGAGCACACTGCCAATTCTCCTTCTCGAGAAGGCTTTTCACAGACTTGTCTTTGAAATCCAACATCTGAACTGTATTTGTCAATCTTGTATCCCACTGAACTATAAGCCCCTGCCGACTTCAGCTTATTCAGCATTGGGTCACCAGGGCAAGGAAGACAGAAAATGTATTTGCAGGAAGGCTCAAGGAATGATTTTCTACAGAGTAGCCACTTTAAAGAGATGTGTGGCCATGTCTGCGACAAGTGGTAGAGCTACGGATCTGTTTTAAAAGTTAGGTTAGAATCTCTGAAACTCCTGAGCAGAGTAATTTCTAAGCAGATTAACTTCAAGTGAGCAGACTCTATGGCTGGGTTCATGACCCTTAAATCAGAGTAGTCAGATACAACCAAGAGGGGGCAGTGTTGTTCCTTGCCATGCTCAGAGGGCTTTTCCCAAGGACCCTGGTAGGCTGTGGGAGAGCGGGAGAGTGAATGACGTACCATGGGCTTCTCGGCCTTGACAGGCTTCACCTGGAGGCATTCTTCCCGCTTTGAGGTAGTGTTGCTCAGCTCTTTCTGCTCACCAAAGGCTCCCTGAGGTGGCCGGCCGGGGGACCTGGACTGTGAATGGCTGCCAGGATCTCTCGGGGGCGGAGGCCGAGGGTGCATGTCCCCACGCTGCTTTTTGGTGACATGAGCCTCAGGGCCATGCACGGTCTTCACATGTTTGCGGAGAGAGCTGGGGTCTGTGTAACGCTTGGTGCAGCCAGGGATTTTGCATACATATGGTTTCTATCAAATGCCATAAAAAACCGAGTTGTCGATGGTTATAAAAGTGATTATGATACAGCAGTGGTTAATTACAATTCTAATTCTTTCAAAAACACTTCCACAACATTCAGATACTCCTCAGGTCTAATGACTTGGAAAGGCTATTTGGATATTGTTCCATGCCTATAGGATCTTGTTTGATAGGGTATTATTTAGGGAGCCCTGCAAGTGGTAATAGCGTGCAAATTGCCTTTACAATACTGCAAGTGCTTATGCTGTGAGCCGAAGTACCATGGCTCTCCATCTGTTGATGATGATAATGGAGGGAGGCTTACAGGAAGATGTTATCAGGACAATTTTATACATCTTGCAGGAGATGCTCTGTGTGAAGAGATTTCTTATCTTGGTTCTGAGGTCTAATGATTCTTTGCTTTGTAAAAGTGCTATTTGTACACAGGTATTGTAATAATAAGAAATAAAACCAAAGCAGCCCAGAGCCATTCTCATGTTGTTTCACTAAATTGTACTCATTTGAGCAGCATTATAGCTGTTTGGAGTTCAGGGGTCAACATCCTCAGAAGGTCTCTGGTCTTTAATACACATCCTTTCCACACATTACCCAGAGCTGGAGAAAGGTTTTGGAAAACCAGGACTCGGGAGTCTGCTTTCTTCCGACTTTCCAGGTCTCTCTCTACATGGCAGAACTACTTTATGCTCATTTTATTTTCTACCTGAGTCACCAACCACGTCTCCTGATATAGGTATAAACATATGGGTACTTATAACAAAACATTCATCCAGAGCACAGAATTGTTCCCTTTGTTAGTTACCAGTGCCAGAATGGTGATTTTGTTTCCTTGACTTCCAAAACAATAGAGTTATGGGATGTTGGTATGAGTCAAGTCAGCCCTGCCTGCCCAGGGGTCTATGTCCACAAACTCAACTGCCTTCAGATAGAAGCCATGAAAAAGCCACGCCTGGGCTGTGAACCCTTCCGTCCATGGTGAGAGTGAGCAGGTGCTTCTCCTTGTCACCATTCCCTACGCAACAGAGCAGCTATTTATACTGCGTTCCGCGTTAGAAGTAATCCCAAGTGTGAGCGGGTATATATAAATATTGCAGCATTCTATTAAAGAGACTTGTGCATTCCCAGATTCTGGTGCGTGCAGGGTCCTGGGCATGGTCCCTTACTGAGTGCCACGAGAGGACTTTGTCCTTCCTTCTCTGTGAACCAGAAGGTGAGCTAGTACATAAGAAATCATCACAAAAAGCATGATTAAAATAATGTATCTCTTATCCTTTCTAAACACCCTGCCTCTAGGATACATGTCTTAAAGATGCTTTTTCACTAAAAGCCCTAGACCAGACTGACTGAGTGCCACCTAAAACGCCGAAACTCTGTAATGTGGAGAAGCGAAGATTTTGAGCATTACCTGGAGAGTCTTCGCCTTCAAATGTAAGATTCAGTTGGGTAGAATTGCTTCCCATTAACTACAAATTATGTCTACTCAGGAGCTGTGATTTGCTGCATATACATGATGAGATGAGAGGACAGGATTCCATGCATTAGGGACAGAAGAATGGCTCTGGCAGTTAGTGCCATTACCTTTAGGTGTTTGCACATCAACCCTGGGCTTGCTCAGGGCACCGGCAGGACAGGCTGTTCTGTCGGCTAAGTGCTCGAGGCAGGTGTGTGGGCATGGGGGGGGGGGCGGTGGGGGGGGGCGGAGGGGAGCAGGGGGATAGAGATGGCAAAGAGGGGCACAGGGCACATCTGAAGAGCTACTCTTTCTGTAAACACATTCATGTGAATATTAAGATTAGCCTAGAGATAAGAACACATCTAATGTGTTCATCAGGATTAGCATTTCCAAGGCCAGGGGCACCCACCAGCACACCTGGAACCCTGTACCCTTGCACATGAAGATGCACATTAAGTACCATATACAACAATCCCGCAAGAACACAGGTTCTGGAAGTTATACTTTAAAACAAGAGCACAACTGTGTAGCTTGTCCTTGAAATTATGCGCTACCAATAAAATGCAGTGACAGGCCACGGCAAACGGTAGCCATGCTGAGGGGGTCTGCTCGTCATGTCCTGGACCTTCAAATTCAGGTGTGATTGCTCCCTCCCTGACTTGCACTCTCAGCTGCCGTTTGCATGTTCAGTACTGTCGGAAAGCTGGTGATATATTTTCTCCTGACTGTAAAATTTATTCTAGTGGTGGCACATTCTTTTAATTAGCTCTTGAAAGGCTGAGGCAAGTGGACCTCCGTGAGTTCAAGGCCAGCCTGGTCTACAAAAGTGAGTCCAGGATAGCCAGGGCTATTATACAGAGAAACCCTGTTTCACTCCCCACCCTCCACCCCCCAGCCCCCAACCCCAAAAGGCACATTCTTTCTCTATAGCACACACTGGCTGTAAGTTCTCCTACCTCAGCCTCCTAGGTGCTGGGATTACAGGGCTGAGCCAACTAGTCCCTGCTAAATTTCCTTTTCACTGAACACCAAGTGAGTATTATTACATACAAGACTCCTTGTGCACAAAGATGTGCATCCTCAGTGAATATAAAACCCTTTATGTAATACTTTTTATTTTGTATACAGAATCTTCTTCTCTGATAGAGAAAACGTGTGAATCCTAAAGACGTAGACAAACGAGGACTCCTTTTTTGGTTGGGATAATCCTGGGAAGTGACAGCTATTTAAATCTGGGTTTAACTCCCAGCTCACAGGTATATAAGGTGCTTGCAACTGCGCATTTCCCCACAGCAAACATGTGCTCAATGGAGCTTTATCTTGAGGAAACACTTTAGCTGGGTCCTGAAAACAGAGAATAAGATTCTGTGGATAAAAAATGAGGACAAGGAGATATCAAAAATAAAGGGTCCCAGCAAAGGTCCTGTTCATAAGAGGTCAGATTGTAAGGGCATCTTGAGCCTGGACATAAATGTACCTCTGCAAGAAACAATGACTGTATGGTCTAGAATGGGGAGGCCTTTCAGAGGCCACTGCCACATAATCCAGGGCCCTGAAGGGGCAAGGACAAAGTCCTGGACAGAGAAATGCCATACGGCTTTCCTGTGCAGGAACTACTCTCCGGAGCCACCCTGTTGAATTTGTGGCTATACCTAGCATAGCAAAAGGGCTGCACATAGAATTAGTTATCAGTCTTTGTGAAGGTACAAAACAAAGGCTTTCAAATGCTATAAATTGGAATTGGGATTGACAGAAAAACAACGTGTATGACCATCCTCACTTAGGACATTCTTCATGCTGTACAATAATTCCAGAACATTCTAGCATTCCAAAATCTGCAGGAGGCTGGCAAATACTAATCTATCTTGTTTTCATGTATCTCCCAGTCTAGACTTGGGGTCATTAGCAGGAGATTCAACATGACCTGGACAGCCTCATCACACCATGGCCTTCTGACATAGCCGGTGTCTAGGGACCTACAAGTGTGAGTTTCAAGAATGACCAGATGTAAATATACATTTTAGATAGCGTAGACGATCTCATGAAAGGCTGTTTTACTCTATGAACAGGACTCCCCCGCCCCTAAAGCCTAAGGGCTCCTGAGCAAAGTGGCTCCCTTGGATCCTGCAAGGCTGTGACAGTGGCCTGTACCTGAGCAAGTTATAGCAGCCACTCTGGAGTCTCATTCATATAAATTTCTCCTTTTGAAACCAGGGACACATTTTGTAGGCCTGAACTACGTGTTGTTAGCTATCTCATTTCTATCCCAAATGAAGGGAGCTTTGTTAAGCTCGGTTTACTCAAGGGGCAGTTTACAGGGGAGCAGGAATTTCAGGTATACCTTCAAGGAGAAGTTATATAATTTTAGTCAGATATGTATCAAAGCCCAGCTAAAACAAATTCGTAACCATTTTCAGTATTACACTTATCTGTAGTTTGCAGATAACTACCTGAAAACAATAGCAATACAACATATATCACACCATGAGGCTTTGCTCACGTTATTATCTTAAATAACTGACTTACACGTTAACCGGGCTTCTAAGACTAGCTCCCAAGATCCTCTGGGATTTAGAATGTCTATAATTGTTATTTAAGTTGACTTTGCCCCATGAAAATAATTTTTGAAGTGATGGATATGATGAAACCTCTTTCTCCTAGAAAGCAATAAACTTGTATGCTTTTAGCAGTGAGCTGTCACCTGCCAGTGTGATGGTTCAGTATCTCTTTAGTCAGTACCAGGCCCTACTCTGTGTGGGTTCATGCTATTTTGGCAGAGCAAGTTGACTGAGTTCCAAGTTGATGACTGGCCAGTAGGTGGCAGGTCCAATCAACAGGAAACTAAGTTTAGCAAGGGTTTTGTAGAATTTTCTCTTCATCTGCATTACTGTCGAAGCAGAATCCATCCTTGAGGCCCCAAGTCTTTACCTGCAGGGCCCCAGAGCCCACTCACACCGGGAACAGCCCAGAGGAAAATAAAGCAGAACACGTCTATTCTACACGGAGGCTTATTGTTTCTGCCTGTCGCTTTGGATCCCGGCGGAGGCTTACCTCATTGGAATGTGTCCTGTTCTGGTGCTTGGCCCGATCTGACGCATTGGAGAACGCCTTGTTGCAGCCCTCGTGTTCACAGACATATGGCTTCTCTCCAGTGTGAGATCTCAAGTGCGTTTTCAGGTTCTCGAGTCTCGAGTAGGCTTTTGTGCAGCCTTCAAACTGAGGACAACAGGTAAACGTGGACCACTCGGCACAATAGCAGCGGCGGCTTGTGCTCAACCCTCTCTCCAAGGGGATAAAAACTTGACCTTTCAAGGGTCAGCAGCTTTTCAAAACCACAGAACAAAAACTCCACCAAACTCAGCATTTATTGGGATTCAGATGTGGCCGGGGTAGTTGAAGACAAAGCACTGTCAGTGCCTGTAAAACTCCTCAAGGCTTTTTCCCCCCTTTCCTATTTTTTTTAATAGACAGCTCAATGTGGACAATGAATTTCATTATCTGCTCACTGATCTCCTCCAATTCCCACTGATTTCAGATTCAGCACAAAAGTTCATTAATATGGCTTTGTGTCCATACAAAGCCATGGAATCTGATCATGTTTGTAAAGGGCCTTTAAGATGTAAATACCAAGGCTGCGCAATGCCCAGAGCACCCCCTGAGACAAAGTGCAGGCTCCCTGCAGCCCCAGCCCACTTCACAGGCTCACACTCCACCACGGAGACTGAGCAAAGCGTGAGGAGAAGAGAGCCGAGGGCCTCTGACTATGCCTTACCCAAAATACTTGGGATAAGAAGTGGTGTGAGTGGTGTTTTAAGACTTCAGAATATATACACGTACCTTTTGAGACATTATGGAGACAGACGGTTTATTTATGTTCCATGTCATATGCACACAGACTAACAATAATGGTATGCAACAGTTTTAGTGCACATATGTTGAGACTACAGGTGACTGCAAAGGTTATGAACAGGGTTTTCTACTTGGGACATTATGTTAGCACCCAGAGCCTTGTGTGCGGTAGTTAAACATACCACGGTGAGTTACACCCCGAGTCCAGCATTTTTTGAATTCTCTTTTTGATAAAGAATGCTTAACTTAGGGCTTATAAGATGGGTCAAAGTGCATGCTGTGGCAACACGGCCTCCCGAGTTTGACGCCTGTAACACATGTAAAGGTGCACGGAGGGAGAGAGGGAGGGAGGCAGCTCCACCAAGACTGTCCCTTTGACCACTACACCACAAATAAGATGAACTGAAAAGAGAACAATATTATGCTTTGTCCTGCAGTGCGCTGAGCTATGAGGACACGGCAGGTACAGAAGCCATCAGCTCAGGGAGCGAGCCGGTCACCTCATGCCTGCTTGCCACTACGCAGAGATGGCCTAATTAAAGTCCAACTTGAAGGTCCTTGCTACAAACAGTGCTCTATCTCTTCTCTTACTACCACCCAACTACCCTTTCAGAACCAGGCTCAACAGCATGCAAAGCTCTTGAAAATAGAGAAGACCTGAGAGCAAAGTGTCACGCTTGCATCAGAGAGGGGACACTGAGGCTGTTCCGGTGCGTACTCACTGTACATTTGTGTGGCTTCTCGCCGGTGTGTCTTCTCATATGCACTACCAACATGTACTGGGCTTTGAAGGGCTTCTGCTCTCTGGAACAATCCAGCCAGCGGCACACAAACTCCTTCTTTTCTCCATGAATGTGGTCATTATTGATATGCTGGGGTTGAGAAAAAAGGAAAAAATTCAAATGTATTAGGCATTTCTAAAAGCAACAAAAGGAAGTGAAAAAAAATGCTTGAATTTTAAGCCTTGGAGATCACACGAATAACTCCCCTACATCACAGATTTTTAAAAAGTTCTAGTATATGCATTTTTAAGACACATTTGCTGTTGCTAACTGACTGTGAAGCGAGAACGGGCAAGACTATTGGGAGTAAGCTGGGCAGCCAGAAAAAAATACGTGTGTCTAGAATCTGAAGAGCATGGGTTAAGCCTGAGTTCTGCAAAGAGTGTGTAAGGCAGGGTGAGCTGCTCTGTGCTCTTTGTTCTCTAGTGAGTTTTAGCACAGAATTGCAAGTGTCCTCTCACTCTCGTGTGTGTGTGTGTGTGTGTGTGTGTCTGTGTGTGTGTGTGTGTGTGTGTGTTGGGGTGGGGTGAGGGTACACACGAACACACATGCACCCAGGATTCCATGACGGGGCTTAAGAAAAGGCAACTTTGGTTCAGACTTGGAACAATCCCTTCTTGAACAGTAACCACAGAGAACTGGGCGTTAAGAAAGAATCTATGATGGTCATCAAATGGCTCAGTGTTTCCATCCAGCTCTAGAATTCTAATAGGTTAATTGTGTTCTCAGATTATTTTATGTTATGTGGATGACTGTTTTGCTCGCACAAATGTGTGTGTGAAGGCCAGAGAGGGGATCAGGCCCCCAGGACCTGGAGTGACAGATGTGTTATGGTGCCATGATTGTTGGTAGGTAACAACTGCTCTTAACCACTAACCCAGTGGTTCTCAACCTTCCTAACACTGCAACATTTATACAGTTCTTCATGTTGTGGTGACCTCAACCATAAAATTATTTTCCTTGCTATTTAATATCCATAACTTTGCTACTGTTATGAATCTAGCATGAATATCTGTTTTTCTATAGTCTCAGGTGGCACCTGTTTAAGGGTCTTTTGATTACAAAGGGGTCATGATGCACAGGTTGAGAAACACTGCACTAAGCCATTTCTCTACACCCAATTTTTTTAAAACAAGCAAACAAACAAATGAAGACAGATCTCCCCAAATTCCTCATCATTTCAAGGCTTTAGGGTCAGTTTTAGCCTACATCTTTAGAAGGACACGTGAAGTGCTTTCCAAGAGGAAACATGAAAAGCCTATAGCAATACCTGAAGAGGAGCAAGGGAGCTGCCCACATAAAACATCAGTGAACATGCCTTTAGTGACAGGGGTGCAGGCCTCCAGTGCCAGCACTTGAGAGCCTGAGGAGGGAGCGCTGACAGCTAGACTGATCGCACAGTGAGGCCTTTACTCCAAACTCCGAAATCAATTAAGCCCACCTTCAGTAAGTTTAGGATATGTAGACTATCGGGGAAATTTTTATCCTGTTTTTTATTCTCTGGTCATGTTGTGTTTTATTCGCCTTATTTCAAGGCGAAGGTACACTTCTTCAAGTATACACATATGTGTCTCTTAAAATCCATCCAATAATTAAGGCCCTCTTGAGCTCTGTTGTCGCAGTGACCCAGCATTTGATACACGCCTCTGAACGCTCCGGCTTGGGTACCTAATGGTAATTTTCCGCTACCACAATAGGCCTTCTAATGATTATTCTTCTAGGAGGCTGATTGCCTAAGGATACAAATTTTGCATGGAAAAAAATAGCTTTCTGTGTTGTTTCTAGAAGTTAAAACTGAGTAAAGGCAGAAGAAGGAAGTCATTACTCTCCCCTCCTTGAACAGCAGTCCAAATGCCTGATGAACATCAGAGAGCAGCATGTGATAGCACACTCACGGAGGCAATCTTACCCTGTAGGACAGTGTGCAAAAGACCAGGGTGACAGCAGAACCGTTCTCCTGCTGGACTTCCTACTGTAAACCAGCTGTCCTGGGGAGCTGTATCTTAGATGTTACAATTGTGCACATAACCCACAAAAAGAGGAGAACAGATGTGCATCACAGGGAATGCAATGGTGCAGTGGGTAGTCCCAGGCAACCGCCATGGCTAGCACATTGCTCAGGATGGTCCCAAATGTGACCTGAAGGACTTCTGAGAGTCTGCACATAAACCTTTCGGTGAGAGAAAAATAGATAAGCACATAGGACCACACCCCCTTACAGCGCTATTGTTCCAGTTTTCCTATTAGTGAAAATGAACAAATTGGCCCTTGTCCTACAGAAATTGGCCCATGGAAAGAAGATAGAACACAGGGCGGAAAGAAGAAAACTAGAGGGAAGAGGATGAAATACAGAGAGAGGAAGAAGGAATGACTGTATTTGGAAAACCCAACTCCATTTATGCTGAAAGGCCTGCTAAGTTTCATGTCCTCATGCACAGATGGCGGCTGGTGCTTGGCAGTTACACAGTATCTATTGAGCTGATCTGATCTGCACAGCAAAGGAAAGATTGCCAGCAAAAGACATTGCCCCAAACACTTATTTATTTTAATGCAACTTTGCTTCAACTGGTATTTAGTGTGTAGTATTTCATTACTGTAAAATTACTCTTAGGGATTCAAAAAACAAAACAAACAAACAAACAAACAAACAAACAAAAAAAAAAAAAAAAAAAAACAAAAAAAAAAAAAAGAAAAGAAAAAGAAAAGGATTTTAAAGATTTCCAGACATGGCCACTCTTTCCCCAGGGGCACAGAGGGTACAGTGATGGTGATGTTCTCTCTTCTCATGCCTTCAGGGTGGTGTGTGGTGAGCCTGACACTAGGCTCAGCAATGGGAGTGAGGCAGACATAATTTCTGCCCTAAGGAAATTACAGTCTCCCAGAGGAAAACAGATAATAACTTAAATTACTGTATAATTACAGTTGTGATAAGCATTATGTAGGGAAATAATGGGTTTCATAAAAACACGTACCGGGAGTCCAAGACCAGTGTGGCATGTCAGGGATCAGGGGTCAGTTCAAATGAAACTTCACTGAACACCAAATCTGGAAGCTGGATGAAGCCTCAGCAAGTGTGCGGGTCGTGCTGAGAGTGGAGGAAACTGGAGGGGAGGGGGGAACGGGGGGGGGGGACTACAGCAGACAAACAAACAGCACTCGCTGAAGGTCAGATCCTGGTACCTTTGAGGACAGTGGCAACGCCCACAGACAGCAAGAAAGAACTTGCCCGGCAGACCTGGCAGGCTACCGACACTCTTGAGCTTGGCATGGTGAGCAGGCAGCAGCTCTCAGTGGGCTAAAGGGACACTGCTCAGATGGTTGGGCATGGGCTAGCGGGCCACAAAAAAGCAACATGCTTCTTCTGGTCTCCAGCAATAAGGCTACAGGTCAAAGACCAAAGAACACGCCTGCCCCCATGGAAGACATCAGGGCTAAGTAACTGGAGCTGCTTATGGAGCCTCCTGAGCAGCAGCAGGAGGGGCCCACAGTGGGTGAAATATAAGAAAATACTCACCTTCCTCCAACCTGCTGACATACCCGAAAGGTTGTACATGAGAGGTCCCCTGAGGCGATCTGGGTTCTAGTACTTTCACAGGAAGTGAAAAAGGAAGGATAACAGGCGTCCAGCTCCCAGACAATCCCTGCGAGTGGCAGGGAGAGAGCTCTAGACTAGGTCTAAGCCGAACACACCAGGTACTGAAAGTGGCCGGGAGGAACCTGCATGTAACAGTATTGAAGTTTGCCTCTAAGCAGGGAGAACAAGAGCGAGTGAAGGAGTACAGTCACGGGGAATGTCAGCCATGTTCGTGTTGCCTCAAAGGGGGATGCTGAACTGAGCAGCAGGCTCATCTTGTCATGCGGAGGAGCAGCAAGGATTGGTGGTGGATAATCAAAACTCCATGTCCTGCAAGACTAGCTTGTAAAGGAGACCGTCTCAAAGGGTTTACTAAGTTTCCTAAAACTGTTCTTAAATTCAAACTTAGAGATTACATGTATGCTCACGCGTGTGTGTGTACACGCACCTATAAAATTGTCTTTATGTAAAGGAAATTCAACAGTCTAAAGGGGAAGTGAGTAGGTAGTCAGTTGCCTTAAGGAAATAGCAAGGTATCTCTCTCTGCCTATGCGAGACTTTCAAATGTGTTTAACACTTAAGAGATTTTATTTTTAGGGTTTAGGAATTACTTATAAATTAAAATTCTAAAAAATCATAGGCCTCATGTGGTTGTAAGTTTTTGTTTTGTTTTGTTTGGTTTTGTCTTTTTTTTTTTTTTTTTTTTTTGAGACAGGGTTTCTCTCTGTGTAGCCTTGGCTGTCCTGGACTCATTTTGTAGACCAGGCTCGTCTCAAACTCACAGAAATCCACCTGCTTCTGCCTCCCCGAGTGCTGAGATTAAAGGTGTGTGCCACCACACCCAGCTGGTTATAAGTTTTAAATAGTTACTTTCCTTTAAAAATAACTGTTTGGTTTCTGTGGATAAAAGTCACTTGAGTACTCACAAGGACAGAGAGACACTGGTGGCCTGACCAGTGAGAACCATGTGCAGGCCTATTTGCCAGTTTGGTTCATAATTATCTCATAATGATAAATACATATATACATACAGGGCTAGCAAGGTTTTCCTGTATAAAACCAGACAGTATGTATCAGGCTCTGCTGTCAAGGCTCTCCTGACACCAGCTGTATACCCAATATCTGTGATTTCAGTGAGTTTCTCACTCACGGATGCCAGACATTCTCACAGGCCAAGAAACACTTCTTAACATTTTCTTTTCAGTTACTTTAAGCCATAAAATGATCCTTAGATGATGGCATCATCTCAAGGGCTACACACACATCATCATCACCACCACCATCACCACTACCAGCATCACCATCACCACCACCATCACCACCACCAGCATCACCACCAGCATCACCACCACCACCACCAGCATCACCACCACCACCATCACCACCACCACCACCACCACCACCATCACCACCACCATCACCACCACCAGCATCACCACCAGCATCACCATCACCACCACCAGCATCACCACCACCACCACCACTACCACCATCACCACCACCACCATCACCACCACCACCAACAGCAACAAAACAAAACCCCAGTGGTCTGGATCTGACCTATGGGTTTATCATTTGCTTGCTCCCAATTAAGATGTTTTCAAAGGCTTCCTTCTTATACTAATATTTGCCAGGGTATTCCTCAAACATGAAAAAGTACAAGTAAAAGGAGGTAGGTTATCACATTAAAGAAAGGAATCTAGAAAGGTATAAAAACCAGGTTGTTAGGAAAAATATAAGTGTCCGAGACAGAGAGAGAGAGTTCGGCCATGAACTCTTCACTCTGCACCATTCTAGGCTTCAGTCAACAGTGCACTCACTGACATCCAAGGTCACCGAGTCACACACAGTGAATCAACATTGAACATTTGGGCTGATTTCAAGTGATGCTGGCCTCAAATTCAGTGGCCGTGAGTTTATTTGTGGCCTCACTGAAAATTTCACTTCCTAACAGTGACAATGTTAATCAAATATATAAATAATTTAATCGAAGGGAAAATAACACATGATTAAATTCCAAACTAATCCAACACTACGACATGCAATTTGCCAGAGGCCCATGAACCAGAAAGAGATAGATGACACAAATTACAATGCTGTGTGCGTGAGCCACTCTAAATGTTCCCTGTCTGAATAAACAGGGGACACTGGGACCCGCAGCATCCCAACAAAGGCTAAGCCCAAGGATGAGACTTTTGGTTGAAATTGCACCTGGCTTAAGATATGATAGTTTATAAAATGAGGATAACTGGCATAATGATCAAATTAGGAGTTGCTAGTTAGTAACTGTGGTCAAGCCTTTAGCAGAATGAACCAAGGTCCATAGTTCCATCTTCTCTACTCACCCTGGTCTGTAAGAGCCTGGAGAAAGGCAGGGGACCTCAACAGCTGGCTTGCCAATGGGGAAAGTGGAAGGCACCTCTTTATTTCAAGGGATTCTCTTTAGGGAGCTCTGGCCCGTTTGTCAACCACGGCGACTTGGAGAGGGGCAGAAGAGAGGCCTGAAGGAAGGGGAAGCTTTTCTTGTCACTAGCAGCAGGAGAATGGAAGCCTACAATGGACTTCACGGAGCTAATCAGGGCCCTTTCTTCTTGCTTCATTATGTGAGGGAGCTCAGAGCAGGCAGTTTTCCTAACCTTCAGCTAAGACATGCATGAACCCTCCACACTATAAGGGTGCGCACACAGCCGTACATAAAGCTGCTATTCAATCAGTTCTCGAAGCTTGGAGGTGCATTCCGCTTTTGTTCTGGCCCGTCTCCCTTGGCCAGATTTAATTTCCACTTGGAAAGCACGCTCCCTAGATAAGGAGGGTCAGTTCTTAGGAACTCCCTGAGAGGGGAAGATACAGCGCTCTTCAAAGCTGTGCGGAACATTCATTCATGCCACCTACTGCCTAAGGCGACTCACACATCAGTAGACAAACACCGGCTGCCCCCAAAGCAAGATCCTGACAGAAAGGAGCACATTTCTTCCACTGCTGCCAGGAAAGAAATTCTTGTTAGGCACACCCACAGGCAGCACTCCTGGGACAAGCAAACCTTGAACCCTTCAAATAACAGCCAATACCATTTATTGACTGTGCTGGTCATCCTGTCTCCACCTGTTTCCCAAGTAACACAGCATTTCCACTAAGCTAAAAGGATCTCACATATGTGTCGCCAGGCTTTTCACAGTACAAGGTACATGTGAAAGCATAAAAATACTGCACAAGTGTCTGTGATTCATTCTCTCTCTCTCTCTCTCTCTCTCTCTCTCTCTCTCTCTCTCTCTCTCTCTCTCTCTCTCTCTCTCTCTCTCTCCAACTCTCTCGCTCATCTCTCCTCTCTCATCTCTCTCTCTCTCTCTCTCTCTCGCACATGCACACACGCGCGCGCGCACACACACACACACACACACACACACACACACACAGTATTACAGATGTAACTGAAAGGGGCCTAGACAGTAGTGTTTCACGTATAAATACCTAAGAAAGTGGCAGTGAACCATGGCCTACAGTTCTTAGGCTCCACAGCCTCTTGCTGTGGCTGGGACTTGCTCTCCCCTTGGTTTTACCTACTGTAAATGCTCTGGCTGCGTATTTTGTATCTAGACCCATGAACATGCCACCATTCAGATGTGGTGGTCACATTTTTTACAGAACCCATGGCAGCCATCCCAACTCAGGCTCTGAGAGCAGGTGGGGTTGTCACACTTTGCCCCTTGACTCTGTTTTCGAGAGAAAGGAACAAAACAGAAACATTTACAACAGGATGTCGGATTGGCAATATCCAAACCATCCCGAATCTTCCTAATGCCATCAAACTAGCTCGTGAACGGGCTGCAGCAAAGGAGCACACGCCAGTCACTTCTCAGGCTTGTTGAAGAACTATGCTGGGCAGCTTTCTATTCTGCCATAAGCTGAGACATAAAGAAGTAAATAATCATAAGAAAAAGCTCAATCTCAATTTGTTTCTTGGGTTTATACATCTATTATCTCTTGATTTGGGCTCCCAGAGACATCTGTGGAAAGGAGAAAATGATTTAGACTTCATTAAAATTTAATTCACAATAAAATCCATTTGGGAGAGAGAGAGAAAGAGAAATGATTTACCTAAAAGAAAAGCCAATTCCCTAGGAACTCCTACCACTCTACATCTGAGCTCAGCTGCCATCTTCTCGTGGGCATTACCTGATAAGCGGTATTCCTGAAAAGTTCTATGACTGTCATGGCGTGGATTATGTTAGAGACACATAGTGATTGGATTTTTTAAAGCATTTGGAAGCAGAAATAGAAAAACGGCGCAAATCGCAAACTATCAGGGCTGAAATAGGCCCTATGTATCAATATGCACTTTAATTTCAGATAAACAAAATAATTTAAATTGTTTTGGTGGCACCTGCCAATCTTTCAAACAGATTATTTAAAAAGCTGTAGCAGCTTGCTGCGTGTGGGGGTGGGGTGGGGCGCGGGGAGGGTTTCTCCAGCGACTTCATGGAATGACCACTCTAGCTCCTGCTGGTAACAAGAATTCTGACCCGTCTGCCGCTGTCTGACACACCATAAAACCAAACAGGAAAACATCACAAACTTAGAAACAGCACTTAAAAAAAATAAAAAGCAACGTCCAATTTCTGATCTGTGAGCATTCAGTATTAGGACGAGTCGGAGAAACCTGCGCTTGCTGGTTAGAAATGAATAAACGAATCCCCGTTGACAGGTGTCTAGCACAATTATGCAACACAATCATTTCTTTTATGAGTAAAGAAATCAAAGCTGTTTAAAAAGGCAAACATTTTCTATGAATGAGGGGCTCTGCATTAAGAACAGAAATGAATGGGATTAAAATACAAATCTGGGGCTGGAGAGATGGCTCAGAGGGTAAGAGCACTGGCCGCTCTTCCAAAGGTCATGAGTTCAACTCCCGGCAACCATATGATGGCTCACAACCATCTATAATGAAATCTGGTATCCGGTTTGGCATGTAGTCGTTACATGCAGACAGAACACTGTATACATAATAAATAAATAAATATTTTAAAAAATAAAATAAATAAAAATAAATAAAATCCAAATCCAACCCAGTCTCTACAAACCAACACTGAGGAAATCTGCATGCGCAGTCCATGGAAAGAAAAATCCACTATTATTCACGGAGAAAAAGAAAAGTAGACAAGGAAGAGTAAGGTTTGGGCACAGGCTACGATACGGACGAACACTGGAGACGGGCTGCCTGAAGGGGCCACGGAGCAAAGTACAAATAGTGTGCAGTAATTCTGCAACCTCCAGGCTAAGTTAACCTACGCAGGAAGAAAGCAGATGGCTACCTGTGCGTGGGATACAAGGAGAAAAGAGAATGGTAACTGAGGGCTATGGTGCGATAAAATATTCAATATGCTAAATTGCTGTATACTTTAAATGGGTGAATTATGCAGTATGTAAATTATATCTCAATAAAGACATCATCCGCTTACACACAAAGGGGGCGGGATCACAAAAACCTACGTGTGTGTGCTGTAAGGGAGTCTGAGGAGGATGTGGGGAAACAGGAAAAGCAACAGAAGAAAGGGCAGGAGGTATGAAACCGCTCCAGGGCTTCTCTTATGTGAGACTAGGGGCGGGGGTCTTCCAAGCAACCTTCCATAGAAGCTCAAGGTTCCACGTATAAACTCCCTCCCCTCCTTCCCCCCCTCCTACCCCCACATAGGATGAGCTGGAAGGAAACATTCTGAAGACACTGCTTCCTGGTAGGTTTCACAGAGGACTCAGAGTGAACAACCTGGGAACAGCATGGAAATGAATTATGCTTTCTTTTTTATTTCCCATATTCATTGTTCAAGTTATTAAAGTGAGTGAGAAAAGTGGGGGTGGGGAAGATTTTAAACTTGAATTGGTAAAGCCAAACAGGAAGCATCACAAACTGATATGAGTTCCAGTGAGGGAATGTGCAACCAGGCTTGATTAGGAAAAAGCGGCTCCCTCCTCTCCACTGTGAGACTAGGGGTGGGGGGTCTTCCACCCCCTCTCAGCTGCTTGTTGTTTCCTGGAAGGTACCACCCCGGGGTGTAGAATGTAATTTTTCTACTTGATCCTACTCACCCCCCCCCCCCAAGAAGGCCTAGATTCATGTAGAATAATAGTTACTGACACAAAAAGGTAAGCAATCTTAAGCTTAAGGAAGTCCAGATTTTCCAGCTTTAAAAAAGTAACTAATTGATTAATTCTGGTGGAGACTGACTATGGGAGGGCCTCACCTATGCTATATAAGTTCTCTGTCAGCACGCCGTGGCAAACAACAACCACCACCCCTCTGGTCCCTGCTAAGTTGCCTGGGCTAGCCTTGGATTTGTGCTCTTCCTCCCTCAGCCTAATTAGCTGGAACTGTACCACAAGCCCCCACAAATGACAGTTTTAAGAAGAAGCAGATAAAACAAGCCCCCACACAGCAGAGCAAACAAATAAAACAACAAAAGCCTCCTTACTAAAGCTGTTTAAATAAAATTTGGCAAAGAGAACATCTCGCTGCGGACAGCCCGCTAAGGGCTATTGCACTCCTCTAACGCTGTGAATTCCTGGCTGCTTTACAGAAACACACTTGTCGCTCCTCTCTTGAGCAAGGGTTCTTTACAAGAAACTTTGAGTTTCTTAGCCAGGCACGGTGGTGAGAACCCGTAATTCCAGCCCCTGGAAGGCTGAGGCAGGAGGATTGGAAGTTTGAGGCCATCTTGGGTTACACAGTGAGAATGTGTCATGAAACAACAAAAACTTTTAAACAACATAAAAAACTTTCAGTTTCTACGCAGGAAGGACCAATATTCAAATGCCAACAAGGAGTTATCTAGATGTTCCAACTGATTTCGGCACATGTACCCACATACCACCCTAGTCTCTTCGCTATGGTGAGGATAACAAACCCACAAACTCTTTTTAAAGCAAAAGTGACTTGGGCTTAACTACCCCAAAGAGACACAAACAAGACGAAGCCTGAAAAGGTTGGCTTGTCCTCCCGAATTCTGTGGATACCTAGAGGAAGAAGATAGTGTTAACTGCGTCATCATAGGATGACAGATAATTTAGGAAATCCGTCTTCTGAAAGGCTCATCGATTTCATTCATCGCTTTGCAGTGAACAAGCCCATCAGGTGCACGGTTTGCCCAATACCTGTACTGGAGGCACAGGGAAGGTCACCCTTCTACTCCCAGCTGCTTCTCAGTTCAGCTCCAAGGGCCTCTGAGCAGCCATAAAATGCAGCCTCTCGCAGGGACTGAAAGAATTCATCGTTCACATGTGTGGATCATGCCCAGAAATCCAGCGTGTCTAGGAAGCATTACCAAACCCAGACAGCGTGTGTATGCCAAGGTCAGGTTTTCAGAAGCATGACAGTGTCCTGTAGTATTAACGTCCTCCCAAGCTGTGTGGCTTTCTCCAGCAACAGGGAGAATAAGAAGGGGTTCTTTGTATATGGCTTCTGTATAGTCTCCTCTGCTGAAATAATTCTTACTTTGTTTCAAAGTTTCAAAAGTAAGTTTGAAACATAAAAATATTTATAATAGCACTTCTTGGATTTTTAATTTTAAAGTGTTTTATTTTCTTACTAGCTTTAGGAATGGAGAATATTCAGATATTATGCCTCCTCCTCAATTACGAAAACAAATGCAACCTTCTCTTTTTTGAAATGCAAGATGCTAGGACTTACACATTGTCTAAAAGTAGCAGGATGTTAACCTTTAATTTCTTCATGATCCCAGGAACCCACGTGGAGCTAGGCCCCCAAGCACTGACCCCTGTAAGAGGGCTAACACAGAGTATGATTATGAGAAAACCATCCATTTAAAAGTGAATGGAAAAAAATGAGAGCCAGCTTTTAGCAGGCAGCTGCTTTCTCCACTGCTCCATAAATCCAGCCTTCCTCTGCAATGCTGAATTATGATTCTAACATCACAACTACCAGGCCTTCAGCTGTCACACCAACTTAAATGTTTGACATCACAGTCTGATCACGAAAACATTTGTCCAAATTGAAATAGGTCCGAAAACATTTAGGTTTCAAACAGATTTGGATAATCTACGTCTCATAGTTTAGGAAAAGACAAGAATTTCTTCCCCCCCTTGGGGGAGGTGCACACGCAGGAATTGGGGTGAGGGAGGGAGGAGAGAGTTCCTCCTCAGGGATATAGGAACCGGTGGACACTGGCTTTCCTGTTTTCCTCCTCTGTTGCTTTGCCAGACGACCCTCTGCTTCCACTGAAGCGGACGCTTTAGTGTGGGTGGGGCTGGGTGACCAGCAAGCTATGTTGTCTGTCCACCTGTGTACGTCAGTTCTGCACAGACAACTACAACTGACTTTTCATATGGTACCAGGGATTCAAATCTAGCCAAGTATTCTTATACACCAAGCCATCTCTGTAGTCCAAGAATTTATAAAATAGACTTAGTCAGAGAGAAGGCTGAAAGGGCATTTTGGTACCAACCACAGTCTAAGCCATATCTGTATGTGTGTGTGTGTGTGTGTGTGTGTGTCTGTGTGTACACGGGAGGATGCCTGCAACTGCTGACAGAAACACAGATAAATCTTAGCTCACCTTTTGCCACTGTATTGACTGCTTTTTTCACTACTAACTCCCAGGTTTATTTGAGGCATAACTGTCATATGTTAAGTACTGAAGGTACAAGATTAATTAAGACATGCCCATTGGATCACAAACAGAGACTGGCTCCTGAGAGACCGGAAGGAATGCTGTCTGAGAATTAACCTTTGCACCACAGAGCCTTCTTCTCTCTCCTGTCCTCACAGCATGAGAAGTGAGCATGCTCAGTGAGCAGGGCTACTCAGGTTCATGTGATTACACCAGAGGAGCGGGAGACCTTGGGACACTGCACTACACATGCTTCCCAGCATGCAGAACTATTAATTTTAGCATTTTCCAGTCATCTTCTTCACCAACCTCCCTGCCGTGCAGAGCTTCTCCTGAATGTTTCAGTCTGTTACTGCTGCTATAGCCAAGTAGATTCATAACGCACCCTAAGTATATGGTACCAACCCACTTCAGAATTAGACTGTAATGTTCTATACCATCCTAGCAGAAGACAGAGTTTAATAGGAAGAAAGCAAGTTTAGTCTTTAGTCTATATGCACTAAGTATGTGCTGTGTGTAGTACAATTGAGTAAAGCAAATCTGAGAAGATGCTACTTGAAATGTATAGGAACACGTAAAAAAAAATTGGAAAAAGTGCTTAAAAAAAAAAAAGAGGATGAAAAGAAGGCTACATAACTGAGCTCAATCCAGAGCAAAGAGAGAAGCACATGAGAACAGTGGTTCTCAGCCATCCTAATGCTGTGACCCTTTAATACAGCTCCTCATGTTTTGGTGACCCCAAACCATATTAATTATTTTGTTGTTATTCCATAACTGTACTTTTGCTACTACTATGAATCGTAACGTAAATATCTGATTTCAGGAAATCTGATACATGACATCCAAAAGGGTCAAGCTCATGTGTTGAGAACCAGTGACATAGAAAAAAGGATTACAGCTAGAGAGTCAAGGTCAAAAAGAGCACACAGCATGCTGGGAAGTGATGTCAAGTGTAATATGAATGGGCAGTGGAGAGAGAGGTAGGAAGGGAAGGAAGGGAGGGAGGGAAGGAGGGAGACAGAGACAGAGAGACAGAGAGAGAGAGAGCATGGGTAAACTATAGGAGGGGAAGAGTACTCTATGACACTAAGATCTCATGTAAATAAGTATTTTTAAAGATGTATTTATATGTATGTTTGTGTCTGTCTGTGTGTATATATGCCATGTGTGAGCAGACAGTTATGTTCGCCAGGAGAGGGCATCAGATCCCCTAGATCTGGAGTCACGTGTGGCTTTGAGCTGCCCAATGTGGTCTTGGGAACACAAACTCAGCTCCTCTGCAAGAACAGCAAAAGTCTCTTAACTGCTATAGCCACCAAGACATTAATCAAGGTTGTCAATGAAGTGCACTTTTTAAAAGGTTAGCTCCAGCAGTTTCCCAAAGGAGCCGGGTAAGGTCATGGCAATACTCACCCTCTCACCCAAGAGATCTCTGTGGTCTTGACCATGGAGAGATAGCACTAGATTTGAGAGACACTTGGGAATAATTTGTGGATACAGATATAAAGGTACTGTAATTTCTAGCTTAGAAACTTCCAAGACAATATCAACATTGGAAATTCTACAGACTGGAAGAAGACTGCTTCTGTTTGGGGTAAGACAGTGAGGGCCCTTATGACATTTCTGTAGAGAAGACAACCTTATGAATCTAGGGCAGAAATGTAGCTTGTCTACTATGCACAGGGTTCTGATTTGATCTCCAGCAGACTCCCGCCTTGATGCTCTAAAAGACTAGCAGAAGGCTAAAATCTATTCTCCTACCCCTTGGTATCCTTGATTCCCTTAAAGCACGTATAGAGAATTTTACATATTTCATAAAACTAAATTTGAAAATCCCAAATCTATGTCTACTGTGCGTAGGAGTTAAAAGGGTCAGCAATTGGAAATTGTGTACCATAGTTCATACTAAAACAGAAAAACGGAAAAAGGAGACAAAGGGTGAGGCTGGGAGCATTGGTGCAAGCCTGGGATCCCAACACTGAGGAACCCAAGACAGAAGTGCTGCGAGTCCCATTCCAGTCAGGTCTACAAGGCTCCAAGCCAACCAGAGATTTACAGTGAGACAGTCCCTAGTCTCAAAGAGGAAGTGTGCATCACTTGGTATCTGTGCTGTGCTGTGGTTCCCTGTGCTGGAAGGCACGAAGGAACTGTAGACAAACAGCCATGGCCCTCTACTTTAATGTCATTCATTTGAATTGTCTCTGCTTCTCCCAAGCTGACTGCAATATTCAGTCCCATGTTAAAGCCTGGAGTCGTATCTGTCTACAGAGTTGGAACAGCAAGATGAATATACAAGAGAGGTTCACACAGACCAGGCACTGCACTTGTCTTCCCACGGAACACTGACGAAGACAGAGCCAGTGTGGTTAAGGATGTCTGTCTATAGAACGGTAAGCCAAGTGCATTCGACCTCCGTCATGTGCTTCCAATGTTTCATCAAATTCTTACCAAGGCTTCTCACACTTGATCCTGGTCCCGATCGCTCTACTGCAGTCAGATTTCTTACTCTGTTTCTCTATTTTACTCATGGTCTCTGTGACTGGTAAAACACTACAGTTTTATTTACTCACTGAGCTTATTACTTATTGCGTCTTCTGCTGACCCTACTAGAATGTGACTTTTGTAAAGACAATTATTTCAGCTGTTTTGTTTAAGTGATGTATTCCAACAGTTAACCAGACTTTGGGCCACAGCTTGTGAGCCCACAGGCCAGGTTCAGCCACCTGTTCTCAACAAGCTAATTACAAGAGCCAAATTAAGCAGTGAAAGCTGGAAAAAGATGATTTATTTCATGTGGTCACACTGGAAAGATGGGAAAAACAGCCACGGATTCCTGATCCACCTTCAGGTTCTGAGTGGACGTGTAGGTTCAGGCAGAAGGCCGGAGTCGTACACATCTAAGTGGCCTCTAGTGAATATGGTCCTCTCCACCACTGACCCATCAGTGTTTTAGTTTTACCCTCAGGCAACATTGTCTGACAACTCAAAAATCTCTTTCTGGGAGAAAGGCTCCCTTCTGCTTGGCCTAGACTTTAGGCTTTCTCTTCGTTCTGTGTGAGATTCCTGGGTGGTATTCTGATTTATTGGGGTACAGTGTTTCTATAATCTGATAACCAAAATAAAGAACACAGGTGTCTGGCACAATATCCAGCACGTAGTGAAAACTCAGTGGCTATTTGTTATAACAATGTGCTGTTGGAACAAATGCGGCCCCAGCTTTAATACTTCCAGGCTGTGCTCGGAGAGTTGTGTGCTTGGAGAACCCGAGGCCCCGCAAAGGAAAACAATCTCTGGCATTTGTCTACTCCCAACAGTCTGAGAAAGCTTTCATCAGAGACACCTTTAGTCTCCTCCTATAAAAGCTGCCTTTAATATTGCAAGTGTAGAATTAAATCTTGGGTTCAGAAAGGCACAGTACACTTTCCTTCCTTAGTTTCTGTTTGTTGCCAATGAAAAGAATGCTAAAATTTATTTTTGCCCACGATGGTAATGTTAACATGATTTGAAGTTAAGGGCCTTGGCAATGAAGCAGTAATCTGTACTGTCAGAATTATGCTCAGCTGGCGGCAGAGAGCAAATTATCTGATGTTTTATAGTAAGTTTGTCTTGAAATAATTTAAGCTTTAACTGGAGAAGAGGGAAAAAAAGATCCAGTTACTTGCATGAAGCTACCCTGGCACTGTCCCCTGGCTATTGCTCCTGCCCACACTTTACGCCAAAATTTCTTCTCCATGCAGTGCTGTTAAATACAAAAGACCAAAGGGCATATTTTCTCTTTAATTTGCTTGTGGAAATCTCATTAATGTCATGGAAATTTTGCCTCACCATGACTAAAGTGTTTGAAGAAAGAAATCAGGAAGTAAGGTTGATCGCATAAATTTCCATTGGAGAAATAAAGCAGTAA
Source organism: Acomys russatus (assembly GCF_903995435.1). Classification (NCBI taxonomy): domain Eukaryota; kingdom Metazoa; phylum Chordata; class Mammalia; order Rodentia; family Muridae; genus Acomys; species Acomys russatus. The sequence continues at coordinate 2,326,881 of NC_067139.1, read as the reverse complement.
AATGCTTTACATAGAAACACTGGAGTTTAAAATGTCCAAAGCTGAAACTTGGGAAAAAAATTAGTAGTGAAGGCCATAGGCTGTGCGGAGTGGCAGTTCATCTGAGAGAAGTGACAAGGCGCCTGCCTGAAGCTGGGCATTGTCAACCCTCACGTGGCAAACCATTCCCAAGGTGGGTTGATTTCTTCATTTTCAGCCTTTTCTGTCTTTTTGTTTTATTTTGCCTTCATCTCCTCAACAAAGTAAGGATTTTGTCCCCATTTATTCCTAAAAATACGTTTTTAACTTGGAGAATGCTCCTATAAGATCGTACTTTTACAAGCATTTTTCACAGGAATATCTGGCTGGTAAAGTGATCAACTTTCTAAAACTTTTACTGGAGTCTTTTCTTTGACCCTTCAAGCTCATGCATTCAAAATATAAAAGGCTTTCACAATGATCTCCACATACAATATTCTCTAGGGTGGGAAACAGTGAATGCATTTACAAAATAAGCCAGAGATGAGGCAACTGAACTTTGCTGCCTGAATACTTACAGGATAGCATTCTTATCCCTGTTTTAATTTAAATTGGGTACAAAATGTCATCTGTGATATTTCATTTGTCATGCACCGCAAACACAATATAGACATCAAAACAATATTCTGCTGCAGAAAAGTGGCAAGCTGGCTGTGGGCCCTGTGTACCTAGGCCCGCCCTACCCACCATGGATGGATGCTCGTCAGTTGTGCAGGACCATAAGAACATGGAAGCCATATTGCAGTCATCCTTAGCATTGCTTTGCTTAAATCTCAGTTTCCAGGGACCTGGGACGCAGGATACAGACACACATCGTGCCACGCACGCTGATCTCACCAAGCCCGCTTTTTCCCCTGTTTCTCTAATGCCTTTCCCTGGTTAGGTCTTCACTTGTTATCTCCCACAGGAGATAAGTTCAGAAAGTTCCTTGGCGGTGTATGTGATGGACTCCTAGCATAGAGCCCAGACCTAAATGCTCCACCTCCAGAGATGAGAGTGAGGGGGAAAATGTGTAGAGTCTGCTCATTTGATCCAAAGGGTTCACCAGAAGAAGAAAAAAATTGCCTTGAGTTTCTTTTAGTGAGACATTATAAAAAAATATACAGACAAAAGAGGGTGATATGTATCTATGAAAAGAAGACAAGGAAGCCGAAAAGGAGCGAGAGAAACAGACCTGTGTTTGCTATGATTTAATTATCTTATAGTAACAATTAAGAGGGAGTCACTGCCTCCTCCCCAAAGAGGAGGAAGTGCTGGTTTCTCTTTCTCCTTTAAGAGTTCACCCAGTGGGGCTGGCCAGTCATGTGGCAGAAAACCATCTCCTAAGGCCATGCTAAAGATATAGAAGGGATGGTATGGTCAGCTCTTTAAGGAGGTAACGTACTTTTCTTCTTCAGAACCTGCCACTGCAGTCACCATGAGCCACTCTGAGTCCTGACTCAGGTGTAACCTTCGCCTTTTTGTGTATTCTGTGTTTTTCTTTTGAATGTTGGCCAGAGCCCAAGTAGTAGTTTTCTCTGGTACCTTGCGCTGCCTTACTCTTCCTCTAAAGCTCTTCTCACTGTGTTGCTGTCGTTCATGCCACCTTAACTCAAACTGTATGCGTTTCTTTCTTCCTCTTCTCCACCTCCCTCCTCCATGTAGCTGCCAACATTTACAGCTTGCCTGTCCTAGGTTTTTTTTTTTTTTTTTTTAAAAGAAACTTTGCTCAAGCTTCCTGTTGAAGTCATTCTTACATTCTTTTATTAATGACACTCAACGCCAAAGAGAGGACCTTGATTTCCCCAGTGACATATAACATCTCTGCAGAGATGCCCCCAGATTCTCGTAGTGGTGTTATTTACACAGCCTCCTACACACGTAGGAGTTTAACCCTCCCAGTCATATTTCAATGGTACTAAGGGGAGTGGACTCTTAAGTGTGATTATCATGTTGAGAGAAGGGGAGATTGAGAAAATGATTAGATTAGATCATTAGGGTGGAGGTCTCACGAGCTAGTGGAGAGAGAGAGAGAGAGAAAGTGACAAAAACATACATGCTGCCTTCTTGTAATATGACTCAGCCAGTGCTAGTCCTTTCCATTACAGAAACAGTCTGGTGTTCTGAATTTAAAAAATGACTCCTATAGGCCCATAGGGTGGTATGACATCTTTGGAAGAAGTGTGTCACTGGGGGCAGCTTTGAGGTCTCTGAAGCTCAAGCCAAGCCTAGTTGCTCAATCTCTTTTCCTGCTACCTGTGGATCCCAACACAGAATTCTCAGCTGGCTTTCTGGCACCATGTCGGCCTGCATGCCACCATTGCTTCCCACCATAATAATAAAGGGCTAAACCTTTGAACTGTCAGCCAGCCCCAATTCAGTGTTTTCCTTTAAAAGAGTTGCCATGCTGGTGGTGTTTCTTCACAGAAATAAAACCCTACTAAGACAAACAGCATATATATATTCCACAATATAACATTCATCTAGACAGACCACAGACAGACAGACACACACACACACACACACACACACACACACACACACACACACACACTGCACTGTTTATATTTTGAAGACAAGCCAAGAACCTAGACTCTAGACTTACATTCAAAACCAATAATCAACACTATAATGGTTAAATCAGAGACTCTTGGTTAACAGTGCTTTTGACCTCTGGTAACTTGTAGTCTGGAAAGAGACATCAAACTAAGCAAAAATTCTCCTCTAGTTCAGATAATATATTTGCTGTTTTTAGGGAATACCTTCTATGTAGCCCAATATTCTTTAATGCTATATATACTTATTTATATTAACTATAATTCCTCTTTATTTTGTTTCTGAATCGTCACTGTTAAAAAGAGCTTGGTAACCTCTCTGACTCTTCCCTGTCTTTACAGTTGTTGGTTATTTATTTTCTTTTAAAGAACACTGAGAGAAAAGGCCTCCACTCCCAGGGCCAGGGCCAACCCCCCCCCCCCCCGAGACTTTACTGAGCACCAGCATCTCCACCCAGTGCAAACTATGTCTTTAAAATGCTCAACACAGAGACTCCCCCGTGGGTTAGTCAACTGCTGGCTCCTATACAAAGAAAATACTGTCTTTTGCTCCAAAGAACTTTGTGCATCAATTTAAACACAGCAAGACAGACACAATACCCCAGAGAGGAAAACCTACCTTATTACATTCCTGACCTAAGAGAAAGGATTTGCCTGTAGGACATAAAAGGAACCTGAGGAAGAGTGGAAGACAGTTTCCTAATCCTACACATAAAAACACTCTCTAATGCAGCATGACAATGCTTTAATCGCTGACATAATTGTAAGATGTATATATAACACAGTATAAGAAAGATAAAGCAACTTGCTTTGGGGCCTTAGAGACTTCTCCACTGTTCCGCTGTAGGCCCTCTGCATCTTATGCTTGCAGGAGTATCAGAGGGAGTTAGTGTGATATTATACGGATTCCTTCTCAGCAAGGCCGCATCTTATTCTGATGTGATCTGAGGCCTCTGGATGTGGCAAGCGTGGTAAGGGAACAGAGCCCTTTGAAGAGTGTTTCACGGCTCTTCCTGCGTTCTAGTGCAAGGCTGTGCAGCCATGCAGTCAGGGGGCAGCGGAACCATGATCTTTACTTCTTCAAACAGGAAAATCCTCACTGGGAGAGACACCGCCATGTTCTCAGCTGTGAGCAGGGGTAGATTCACTGATTTCCTTTTATGTCTACACAAAAATATTTTCTAACCCAACAATAGTTTCTATCCAAGTTTTCCTCACGAGATGTAACCTTATCTGAACATACCATCTTTCAAGAAACAAGCAAGCAAGCAAACAAACAAACAAAAAGCATCGATGGCTGAGGAGCTAAAAGATGATAAAGAAACTTGACATCCGGGTACTTCAGCTACATTTTTCCTTCTTTAATATTAGATATGGGCAGAAATTTACAACATCCTTAAAAGTAGCAGCCTTGCCAACTTCACAGACTGACACTTTTACACTAGCTTTGCCTGTACCATGAGGATGTTTCAGTGTGAATACCAGTGGCAGTGCTGGAAGGATCCAAGGGTTATTCTAGAACACAAGAAGCAAATGACCACTGTTCTTTGCTTTCATATGACTAGCAAAGCTGAACAACATACACAGTGAAACCAAAATTCAGAAAGAGTGACAGGGCATTCTAGCTGGGCATTGTGTCCTTACTATGAGCATTAATATTCCCCTAACAATGCTGTTCTGCAAGTGTTTTGCATGTGCATAGCTTTGACCTCTTTTACAGGGAGGGGTTCCTGATCATAGGAACTGCATCTCTCACCCTGGTACCCCCTTTACTACACAGTAGGTGCCCATGAAGTTGGGTTCCTTACCATAGCATGAACGGAGTATGTGACTTGGTAGCATGCTTCATGTTTCTTCTCTAAAGCAAGGCTGCCTGGGGGCCAGAACTCTGAGAAGGTCTCCTCCAGGGACTTCAACACTGTGGTTTTATTCCCAGGGTTCAGGTCAGGAAATGCAAGCTCTAGGCAGACAACACTTCCTGGAGGCCTGGTGAACTCAAGAGCATTTTTTTCCCTTTAATTTAAATAGTTTATGTGAAGCAGGAGTTAGGGACCTTTAAGCTCATATGTGCTCACTAAGTTGGCTCTGTTGAGCCATTATAGACCAGTGTTTGGAAAGAGGGGTAGGTGATGGAAACAGCCACTTAGGACTTTGAACTGCAGAGTGCTGATGACACTTACACAGCTGAGGTCATCACAGTACGAGGTAGTTCTTCTAAGGTATCCACAGCATAGCTGCAAATCCCTGACGCATGTCTCAAAGGACACTACTTTCTTTAGACATATTTATGAAAAATAGCTCTTTTGTAAGATTTGTAAGATCCATTCAAACGACGCTTAAGAAGTTCTGTAAAAAGCTGCTTCTCAATGTGGCAAGATGCAAGTTGTGTCAAAAAATGCTAATGAAACATTAATGGATCCTATTCCACAGCCATGCGTTAAATTCTTTCCCCTTCTGTGGTGTGTCAAAAATAAATTTCCTTTTGAACTCCAATGTCTCTCAGCAGACCATAAAATACAAAATGTGTTACTCTTAAGAAGAAAGTAAAACAATGAGACACAGTATTTCAAAGGACGACCTAAGTTTGTGGGTGGGGACTCTGGGTGGTGTTCACATAATATTGGCATAAAAGAGATTCAACTTAATGCTCAGCCATGGATATTTTACCTCTACGTTACCCAGCAAATTACCCATCAATCTTGGGCACCAGCAGGCAAGGCATTTCCCCTTTCCATGGAGGTAGTAGGCAGTATGAACCAACGCCTTCAATTATTTTGCTTCTTTGCTTACTTTGTCATGCCAACCTTCACTTTTCAATTTAGACACATTTTCTCACGTAACTCTTTAGTCTCTATGGAGTAGGATGAATATGTGGGTTTTAACGTGTTCTACATTTATATTTAGATAATCGTTAAATCTTCTATTCATGTGGGTGGTGATTCTTGTCGAAAAGAGGGTAGGAAAGAGGCACATCTTTTACTTTGGATTAGGTATGACTTCATAAGAGGACATTATTATCAATAGATGTGGAATTATAGACGGCAAAACTATTAACACAAGAAGCATGGCATGTAGACACAATCTGCCGGAAGAGCACGAGTAACACCAGTAATATGCCGAATATACTGAACAGGACAGTAAGACTGTGAACACCTGTGGAAAGCCCATATCCAGGGCAGCTACAGCACTGGCAGGAGAGACAGGCTAACCCCTCTCGCAGAGCTGGCATTCCACAGGGCAGAAGCAGGCTTCCACTGCAAGGAGCTCCCTGCTACACTGTGCTCAATGGTCCCAGACCTGTGAGCCTTACTCTCGGCAAACTGCGAGAGACTTGCAAACTGAAACCAGGCCAACAGGGTACGGCTAGAACAAGAAGATAGACTCTTGCAACAGATCTGCACGGGGTTTAGCAAGGCAGAGACCTAACTTTCGTGCAGATTTTAAGTGGCACACAGGAGCTGAACAGGGTTGGGAATGACATTCCCAACTAGAACCTTAAAAGGAACAGACAGCCGGGCGTGGTGGCGCACGCCTTTAATCCCAGCACTCGGGAGGCAGAGGCAGGTGGATTGCTGTGAGTTTGAGGCCAGCCTGGTCTACAAAGTGAGTCCAGGATGGCCAAGGCTACACAGAGAAACCCTGTCTCGAAAAACAAAAAACAAAAAACAAAACAAAAAAAAAGGAACAGATGCCTGTCGATGTGAGGTACCACCTGTGGGGACCCACCCACAGCTGGACCAGAGTCTGTGACTCAGTTATACAAAGAAGGCCTGTCTTTAGGAGGGAAGAACTGGAGAAAACATGCTTCCAGAAACTAGGACCATAACCCCGACATACTACTTCCACCCGTTTCCCCTCCACACCGTTTCATCCCGGTGTGGACTTGAGCTGGCTAGTTCCATCTTGCTCTGCCTATAGCAAACAATCTTTCTACATCATTAATCTTTCTTAACTTTCTTGTTTTATTCTCCCAAAGAACATGGGCTGGGTGGGTTTCAAGGGTCTCTCTGGCTCACCCCTGAGAGTTGGGACTGTCCTAACATGGGCTGGGTGGGTTTCAAGGGTCTCTCTGGCTCACCCCTGAGAGATGAGACTGTCCTAACACGGGCTGGGTGGGTTCAAGGGTCTCTCTGGCTCACCCCTGAGAGATGAGACTGTCCTAACACGGGCTGGGTGGGTTTCAAGGGTCTCTCTGGCTCACCCCTGAGAGATGAGACTGTCCTAACACGGGCTGGGTGGGTTTCAAGGGTCTCTCTGGCTCACCCTGAGAGATGAGACTGTCCTAACATGGGCTGGGTGGGTTTCAAGGGTCTCTCTGGCCTCATCTCTCCACTTCCTTTTTCAAGGGTCTCTCTGGCTCACCCTGAGAGATGAGACTGTCCTAACACGGGCTGGGTGGGTTTCAAGGGTCTCTTGGCTCACCCCTGAGAGATGAGACTGTCCTAACACGGGCTGGGTGGGTTTCAAGGGTCTCTCTGGCTCACCCCTGAGAGATGGGACTGTCCTAACACGGGCTGGGTGGGTTTCAAGGGTCTCTCTGGCTCACCCTGAGAGATGAGACTGTCCTAACACGGGCTGGGTGGGTTTCAAGGGTCTCTCTGGCTCACCCCTGAGGATGAGACTGTCCTAACACGGGCTGGGTGGGTTTCAAGGGTCTCTCTGGCTCACCCCTGAGAGATGGGACTGTCCTAACACGGGCTGGGTGGGTTTCAAGGGTCTCTCTGGCTCATCCCTGAGAGATGAGACTGTCCTAACACGGGCTGGGTGGGTTTCAAGGGTCTCTCTGGCTCACCCCTGAGAGATGAGACTGTCCTAACACGGGCTGGGTGGGTTTCAAGGGTCTCTCTGGCTCACCCCTGAGAGATGGGACTGTCCTAACACGGGCTGGGTGGGTTTCAAGGGTCTCTCTGGCTCAACCCTGAGAGATGGGACTGTCCTGTATTATGAGTGGCAAGTTGGCTCTAGTTTCTGCATTGTTGCTGAGATAAAATCCTTGACAGAAAGCAGCTTTCAGGGAGACGGTCTTGGGCTGAACGAGCTGGTTACATCATACCCATATCAGGAGCAGGCACGGAGGCTCACTGCGCAGGTCACCCTTTTCACTATCACACAGTTCAGAACCCAAACCCAGGGAACGGTGTGGCCAGCATTCAGGCTGCATCTTCCCACCTCCCACTTCCCAGTTAACATAATCAAGCCAATGCCATGGGCACACCCACAGGTGGGCCTGATTAGACCCCACCCTGAGACGCTCTTCCCAGAGAGTTCTAGAGAGATGAAAAAGGAGCCACAACAACAGATAACAATCAAATTCAGAAAACCACGGAGACAGTTTTTAAAAAACTTTAAATTTCATTAAGTACAAAACCTAAAAGAAATGGGTGAATTTTTCGATGTGTATGATCTATCAAATTTAAACCAGGGTGAGACAGACAATTTAAACAGATGTATGACAAGCCACAGGGTTGAAGCAATAAATACTAATATTCTTCCTTGTGAAAAGCACAAAACTCTAGAAGGATTCACTCCAAAACTGTATCTGATCTTTAAGGAAAATGCTTCTTTTTACACAAAGCCAGGATTATATGGATACCACAGCCACATTAAGACACATTTTTTAAAAGAAAGAAAATTACAGACCAATCTCTCTGGTTAGTATAGATGCAAAATTTCTCATAAAACACCTGTAAACTGAATTAAAGTACACATCAAAAAGGTCATTCACCATAGTCAAGTTGGTTCTATCCTAGTGATATGGAGATAGTTCAACATGTGAAAAATCAGTGAATGTAAATTTCATCTAAAGCGTCTCAAGGAAAGTGATTCTGACAGCAAGCACAAGATCTGTGGAAACTCCAGCCAGACAAAACACCAAGAAAGAGAAGCTAAGATGGGGGTGGGGGTGGAAATCGCTGGCAGAGGAGCTACTGGCACTTGAAAGCTGTTAGGAGAGCGAGGGTCAGTTCTCTTCAACTATATATCCTCGGTAAAGCTACGTAAGGGAAGGCGCCACTCCCAGGAATAGTTGGGCAGCATAAACTGAACCTGATGGGCAAAGAAAGAAAGATACCTCAGGCTTGGTTGGGCAAGGATGGGAGGGAGTGATGGCAGGAATCAGGAAGGGTGTAAAATTTCAAAATACACTGAATGGAATTCTCAAAGAATTAACAAAAGTAATGTTTAAAACCCCAAACCCAAACCAAGCCAAACCTGCATGTGAATGGAGAAGTAGCAAGAGGAGGAAGAGGGAGAAAGGTTATGCTAAACACACAGCATCAGCACCAGCAGAGAGAGCCAGTGAGGGAGGAAGGTTATGCTAAACACACAGCATCAGCACCAGCTGAGAGAGCCAGTGAGGGAGGAAGGTTATGCTAAACACACAGCATCAGCACCAGCTGAGAGCCAGGAGACCAAACTGAAGTAGCATAGCAAGACTTGAACTTCATAGCCTCAATTAGAGTTTGGATAGAAAAATCCTCCCCCAAAACATGTGCGGAAGCTTTGGTTGCCTCTGAAATGTCTAGGGGAAGAGCTTCTGTCATAGGATTGTGACTGAATCACTGGATTAATCCAACAGCAGCTTCAACATTCTCCTGGAAAATGATGGGGACTGCAGTTGGGGCCTCGGAAGCAGCAAGCCATCGCCAGTGTGTCTTAGGGCTCAGTCACTCTGGGCCCTCTCCTGCACCTCCTGATGCAGTGATGGATAGTGATCTTCTGTGGTGATATCTCAGCCCTGACTTAGGCGCACAGCCCCGCAGTCAGCTGACTCTGCAGTGAAACCGTTAAACAAGGAGCCAAATCGAATCCTTTTTCCTCAAGTCCTTGCAGGTATTCTGTCAGAGTGACAAAGGGCTGGCACAAAATCATGAAAGAAAAAAAAAGAACCAAAAAAAAAAAAAAAAATACAGCTTCAAGGAAACAAAACAGAACCATAACAAAGAAAAAAAGTCTTCTTTCAAAGAGGAAAATTGCGAGTTCAGCTGATTTTACCACATACTGAGAAAAAATCGGATGCTGTGGCTAACTGCAGTAGAAGGCAGAGCTCAACACAGCCTCCTGGAAGAGCCACAGCAGGGAAAGGACTGGAGAAAATCCTGAGGCAAGTGCTGGCCTGTACCATCTACATTTCCTCCCCAACCAGCTCCAGCAAGTCTTGCAGAACTGTGCACTGAAGGAAATACTTTGGAAAGTGTTCACTTCATAAAGAAATAAAAATTTCTCTGCAATGTTCTTGACTCAGGTGGCTCTTAGTGTAGTTCTTCCTGTTGACTATGAGATAGAAATACATCAAAGAGTCGATTACACGAGAGAAGCACTGAAGAGACAGAACTCCTAAAAAAATAGCCCAAAGACTATTATAAAACTAATACACAAATCAGGAAGCAAATGAGTTTGTATGGTAAACCACCAGCTGTGTAATAATAATTGACTAGTCAGTACTAATTGAAGTTTGTCAGAAATGAAATGATTATTTCCCTATCTTTGCATCTCATTTTTAAAAAATTAACCAACACACACATAGAAAAACTGAGGGTGCATATAGAATTCATTCATAAAAAAAACCTTCACTCAACCTGTCAGGACAAGACAGCCTTTCTTACAGTAACAAATACAACTCTCAATCCTGGAAAGTTGTTTTCAGTAGAAAACAAGATGATCGAAACTGTTAAGTTAACAAACAACCTGGCACATTAATGAGAACAAGTGGGAGGTGCCAAACACTTCAATGTAGAGTAAAAGGACTCCAATGGAGGAACAGGATTTATACTTATCTTCTCTTGATAAAATATGATTGTTTGAACAATGTAACATTTTAACAAGGCAAAGAAAACCCAAATACATCAACATCAATTAAAATAAGGATGAACACAAGAAACTCAAAACATGATATTTGCCATAGTTGGACCAATTTATGACAGAATGAACAGATAACGGGGTAGACAGACAAAAAGGAACATGAATGGCATCAGAAGGAAGGCTAGTGGACACACGGACACACACACACACATTGATTCTACTACACACACACACATTGACTCTACTACACACACAAACACACATTGACTCTACATACACACACACACACACATTGACACTACTACTACTACACACACACATTGACTCTACTACACACACACATACATACACACACACAAACACACACATAGTCACAACATAGATCCTCAATAAAATATTTAAATCTCTATGGACAAGATGAAGCCATAAAACAAAGACACAAACTTTAAAACATTAACCATCAAATTCCCTCATCTACAGCTATAAAAAGGAAAGTGTACATGTTGACATAGTTAATAAGAAGCCAATTGGCTCTGTCATTTATTGGCAGTGCAACAAGGATCAAGGTGTTTAAACTCCCAGTGAGAGCTACTGAGTAGATTAGCTGAATGGATCCATGCCCGCAGGCCAGAGGCTGGCATGTAGTTTATGGCACCAAATACAGTGTTAGCTGGATGCTCTTAGCATGACAAGCTGCACCCTCACCAGAGAGCAAGCTCCTTGAGGACATGGCTCTTGGCGGCTTTGCTCAGCAATATACTTCCAGAACTTAAAACAATGCCTAAGTGACAGGAAGGCTCAAGAAATATTTGTTTGTTTAAAAAATGTGAATTACCTACTAAATAAACCATAAAGAACACAAACTTCAACTCTGAGCTATCTTGAAATATCAAAGAAATGTTGATGTAGACAGACCTGGTCTCAAAAACCCACAACAAATAAAAAGACACTACAACAACAACTATAACTACAGGCAAGCATCCCTAATTTACAAAGATGAAAAGGCAGGACATAGGCATATCATAAGAGACCATCCACTATGATTTATCCAGTAGATTCAGGGATGGTACAACATACTTATGTTGTAATGATAAATGTAATGGATCTTATAGATGGACTTATAGACAAAAATCACATGATCATCTCAACAGACGTAGAATAACATTTTGGCAAAATTGAACATGATGACTGTCTTAAGAAAGTAGGACTGGAGGGAACGCACCTTAGCATAATAAAGGTTATATACAACAAACGCAGCCAACATTATCCTAATGGTGAAAAACCTGCAGCAAATCAGGAATGAGACCACTCAAACTTTATCATCTTTCTTTTTCAAAATAGTGCAAAAAGCACCACCTAAAGCAATTAAGACAAGAAAAGGACACTAAATGATAAAAACAGGAAAAGAAGAAGTCAAATTACCCTTATTTGCTAGTGATATGATATCATGCATAAGAGATCCCCAAAATTCCACCAGGAAACTTCTAGAAATAGTCAACACTTTGATCAAAGGTGTAGGATTCTAACTCACCTTACAAAAACCAGTGGCCCTTCTAAACATCACCAACAAACATGATGAGCAAGATGTCAAGGGACACTCTCATTCACAATGTCTTCAGGGAAGAATAAATGACTAGAAAAGAGCCTAAGGAGGTGAAAGATCTAGACAATGAAAACTTTAACTCTCAGAAGAACGATATTGTAGAAGGTGCTAGAAGATGGAAAGATCCCATGCTCAGGGATAGGTAGAACTAATGTTATGAAAAGGACCATTTAACAAAAGCAATTTACATATGCAGCCCCATGCAATGCAATGACAACCCAAATTCCTACAACATTCTTTAGAGACAAAGAAAGCTAAAACTCATATGGAACCACAAAAGACAAAGTGATAGAGGGGATGGGGGAGGGGGAGAGTGAGGGAGAAAGACAGAGAGAGAGAGAGAGAGAGAGAGAGAGAGAGAGAGAGAGAGAGAGAGAGAGAGAGGAGAGAGGGAATAAAGTGCTGTAGAGATTATCATTACAGATTTCAATATGTATTACAGAGCTATAGTAATAAAACCAGTACGGTACCAGTATAAAAACAGAATGTAATCCAAAGGAACTAAAGAGACTATCCAAACACGAGTAAATATAGTCACATAAGTACACATACAAATAGCATTTGACAAAGCTGCTTCCTCTCAAGAAAAGACAGTGGAGAAAAAGGCACCCTCAGCAAATGGTGCTTGCGAAACTGGATCTCCCATGAAGAATGGAACTAGATTTAGATCTGCATCTACCACTCTGCACATACATTAACTCCAAATGATCAAGGGCCTAACTGTGAAACCGGAAGCACTGGAACTGCTAGAAGAAAACACAGGCCTCACCCTACAAGAAACCGCTGCAGGAAAGGACTTTCTGACAACTGCAGTTGGCCTGGAATCAAGGCCAACAATGAACCTGTGAGACCTGATACAACTGAAAAACCTCTGTACCTCTGAGGAAACAATCAAGTGCATGAGGAGGAAGTCCACAGAGTGGGGTGGAATCCTTCCCTGCTACACATCCAACAGATGACTAATATCCAGAATACATGAAGAACTCAAAACCTGTAACCACAAACCAAACAACCAAGTCAAAGAATGGACTGTGAAGCAGAACGGACAGTGTGCCCCACACACTCCAAAACTATGGCTAAGAAATATCTCAAAGAAAACCATATATGTGTGTGTGTGTGTGTGTGTGTGTGTGTGTGTGTGTGTGTGTGTTCACTATCCTTAGCAATCAGAGCAGAGAAAAATGAAACAATGAGATTTATAGGGAAATGGATGGAACTAGAAAATACTGTATTAAGCGAGGTTACAAAAACACATTGAGAAGCGCCATGTGTTCTCTCTTATGTGTGTTTCCTGTTTCCAAATCTTCAGGCATGAGTAGATAGCTCTAGTAACCGAAGAAACCAGGAAAGGAAGAAGGAATGAATGGGCAGTGAGCGGTACAGGCTCTAGAGAGGGGAGAGCAGAAAACAGGCATGATAAAGGGGGAAAACATGAAGGCGGTGATTGTGACTGAGGAGGCAACAGAGAGGACAACGCAGAGGAAAAGGGAAGAAGTAAGGATAAACAACATTAAGGATATTTGAAAAAGCCACATGGAATTATTTTATATTTACCTGAAATTACATATAATTTGTCCAAGTATATGTGTACACTTATATAGAGTTTAAATGAAGTTGAGGTACTTAAAGTGATGGTGCTTTCTGAAAGAGCCAGAGACTAACGAAAGTCCCCAGTGTGAGACATGAGGAACCTCCTTCTGAGTTTCTGTCATGGAAGCCTGAGAACAACAGCCCAAAGAACATGGGCGACTCCAGTCGACTGCCTCCTGGATTTGATGCTAAGTCCTCGTGCCTAAAGACACCAGCCACATCCAGCTAAGAACGGGCATGATCGAGCTGGGTCGGATCCAGAAGCCTCATCCTTGAGGACTATCTTCAAAGTTCCAGGAGGTGGTACACAAACTACGAAGGGAGAGAAGCACTCAAGGATCCTACGTAGCTGTGACGCCTACAAGACACAACAGTGACCACAATGGCAAGACTACGTGGCTGGTGAGGCCATGAGTCGTAGACGAATGTGTACCACTGCCACTTTTCTAAGTGCATTCTAGATCTTATCCTTATGCCCACAGCTAAGTGTAGCTCTCAGCCCTTATCAACGATACTTTACAGCAGCCAGAGACCATTACAGAAAGCTACAACCTGTCGAAATGCAGAGAGCATCCAACTGAGAATGGGTTATCAGGATCCAATGGATACGTTTCCAGTGCAAATGCATCCAAACCTAAGGTTTAGGGAACACTGTGGAAGATAGGGCAGGAGAAATTCTAAGCCATGGACCTCGCTCCTATGAGGACCTATAGGAAATTACAGACTGCATATAGGGAGCATTTGTCATCTCCACGATGAGCTCCCTAACTGATGATCCAACACCAGTGGTTAGCCCTAAGATGTATCTATGAACAACACTAAATGGACTCAGCAGGGTGTGTGTGTGTGTGTGTGTGTGTGTGTGTGTGTGTGTGTGTGTGTTTGTGTATGTCTACATGTACACATGGAAATATATTTGTAACAATGATAATTAAAGAAAAAGAATCGGAGCCATGGTGATGTAAGCCTTTAATCCCAGGACTTGGGAGGCAGAGGCAGATTCATCTCTGTGAGTTCAAGGCCAGCCTAGTCTACAAAGCAGGTCCAGGACAGCCAAGGCTACACAGAGAGCCCTGTCTGGAAAAAACAAAAACAGTAAACAAACAAACAAACAAAAAAGGGCCAGAGTTTTGAGAATGAGAAGGGAGGAATTAGAAGGCGGAGAGCAAGTGGGAAAACTGATATATCAAATCAGTATATATATTAAAGTACATATAAAAACACTATATATGTAATTTAAAATAAATGTAATAAATGAAATAATTATTTCAGAAGTTATAGTAAAGAAAGCCAAAGCCCAGCCAGAAAATTTCCAGAGAAATGTACTTTTAAATGCATCAACTAAAAGTATACATAATAGAATTAATAACTAATTTAAAAACACACTCTTGGGGGAAATTACCCAAACAAAATGGGAGAAAGTACAAATATAAAATGAACACAGCAGAATGAAGAATACAGAAAACATTTCCAAAAGAGTCGCAACAACCACCATTTGCTAGCAGTGAAGCTGAACATCTCGCTGACATCAGAAATCTACCAAATTGAAAAACAACTCTTACTCAAATACGCCCAAAGTTCTAAAAACAAATTTCACAAAGTTATTGAGGATTTTATATTCCAAAAGCTCTTGACCAAAACAGTGTTACTGGAATGCTATGCAAACAGTATGGTACACAATAATGTGGCTATGCCAGGCTCTCCAGACACCGTAACGCAAACATAACATAGAGCATTAAAGAAAAAAGGGAAGATGGAGGGCGAGATAGGGAGCGAGATAAAACAGAGGGGAGGGCGGAGGGGGAAGAAGAGAAAAAGATCTAGGGGCCATGAAAGTAGCACAGCAGGTAGAGGGTCTTGCCACCAAGCTTGACTACCTGAATTTGACCCCTGGGGCCCACAAAGGAGGAGAAAATTGGCCTCCTCACGCTATCTTCTGACCTCCATACATGAAGTGCAGCGCTTGCATACACAAACAAATATGTGTACGTTATAAACAGCTTATCCTCAACTCAAAAGCACACAAGAACCACAGATGAAAATCTCAGCCATCAGAGGTGAAATTTGAAGTCAAGGAGAGCACCCTGAAACCTAGCAACCATATACAGGGGTTACTCTCTTGGCACCCGAGGAGGTGCAGGCACAACCTAAGAAAACTATGGCGCGGAAATGAACTTCTTAGCAACACTCACAAAGAGTGCTTCACTTACATGTGCCAGATTCATGAATCTCAAATGAATATTAAACAGACTGTGTAAAAAATGAATGTTAAATGCATTCTCACTAAAGCCAGGTTCAAAACAGGGCAGAAGCCTAGGAATAGAACGGTGCCTCCACTATTCCAAGAACCCTATTCTATCCCACAAGAAACAAGTATGGGGTTATTCTAAAGATAAAATTCTTAAATCACACATTAAAAAAGATACATATATTTATGTTAGAAAATCTAAGGTAATAAGATACCAAACCAGAGTATGCTCACTGGATACATGTGAGTACACATACATACACACACACACACACACACACACACACACACACACACTGAACAAAACACAGTTATAGAAAATATACAAGGAAAAAAATCAAAACAAAAAATCCTTCATTCCTGGGAAGTGGCAAATAAAAACAAATTATTCCTAAGGAGAAGGCAGTAGCCAGGCATGGTGGTTATCTTCATGATGAGAGGCAGAGGTACACCCATCAGGGGTCCTTGACAGCTACTTGCTCTGCCGGGGTTACCTGGGACTCTTTTCCTCCCCAATTTGTTTTTGGTCATGGTGTCTCATCCTAGAACTAATAACCCTATCTGAGACACACTTGCTCATTTAATAACGTGTACAGCATACCCACTGTACACCAGACTATTCCCAGCCATGGAAATACAGGAGTAAATCAAAGTTTTAATTTCATGGTGATTATAGCTTCATGCCACGAGATAAACAATAAAACGTGGGACAAAAAATTCTAATCTGGAAAAGGGCAGTGGTGGGTATTTTTTGAAGGTTGTTTAGGAAGCCCTCGGGTATGTCACATGGTTAGCTCCCTGGTGAAGATTTTCTAATCCAGTGGGAAAAGCAAGTGCCAAGGTCCACAGAGGGCATGACCTAGATGTCCTAGTTAACAGTGAAGAGACCCACTGGGCTCAAAAGGATATGCAAGAAAAAATATTTGGGTTGTGAAAATTAATAGGAAAACCCATCATAGAGTTCCTTAATTGCACATGATTAATTATTTCCCCCCAAATCCTCTTAAACTTTACACTGCACTGCAATTAAACATTTTGAAAAGAAATTTCCAGCATGCTGGAGCCAATGACTGAGTTGAAATGCATCCACGGAGGCCAGTGGTTTAAAGCATGTTAGAACTACAAACAGACCACTTGATGCCACCAGCCAAACCAGAGGGCCGAGAAAGTCACGAGTGTGACGGAATGGGGAACGCCAAGGATGCTAAGTCCTGGACACCGAGGCCCTCATCACCGTTTCTCTAATTAGTCGCTACATTAACATGCCCTTCACCAGAGAAATGGCAGGAATAATACACAAATGGCCATTGCATGGCTCATTTCTGGGACATGTGGGCAGATGGTGCCAAAAAGCTAAGAAGTTACCCCCGAGAGGAGCACTTCACACTTACATCAGAGTCCTAAACTGTGCCCTGCGGGTGATTTCCAACCGTTCTGGACCGCGGAAGCTAAATCAGAGCCTCTGGGACTGGCCTCCTGTGGGTCTTGGAGGCCGCCCTGGAGAGAGAAGAGAGCTACTCTTTGGCATGCATCAGGAAGCAGCCAATGCCTGACTGCTAGAAAAAGGCCCAGTGTCTAGTCAGCACAGGCCGCCTTCTGTCCATTTACCACTGCCCAGTGACCTTCCAAGAGCCACTGCCTGGGGCAGGAAGTGATAAAATCAAGTAAGAATATCTACTTTCTATGGCTCCAGATTTCTTTCCAAATAATCTCTTCTTCTAATCATCTCTAGTTTTAAAGCCCAAGGACAGAATCAGGTAGGGGACCCCCATTTCATGAGAACATTTGAAGAGGAAAGTAGGGGATTAGGGAGTATTTGGAGAGAAAGGAAGATACTATTAGGTCACTCCCATGTGCACTGCACTTGCCTGTCACATGGGAGGGCCTAACACACACACACACACACACACACACACACACACCACAGCATAAGCACCTGGAAGTCTGAATTATATAGTAGACAGAGAAAGTTTGTTAAGAGCAAATCCATCCCTTTTGCAGGCCTTGAGGTCTGACCATGCATGTGGCTCTTGATGCTTACCTACGTTTAGAGGCCCAGCAAGAAGAAGGTTCTGAGATTCATAAGCGGGGTAGGAGTGCAGAGCTCCAAGCCTCTCCTAACTGGTTTACAGTGGGACTCAGGAACAAGTGGGAGATCTGAGGACATCTAATCTACAGTAGACTAGTGAGCAGCACTTGTGACCAGGACCCCAGGGGGAACAAACAGGTCACCAGTGAGGACAACGCCCGCAGGGTCGGGCTATCTCACTGATTCTGTCTTAGATAGGACCCAAGGAAACAGTGGACTCAAACCCCACAGGGCATTTGTATCATTAGCCTCAGCCAAGAAAGGCCTCTGTTCAGGCTTGAGCTTTGGGAGCACTCTTAAGTCTCCTGCTAGGGGCAAGAGGTGTGTTGGAGAGAAAACAAACCAAGCACCCTGGGCAGGTCAGCTGACAGCTCTTTAGAGCGAGGCTGCCTTGAGAAGGAGCCAGAACTAATTACCACCTGGTATAGCCTGCCAGGCACCTCCTATAGCATAGCAACCAAGCATGAGCTGTCAGCTGCAGCGCAGACTGCAGCTATTCTAGCCAGGAACCTCACCCAAACCCAAAGGGACAGAAAAAACAGAAGCCCAGCCACACTCTTGGAGCACACTCAGACGTGAGCAGGAACTCCTTGTCAAGCAGAACAGAAAGCCAGCAGCCGTGGTCTGTACTGCGTGTGCCCCAAGTCCAAGAAGCAATGACTGGAAGCCAGATCTATAAAACTTTTCAGAGTCCAGTATGGGAAGAGAAAGGGTTAGAATACGATGTGATTCCCAAACTTTTGCACAGACTCTGGGAAGGAAAAGAATTCCCTAGCAATCCAGGCCTCCGCCGTCATGGTAGAATTAAAGGAAAAATTCAGAGTAAAGTCATTTTAAGAACTTGTTGGCTTCGATCTCCATTTACCTATACTGTGTGTGAGCACTCATTTGTATTCTTACATGTGTTTTTAGGATTAGTTATGAACAAATCCAAAAGGAACCAAAATTCCTTAGTGTGGAGGTTAGGATCCAAAGCTGGAAATGTTAAGAAATAAGGCTCACCACAGGGACCAGACACACAGAGCGCAGGTTCCTCAGGGAAGACAGTGGTCATACTTGCAGGACCCTAGAAGGGATGTCAAGTCTACCTAGTGCAGGTCAGACTAATCTTAGCACTTGAAAGTACCTGGATATTTAATCCTAGTATTCAAGAGGCAAAGGTAGGTAGAGGTCTGAGTTTGGGGCCAGCCTGGTCTACAAAGTGAGCCTCTGCCTCAAAAAAAAGTTATTTGGATCTTTCACTTCCCAATTTCTCAACTTTTCAGAGACTCCGGAAGAGAAAAACATGTTGAGTGTACAATCAGTGATGACATCCAATCCTTTCCTGGGGTACAGAAGTGTCGTTGGGGTCCACTGAGAGTCTGCAAAAAGATCTTATCACTGCCTCCTCTACCTCTAAATGAAATATTCATACATTCATTCTCACCCTCTGATCCAAAGAAGAAGGAAAACAAAGGACATTAGCCATGGGAAGTAGCCTAATAGGGTCTGAGATAGCCTAGGTCTGTCTAGGAGACAGAAAATGGACAGAAGGAAATTATTAAGAAAATGAGGATAGGAAGAAACTTAGTAAGAAGGGAGGAAAAGGAGGGAAGAAAGGAGGCAGGAAGGAAGTGGGGGAGGGAGAGAGAAAGGGAGGGAGAGGTTTAGGGATAGATTGGATGATAGTTATTACCATGCAAACATAAGGACTTGAGCAGGGTCTCCAGAAGCCATGCAAAAATAGCCAGATCTCAACCCTGAGGGGACAGATGGACCCCTGGGGCTTGCAGGCCAGCTAGCCTTGCCTAACTGCTGGATAGCACCTAACGGACGATGCCTGAGTTTGACTTTGATGTCTGGGCTCCATACACATGCGCACACGGGAATGCAGCATATGGCACACCTATACATGCGCACACATACAAAGGGAGAGAAAAGAAGCAAAGGGAGAGAGAGGGGAACCAAAATAATTGCATGCTGCTTGTTAGAGAGCTTTTTCCTCAGAAATGGAGGATTCCTCCCTGGAAGGAAGAGGAAAGTGATACTCAAGAACTAAACCAAACTTACAAAGCCTTAAGAAGCCAGTGAAAACTGGGCGCTGATAAGGTTGTAACTCAGGGCCTCCTGAAGTTTGTAAGGCCGTAAGCAACTGCCAGGGAGAGGCTATCTGGCTGAAGGCTGTGCAAGAAGATCCAGGAATGCAGTCTGAGTTATCACCCATGGTTTCAGTGATGCAGATCCCTTTTGGTCACACACGCTTCTGTAATTAACCTTTCACCTTTGCTCCTATCAGCAGCCCCAATAAACTCAGTGGGTCACTAGCTAGACCCGAGGAGTCATTTTCTCGGGTCTGTTGCCAGCCACCCTATCTGGGGTTAATACTGGTTTGTCCTGTCTCCTGAGGGAAACTCAACGTTGCTGTCCATAGAACAGAGGAGAGCAAGTTCAGCAGAGGAGTCAAAGCTGTAATCCTGAGCATGTCTGAACAAATACAAAAGCAAGACTGAGGCATACTCTGATAAGGAATGCAGTTTGAAAGCAAAAATGATTTAGAGAACTGTATCAGTCCAAATATATAGAGGTCCCATGACTTCAGACTCTCATCCACACTGTAAACTCACTTGAAATATTTATTGGGGGGAGGGAAGCCTCTTTTTTTTTAATATCCTAAAAACATTACAAGTATGTGGACTTAATGATGTCAGTATTTTTTAAAGTCTCACAGGGCAGGGTGCTTAGGTTATAAAAAATCTTCAGTGTATAAAGTTGATTTCTAAAAGCACTTAGTTTCCATATGCAATGCGTAGAGTAGAACAAATAACACTGAAATAAAATGAGAAGAGTGGAGTGGAGGTGGCTATGAGACAAGGACGAGCAATGCCTCGGAGTCCTCAAGTTCTTTCCCAGGCCCTCGCAGAGGTGAAGCAGATGTGCCTGGACAAGCATCTGTCACTTTCTCATCTCAATCTATGTACTTTTCCGTCTCCCGTGTGTATGATTTATGACCTTTCTTTGTCAAAAAAGGCCACTGGGACTTAACGTCTTGCTCCTGCGCACCTGATTTCTTAAGAGAGTTTCTGACTGCTGAGTGCCCTCCCTGGGCACCTTCCAAGCCTCCTGCAGGGCATCCTCTCAGGTTCTTGTAGCCAGGCAGGCGGCCAAAAGCATGGACTTTAAGCTGAGACAATGTAGTGGTAGACACTGCTCTGTGGGCTGCGTCCACTCGCCATCCGAACCCCCGGAGAAGCCTCATCTTAGCTACTGTCCATGGGAAATGCTTAAAGTGCAACTAGGAAGCAACAGCAGAGCTGGGGAGTGGAATGTGAGACTGAGAGCAGGGTTTCAAGTCCCAAGAGTTCTACCTTCCCGACCTGTGACTTTGCATTTAAATGTAATGTAACCAACATCACACATCCTCATAAAAACCAGGGGCGGATGCACGCTTCCTGGTTCACAATTTAGTCAAGAGTGAACACGTGTTGTGTTACACAAGGTAGCCAGTGTTTACCTGTTTTGTTAAAAGGCTCTTGGGTACGTGATGAAGGCTACCATTTACTTTCAGTGGGATCCAGTTGGTAATAAATGTGGAGAGACTATCCCAAAGCCGAGGTAGATGGAAGTGAAATGCTGGACAACTTCACTTCTGCACTGAGCAGCCATTGACAACAGGACAAGGAAGGCAGTCTATAATCAGTGGCCAATCTAGCACTTTCTTCAGATGGCCTCAAAATAGTCACAACTAAAATTTCTACTGCTACTTTCTCACCAGGAACTGTGAGAATCTCAATTTTGAGATTAGAGTGTCCTTGGCAAAATACTTTAACATTCAGGCTTTCACTAATGAGAGCATCCTGTGATCCAGACACCCTCTTCCCACACTATTGGCCAGCAAGGCCTACGAAGGAGGTTGGGCATAGCTTCCTTCCTAACAGGAGACACACACACACATTGGTGCGTGATCTATTGGGCGTTTCACTGCCAAACAGGGATGATTCAGGACAGTGAGAACCTTAGAGGAGGCGAAGAACCTTGACTACTTTCTTGGTGAGTTCTTATGCTACATTTAATTTATATTAAATTTATATTCTGGGCTGGACTGCAGACTATTGTTTTGTAGGTTTTGAAAAACATCTACAATGTTCCACATGAGACTATTCATATTAGTAACAATAAATAAAAGCATATCAAGTATTAACAAAGGTTGATTTGTGTATGGATGGAGAATTAATCAGCATTAAGCCACTTACTATCAAGTTAGAGGACTTTCTGTACTTAACTGTTGGTGTGAGAAAGAATCAAACATTAGGGTTCATCGAGGGACACACACAAATTAGCTTCTGCAAGTTATTTCTACCTAGCAGAGCACGAACTCTCCTACCCCTGACCCCTCACACAAATCATCAATTAGAAAGAGAATCTCGCCTCTGCCCACTGTATCTAATACTTTAAAATACTGTCTTTGCATTTATTCAGGTTTGCTCAACATCATTTTAGGAATGGAAACTCACAGACGGCAGCATCGATACTAGTTCTATAGAGCTAGCCTGGCCCGATGCCCAGCAAGTGTGTGGTCCCAGCAAAGCAGACTGGAGACTATGTCTAAGAGGCCAACTGTCATTGATCTGGCAGTTCTTTTTTTCTTTTTTAAGATTTATTTATTTATTATGTATACACTGTTCTGTCTACATGTACACATGCAGACCAGAAAAGGCCACAAGATCTCATTATAGATGGTTGTGAACCACCATGTGGTTACTGGAAATTGAACTCAGGACCTTTGGAAGAGTAGCCAGTTCTCTTAACCTCTGAGCCATCTCTCCAGCCCTCCCCCGCCCTGATCTGGCAGTTCTTAAAGGTAACTGCCACAATGAAGGCTATTGCAAAAATAGTTTAAAACAGACATTAAGGCAAAAAGCTTGCTTTAAAATATTCATAACAACAATAATCAAAATTTTGAAACAATACTAATGTGTATCTCAAACAAATGCATTAAGACAAAGTGTTTAGAGCTGTACAAAGAAATGGTATTTGGTCACGTGGAGGAATAAAGCACTGAGGCAGGCCATGGCATGCATAAGCCTTGAAAACTCTATATTAAAATAAACAAAACAAAAACAAATAAACAAGCCAGATACAGGACACATATTACCTAACCCAATTTAAATGAAATACCCAGAGTAAATACCCAGAGCAATAGAAAGTAGAGTCTGACGTTTTGGGGCTAGGAGAGCAGGATAAGGGGTGTCTGCTGGACCCCACATCTCGTGGTGTGGTGATCATGTTCCGGGGTGAACAGCGGTGATGGGTGCACTGCACGTGAACGGATGGGGTGTCACTGAATAGAGCTCTTTATCATGGGCAAGGCGGTGGGGCGCTATGTTCTGTTTCACTCCAGGCTGCATCTTCTTAGCTGAACTTCTTAGTCCAATGTGAGAGTCACAAAAGATTGGCAACAGCAAAAACGTTTTGAAATATGACATCATCAAAACTAATTCAAGCTAAAGCACATGATGAATCTAAAGAGGTCCTGGCAGCGGCTGCCCACGCCCCATTGCGCAGCTGCATTGCAGCCTTGGTTCTGAATCTAAAGAGGCCCTGGCAGTGCTCGCCCACGCCCCATTGTGCAGCTACACTGCAGCCTTGGTTCTAAATACACAACACTTAACCTGGCACTGCACATGGCCACATCACGCCTCGCAATGAGCACACTGCCCGAAGCACCTTGGCTCAGATGAGAGAGTACCGTAGGTTACAAAATAGTATTTTTATGAACATACAAAATTTCCTTCTTATAGATATAGAATGGCTTATTTATAAATGACAAAAACATTCAAAATAGTTTTCTACCATCACTTTTCAGCAAATGGCTGCGTCTTACTAAAACTGTATGAGAATATTTGATTTAAAAAATTCCTGTTTGAGTTACATAAAAAATATTAAATTTGGCTTGGGATTAGAACAGATTTTCTAGCACTGTCTGAGTTGGTCCTGAACAAAACTTCTGCCATTCTATACTACAGAATTTTGCAAAGTGGAATTCTCATGACTGATTATTACAAATTCAAAATACCAAATGTTGAAGATGTTCTACACCCTGCAAGTTTAAAATATTCAGCCAAGATACATTTATTATGTAAAAACAAATATCTACCTCATCAGTATGCAGGCTTACTTCTTTCTTTAATAAATGATAAAATTACATGTGTATTAAGGAATTGTTAATATAAATTTCTTTCTGATTTATTATCAGTAAATATTTATTTATATACTTATTTCACATACCTATATACCTAGGGTCATGAGAATTTTTTGTTAAAAATGGGTAGAGAGAAAAGTTTAAGCAGCCCCCAATGCTCGCACAGAGAACCCAGCAGCCAGGTCTCCCAGGCTGGTCCTCATCTGTCTCTCCCTCCCCCTCCCCTCCCCTCCCCCCTCCCCCAGCAGTCACACTGCTTGTGCCTCAAGCAGAAAGGATAAACCTAATGAGCCCAAATGTCAGCACAATATAAATTACGGCAAGGGGGAAAAAGCAACAACTTGATGCATGGCTGAGGAGCTGAGAGAGGAATGTCCACCATTGTTTGTGATTATGGATCACATCGCCATCTACTAGCAATTTTTATTTAATCAATAATTTCCATGCTGGACAGACAGCCCTGTTACAGAGAATCGACAAACAGGTACTGATAGCGACAAGCCTCGTTATTAATCTTTTCCTCTGCAGGCTTATCAGCCAAACTACTGTAAAAGGCACCACCATGATGGATATTAGAAACCACCTTTTTCCTACCCCCACCTTCGTTTCTTTCTTCTTCTCGTAGGCCGCTTCGTGGAACGTAGACTCCACATTTATTTGCGTAACCTGGGGCTTGAGTGGCATAAAAAGGCAGTTCACATAAGCAATTTCACAATCTGTAGGACCTAGACCATTGCTTAGGGTTAGCCATTATAGGCTAATAAATCATACTTTCTCTTTGAGTTGTCAATCGCCAACAAAACCTTTGTACAAGCACTGGCGTCTGTAATTCCGTAAAGGCTTTTCATCTTGAAATAAGATGCTCTGCACTGATAAGAGAATAATCCCCTCCTGATCAAGAAAAATCAAATCAAATCTGCATTTTACCAATTAAAGCTGCTGCCAGGAGCCAAAACAGCTCAGCACTGAGACTTCACTGAAGTTTATCTCCGCTAAACACAAGGAGGAGCACCATGAGGCTGCGCTTCCTTTCTGCCTTGACTACTATATCTTGCCGTGGAAGCCATACTAAGCAAGGTTCCAGAACATTCAACAGTTCCAGGAAAAGCCACCAGGAAGACCTGATTCTCGTGAGCCAGGACCACTTCTCTCTGAATTATGTCCTGCTTCCTAGAGAATGGGAGCATCACACTGTATCAAGCCAAAACCAAGGCGGGGTAGAGGGACGGGTCCTTAAGAGACACCAAGGGAATCTTGTGCAGCACCATAAGACGTTCTCAGACTTCAGGGTTATGAGCTCAAACTGGGCAATAGGGTATACCAAGAAGAGAAGCAATGAAAACGGAAATGTATACACAATCCCTACCAACCCCCACTGGCACTAAAATCCTGACTGTCACTATAGTAGCCAGCGGCTGAAAGTTTGTCAACAGTCGTTCACTCCTGAAATCCCTGATAAGCCAACTTAAAAAAAGAAGAAGAGCCCCAAGACTCTTAAGGAATTAGCACAAAGCCAAAGATAAGGACTCGGTCCATGTGCAGAACCAACTTTGAGGTGACTCTTCTGTGACTGTCATTTACAACAAGCATATAAACTGCCTGGAACTGAGAAATGGTTACAACTGAGAAATCATCTCCCAAGCTTTTACAAGGACTTTTCAGTAACCCCCACTACAGGCCTGCTGTCTGACTCTGTCTTACTACAACCCTGCCCTCTTCAATGCAGGGATAGCTGCAGATTCCAGGCCTTTGCAGCTACGCTCAACTCAAGACTTCCTAAAGATCTCCATGGTGACAGCAAGTCCCCTCACCGAAAGCACTGGAGTCTCCTCACTCCACACGGAATAGAGGGTAGGACTCCTGGCTTAGCAATCCCATCTCCTTGCTCCTTGCTCTTACCTTCTGCTCTTCGTGAACATTGATGCCTGACACTCTCCATCCAAGATGCGTAAAATGAACCATTCTGCAATTTTATTTAAACCGAGAAAATGTCAAAGAATCCAGCCTACCAGTGTGTTAGGGATACCCATGGATGAAATTCTGCAACACTCCTTCCTGCTGTCTTAACATGGAATACTAAGCACCTTTACTACACCAATCTTTCCCTGTCTGAGCCTACTTCATTCAAGGTCTCTGTAAGGCCTTCCATCTCTTCCTCAGCACCTGTGCCTTGTTTCCCCATCATCCCAATTTCATATGGACAGTACTTCAAGACAGCCTGCGCTGAGGCTCCTTATCGGGCATACAGACACCAAGATGAGCATGCAAGTCCTAGCTCTCTAGGTCTCCATGGAGACAGCTTAGAGTCCCCAGCTACCCATGTAGCTTTTTCCTTCTAGAGATTGTGCTTACAATCTGCATACTGGTCTACCAGGTGGAAGAAGCATGTTTGCAGGAGGGATCCGCAGCCTATGCAAGAAACACGAGATACTGAATCAATGGAGTACTTACTATGTCTCTTAGTAAAACACAAGTGAAAGATTTCCTTGGTCTTCCTGTAATTCAGTTTATTTGAGTTAATTAACTCTATTTCCAACAGATTCGGTTTCGTTGGACTGAATAAAATCTACTCTCTGGTACTTGAATTATCCCACTTTGTCCTAATCTCCCAAACAAAGCTGAACGTGAAAATGAAGAAAATAGGTTGAGTCCTATCTCCACTGAAAGGATGAGAAATGGGACCTGAAGCTGCAGGTGAAGGGATAAATCTGTTTTGGGCAGATTTAGGAATGACATCGCTACCTCACTTATCTTCAGTCCTCAGAACTTAGCATGGTGGCTGGGCAAGATAGGGGTGAAACAGGCCGGTTTACGGTTAGGGCCTTGGCCCATATATAGTCTTTTGAGGATAAGGCTCTTATACATTTTCTTGCTCACATTAATTGTTGTAGAAAAAAAAATAATTTACCCATGGCAACTTTTGGCTAACCTCAGAAAAACACAAATGTCCCTGAATCTTCAAAGTCTTTACATTAGAAACGGCTTCCTGCCCCTGGAACTGGTTTATGTCAAAGCAGGCACATGATCCCCAACCTTACTTGATGGCAGAGGCTGGAGTCTGAGCAACTTCCTTGAGTCTGCAGAAAAAACATAATAGGGGTTTTTCACAGAAAAGGGAGGCTTGTATGGCTGTGGATCTTGCCGAGAGCTACTCAGGAACCAATCTTAGCAACTGTGATTTCCAAGAATCCCTGTCAATGTGTACATAGGCATCTTTACCCTGATCCCCACCCACCCACAGGGGGAGTCTCTCTCTCTCTCTCCAACCCCCCTCTCGTATTTTTCCCAAAGATGTTTAAAACGGGCTGGGCCACCCTTTCTTTTTAATCAGAACATTCCAAAGTAGGAGGGACTTTTCTTTATTCAACATTGGAAGTGGAAGAGTTTTGGGGACAAATAGAGGCCACTCAGCCTTCCAGCTGACAGCTGATAATATGTGCAGACAATGCTGGTTATCCCAGTTAGGGATGAGGTGCTACAGGCCCTCGGTAGGAAATGCCTTTCAACATCTTACAGCATGTCTACAACAGAGAATGATCCATTCCAGAGCTGAGGACGAGGCACTTTGGCTTAGTGGTACCCTAAGGAGAGTCTTTAAAAGCATTCCAGGACTCAGGAACATACAAAGAGCCAATAAAGGTCAGCATTACACAAGCAAGAGGAGGGAGGGGCCTGGAGTCCTCTCTGATTCCCTGAGAAGGCTTTGTGAACTGGGGGGGGGGGGGGGGGGGTAGGGAGGGAGTGGTCTGGTCGCCAACTTTCAGATACCAATTTCATGCTGATACCCCTACTTGGACACTACCTAAGAGCAACATAAAGCAGGCCACACTGGCATAACAATCTCTAAATAGCCTTGCATTTTTCTCCTTTATAAGGAGAATCACTAATATTATGTTGAGGGCAATTGTTATATGTGAAGCTAACACTTGTATGTTTTCTTACCTACAGCTTCCAGTTGGATTGACCAATCTTTAAGAGTCTAAAGGCTTTTTATCTTTAACTGTGCTCGTGCCAGTGTTGAGACTGTGCAGAACATGGCACTCTGTAGCCCATGCCGCATTTGACTGGCTCCCATCAAACGTACTTCCCAGTCTAGCAATGATTAATATAAAATAAGCCTTTGAACAAACACTGAAGGCCTGAAGACCAACAGAATCACGGCGCCATCCTCCCCAACCAAACCTTCAATAAACAAACACGAGTTGGAATTGCCTCTTTTAGACCCAATGTCTTTTTCTCACTAGGTGCACTGTATGTGATCTCTGCTTGGCCTTGGATGGGATTTCTTTCCATGATGATTTCACAGCCTCAGAAGTGAGAGAATAACACCTGGAAGGGACGAATGGTGCCTGGAAAGTCATCCTGAGAGGCAGGGCAGAGATGAAGCTTCTACTCACGATCTAAGCAGTGGGCCGCACAGCCCTCATTCCTTGACCTTTCAGTCCAGTCTCTTAGACATATTTTCATGGAGATGCTTTCTGCAGGTGAAATGTAGACAGTAATATCACAAAGAACATGGCCTTTAAGGCAAAATCACTGCAGAGTGACTATGAAGTTTGGAATTTTTACCTATATTTTCACATGCCATGTTTTCAAATAATTAGAGCAAGAAAAATAACTAGCAACTCCATGGAGAAGGAAGATCAAAATAGGTACTTGTTCATTTTAGGTTTTTTTTTTTTGTGCACATGAAACCAATCCCTGCCTCATGTCTGAGAGCATTCTCCCATCCTAAAACCAACTTTCTATCGTGCAGTGCAACTTCGTACAGTGATAAAAGTTAGGCAGGAGACATAAGGGACAAACTTAGAATTAGAGCAGTAATACGAAAACAATATTTTTGCATCAAACTTTCCCGTGTTTTTATAGATCCAGTTATACACCCAAACATCTGATATCAACATGAAAGCCCTTGATTTTTATGCTGCAAGTGTATAGAATTTGTTTCCAGATGGCAGCAAAAGTGAGTATAAGGGAACTTCAGTGCACTTTAGAAGATCAAAATTTGCAGCATATAAAAACACTTATAATCCAGGTAGATGGTTAATAACTCTTTAGAAAAAAATGATACCATGCTGAAAAGATCCAAACAGTGGACTACATTTATTTAAATGCCACCCAGTTGAAGGTGGAGGTTGAGCATCTCGGGATCCCCGAAGT
The DNA here is from genome assembly GCF_903995435.1 of Acomys russatus. Taxonomy (NCBI): domain Eukaryota; kingdom Metazoa; phylum Chordata; class Mammalia; order Rodentia; family Muridae; genus Acomys; species Acomys russatus. Next base: position 2,297,661 of record NC_067139.1, on the reverse strand, counting down.
TCAGTCTTAAGATGCCATCCCCACTTACAGCTGCCCCAGTACCTTCACCTTGGGTCCTGCTACTAGAAATTACACTGAAGAATAAAACTGCTAAGGAGTACTTTTTCTCTTTGTAGTCTGCTGGGAAAGATCTTGTATATATTAATTGCTAAATAAGACTAGAGAGTTGATTTGTTTGACCTAAGGGCAATGAACGACAGAGTCATAACAAAAGACAGACAAGAGGAACAGTGACTACCCCGCGTTCCTTCTTTCAGATCCCAACAACGGTGTTTTCCAGCATAGGTAGCCATGGAGCAGTGGTGACACCACTCTCTGCCACTGAAACATGCATGTTTCAGAGAATGCAAGATGACCTTGAACTGCATGCTACGATAATTTCAAATGCCTTCACAACCAAAGTCAAAAGCAGAACTTACTTTGAGAACAAAATTCAGAGAAAGAGCAGATCTTGGCCAAGTCCGGACGGCAGGCTGAGCCTCTTCCCAGGACACAAGTACAGTCGCAAGAAACAGCAAAAGCCAGTCCAAAGGCTCAGAGAACTGGCACTGCCCGACTCAGAAGGACATTTACATTTAAAATGTGAGTCCTTTGTAATATCATGCACAATAGAAGAGTCTGGCTAATTCAAAACTGAAAAGAAATAGGGGCTTTCCCCTTACCCTGTAAGAATGCGTGTCTTCCAGAAATCAGGTTTGGATCTTGACAAATCAGTAAGAAATACAACCAATCAAAAGCACCCATAATGAACTTTTTAAATACACATTCTTTTTGTGCTTGTGTTGCTTTCTGTTTTAACTGTTACCAAGAAGTGTAGCAAACTACTGGTGAACAAAAATACATGTCTATTTTCCTAGCTTCTGGTAATAAAAGCAAATTTATCGCAAACTTAATACCAGCTTGGGAGCCACTGGGCCCAGCAACGATTATCTTCGTGAGAAATGAAATGAACAGATCCTGGCAGCAGCACACCTAGAATAAACATGCATTTGGGAAAGGAAAGGGGCTGGAATGAAAAGGGAAGAAGAGGAAAAGGCAATATTCTGCCTATCTGTTCAGACAGTAATAGACAGGGTAATCTTCCCCCCTGGAACACGGAGTGCACTGCACTGGAGGGGAAGCTACTGGCAGGGAAGAGGCCGCCAGATCCTAATTCCCTTCTCCAACTTGGCGATTTGCTAATGTGAAACACATGTCTCTCTCTTTTGCACCAAGTTCAAATGGCTCTGGAACTGCAGCCTTGCAGCTCTGCGACTGAAGCACAACAAGGGGAGGAGTTGTCAGGACTTAAGGGCTTTCAGCAAAGCCCTTCAATTGCAGCCAGCACCCTATTCCGCGGCAGGATATCAATTATAGATAGTGACTTGCTTTAGCAGGCAGTCGGGATTGTCAGACACTAGATAGACAACCATGAGGAGCCATGAATCTTTCTATTAACTGTACGCAGGTGGGGGTGGGGAGAATGGGCCGTGGCTATAAATAAGGCAGAGCAGCAGCAGAGTGGCTTAACACCTTGCTGCTTGGTTGTATGCGGCACAAAAATCCAACTAATCAGGAAATCCTCTGCTCTCCAAGCAAAGTGGCAAGAACCAAAATGGTTAATGCTCCCCTCTGTCCCTAAAAACAGGCTTTGCAGCTGGCATCTATTCCATCCTTCACCAAAGTAATTAGGTAGACTTGAAGTACCTGTTACTTCGGTCAACAAAATATAAAGCGCCTATTCTGTCCTGGGCCACCACTAATGCGTCTGGCAGCACCCAGAGCAGGAAAGGCGACTGCAGGCGACGCCCAGGCACCTGAAATGCATAAATGTGGAATCTCTACCCTTTAGACCAGGTCTGGGAGATAGGAACCAGAGGGTTAACCTTGTTAACTTTTAACTTTTTCATTCACTTAATTCAGTTTGCTTAGCCTTGCAACTTAGCTTAGACTAAAATTGGTATGATAAAGGTGCCCCACCGGGTTCTGACTAAATGCTGACACCAACCCCCTCTGTCTGATTGAGAGTTTTAAGGCTCTGTTGTGGATGTATGCAGTCATGATGCATGAAACCATAAACACCACGGTCTTCATATCCCAGTCCTACGAAGACATCACAGGAAGTTCAGCATCAACATTACATACAATAGCTACAGTAGTTACTGCCTTTACAGCATTAAAATGGGGAAAACCAAAATGGAAACCAGCCTCCCCAACATTAGGTAGTGAAAGGGTTAAGGTGCAACCACACCCCCATCCTCACTGGGAATGTTCTTGGTATATGCTACGCTCTGAGAATGATTCCTCATGGGAAAAAAAAATCCTAACCTCTCCCCTCTTAGTATTACAGAGTGTTTGTGCTTTCCTTTAAAGCAGTCAGCACGAATAAAGAGTCATTAAGCCAGACTCAGTTTAAAATTAATACTTGAATAAAACCAAAGACAAAAAAAAAAAAAAAATCCCATCAAATTACACGTGTGGAAAAACCCGAAAATATACCTTAATTAAAAACATCTGACTTACTTTTTGGCTGTACTTGGGAAATCTACAATTCTACTTACACAAACACAAAGAGGCATGATTTCAAAACAAAACAGAGAGAAGAGATCCTGCTGTAAGATGTGAAATCTGACATTCTGTAGACCAGGTTTCTCGTCATCTACTGGGCTGAACGTAACAACACTAGACAATACAGGATACACGGCACGTGCAGATGTAAGCTACAAAACCAACACTTTAAATGCTCATACAATGAGCCGGGCATGGTGGCGCACGCCTTTAATCCTAGTCCTCAGGAGGCAGAGGCAGGTGGATCTCTGGGAGTTCTCAGCCGGCCAACCTGGTCTACAAAGCGAACCCAGGAAAGCCAAGGCTACACAGAGAAACCCTGTCACGAAAAACCCAAAGGGGGAAAAAAAAAGCTCAGATAACAAATAAGGCAGAGAGATTTTGTAACATTAATGTTTAATCTAAGTAGGAGAAGTCCACATAAACGCAGATTATCTACAAGGCAAGGACACTGTGATACAGCGGATGAATACCAGTACCTCTTTTGTGCATGTGTCGAGAGACAGACTCACTACAGCAGTGGCTCTCAACTTGTGGGTCACAACCCCTTTGGGGGGAGTGCATATTGGGTGTTTAACTGTGATTCCTAATAGTAGCAAAATCACAGTTAGGAAGTTGCGAGGAAACCACTTTATGGTTGGGGCTTAGTACCACATAAGGAATTGTATTAAAGGGTCGCAGCATAGGAAGGTTGAGACCCACTGCACTACAGGGGTGCTTGGTCAGATTCAATGTCACAGCAGGAGCGCACGTAACTGTCCTAACTGGTAAAACCATCCTCAGTGACTTAACAGGACCCCGTGCTTCTGTAGAGAAGTCATCCTAGCCTATGTCTTCATATTCCAGACACTCTAAACGCTGTTCCATGTCAGCTGTTCTTGATCGTACTTGTCAAGAAGGCTCCCCTTTGAGACTGTGCCAAGGACGATGAAGCCTTGGCGAAGGAGCTACGGGTCTAGCACATTATCTAAAATAACACTAGAAGCACTTGGGAGGCAGAGGCAGGTGGGTCACTGTGAGTTCGAGGCCAGCCTGTTCTACAAAGTGAGTCCAGGACAGCCAAGGCTACACTGAGAAACTCTGTCTTGAAAAACCAAACAACCAAACAAGAAACAAATAAAACAACAGTAAAGAGCTGGCTTCAGTTTGCTAAGAGAAGGAAACGTGCCCCGGTGTGGCTACTGTGGGTTTCCATCATTAAACACAGTTTTTCCATGCAAGCTCTAATCCAAAATGTTGCCTTCAGGTCAAAAATAAAGCATTGCATTGCTACATACAATAATAGGAGGCTCCTTAAACTTTGAGGTCTACAAGAGGAAAAAGAAAGGATCCATCTGTTTGTGTAATTTTTTGTATTGTTACTGGATCTTGGAAGGGGAACCAGACTTAGTTAAAAGGTTAATAATAATTCATGTCCAGCTTACTATTACTCAATAACCATCAAAGCCTCTAACTCAAAATAGTGTTCTCTGGCTTACAGGATCAGAGTCATTACACTTGCTATTGAAGACTTTATTGAATTTTACACTAAGCTTTAGCTGACTGCACAGGTCAAGCACTGTGGCTCAGGGTTTTCTTTATTCTCAGAAAATCATAAAGCCCTCTCAGCTCTCAGTGCTGCCAGCTAAGAAACTTGACTCCGCACAGGGTCAGAGAAGCTGACCTCAAGCAAAGGTCGCGGAGCTGGGAAGCAGCGCCCCTGAGCACCAGTCACTTACATGCACAAGCTGGTCCTGGGTGTCGAACTCCCGCGTGCAGCCTTCCCAGTGGCAGTTGGTCTCGTAGATGACTTCAGGCTCCTGCTTGCTTTCATCTTTGTCGCCCTCCTCCTTGACTAGGGTTGTTCCTTCAGGCTGTTCCTGTTGGGGCGAAGGCAAGAAACAGAGAGGGGTAAGTCAGTGGGAGACACAAGGAAGCAGAAATGTGACTTCTTTATCTTCCTCTGAACTCAAGGTTTCAGGGAAATAAAGGAGAGTGGGTGCTAGTGGCTGGGTCTTGTGGAATCAGGGTCCAGCGTTTGTATATATCTTTTTCTGGTATCCTGGATACTCCTTCTGAGATCATTTTAAGGGTGTGATGTAAGACACTAGCCTAACCATAAAGACAAAGAGCTAAATAAACCAGGCCTTGCAGCCTAGAATATCAATTAAATTGACATCTTAAAACAAATAAACCTGGTGCTGGAGAGATGGCTCTGAGGCTAAGCCCAGTGGCTGTCCTTCTAGAGAACCGGGGTTCCATTCCCACCACCCATCTGGCAGCTCACAACTGTCTGACACTTCAGTTGCAGGAGAACTTGACACCCTCATACAAACACACACGCAGGCAAAACACCAATGGACATTAAAAAAAAAAAAACCCACCCCAAAACAAAAAAACCTAAGGAAAAAAAAACCAGCAACACACATAAAAATTATTTGCCCTCGCTCCACGTTATTTTGCTTGTTGCGCGGATTCTCCTTTCACCGTTTATTCATCGTTGTATCTGACGACGCAGGAGAATGGCTTCTGAATACTTTTAGTTCTTTCCCCTGACATGAGGGGCACTTGGAGACTTTTCTCTTAGGGACCAAGCTTTATTGGCTTAGCCTCCGGTCTTCAGGGAGATGCTGGGCTGCCTCATGGTTGAGGATGAGGAAAGACAGCGCCTGATGTGCTGGACACAGACTTGTCTAGTCTTCTGTGACAGCCTCACAGAAAACGCAGTTCAGAGAACCTCCAGGATCCTAGGCACTAGCTGGATGGAGAGATCCGAGTCCTGATGCAGGGTTCTATGATATACTGTTTACAGACACAGCATGGCATAACCAGTGAGGTTGTTTGTTGTCTATCAAACTGTAAGAAGGATGGTTTCAGGGGTCCCTATCACAGCTTTCCCCTGCTGTTCTCACAGAGGACTGGGTGGAGGCTTACGGATGACAGCAAGGGTCAGATTCTGTCAATTCTCATTTAGCTCTGACTTGGGGGAAGCAGTGCAGATTAAACTCCTCATGTCTGGCTCAAGAGCATCCGAAATATCAATCTGGATATAACCTACACATTTTTCTGTGGAGCCAGAATGAAATGGCCATCAGTACAGTCCGGAATCTATCTGGCCATGCTTCCATCTCTTCTGGCTGTGTGAGATCTTTGACTAAGTAAGAAGTAGCAGAGAGCCAGGTGTGGTGGCGCACGCCTTTAATCCCAGCACCAGGGAGGCAGAGGCAGGCAGATCACTGTGAGTTCAAGGCCAGCCTGGTCTACAAAGCAAGTCCAGGACAGCCAAGGCTACACAGAGAGACTCTGTCTTGAAAAACCAAAAGAAAAAAAAAAAAAAAAAGCAGAGAACATGATCAATGAAGTAGGTGTCTCAAACTCTGCCTGATCTTAAGCATGGGGTCAGATGCTAAGTAATTTAGACCCAACACCAGGGATGACACACCTAACCATACCCATGATTAGTAAGAGAGGAGTCTGAGCAAGGACTGTGGTGATGTAAACTTCCGAGCTGTCTCACCTGTCAAGACCACGTACCCCACATAACACCCTTCATTGCTGGCATTTGGTTTTGAATTAGAGAAAATGAATTCAATCAATCCCTAATGAGCTCACTTTCGAACACATGGCCAATATCAAGAATACAGTGGGTAAAAAAGATGTGTATAAATCTGAAGGAGGAGGAAATGACCCAAAGTCACTGTGAGAGGAGCAAAGGCTGGTCTACAAAGGCTGGGTGTCTCACCTGCTGGCCCCGTGACCCTGGGCTGGGGAGGTCTTCATCGGGCTTGATCTTGGACCGCTTATTATGCATAGGGTCGCCAGTGCTGCTCACTGCGGACTCACTTGTTGGCTTGTTCTGCTGGTCATATTTGCATGGCCAAGGGAAAAATTTAGGTTCTGATTAATAAATAGAGCCTAAGTGTAAGTGTTACTGAAAACAAACAAGCTTGTCTGACAACATGGCAATGATTCTAATAATGTCAGTCCATCCACAGGACAGTTCAGACGGGGTGGCCAAGGCTAGACAACGCCTTCAGGAAGTATTTGTCACTTCAATGCTTGTGTCTTTAAGGAAGGTGAAGAGCAGAGTGAGAGCCCTAGACTTCCGGAACCTATGTTTATTTCTAAAACAGTTGACTTTGGGTGGGAGATCAAATATTAGTGAAGTTCTTCAATTGTGGCTCCTAGCGTTCTCTCTAAATCACACCGGGCTGAGAAGAGTGGAGAGCCTGGAGTTGATGTTTACTATACAGCACCCTACAGCGCTCAGTAGCAGCCTGGTCATAGCGGGAGGACTGGACAGTGGCTAAGAATCCAGGCAGGCAGACTATCAACAAAAGACGGAGTTTACAGAAGGTTGGAGTGGGGCCTCATCGGACAGCCTACTTTCAAATCATTGAGCAAATGGCTCTGAAAGAAGATGCCCTGGTTCACATTCACGAAACCTGAACACTGTGAGATGCCAACAGGAAGCCTCAACAATGATGAACTCTGTGACACTAACAGCCAGTGTGATGGCAAGGCCTCTGCTGAGCAGACAAAGCTGCATCCCTCACCTGTGAGGACTCGGAAGGGCCAGAGCTGACCTGGACAGGATTCAGAACCGTCGGGATCCCAGGTATAGGCCTCTGTGTTGGAAAGGTTGGAGCAGGGTGGATGAGTGGAGGGCTGTGTCCAAATGCGGAGCCTAAGCTTTGCTGTCGGCTCAGGATCTGTTGGTGCATATGGAGAGACACGGGGGCAGACGGGTAGGTGAAGCTCAAAGCAGGGCTGTGGAGGAAGACAGGAAAGAAGTGGCATCACGTATGCTGACATCACAAGCTAAGAAAATGTACAGCTTTAACTGAAGCCACCCAAATCACCGTAGGTCTCTCTGTAACAACGGGAAGAAGTTAGAAACAACTACTGCCAAGTGCCTTGGATACTTTCACGAAAAGCAGACTGCTAAGAGGAGAGGCATGCGCACATCTTGCCCACATCACAGCCCTGATGTAAGATTCTAGGGAGTGGAAATAAGGGGCATTGGCTCAATAATGCTATTTATTGCAATAACAAACTTTATATAAAAAAAAGAGAATGGGTGACTACATGCTTTATAGTACTTTTATGTGCTCTGGGTTCCACTTGTTCCTGTGCATGGAGCAATTCCTTTAATCTTAGCTCACGCCGATCGCTTTCATATGTCTCCAGATCTTATTACAAGGGGAAAGAAAATCAATTGGTTAAATGTGTTTTGAACACCATGCTTGTCATATCACTCATTTGTTTGTAAAGATGGAAAGCTTGGTTCATCCAGAATGCCACCTAAAGAATTTCCATCAGTGCCGTCTGGTTACAGAAGCTGATGGATTAAGCTCTCCCCACTGAAATCAGTGATCAATGGGCCTTGATGGGGGAATATTCCAATGGGAGAGCGCAGCTCCCTGCAGCAGAGCGGCCTGAAGTGTCTATTACAGCCCATTATGCATGCTAATGCCTGCCACTGCTTTATTTTGCTGCATTTCCAGGGGGTGGGGTGCACAGTCAGTTCCCAAGAAGTGCCACTTTTACCTCAAGATACTCCAGCCAGTGGCCAGTGGCCAGATGCTTCTTTGTGTGAGTAAGTTTAGGGGTCAAATCCTCTAGGAGCAATGCTAGACTCTGGAAGACTTTTCCAGTGGCTTAAAAATACATGGAGAACTAATAGTTGCCTACATGGAAAGTTCTCCTCTATACAAATAAATTAGCACACACACACACACATACACACACGTAACTGTAACATTAGCCAGAAAGAGCCAGAGTTCCTCATAATATTAAAGGTAGAACGCATGCAAATTTCCAATCTGGTGAGTTAATTACTATTGCTGCTAAGCACATTAACCGAGAATAAAATAATTACAATAGCAAAATTCAAACCATTTCAACAACTTTAAGTAATAATTCCAGAGATATACTCCCTTCATTAACACGACTGTACATTTTTGTCCATTTGACTATAACCCATAAAAGGGCGGCTTCAATGGGAATTCATTACTATTATTCCTACAGAGAGTTTTTCGTTACAATAGCTTGCCCATTTAAGACTGAATACCATTAAGAATACCCTTAGAGAAAGCCACCAGGCTTTGAGGGACTCTCTTTTCATTTTACATTGTATTTCCTTAATAAAGGAAAGCAGAAACATGGTTAAAAAAAAAAAAAAGTGATTGCTCCCAGTTAGAATAGGTAGTAATAGTCTGTTCTACGGCGCTATAGTTTCTGCCTGTATTTCTGTAAGCAAGCATGAATGATTACAGCAAGTCTCACCCAACGTAGCTGCGTGGATGATTGATAGGGCATTAATCAAAAGATGCATATCTACCTCAGAATTTGTTCACGAGCCCTCTTCTAATAGCTGATTTCATGTTCACTGAGCTCTGTGCCAGTTTGTCCAATTTATTTTTCAGTGTACAAGCCATTCATCAAAACCCACAATGATTTAACACCTCCACCTCCTTTGGGTGAGTGGGCGTCACTAAGTGTAACTACCGTATTCTACTCATTAAGGAAACAGAAGCTGAAGACCCCACCTCAGGTATAATTAGCATGTCAGCAGTCCCTTCATTAACCTCTATATACATCTTGAGTTTCTCAGGGGCCTGGACTATCCAGCAGGCTTAAGGAAATACACATAGGCAGAGGCCACCCACACTTCAAACTGTGGGTGACATGGGATTCTCGGGCTTAAAACAGGGTATCTGATTGGGAGTCAAGACTACTAAAGAACAAACCACAAACAATCTTTTTTTTTAATATACATGCAATTCAACAGAATTCACTGTATGCTGAACACCGCCCAAGGCAGGCATATTTTAGAAAGAAATACCTGAGCAGATGAATCAAGGCTCAGCACTCCTATTAGAAGTTCTTAGCACCACAAGTCTCCTTGTCTATGGGTACATAGGAGTTTGAAATTCTCACCACACTTTGGTAGTTCATCGTGGGCCTTATTTTTCACTAGTGAAACCAGGTAACTGAAATAAATATGTTCTAAACTGGACGTGAACCACTAGGCAAACCTTTGACTTCTCAGCCTTTGTGGTTTATTATAAGCCAGGAACGGATGCTCTATTCTCTGTGTGCCAAGCTCTGGGTACGGCAAATGGGAAACTCCCAGGATGCCTTTGATGAGCTCAGTACAGCAGGCCCAGCCCGGCTGCCACTAACACAGTGGCAAGCAGAGGGGCAGGTGGGCTGCCCAGCTCCAGTTTAGAGCCTCCTGCGAAAAGCATGCAGTTCTATGTCCTGTCCCAGCATCTATACCAGCAGATTTTGCAGTCAGTGCTGCTCAGAGCACTGTCTACAGATCTCAGGCTGAGTTCTTAAGGAAAATGCCAAAAGTGGGCTAAGTAAGATGGGATATAGCAATTATGTGCAGAAGAGGCCAAATATCTTATCTATAAAATTTTGCCTGCATTTGTACAGAAGTTGGTACTTGCTGTGTTCCCTACCCAGATCCCTTTGCCTCTACAGTTAAGCATGAAGATATGGGCTCCTGCCTCCTGCATGCTTTTAGAGGCTGCTCATGTTCCCTGGCTCCAGGGTGACATCTCACTCTGGGTCTCTCTTCTGACTGACTCTGGCTGTGCTCTCACAGGATTGCTGGTCATTAATTTAATGGCACGGATAACTTGATCTGCAATGTAACCACCCTGTTCACAGGCTCAAGGGATTTGAACATGAGCATCCTCAGGATACTGTCACTTCAAAAAGAAATGCTGTATTAAGAAACAGTCTTCCTCAGAGAAGTACAATCAGACACCATCTGCACCAAACAGTGTCAGTGCATCAAGGCTAACATTTAACTTTACTACATCTGCTTTGGCGACAACATAGACTTTTTGATTACAAACAACAAAACGAGGGGGGAAGATTAATTCCACTCAAAGAGTCCCGCTCAAAAACCCTTGCAAAATAGTGCATGTATTCGCTCCACAATTTTCTACAAATACAAATAATATTGATACAAGTATCAATATTATTGAAATTTCTTCTAGAACCCAGGACCACCTGCCCAGGGAGAGCTGCACCCACAGTAGGCTAGGCCCTCTTTGATCACAACTCATCAAGACAATGCCCACAGACTTGTCTACTGCCCATCTGATGGAGGCAATTCCTCAATGAGCTTCCCTCCTCCCCTTCTGTGTAGGTTATATCACACTCAGAGGAGCGAGGGATTGGTATTCCTTGATGCACACACTTGTTGCCCATGTCACCTGAAAAACTAATGCTAAGTTCTGTTGAACCTTCACTTACTAAGGAGTAAAAGAGCAGAACAATGTGGGTTTTAGACTGGTGGCTGATCAGCACCAACTTACAGTTCCTGGAGTGTTTGTTTAAGAGGGTACGGGATGCCATGGCTTACACACGGAATCCTGCGCAAAGCTGAGTCAGGTCCATTTCTCACACAGCTCTGAGCTGAATTCAGAGTGAGCAACAGACCTCCGTAAGAAAGCAGTTCATTGGTTCATTTTCCTAAAGACTTGCAGACCAGGCTTCTGAGGCAGAAGGATGGCTCGGCAGTGAAGAGCACTCACTGCTGCTACTGCAGAGGAAGGTGGCTCAGCATCTAATGTCCACATGGCGGCTCAGCACCGTAATTTTACTTCCAGGGAACCTGATGCGCTCTTTTGGCCTGAGTGGGCTCCAAACAAACATCAAGTACACATGCATGCATGCAGGCAACACGCTCATATACATATTTTAAAAATCTAAGTAACATTCAAAATCAGAATGTTCTGATTTATATGTACACTTTATAAAAAAAAACCTTAGGCACAAGATTTTTACATCCATTTCTTTACAATGTTGAGCTAAGTGATAAAGCATGTGCTTGGCATTCTGTGAGGCCTAGGGTCAATTTTCAACCCTCTCCGTCCCAAAAAGTGAAAATGTGGCTATTTATTCACAGTGCAGAACATAATACTGTAGCTTCCTGCACAAGTGTCTCCTGCTAAAATCTAACCAACTATCCCAAAGTGGGTAAAATTGGAGATATTAGCAGAAAAAGGATATGCAAAACAGTTAAGTGTCATTAGTTACATACAACGTATCTCACTCATTAAGTCAAGAAATTTTAATTGAATACTTTTACATGTCTTATTATTTATAGCTAGAAAGTTATATATTAATTATAATCGCTATGGAAAATTTTCAAATGCACAATCATGTTTGATGCACATTATTTTGTTACACCAATAACTTATGTGAGTCTACACACATAAACACTCCCTCTGTCTCTCTCTCCCTCTCTCTCTCATTATGACCAGTCAATAAACCACATTTCTGTTTAATTCCTAGAACAACAGATTAATATATAAATGGGATACTTAAAAGTTCATACCGTACAAATAAATCATTAAACATTTACTCAACCCTACTATAAACAGGCATTTCAAAGTCACTGTATTCAATTCAGAGGGGAAAACTCTCATTAAAATCACTTACAAGAAGACCCTAAAATGTTGCTTTTAAATGTCTCAGGAATTTCATATATAGTGGGAGGTAGGATGGGTGAGGCTGGATTTCTTAATAATTGGGCTATCAATAAACAATGCAGTTTGGACTGATGCAGTCCTTTACACTGGAAGAGCTGACTGTTTTTAACGTTAAAATGACAACAAGGGCGGCTACACTACTCAGCCAATGGACCTGCAACGGTAAAAGCAGTAGTACATTACAGTCATGAAAAGTATTGTATTAAAACCATCTCATTTGTTTGTTAACTTTTAAAACACAGTATTTCTCCCAAAGACAACAGTTTCTCCTTATAGTAACTACACAGTTCCCTGACCCTACATACACAATGTGGCCAGAGGTGGGTTTTTAACCCTTTCTTGTTTCAAACCACAACAAAGCTGGGGGCTATGGGCAGCCTGGCAGTTAAGTATGCCACACCTTTGATCTACACTGATAACAGCAGAAAGCCTCCTGGGTTTCTGATTTCATCTCTGAAATCTCTCAATAAGCTGAAGTGGGCTGAAGAGAGGTGGACAGCAAGGTAGCTAATGAGAGAACTAAGTTACAGGGGAGCCATAAATGGTAAAAAGACAGAACAAGTCACAAAGGTGGTGTTCCTAAATCACAGTGGACTGTGTAAACACCAGGCGGCTCCTCTGGAGTCTATGGTAACGCTTGCCTTAACTGTAAACTGTACTCTCCATAATGGCGATCAGTAGCCACCAATTTTCTGATGTGCCATGGGCAGTGAACTTTCCTATCTAACATGGGCTTGTTTATCTTGAGATAGCATCTCAAAGCTCTTTATGTAGATCAGGTTGGACTCACAGAGACCCATGTCTGAGTGTGAGGATTAAAGATGTGTGCCATCACACTCTGAAAAGAAACTCGCTTGATCATATCGTAGTGCTACAATAAATTGGGGCAGAAAAAAAACAGTTCTGTAAAAACAGAGGAACCTTGCTTTCTGGCTCACACCTCTCTTAAACCTGCTGCTCATGAACAGCTAAGTCTGGGTGTAAAGTGAGGCAGCAATGAGGTCTCAGAGGTGCCACGACTTGAAAACCCGACCTGAGAAGAGCTGCATTCCATTAACCCAACTTCCTAGTCACTAGTCACGTGGGTTGGGCGCTAAGAAAGCCACTCACTTCCAGCTCTGGAACTTACTATACAATAGCTGCCGCTCACAGAGCAATGCTCTCCAGCTTTGTAGAGAATGGCCTCACAGCTTCCATCAATTCTGTAGGTACAGATGTAGGCATACACACACACCCATGTGCTTATACTTGAGAGCAAACAAAATAAAAACTACTTCCATCCATAAAAATTCCTAAGGCACATTTACTGGAAAATCCAGCTAAGCCTCAGCAAGAAAGAACGAAGAGGTACAGACCCACACACTCAAAACGAATGTGTCTTAACATTTCTGTTCTGGTGCGCACACTCAGAGTAACCTTGGAGGATGTGTGTTGTCAGGCTTCCTATCGCGAAAGTGTTGTACAAAACTAAGATGCTACTTGCCACCAGGCAGCCATGAACAGCCACAGCGATGGCACATCCTGCGGTAGGAGTTGCACTTCAAATCGGTGAATGGCTGAGCGTGTCCACACGGTTAGAAAGGGCGTGCCCTGGTGAGCAGCATCAGCTATTATTACTTCACTCGTGTGAGCGGTACTTCCAAGTATTGTTTTGGCTATGTTCCAGGCACTCGAGAACTTCTAGAGGAAATACCAACCTGGTGAATAGGAGGAAGATTAGAGGACCCACCAGACTGAGACTACTAATTATAGGCTTTTGACAGTCCCCTCACCCCTCTGAGCATGTCTTCACAGCCATCGCTAGCCTCCCAGAGTCTCTGAAGCTTCCCACTGTTCTTACGGCATTGGTCTTAGACATTGCATAACCTAACTCTGTCTAAGTCCTCAAGCTTGTGCCCTGGCTGGCCTGCCATTACCTGACTGTCTTCTGGTCCTCTGGTCCAGTACCAGTTCTTCAGATGGCCTACTCCCCCCATCCTGGGATCTACATGCTCAGCATTCTTCTTAGACAGGCGCAGAAAGCTTTTCCTAGGGTGGCTCCCATTATCTTACAGGGTCTCAGCTTCCTGGTACCCGGGTCATCTTCTCTACAGCAACGGCCAGCAATCAAGCAGGCTTATTCAACCACCCGCTCATTCATTCGTCTCTGCTTGGAGTCATTTCTTCCTGCAAGTTCCAGGAAGGTGAGGCTCTCACTTGCTCATTCAGCAGCCTCTGCCTGCACCCAGCTTGTTGAGGGAATGAATAATTCAAAGAGAACTGTCTCTTTAAGAAGATACTATTAACTACTTGACTAATATTAAGGAGGAAGAAAGGGCACCTCATAATTTTTGTGTCTCTAGTATAAGCAAGACATTTGCTCCCATGAGCTGCACACAGCCAGAGAACCTACACTGGTTCCTACCTCCCATCAGGCAGCTTCCATACACCTGGAAAACGCATCCTTTATTCCACAGGGTTCTTACACCAGCAAAGGATGAGTGTGTACAGAAGAGAGGGCAGAGGACACAAGAGTCACCCAGGCCAAGCTTGCCTGGACAGACAATAGGGCAGCTTGTGAGAACTGTGAGGTTGGAGATTTGTGGGTGATTGATAAGGTAGAACAAGAGATATAACGTTTATGGAGATGATTCCCCTAACCATACCAGATCTTAAACAGCCTTTGAGGAAGCCGTCTTTACGTTACTCCACTGAACTGACAGGGAAAAAGCCACACTGGTGTACGGGGCATGTGCACCCGATTTGCATTTGGAGAAGAGGAGGGTCATGTGAAATGCCTTCTCTTCCCATGATGGCTCAGTGTCTGGGGGGATGGGGTTGGCAGGACAGCCTTTGCAATCCAGTGGAAGTAATGAGTGACTTACAACGTCAGGTTTAATTGTGGATTGAGGACCACGCTGCTTGATGCTGGAGTCTTCAGTGGAAACCTTCAAGTGAAGGAGAACTTAGAATTTCTTTAAAGGAAATATTTTATAATATGGCTTTTGTTTTTGTTTGTTTTGTTTTTTAGTGACAGCAGCTATGGGATAAAAGGGGCTTGAGATACATACCCAGTCTGACAGACCTAAGTACTATGGTCAATGCACCAACAGATTTTTCAGAGTTCTTGTTTTTTTTTTTTTTTTTAGATTATTTTAAAAATACAAAAATAATACACCAACAAGACAAGCACTTGTAATTTTAAGCCTTTATTTTCTATCAGCTTCTCTGTTCCTAGATATAATGTATCTATGTATGCATTAAGTACACCTATGTGTAACATAAATCTGTGGGAATGCAGAGTAACATCCCAATAGATCTTAACTTCTGGAAAACCGGAATCACTCACTAAAAAGGGGTGAAGGGTATTCTCACTGTTCCCTGTTGGGGGGACCTCCTTAGTTTACTCATTCAGTAACCATCTGTGGTGCCCTGTCGATGGGAGAGGACAACAGTGGTGCAGAGATGTGAGTGACCAGTTCTGGTGCTTGGCTCCACCTCAGGAAGATGGAGCCCAACTGATACCTGAATGATCACTTTATTACCTAACAGCACCCTTACCAACTTAAAATAGCATCCTTAGCCTATGCACTGCCACCATTAATAGTGACTAGGCACTGGAAAACGGTGAAAGTCAGGCATGTTTGGGGTGAAGCACTGAGCACTGGAACACAGGTGGTACTGGTCCCCACTAAGTGTGGTGAACTGTCCAGCTTCCTCCTTCCATGTGCCTGTCCTCGCATCCAATTCAATGCAGACATCAAATGTACTTCCTGCTCAGGTTTTCTTGTATTGTTCCCCTTCAAAAAGGCATCTGCCCTGAGGGTGTCCACACGCATCTTCCCTTTCCCTGCCATTTTCTGGTCCCCACTTGACTTTTTCTGAGTTGGTTTATTTAGGCCTAGGACCAACAACACACCAAAGTTCCTCTGACAAGCGGAGATGATGTGCCCATTAGTACAATTACTACATTATAACAGCACATGGCAGCTCATCACGTACCGGACTACTTTCTCTGTAAAAGGCATACTGTCTGAACACACCACTAATGTGCATCAGAGACTAAGGTGACCCATTAGGAGAGAGAGGATATGTGCAGTGGATGTACCCATGTTTTTGTTTTGGTCTCTACTGTGAGATGGGGAACAGTGAGAGAACAGGTGATGTTTGTCCATCCACTAGAAGTCGAACCACCTCCTGCAGAAGCTCATCTTAGTACAGACTCTGAGAGGACACACATACATGAGCCCAAAACAGGAGGGGGCTTTTTGGGTCTTGGTATTGTTTGGCTGTTCATCTCTCCAAGAGAGAACAGCTCCAGAGAACGCTTTGAGGCTCTGGGTTCTGGCTGCTGTTCCAGGTTCCAGCAGCAACTTTGGTGGAATTGCTGGTCTGCTGAAATCCTGCTGACTGCATGGGAGGGGAATCGCTCCCATGAACTGAGTCCAAAAAGGTCTACTTCTCCTGTTCCCATTAACCTCTTTTCTCTCCTATCTAGGGTAGGTGGGTTGGAAGGGAGGTGTAAGCATTAAAGAACCCCAAATAAAGTAGGTTTGGAAAAGGCCGAAACCTACGGATATGCATGAAAAGAACTCAAGGCTAGAAAGAAAATGAGTATGGGATGGCCCTGGGTCACCTGACTGCCACAGGATCTTTTGAGACCTCACTGTCTTTAAACTGAATCATCTTTTGCCACTTTTAATGAAATGATCGTTGTAATTCAGGGTGCCAGTGGCCTGTGAAGTGTGGTGCCTCCTTCTCACAACAGATGTAAGACATCATGAAGATGCTGGGTACTTGGACATGTATGTGGCACACTCTATCCTGAATCCTAAGACACTGTAAAACATACAGCAAAGAAGTAGGAATAACTAAGAGAAGAAAGAACTGTTCACAAAGTAATTCTGGGCTAAAGGTGTAGCTCAGTGGTAGAGCACCCGCTTAGCACAGCCAAGGTTCTGAGTTCAATCCCTGGCACTACCACCTCCCCACAAAATGGTTTGTGTGACTATCATTTGTGCGAATGTCACAGTCTGTGACATTTCTACACAGATGCTTTAGCCAAGTCACATAACTCCAAATTCTCAGCAAATTAAGATATAGTTTATGGTAGAAGATGCCAGAAGAACAGGAACAAACTGCCACTGGTTGGAAAGGGAGCAACAGGCTGAAACATCACTGATGTAGCACACCAGGCCAGTGGTACTGTCTCTTAGAAGTACAATGCAGGGTCATTTCTCTTTCAACTTTACCCAATGAGAAGAAAGTTTGTCCCACTATGGACCCATATCACCTTTAATCCCTTTCAGACCCTTTCAGACACACTGGATATCTTACCTGCAGCTGTTAAATATGCAAATTAGGGCTAAGGCTGGGATCTGATAACAGACAAACACCAGAAGCCTACATTTGTAACTACACTAGCAGATCCTGAGACACCTTAGACCTATGTGCCCATTACACATCGCTACCTGAGACACTCCAAACCCTACACTATGTGCTGACTGTAGTCATGTGAGCAGGCGTTTGCTTCATTCCATATTTCCACTTCTTATCAGTCTATGAAAGCATAGCAAAAAATGAAAATCATGGTTTATTATAATAATACTAACTTCCCTGCCAATGAGAATTGCTGATAATTGAACCAGAAAAGCATGACAACTGCACAGGAAAATGTTCTAGTGAACAATGATATGAGTTATACTTAATACAAATGGAGGCAGTATTATTTTATTTATTTGTATTTTTTGAATTGCTGATGTTTTCCAAACATGTAAAGTTACATGGAAAACCCATCAATGGATAACTAGAGCTCTTGCCCATTTAGAGAAAATAAATAAGATACATTTTTACTTACTAAAAGCAAGGCTAGAGAAAAGAGCCATTAGGTTCTATGTTCCATTTACTTACTGTGCCTTCTTGGGGTTTTATTTTGTTTGTTTGTTTATGTTTTTGACAGTATGTTCAGTAGCCCAAGGTGGACAAGACACTATGTAGTAGAAGCTGGCCTGATGTTTTCTCCTCCCAAGTGCTGCCATCAGCCAGTCTCACTAGTATGTACTCTCAAAATGAAGAACCGCCCACAGCCACAGAACCAAAATTCCAAGATTGCTGGTGAGTGAATTCTTAGACCACATTGGAAATAGTAAGGAAAATGAGGGCTAAGGATTGTAACCAGGATTATTAAGTTAACTATTAGAATCCTGATTAGATGTGTAGCTATCACTTAGAACTAGTCTGGCTAAAGCAAAGCGACCGGCTGATGGAGCAGTAGACTATCTCACAAAATCTTAGCACAGATTCAGGATGTTCCTTCTGTATTCTGGGATGCCAGTCCCAATCTGATCATTAGCAATAAGAAGTATTTTTTTATTTATTCATTTATTATATATGTATACAGTATTCTGCCCAAATGTATGCCTGCACACCAGAAGAAGGCACCAGATTTCATTAAAGATGGTTGTGAACCACCATGTGGTTTGCTGGGAATTAAACTCAGGACCTTTGGAAGAACAGACAGTGTTCTTAACCTCTGAGCCATCTCTCCAGCCCCAAGAAGTATTTTTATAATAGCCATTTTTATATCCTGTGCATTCATGTAAGGGCATGTTTAAAATTGCTTCACTGTTCAGCAAAGATGGTCAAAGTTCTTATCTTTAAAAGAAAGTTGGGGGGAAAAGTAAGCTGGAAATGTGTAACTAAAAATATATAAATAAATATGCCTTTACTAGATTTCCTGTTAACTCTCTAGTGACTGGCCCAGTGGGACCCCAAACCCTGTACATCGGTTTTCTGCTGAGCTAAAAACACTGTTCTGAAGTTTTCTGCATTCTCAAAGTGTCCCTCTCCCTTGAGAACAGTATGGTAACTTTGTCTGTCTTTTTTCCACACACTGGGCAACCAGGCAGAGTTAGTTTTTACTCTACATAACTATTTGCAAAACAAGAGCTGGATTAAAAGATCTCAAATTCTCATTCTCAAAGAAGTGCATCTCATCATAACTGAAAAACTGTCACATAAGAGCCACTGACTAATGGACACTAACAAATTAATTCTGGCCCATTGTTGAGGTACTTGACCTGAATCCTGGTATGGTAGGCAGCCTGTTGCTTCTTTCTTCCTCTCAGACCACTGGGACTGCAAAAGGATTGCCGGTTCATTTGAGCACCGACATTTCATGACAAAGACACATAATGGATTCAGGAAAGTACGCACCTGATGGCGCTTGCCGATAAGTGCCCATAGGAACCACTTGCTGAAGAGCTGCTACGGGAATTGTTGAGAATTGTGACCAAGGAGTTAGGAGATGTTCTTATCATGGTCTGAAGGTCAAAGCTATGATCCGACAGTGGCGATATAGACAGTGTGCGTTTTCGGCTGGGCCTGGCTGACAGCCTGGGGCTGGGAAATCTGGTGCCTGTTACAGAAACAAAACAAAACAGAACTTGATTACCTACAGCCAGAATCTATACACTATTGACTGCCGCTTCTCCGTGCAAAAGGGAAAGGGACAAGAAGTTGGCAACATGTGGTGACAAGCATCTCTCCTCTCCCTCGTGATCTACTGGCGACAATTGAAGAAATTAGAGCAAAATATTTATCTTCCAGGGGCTTACCACAGAGGAGCGCTGTTTATTAATGTGCAGGCAAAATGATAAATTGCTCAACAAAAGGGAGAGACTTTTATGTGTTATCCTTCTCATTTCTAATGATTTATGAATCTGACAGCTGCTTAGATATTCCCATCATTAATTCACCACGAGCGACAAAGACAGAGGTTCCCAGAGCTGCAACACAATGAGTGACCTCTCTACTCTAATACACACCATTTTAAGGCAGTGAGTTGAATGACAAAAAAAAAAAAAAAGAATGAAAGCATGCTAAAATAAGCAATTCTGCCTTTCTCCATGACTCCAACAGTTAAATGCTCCCCGTAAACATACAGCATCAGGAAAGCAACTTATAAACGCACTGTCCTGAACTCATTGTATTCACTTCGGGGTGATTTTGTACCCCACCAGTTGTCAGAAAGCCTCTGGCTGTCACGGTTCAGGGCGTGCTATGGACATCTAGTGGGAAGAGGCCAGACTGCTGCCAAATCCTTGGAGTGCACAGAGCAGTCCTGCCACACACGGTCTTGGGCTCAGTGGTATCAAGATAGGGGGTTCGTTTCCTAAAAGCCTTCTCATCTAAGAATATATATTCTATGTTGTTGATTGTGGTGGTTTCTAAACTTCCCAAGGGGGGTGGCATAAACCGTGCAAGCATGCTAACGAGGCCTGACACGCCTAGAGACATTGAAATGGACCTTTCTTCTCCATTAAAGAACTAACAGTCTTTAAACTTCACGAAAAAACCTGCTGACAACTTCTTAATCTGGAGGTTAGTACCTCCACCTAAGTCCATGGCCACTCAATACAGTGGTTTCTACCTGAAGGTTCACAATTAAACAGGATTTGCACTCAAATTTGTTAGATGTCAAGATCTTGGTCTTGGGGCACAGCAGAGAATTTGGCCATTGGTCTACCCCATTTTTGGAAGGTCAGTTTACAAGCTCAATGAGGGGATGAGAAGAGTGTCTTGCCAGATAAGAAGCAAATCAATTATTATTAATTTAAAGTACAAATAGAAGATTTTATACTTCAGAGCTTACAGGGACACAGCAAATTTGCCTTATTTACAAAACTAAATGGTGGCATGGTGGCGCACTCCTGAAATCCCAGCACTGGGGGAGGCAGAGGCATGTGGATCTCTGTGAGTTTGAGGCCAGCCTCATCTACAAAGTCAATTCCAGGACAGCCAAGGCTGCACAGGAAAAGAAGAAGAAGGAGGAGGAGGAGGAGGAGAAGGCAGAAAGAATGAGGAAGAGAAGGAGGAGGAGGAAGAGGAAAAGAAGGAAAAATCAAGAAAACTAAAATAGTAGACAATCTTTAAAAGACAACCAAAGGAAGAAAGAAAGGGAGAAGAAATAATGGAATTGCTCTCTAGAAAATTCAATGGGAATATTTTCTTCAGAGATGCAATATTCTGTCTCTGTATGTCTGTCTACCATACACAGTTGTGTGTGTGTGTATGTGTGTGTGTGTTTTATCCCATTGGCCTTAAACTGATAATCTTCCTGCCTAGCCCTGCCTCCCAAGTACTGGAATTAAAAGTTTGTGTCACCACAGCAGACCTCAGACAAGGTAACAATCCACCATGCTCTGAGATAATTTAATGAAACAGATGACTATGGAAGGCCTTACAGTTGATCTCACAACCATAAACAGCAGCAGAAAGTGGTGGAACCGTCCACCCTGTGTCACCACTCTGAATGACAAGCACGGCACCTTCTCAGTGTAAGCACGGATGGTAATCCCAGCTCTCTGTGCACTTCTACTACCTAAAGGGGCATCTCATTTTTATTATGCCTTAAACGTAACTACTTTACATTTACTCACTGCAATAAGCTAATTTCATCATGAAAGGTTTTAGTGGAGAAATACTTGTCGTTTCCAGACAATCGGAAGGACAGACCAGATTTACTGTCAGCTTTCCCATAACCCTTCACAGTAGCCATTTACCGTGGGACGCAGACGTGGCAAGATAAGGAAGACATTCTTCATCCTTGCCACATTTGACTTTGGTAGGGATGCTCAAGTTTGACCCCAGCCTTCTAACCGGAAGTGACGCAGGAGGTGACGTAATCTGATACCATGAAACACAGGAAGCCTTATATCTACCATACATTATTCAAAATCGGGGGCCAGAACCTAGGAAGACCTTCTGTCAAACTCTTCAGGTCACAAAAGGCTGGCTGGAAAATGTTCTCCCTTTCTCTCTCTGAGAATAGCACTGTTAAGTCAGTTTCTGGTCATCTGTACAGCATGTACTTCAGGAGTCCCTGCCCTCCCGACCCCTCCAGTTCCCCATCCCCTGTCCAGGATGCTTCTTATGGGAATTAGAGGCTCCAGGCAAGAGCTATCAGAGTTATGAATAGACCTGCTTAGTCTCCGTGTTACACCAAGTACTCTTCCTTCTGTGTCAAGTCATCCCTCGCGAGTCACGCCACGTGCCAATTTTGCAGAGGTAGAAATCTAACACAAAGCCTTCCAGGTGCTAGGTGAGCATACTACCACCACCCTACAAGCCCAGCCAGAGCCTTCCTACTGCTCCAGCACAGACTGCTCCAACCTGGTTTCTGTTAATTGTTTTTGTTTCTCTATTCTAATAAAAATTTCTGACAGAGAAAGAGGAGCTTTCTTTTCATGTGATGAATGATAGGACATCTAAATTCCTATTTAATGACACTCAATTTACCATAGACTCTGGCAAATTAAAATTCCTTTAATTAGTTTTTACAAAGTAAAAGGGTAGCTTCATCCTTTATTTAGATAAAAAAAAAAGTCACTGCCTGGCTAAACACATTCTTATCAAATAGGTGAAATAACGCATGCTGACCTTCCAAGGAGTCTTTCTTATTTTAGTCCTTTATTTGCAGATTTTTAAATAACTAATTTGCATAATAACGGTGAACTGCCCCTCCCCAACAATTGCTAATTGAAATGTGGTTATGATGAATCTGAAACTTGAGCTCTTTATGCTACTGATTCTAACCACAACAGAACCCCCACAGAGGGCGCAACCCAGATCTTTCTCTTGGTGGGTGGTACATGCTGCCCAAGAGAGGCCAGCACCAGGCCACACTCCTTTGGGGTGCACCAAAGTGGTCCCGTTTGATTAGCAGACTCAGATGTCAGTTTTTATTCCTGTGTGGACCAACCATCCTCTTTATTTCACAAATCTGAGGCCTAGATTAACAAAAGCACATCCCTGACAAGGATAACTCCAAACAGACGCTAGCTTGAAAGGCAAGTGTTAAGCGCCACTGCTAGAAAAACCACACTTTCCCTGCCTTATGACATGGCAAGGCTTTAGCTTAATTCTTCAAGACCCTGCCAAAGCACACTTACTCACTGAACAGGTCCTTTCAGAGATGAGTGCTCTGTGGTGCTCTAAAAAGACATTATCATAGGCCCACTGTGACCCAAAGGAATCCTAGTGTGCCTGTAGGTACCCCCAAGCGATATGCAAATCAAATGATCTTTCCTTTCCTTCATTGCCAGGTACTAAAATCTGGAAATTTTCCTGGTTTCTTCCATGTTCTTAGCAGCTATATAGGGTCTTCATGAAACACAGTGTCTTAATATAAGAGTGTGTGACTGGAAATAAATCATGCCTTACGGTTTCTTGATATTTTTTTCTTTTTTTTAATTAATTTATTCTTGTTACATCTCAATGTTTATCCCATCCCTTGTATCCTCCCATTCCTCCCCCCCCCATTTTCCCCTTATTCCCCTCCCCTATGACTGTTCCTGAGGGGCATTACCTCCCCCTGTATATGCTCATAGGATATCAAGTCTCTTCTTGGTAACCTGCTGTCTTTCCTCTGAGTGCCACCAAGTCTCCCCATCCAGGGGACATGGTCAAATGTGAGGCACCAGAGTACGTGAGAAAGTCATATCCCACTCTCCACTCAACTGTGGAGAATGTTCTGACCATTGGCTAAATCTGGGTAGGGGTTTAAAGTTTACCGCCTGTATTGTCCTTGGCTGGTGCCTTAGTTTGAGCGGGACCCCTGATATATTTTTCTTAATGCTTAATTTCTAAAGGATAAAATCCTTGAAACCATGGAGTGGCCATGTAAAGTCCATCCAGGTAGCAAATCTGTTTCTTCATTTTCATACCACAAGAAGCAGAGCAGGATGATTTCTTCATCAGCTACATTTCTAGTCCAGCCACCAAACTACAATTCTATGCATATTTTATTTCTCCAGGAGGCACACATCATTTCAGGCTGGCTCCTTCTGTGGAAACTTACTTTAGATTGAAAATGTAGCCCATCACCTGACCTGGGCTGCCTTCCCTCATTTTCCTAGTTAGCTCTGACTACCCTCTAGGACGCCAGCAACCAGGCTTGTCACTTACTATCCATAGCGTGAAGGTACTCCATGTGGATGGCCCCCGCACCGGCAGTGGCAGCTGAGGGAAGAATGTCTGCATAGGGGCTGCGCTGGCCTGTCAGCAGGGCCATCTGGTGATAGTACTCCGCCGGGCTCACTCCAGCATGGGGCGCTACAAGAGGAAACAGGACAGTGACAGTTACAAGAAGGACGAGCAGCCACTCCTTCGGGAGCATCCTCAGTCCTCTTGTGGTTTAGCCTTCAAACACAACGCTTTTTATCGCTCTGTGCAATGACACTGTTCTACGTCTGCATTCACTGGTATAATGTGTCTTCATCTGAGAGGAAAACTGGAGGAATAAAAGTAGTAAAATACATTATAAAAGTTTTGTTCTTCGTTTAAAGAAATTAACATGAATTCAAAATGATTACGACATATATAGTCATGTGTCTCTTAAGACGGGACATGTTCGACGAATGTGTCATTTAGGCAATTTTGTCATTTTGGGATCACAGAGCAGACACATATACACTAAGGAAGCAACGATGTCAACTAGACAGTGTGATTTATGGGGAGTCTAACACACACCAACTTGTCCCCGCGTTGGTACCAGAAATGATGGGCTGGATGGAGACGGTCATGACTGACTCCCTCCCCGTGCAAAGAAAATAGTTTCAGATAGACAATTACTGTATGTTCATACTTCTTACAACAGTAGACAACTCAGACAACTGTGATATCTTTCCAGACATACTTAAAATACTTCCCTAGGCTCCTGACAGGAGTGTCTGAGTTAACACTCACTAACACAAGAAGTCAGAGTTTACAAGAGAGAAAAAAGGGCAGCACAGCATTAATGACACACAACTGAATGATAAGCTGCAATTTCATGATCCAGAATTTAAAAGCTCTCTTTTTCATTTTTCCCCCACTAGAAAATCAAAAAGAAAATGTACCTATCAATCTGGAACAATTTGCTGGTAAGAGTCAGTCTTACATGACTAGGATAATAATTGGTTTCCACCTGCCAATTTACGTGCAAAAGCAGCAAGATATTGGAGCTGTACTGAGGGTGGCCTCTAGATTTTCAGAAATATGGATTCAAAGAAGGTAGCTAGGAGCCAAACGTAAAGTCATGTTTGTAAAGTGCTTAAGGCACCGCATTTGAGCAGTGGAGGTTTACCTCGACTAGCTACAGGGAGAATCCTGGCAATAGATGTTTTGGATTGATGTCCACATGCAATATTTTTTATGCAAGATACATAGAAAATATTAGACTACAAGAGGAAAATATTAGTGAAATTATTTGGCTGGGTACTGTGGTGGCTTAAATTAGAAATGTCCCCCAAAATGAGTAAGTTCAAATACTTGGTGAACAGTTACTGAAACTTTTTTGGGAAGGACTGAGAGGTGTGGCCTTATTGGGAGGAAATGTGACATTTCGGGTGAGCTTTGAGGTTTCAAAGGCTTACACCACTGCTAGTCGCTCTCTTTCTCTGTCTCCTCCCTGTGGATAAGGAAGCTCTCAGCTACTGCTCCATTGCTATGCCTGCCTGCCTGCTGCGAGGAGATCATACGCATCAAACTGTAAGGCCCAGTACATGTTTCTGAAAGTTGCCCTGGCCATGGAGCCTCTTCACAGCCATAGAAAAGTAACTATGACAGTTCCTAATTACAGTCTCTCATGAGACAGGAAGGGGAAGGCAGACCCACCAATCAATCAATGGATATTAATTCACACTCATTAAATGCAGGCGGTGAGCATGATTTCCATAAAGTAACCACAAGAACCAGGTAGGTGAACAGTGAAGTTTCTACACATCAGACACAGGTACAACTCCACTTGCACCCTGAGATTCTTTCTCACTCCTGTCTGTTTTCCTTATGGTTATTTTTCACCACTTTCCTTTACCAAGAAGAAAAAAAAATCAAACTCCAAGCATAAAAACAAACATGTTTTACTTTTTGTAGGTTTTTAGATGTGAATATTGTTCAAGTGAGAAAATGTATCCCTTGGTTACATTGCAAAAATATTCACTGCACTGAATTCTTAAAAAGAAAACATAAGGGAAAGTAGTTGTTTCTAGAAGATGGATATTCCTGGAAATACATGAGGAGAGATGCTTCCTCAGAAGCTTAGTACCCTGGCCGGTGTGCACAGACAGCCTCGGAATATAGTTCCTCTGTTAGGATTAGGGGTGCGGAAGTCATAGCCAATCGTGTGGTGAAATGAACTGCACAGTACCTCTTACTGCAGCACCAGCAGTGGCCTGTGTTCTGCAGTAGGGCATGCACACCCCCATCAGCAATTCGTAAGGCTTATGCAATTCTGTGTCTTAATGCAGAGTTGGCCAGTTGTAGGCAAAGGTTTGTACATACATGGAAGATACAGTGAATCTTTTCTTCCAAGCTTTGTGGAATAGGTTGTAACTTGACAGGAGGGTATGAATAACCAGCTCCAAGAGCTTTCAGTTTCATCAGGATCCCCAGACAATATGCACGGGAGTTTGTCAAGCTCTGTCCTCAGAGCCATGTCTATATAAAGGTGTCTTTCCATCGTACAGAGCACAAGAGCATTCATTAGAAGATGGACAAAGCACCCCGGGAACTCACGCAGGCCTGGGGATGCCTGCAGGGCTTGTCTGATCATGTGTGCAGTGCAGAGCAAGGGAGCACCCACAGCAAGGAGGGGAGTCAGTAAGATGTCGCCCATAGTCCCAAGTTATTTAATTCCTCTCTAAACTGCTACGCTTCCACGAGAATACGGACGCCACCACCCACAGAAGCAGTGTGAGCTGTAAGCTGGGATTAAATGTGAACTTAAAGCACTTGTCCCAGTGGCTGCCATGTGGGAAAACCTTACCGTGCACTGGATCTGCTTTATACAACATCACAAAGGGAATGCAAGAGCCACGGCTGATCTTCGGAAGAGGACTTGTGAGAGACTTACCATCTGTAGGACTCAGCCCTCGAGCAGCTGAGATCATGGAGAGGGACGGGCTGCTGTGCAGGGAGCGGATGTAGTCCACGTACGGGTTGATGTAGGGGTGTGGGGGGCTGAAGGGGGACTCGGAAGCTGCCGTGGGGTTCCGGTGTGGGGAGATCCTAATGAAGGGCAGGTCTGGATACGTTGGGCTACTAGATAGGGCAGAAGGCCTGGAAACAGAGCAGAAGAGACAGACACGCATGAGACAGGCATCCCTAATATGGAACATATACGTGTTCTTCATGTTTGTGAAGAAACGTAAGGTTTTAAATGAACTCAAGGTGCCCTGGCAAAAATTGTCAGGAATAAACCAATCTTTATTACTCTTACCTTAATATCAGGATGGTGAAATCCAGGTAGAATACCATCTAAATAGCTGAGCAAAGAAAATTGACTTCTCAGCTATTTCATAGCACTCTGAAGATAGGTTACAAGGGGAAAAAAGGAGCTAGCCTTAGCCACTTAGTTACAACTAACTACCTGTGGTAGTAGGTACCTGTAATACCAGAACTCACAGGCTGAGCCAGAAGGGTCATAAGTTCAAGGCCTATGGTACATTTATCAGCTCAAAGCAGCTTAGGACACTGTCTCAAAAAATGGATGAGGTTTCAGCTTAGTGATAGAACAAATGCTCATCATGCACAAGGATGTGGGTTTGATCCCAAATATAACACACACATATGCATAAACACACACATGCACACACATGCACAAACACACACATGCACAAACATACACACATGCAGAAACACATGCACACACAAACACACACACACACAAATATACAAGGTCAGCCATTAGCTTCCCCCATGAAGAAAATTCTCTTAACAGCCAACTGAACCATGACTCTATTTTCCAAAAGACACAAATATTATCCGCACCATTTAAAATTTACTTCATACTTCATAGTGTTTCATTATTAAACAAAACAGTAACTGTCTGGTTTGAGCCTCTAGATGGCAAAGCTGCCCATAAGAGGGAAGGCCAAAAGCATGGCCATGACAGGAGACACTGTCAAGAGAACAAAGCGACAGCCTACAGACTGGGAAAAAATCTTCACCAACCCTACATCTGACAAAGGTCTAATATCCAAAATATATAAAGAACTCAAGAAGCTAAACACCACCAAACCGAATAACCCAATTGAGAAATGGGGCTTGGAACTAAACAGAGAATTCTCAACAGAGGAGTATCAAATGGCTGAGAAACACTTAAAGAAATGCTCAACCTCCTTAGTCATCAGGGAAATGCAAATCAAAACAACTCTGAGATTCCATCTTACACCCAGCAGAATGGCTAAGATCAAAAATTCAAGCGACACCACATGCTGGCGAGGATGTGGGGAGAGAGGAACACTCCTTCATTGCTGGTGGGAATGCAAACTAGTACAGCCACTTTGAAAATCTATCTGGTGCTATCTCAGAAAAATGGGAATAGGGCTTCCTCAAGACCCAGCTATTCCACTCCTTGGAATATACCCAGAAGATGCTCCAGCACACAACAAGAAAATTTGCTCAACCATGTTCATAGCAGCCTTATTCATAATAGCCAGAACATGGAAACAGCCTAAGTGTCCCTCAGTAGAAGAGTGGATAAAGAAACTGTGGTACATATACACTATGGAATACTACTCAGCTATTAAAAACAAGGAATTCCCGAAATTTGTGGATAAATGGATTGAGCTAGAAATGATCATAATGAGTGAGTTAACCCAGAAGCAGAAAGACTCAAATGGTATATACTCACTTATATCTGCATACTAGCCCAAGGGGCATGTCCCACGAAAGCCTTCACTTACCAGGAAACTGGGACAGAGGGGAAGGCATCCTATTGGGACTCTAAATGAGAGACGCATGGGAGAACAGCAAAATAAAAGGATACAGAGGGTCCTAGAAATCTACAAGTAGAACAATATGATAGGCAGATTTGGGCCCAGGGGTCCCGCTCAAACTAAGGCACCAGCCAAGGACAATACAGGAGGTAAACTTTAAACCCCTTCCCAGATCTAGCCAATGGTCAGAATATTCTCCACAGTTGAGTGGAGAGTGGGATATGACTTTCTCACGTACTCTGGTGCCTCACATTTGACCATGTCCCCTGGAGGGGGAGATCTGGTGGCACTCAGAGGAAGGACAGCAAATAGCCAAGAAGAGACTTGATACCCTATGAGAATATATAGGGGGACGTAATCCCCCTCAGGAACAGTCATAGGGGAGGGGAATAATGGGAAAATGGGGGGGGGGGAGGAATGGGAGGATACAAGGGATGGGATAAACATTGAGATGTAACAAGAATAAATTAAAAAAAAAAAAAAAAAAAAGCATGGCCATGAGAGATGGAGGTCAGTCTCTATACCTATGAGCGTGCTTCCACGGGGCTCACAGGTAAGGAAAAGCGATTTCCAGCATTTAAAGGCAACTTGCCTTTTCCATGAGGCAATACTTAGGATCAGGTTTCTGCTAGGGCTCCCTTTTCACATGGCTCCTTATTAATTATGTGTAGTGAGGATCCAACAACTGAGAAAACCTGGCCCTAGACATCTGGAAAGCAGTCAGGGTTTCGTCAAGCTCAGGCCTTGGGAGCAGTGAGATCATGGAAAAGGTTTGCTTTCCTCAAATGCAAACTCCACAACGCTCCCTGACGGACTTGATCTCAGAGAGCCCTGTCTGTAAGTTCATCCTCACCACACACAGACATTTCACCACCCCTGGGAACCCAGGGAAAGCCATGTTTAGAAAGGCAAGTCTGGAAAATTCTGCAGCACTGTGCCCTTCCCTAATAGATCCTTCTGGGACGCTCCAGGGAACTGGCTCTGACAGGTTAGACTCTGTGTACTCACGGCTTGCCTCCTCTGCAAGAGGAACAGACCCAGAGAGAGACGGAGGCGCTGAGAGCACATGTTTAGGAGCGAAGTGAACGAGAATAAAATGCCATTTCCCTGCCTGGTGAAGCAAGGACACTGCCACCGGGGCCCCTGGCCCTGTCATCCTGTCAGAACAGGATCACAATGGAAATGGCTTCAGTGAGTGTACTGGCCAAATGAAGCAAAGATCCAATATTCTCTTTCTGGAAAATATGCTGAAATGAAGTGCTGGGAGTGCAGGGGTTTTCTCATTGGTATTTGTTACCTGGAGCTCTTATGGTGAAGTACACTAAAGCCCCAGGTTCTGAAATTTATGCACAAGGGCTAAGACGTCTCTACCACACAGTTCTTAGCATCTGGAAATGTGTAACAACACATTTATATAAGCTTGACTATAACATGCATGCACGGACAGCTACTGCCTGCTATGGACACTATTGATACGCCAATTTGAAAAGTTAAAAGGCCTTTTACTCTATCAGACAAGAATAAACAAAAGCTGTGGGTTTACAGCCTCTCTCTACCGCAAGAGGAGTTTGCTGCCCGTCCCTAGAAAAAGTACCCCCTAACCTCCATGTGGCCTTCTGCCACTGGTTAAATCAACCTCCATTCAGGTATGTTTAGCTTGCTTACAAGTACAAGGGAAGCTCACATCCCATCAGAAACAATGGTCAACCTTCCCAATCTGACTCAAAAATAATCCTCACAACATAAAGCTTGTGCTGAGATACCACCAGACACACAAAGACTCCGTGCATCACGGAGTCCTTCACAGGATAGCTCCGGGAAGCGCAGTGGTGGTACCAGCAGGTTGCACAATATGAACTACAAACTGGGGGGGAAGGGGAGGCACACCGCCTTCTTGGTGGGTTGTTTTGTTTTTAATTTTGATGAGGACTAGAACCTACTGGGTTGCTAATATTCTGCCCTCATTGGCCCCAGTTCCACCGAGGAGAATCAAGCCCAGGCACACAAACCACACTCCTAAGTACATGGGGACCATGAAGGGAGGGCGGGGCGGCCCTCATCCCAGAGGGAAGCTGGGAACTTGGCTCTCCAGGGTTGCTCTCCTCACTGCACTCCGTGTAGGTTGTGACAGGTGCTCTACAGCCTCCTGCTGAGCTCTTGTCACAGGGAGACTAAGGGAACCACTACAGGAGCTTCCTACAGGAGCTTCCCAGAAGGATTGCAGACCGAGCTATTCCATCCCTGACAAGAGTGCAGGCCCCCAGGCCATTCATATATGAGTGAGAATGTAACAGCAGAAAGGATATTACTCCTGGACTTGGAGCTAAAGCTGGTAGACTTTAGCTAGCGGCCACATGTGACCCTTCCAGACAGATGCACTCAGAGATAGGGGATCACTGTTTACAAACCAGGTGACCAGGACAGGCTTTGGAGGAGTGCGAAACAAGCACACAGCCCATTAATTGTCCTCAGCAAGCAAGCAAGCCATCTGGTAAACGCAAGGTGCCCACTTCTGCAAGAATGGGTCCGTGTTTCACAACGGTGACTCAATGGGGGCTCCTCAGGAATCTCGGAGACAGGCATAAGGAAGGACAGGAGAGGGAAGGCTTGAGGTAAGCAGGGCCTGGCAGCTGTGTAACCTAGGCAGGTCTCCATCCTCTGCGTTTTGCTGCCTGGGGAGGCTTGAGGGATTACCTATCTTATGGTTATAGAAGTCCCTTGGCTGTGCTTGGTGCACAGGCTCACCCCAAATACACAAGGGCATCTATACATCTGCACATATAAAATCATACTGTACAACACATAAGCATGCAAATAGGATTGGCAAACATGGCATGCTACGCCATTTCTAATCTTGAACTACCTAGAGCTTTTGTTCTTAAGGACATTCTAGCTAGGCATGGTGGCGCATACCTTTAACCCTTTAATTGCAGCCCTCCTGAAGCAGAGGCAGGCTGACCTTTGGGTTTGAGGTCAGCCTGGTCAAACTTGAGATGGGAGAGGGGACTTCTCAGAGCAAATTCATATCAAGAGCAAAATCAAGCTGCAGTACAGACTTCCGGCACCCGTAAGCCACACCCTGGCAGATGCTTGCCGTTTTCAATAGTCTCTAGGAGCTCGGGCCTTCACTCAGCATCTTTCATTTAGTGGTGAGCATTTGCTTCTTTAAATGTCCTTTCCTGATGAAAACCAACCTCCCTCCCTCCCTCCCTCCCCCTCCCTCTAGTGTGCGCTCATTCTGTGCAGTAGTGGGCCCACCATCATAGTGTGTTATACATGTGTGCAAATGAACTTTGATAATATTCATTTGCCATTATTCTTTTATTCCACCTCGTCATGTACACCAGCCCAAATAATTCCATTTCGTTCTTTAAAAAACAAAACAACAACAACAACAAAAAAAACCCCCTAGATTCCACATGACAGAAAATGTATGTTTGTCTTTGGTTCTGTCTTGCTTGAACACAATTTTCCATTCCACCCATTTTCTTGGAAGTGATCTAATGCTGTTTGTTTTTAAAAACCTGTTTCTTTCCTGTACCATGTAATACTCCAGTAACAGGATGAGCCACAGTTTACTTATCCATACCACTACTGAAGGGACCGTGACCAATTGCAGTCTGGTAATTATGATTCCAGCTGCTATAAGCATTTATTCATAGTCGGGTCCACTCTGTCCTCCTCCCTGAAGAACCACCTTCGATTTCCCAGGCCTCCCTTAGTAGAGTCAGAGAGCCACACGAGGTGGCTAAGCTTATGAGCTCACGTGCGAAATGCCTTTTAAGAAAGCACCTAAATGTGGGCTACAACTCGCTCCCACTCACACGTCAGTCTCCTGACCCATGAGATGGGTGCATTGAGACACCAGCAGCTTCCTCCCTGCTGCTGTGAGTGCTAGAAGCCACAAACACACACAAACCCAGTGTCAATGATTTTTTAAAATGGCCAATAAAACCTCTTATGCTAGACCTAATAAATAGTGTCCAAAGGAGAATGTAGCTTCCAAGCACAGCAGCGGCGGCAGAGCCACATTCCACACTGCTCCATTTCTCTGTGTACTCTGCCTAAGGTGGACTTCCTCATCTGACCCTACGCGGTGGTTTGAATAAAGCTGGCCTTTGACTATTTGAATGCTTGGTCATCAAGGAGTGATGCTACCTGGGAAGTGTTGGGAGGTGTGGCCTTGTTGGAGGAAGGGCCCAAAGCAGGCCCAGTTTCTCTCTCTCTTCCAGGTACCCATGGATGCAGATGTAGAGCTCTGAGCTACTGCTCCAGCAACATGTCTACCTGTATGCTCCCTGCCATGATAGTGGACTGAGCCTCTGGCACTATAAGTAAGGCCCAGTGAAATGCTTCCTTTTATAGAGTTGCTGTGGTCATGGGGTCTCTTCACAGCGACTGAGCACTAAGACCCTAGCAAGCTGGGTTAGATGACACCACTTTGGTGCTGACAAAAGCAGTAACTTGAAGGACACGCCCATCCATCCTTGAAGTACGATGGCTCAAACTGCCAGTGTAACTGTCTATAAATCAGTCCTTCTGTACAGCTGCTTCTTACATGGCCTAACAGAATCACTTCCACATTCTTGGTAGCTGTGTTATTAATGGAACACACATCTGCGAACAAAGGTTAAACTCCTTAAACTTAGCAGGCACTGCTGTCTGAAGAAACCAGTCAAGTCAGTGACCGGAGGACAGGTGAATTCTATTACTAAAAACAAAACAAAACAAAACAAAAAACAGAGGCAGCCACAAAGTTACATATAAATTAACTATCATAAACCTGACTTGGTAAATATTTGTCAAACTTGTTTTTTTTTTAAAGTATTCAATTGTTGGTTTATACTTTCAGTAGAGCTACACAAGAATGAAAGTGAAGGTGACTAGAAGGCCTCCAGGAGCTCTCTGCCTTCATATTCTGTGCTTGTATTTGCTCAATTGCTAAGGTCACAAAGAGCAAACAACACGTACTCAGGAAAAACAATGATGTTTCAAACTGGCTGAAAACCAGCAGCATAGAAATAGGGCAACGGCTCTCTCAGTAAAACGGTATTCACTGCTGATGTGGCTTCCAGGGCTGGGGTGAGAGGGCGGCTGTTTCTCTGTGTCTCGAGTGAATTCAGAGGCCCGCCTTCCCCATGCAGGCAGATGGCCCCTGTAGAATTCCTACCCACATAGGAAAAGCCTCCTCGGCAGATTCTACAATTGTTTGTTCAAGGCCTAAAGAGTCAGTGCCATCTTGTTCCCACCTATGGGAATCTGAGAACGGTACGCTAAGCACAATTTTAGATAAGAAAACACTATTTTCATGATCTCCCTAGAGGTAATCGAACACTATAAAATTGTTTTTTGTAGATATATTTTAAGATTGATTTTTATAAGGTTAAGAATATAGATTACAATACAAGGAATAGAAGATTCTTATATCATTTTAATAGTATACTATGATATGTTGCCACTGATGAACAAAACCAGCAAAAAGCCATGGCAAGAATGGCTGGACTGCTTAGTTAGCATGAGACATCTTTCTCTAATCAAGTTTACTGTCACCGGTCCATTTGTCTTGCGGGGTTACTACAATCACACCTCGCAATCCCTCATGTTGCCCACGGTAAAAACTGAGGGAGGTTCACGCTCTCACACTGCGCGAGACACCTGCGGTGCACCACTAAGAAAACCTGCTTCCTTGCTGATGCTCCAACCACGAGGCATCTAAAAGGTGGCTTTTATGTAAGTTTATTTTATGTGTCACTTTGTTCTTTATAAAATAATGGACAGTGTTCATATTGAAGTAGTAGAGTAACAGAGACCAAAGACGGGTTATTCTTACTTCAGCTAATTAATTATTCAATGAAAATATAGTTTTAAACTTTTGAATTACACGTATGTTTAATTAGCTGCATGTGCCATGACATATGTACGAAGGACTCCGTTCTTTCCCTCCGCCATGTGGGATCCAGGGACTCAACTCACCATCAACAGGCTTCTGGCAAGTGACATTACCCATTGAGCCATCTTGGTGGCCTCCCCGTAAAATAGTTTTAGTAAACCTAATTTCACTACATGTTGCCTCCCCTATAGCAGGCAAGCCAAATAGTGAACATGTACAACTAACATGCTAGGCATGGTCAGAAGTTGGCATAGTCTGACACTTCATTTCTTCCCATCAAGGTGAGCGTCTCTGTTGTCTCTGACCCGGAAGCACTTGGCAGCCTGAACTATAGCTGGTTGTGTGATGGCTCCGCAGCAGCATCTCCTATGCTGGCAGCCAGAGCGTACACAGGGCAGCTGGTCACTGTGGTCCGAGTTGGATGCTTTTCTCCCTTTTTGCTGGTGGGAGTGGGAAGCAGGGGTAAGAACCAGGGAATTTATTTCTCCGTTTCCCTGCTCAGTCTAGTCTGGCGTCCCCTTCCTCAAGCGCAGATCTGGCTGCTGATGGACAGCCCTCCTCTGCAGCTGCAGTCCACACCCAATCATGTCTCTCTTCTTAACTCTCTTCATCCTGGAGGTCATGACTAGTGTTTGGTCATCCTCTTATCCCTGCTCAATATCCATTCCATTAAATTGCCGGAGCCCTAACTGACAGATCCCTTTCCGATCCCATTTGAAGGCGAACAGTATTTTCCATGACTACATAACAATTTTTTTTTTTTTTTACATCTTTTACAGATCTGCCACTTTGGGTTTCAGTATTTTAAATGGCATCTGTAAAACATATATGGATGTTTCAATGATAGCTTCACTGGATATTATTTTTCAGTGAACCACTTGACTATGATTTTAATCCTTGGCGAGAGTACAAGAAACACAATCTATAGTTGCATGGCCTCCTTTCCCAGTTTTCATTTATGGTCAGAATTGAGTGGGAGGCAGCAATGTACCACATATGAGTGAAACGCTCCGACAGGGCAGAGCACAAGGACACTAACGGGTGGTGGTGGTGGTGGGGGACCTTCTAGGATGCGGTGATGAAGCAGGAACAGCAAGCGGGGCTCAAAGCAGACAGGGTCTGAACAGAGGCAACCGCCAATGGCCAAGTTAAATTCTGTGTCTATATGTATACCTTAGTGCTAAGGAACTCTTTTCTTAAGTGTCAAATTTAAGAATTAAGAGTGATTTATTTACAAGAGGGAGCAACAATTTTTTGCTTTACAAATGAAACATCAGAGATTTGAGAACAATTTCAGTACTTTTACTTTCTAACGATACGTAATTTTAAAAAGTCTTTGTTAAGACCATGTATAGTGCAGCAAATGAAAGCCACAACGAGTTACCATTAAACATGTATTAGGATGGCTCAGCCACCGTTAGTACAGGCTGAACCCGCCTTGTGAGAACACAGCGGTAGACTGTCTACTTGAGTAGATGTGTGTATTACTATCCAGTGACATGCACCTAATTAATGAATGCACACGTGACATCTTGACTAGAAGACCATAGTAACATACTGTATCCTCTATAAAATTAGGGACAACAATATACTGATAGAATGATGGACAAATAATTCACATAACACCACATAGTTATGAAAATGAACGAAATACAACAAGGAAGGTCGGATGGAAGCAGCCCAGCCCCAACTAAAAGGCTACTATACAGTAAGATCCCATTTATACAATGCTTAACAACAGCGAAAAACCAACATTACAAACGAAAAATACCAAAGTGTTCATCCCTTTGTGCATGGTATGTGCAGCGTGGACATCAGGAGTGCTGCAGTGTTCTATTGCTAGTCCCGTTTAATTGGCTGATGCTTTCATCTAGGAAGACTAACTACAGATCACTGAGCTGTGTGCATTCACTGTGTGCCCTTTTCTGTACACTTGTTGAATTTTTTCAAAAGGAAATGTACATTTTCTTAGTGACACAAATATTGACATTTCTCATAGTAGTTGCCATCAATTAAATTTAAAACAAATTACAGATATACAATATTTTTCAAAGTTTATAAAAAGTTTGGTGATTTTAAAAGTTGTAATAAATACTATAACATTTTCTATCATTGCATGAAGAGAGACTTGTTACTTCAGTGGTCTAAGTGCCGGGAAGACAGTGGAAGACAAGACAGACTGTGTCTATGAGCTTTGGGAGTTGAGAAAGCTGTTGCTAAGGTAGATTGGAAATTTCTTGTGAATGGAGAAGCCAAGGAAATATCACACACACTGACATATCTTCTACCTGTGTACCACACTATAGGGCCAGTGTGACAGGCTGACACATATTCTCTACCTATATACCACGTTATAGGATCAGTGTGATGGGTTGCAGCTAAAATGGGTATCATTCTGCCCAGAGGTGACTGCTAAGAGCAATTTGATAAAAATGTTACTGCAATTATCTCTATTAGTAGAGTAAAATCCCAAGGTTGAAAAATTAAATAAAAGCCCATCCAATTGACTACGATGTACAGTGCTTTTGGTGGTGTTGTTGAAAAGGCTTTTACTAGGGGCCTGGAGAAATGGCTCAATACTTAAGAGCACTCGCTGTTCTTCTAAAGGACCCAGGTTCAATTCCCAGCACCCACACGGCAGCTCACGGGGATCTGGCACCTTCACAGACATACACGCAGGCAAAACACTAATGCACATAAAATAAAATGTAAAAGATAGAAAGAAGAGGCTTTTACTGAACACACTACTGTCTCAAATGAGTCTTCAGGGGATAATGGGCATGTTACAGTTCTTCCTCCCCAGTTAATTAATTTTAGAAAAAAGAGGGCGGGGGAGGGGAGGGTAAGAAAGGCTGAATAAATGTGAGACTTCATATCTATTTTTATATGTAATTATGTATTTTATTATTTAGTGTGAGCACAAACACGTACACGCACACATACATCATGCCACACATTTGACGGTGAGAGGACAACTTGGAGGAGTTGGTTCTCCCCACCCCGCCCCACATAGGTTCTGAGAACAGGAACTGAACTCAGGCTTTGATGGCATGTGCCTTTACTGGCTTGGCTATCTTGCTTGCCCTCTAATGCTTTAGAGCTAGGGTGGGGAAGCTGGTGGGCAAGCCAGCAGACGTCATTTACATGGCAGGCGACCAAATGGTCTCTAAATAACAAGTTTTGAATTTTACGATAGATATTTGCTATAGTCTAAATTAAAACTTTAGGAAGTCTAGCTTCCAAACAAACAGAATGCCAATATCCTATGCAAAATACCATTTTTGCAATGTACGATAAAAATAGAAATTTTCTTTTTTCTCTTAAAAAAGTACTGTGTAATTAGCAACATAGTTGGCATGATGGCTAGTGTTCATTGTTAACTACATAGACAGAATATATAAGCACTGAGGAGACAGACAGCATGTCTATAGGGAATCGTCTTAATTGTGCTAATTTAGGAGGGAAGATCCACCCACTATGAATAACACCATTTGTCCTCTCACCTCCAAATGTGTACCATGGCATATGCTTGCATGCATGTGTGTACAGAGAAAAAATAATAAACAAGTTATTAAATGTAAAAACATATATTAAGTGTTAGAGACATGTCGTGCCCCCACCAGATGCTGAAGAGCCAAGTGCTTGATTGATCACCCTGTCATAACAGGCTGTACCCTTGGACTGCAAGCCAAAGCAAACTACCTCAGGGTATTTCATCAGAGCAACAAAAGAAGACAGTCAGACATATTAAAAGTAGTGAGTTCTAGAACATCTAGGGCTATGTAGAGAGACCCTGGCACAAAAAACACTAAAGGGAAAAATAGTATTTTAATACATTATGCGTTTTATATCACATAAGTATATACAAGCACATAATATGTATGATAATCAATTATTTTTTTCCTATAGCTTAAGTCCATAGAGGCATACTTCAGTTATAAACAGCGGCTTCCTAGTAGGTGAGAAGTCGGCTGCTAACAGAGCAACTCCGTTCCTAGCCATGGACCTGTGAGCTGAAGGGTGCCAGCTGCTCTCCAGTGCTGGAATCGGGAGCATCCCAGGCTGTTTCTGCGGAGGCTTCCCAGGGGTCTGTGCTAAAAGTACACAGAGGATGGATGTCCTATCGTCTCCTCTTTCATGGAACTAGTATGTGCTCTCTTTGATTAACCACTCTTTTCCTACGGAGTTTTCTTCCTAAGCTCCAGCGTGGAAGCCAATCTAGACATCTCTAAACACAGTGAAAAGTCTTGGGCTCAAGATTTGAGTACTGAGTGTCTATGATTTTTCAACTCTGTTTTAGTCTACTAACTGGCTTCAGTGGATAAGGGAGGCTTATTTTGCTTTAACTTTTACAAAGGAATCACAGGCTTTCCTTCTTATTTGTAGGGGATACATTCCAAGACTCCCAAGAAACAAGGGAGTGTGGTGTAGTGAGAGATTACAAACAATTTTAAGAATATATTTTAACTGACTTTACTTAAAACATACGGTCAGATTATATCTGGAAGTATCTACTTAATATTTTTGAACCTCAGAAACCAGAGTCATGGATGTAGAGAGAGGTAGTGAAAACAGAAAGCGAGTAGCCTGGAATCTGTCAGATGGCAGGTGCGTAGGAAATATTGGTCCCTACAAGCCACGTGTCTGCTGGTGCTATTACTACTTTAGGAAGGGTTGTCTGGGGAAGAACAGTCACCTCACTGCCACAGCCTGCTTAAAATGATCTTCCACTTGGCCCCACAGGACGTCAGCTGTTGCAGAGCTGATGACCTCAGCTACCGGACACCCCGACATTCTCTAGGGCCACCCACACCGTACCTCTTTGACGGTGATTTGATCCAACCTTAGTAAGACTGACTGTGTTCCCTCAAGTGGGCAGAATTATTCTCTAATTTGAATTCAATAACTTCCCTTTCATTTCTAAAGGAAGGTATTTTAAAATAAATATTTCTTATTTTATGTGTATGTATGTTCTGCAAGCATGCATATCTGTGAATCGAGCGTATACTTAGTGAGATGGTTATGAGCTACCATGTAGACGTTTAGAAATGCACTAGGCTTTGGTGAAAGAGCAGCCAGTGCTCTTAACCATGGAGTCATTGCTCCAGTCCTAGAATGCTTTTCTTTGAAAAAATAAGCAAGAATTTAAAGTAATTTTCCTACCAACTCTCCACTCATTCTATAGATTCCATTTTCTGAAATATGGTGAACTTCTAATCCATATCAAAGATAATATTCAAATAGGCAAAAATCAGACAGGAAGGTGGCCAACAATGCCTGGGTACAGCCTTCCAGAATCCCCAGGAATAATATGGACAAAGGTGATGAGAGAAGTTGGATGGCATATGAATATGTTTATCCTTAATAGCAGTAAAAAAAAAATACCCAAAACTTTTGTAGCAGGAGAGAAAATCCAGCATTAAGCTTAGAAAGGGACAAGAAAAAGAAGCTCTAAACAGCCTAAGTGTCCATCAGTAGAAGAATGGATAAAGAAACTGTGGTACATATACACGATGGAATACTACTCAGCTATTAAAAACAAGGAATTCCTGAAATTTGTGAATAAATGGATTGAGCTAGAAATGATCATAATGAGTGAGCTAACCCAGAAGCAGAAAGACTCAAATGGTATATACTCACTTATATCTGCATACTAGCCCAAGGGGCATGTCCCACGAAAGCCTTCACTTACCAGGAAACTGGGACAGAGGGGAGGACATCTTATTGGGACTCTAGATGAGAGAAGCATGGGAGAATAGCAAAGTAGAAGGATCCAGAGGGTCCTAGAAACCTACAAGTACAACATTATGATAGGCAGATTTGGGCCCAGGGGTCCCGCTCAAACTAAGTCACCAGCCAAGGACAATACAGGCGGTAAACTTTAAACCCCTACCCAGATCTAGCCAATGGTCAGAACATTCTCCACAGTTGAGTGGAGAGTGGGATATGACTTTCTCATGTACTCTGGTGCCTCACATTTGACCATGTCCCCGGGAAGGGGAGACCTGGTGGCACTCAGAGGAAGGATAGCAGGTTACCAAGAAGAGACTTGATACCCTATGAGCATATACAGGGGGAGGTAATCCCCCTCAGGAACAGTCATAGGGGAGGGGAATAATGGGAAAATGAGGGGGAGGGAAGAATGGGAGGATACAAGGGATGGGATAAACATTGAGATGTAACAAGAATAAATTAATAAAAAAAATTTAAAAAATCAAAAAAAAAAAAAAAAGAAAGAAAAAAAGAAAGAAAGAAAGAAAGAAAGAAAGAAAGAAAGAAAAAGGAGCTCTAGCCAGTCAATTCAAGGAGACACAGCTCATGACGCATAGGCTAAACACATCTGCACACTGGCTATAGTCATGAGTATATCATAAAGAGCAGAGAAAAAGAAGAATTCAACAAGGAGTGGATATGCTTGCTTTCATTCATGAAACAGCTGTGAGACCCATTTCAGAGGGTAGCACAGTTACCTGGCCCCAGCGGCATGGGGCCCAGGGCCTAGAGGAAGGAGATCCCTGGGTCCTGGAGTAAGGCCGGGGTGGCAAGGCTGACTGAGTGGCCTAAGGGAGGCTTGAACATCCAGTTGTCAGAAGAAGCAGATGAAGCTCGGAACAAGTGAGGGCCAGCTCAGAAGACAGGCCTTCACAGGTGGGGCTCCGAGTGGTGGTCACACCACTGGTCTCCAGCTGTGAGTGCTAGTCCTGCGCTTATGTGACTTCTGTTACACTATGAGCTGCTCAGAGTCTTGGGTGTCACGAAGAAAGGGGCAGATGCCAGAGCAGAGCAACTGGGGAGCGGGAGTCATGCAGCAAGAAGCCAGTCTGCCATAGTCTAACCACCCACCTCCTCCGCCTTCCCACTCCTCCATTTTCTCTACACTAGAAGCAGAGGTTAGTCACTGAGGCATGTATAACCTCCTCAGCTAAGCCTCCTCCAGAATCAGGCACGGCATTCTTCATCTAATTCTGTAGCTTTACTCCAGTCATTTCCGTCAACACCCTGCTCAGTCTGCCTCACCATCCTCTTCTTGATTCCAACAAGTTCCTCTTCAGTGCATTTTTTTTTCCTCCTCTGTTATTTTCTTTAAAGGCAGGACCATTAGTCTACCTTGAGTTTCTGTGTTGCTGCTATTGATACTGCACCCTTCATTTCCACACACATCCACAATAAATAATACAGTAAGTGTATTTGGTACTTTTAGTTCTCCTTTGCCCCTTAAAATCATTGGTGCTGATAAGATGGGCTATTTTTTATTTGACTCTTACTGTATGGTCATTGCTGGCTTGATTTTGACAGTGATTATCTCTGCAGACAATAGGCCAACTGCTGTGATATAGGGGATGGAACTCTGAGTCCCAACTGTCACTTGGCCGGAGCAAAACAGCACCCTAACTCTACAACACTCTGGTCCCTACTGAACAGAGCAAGGGCCCATTGAAAACAGTGAGGGCGGTTCAAAATTGAATCAATTTTCAAAGAATAAATGCATCCAAATAGTCATCTAACTCAAGTTGTGTTGCTTTCAACACAAAGACGCAAGCAAATGAGCAATGCAACTCCTCAAAAGCACTCCTCTCAGGCAATGGGCACCAGTAAACTGCATTCAGTCCTGAAGGGCTCGACGGTGGTTACAAGTTTGCTCTAGAAATGAAAGAAAATACACATTTCCAATTGAATCTCAGCGGACTACAAAGAGCTGAGAAAGTAAGAAAGACAGTATAAAATATATGAAAGATGAATGCTAAAGAGGTATAAATACTTTTCAGTATCAAAATGTAAATGAAAAATACATTAAATGAAATAAAAAAGCCTCAACCATGGAATGGACCAAAGACAGGAAAGAATATTGGAGATTGAAAATAAGTTGGAGAAACTGTAACATTCAAAGAAAAGATTAAATTTATATATATATAAAAAGTAGGAATACTACCTTCAAGATAGGTAGGACACTATGTCAAGACTAAATCTAGGAATCAGGAGCATAAAAAAGGAGAGGATTTCATCCTAAAGATGTAAGACATTGTCAACATAATGAGAGTAGGAGGTTTCTGGAGCAACAAAGGTTCCATTCGGAAAGCCTTTGTCCATACCTGGAACTGTTTCTCCTACTTTTTTCCTCTAAGTTAACACAGTACCCACTGGTGACAGTACACATACACACACACACACACACAGAGGGAGAGAGAGAGAGGGAGAGAGAGGGAGAGAGGGAGAGAGAGAGAGAGAGAGAGAGAGAGAGAGAGAGAGAGAGAGAGAGAGAGAGAGAGAGAGAGAGAGAGAGAGAGAGAAGGGGGTAAGATTGTTTAGAGCAGCTGTTCTCAGCTGTGGGCTGCAACCCCTTGGGGGTCGAATGACCCTTTCACAGGGGTCTCCTAAGACCATTAAAATACAGATACTTACATTACGATTCATAACGGTAGAAAAATTAGTTATGACGTAGAAACAAAAGTAAATTTCTGGACAGGTGTCACCACAACATAAGGAACTGTGTTGAAGGGTTGTAACATCAGGAAAGTTAAGAACGACTGGTTTAGAGGAACAAAACAGACCAACAAGGGGAGCAGAGCGGGAACCCAAAGGGGTGAGGACAAGAGAAGCTGATGAAAGGTTTAATATACATTCAATATATGCCTATAGGAAAATTTATTTAAAACACAAAAAAGGCAAATAACACCCTGGGTCTAAAACAAAATACGCATAAAAACACAAACATCTTGATTTTGAAACATGCTGCCACCCAGCAAACAGCCACGCCCCATGAAGAGCTAACTATAACTGTAAACTTTCTGACCCTTGTCCAGGTGCCACATCTAGGTAAATAATGAAGAAGCCCATCTGTCACACGTTGTAGAAAATCTGAGTTTGAGCCATGACGTCCATAAACTAAAAGGGAAAAATGACTTGTAAGTACACATTTTACAGACACATGCGCACAGGTGCACATAT
Source organism: Acomys russatus (assembly GCF_903995435.1). NCBI lineage: Eukaryota > Metazoa > Chordata > Mammalia > Rodentia > Muridae > Acomys > Acomys russatus. The sequence continues at coordinate 2,254,042 of NC_067139.1, read as the reverse complement.
GAACTAACAGAGACTGTGACAGCATAGGCCAGAACTGCAGAGGTTCAAACCAGTCAAAAATCCCAGCACAAAGGAGCCGAAGTGGGCACAAAGTCCTACCCTTAGCCAAGAAATTATTTACAATTATTTACAGGGGTGGGGTTGGTATTCTTCAATGGAGTGACACTGGACATACAAACCACACTGAAATGTGCTATACCCCATGCTCAGGAGCACTTGGCCAGCAGAAATAGGAGTCCCTGCTTTCTAGTGGCTTTTCTTTTGCTTTTTTGTTTTTTTGTTTTAAGAGAGAGAATAAAAGATGTGTGGGTAGGAAGCGGGGAGGGACCTGGGAGGAATGGGAAAGATTATGATAAAAATATATACTGTATGTAATTCTCAAAGAAATTTTAAAAAAGCATTAAAAAGATTAAATCATCCCATGGTTGTACATTTATCTGGATGGTTCAATAATTTTAGACAAAGATATTTTTACAATCTCAGAAGAAATAATCTTGGATTTGTTTTACATGAGAAGTCATTTTGGGTACAGGTCAATAATTAAAAACACAATTTTAGGGTCCAAGAAATTGACCTTGTGCTGAGCCTACTTTCAGATCTAAAGGGAAGATGCTCACACCAAGGACGGTATATGCAGAATTCGGAGGCACAAAAGGAAGGCTCCACCGTTCATCAGAAAATGGGTCTCTCTTTTTCCTTTCTTCATTCCGGTGACAGCGCTGCCATCTTTGTAGCTACTGATGTCCTCTCTGGGGCACACTGCCGCTAGCTTTGATGTTATTTCCAGAAGAAATGATAGGGTCAGGCTTTATGCTGATGAGGCCTGATGGTGATTGACTGAATGAGGGGGCCATGAGCCCAACAACACTTTCGTGCAGAGGCCAGAAGCTCCCACAGCGGAGGACTTTAGAAGGGACTTTAGAGCTATTACATATTTTTGTATTAACAATTTTTCCTACCTAGGTTTGAACACTTTATCTTTATTCTTAAAATCCTGGAACTGCTTGGATAGAAGTGTTTATACATAACACACACACACACACACACACACACACACACACACACACACACACTCACACACACACTTCTAAGCCTGAACTTTTAGGGGAAATTGAAGAGGCTTTGTGTCAAGTATGACTAAATCCAGCCTTTCCATATCAAACCTCTGCTAGAAAATTACTGTGTGGATGATAAGGCAAAAAGATATAATAAAAAGTGACTCTACTCAATTTACACTGCAATATTGGTATGACTGAATATTTTTCATTCAGGTGCCTGATAAAATCACTAAACTGTATTGCAGATAAATAAAGGAGGCTTCTGTCAAGAATAAACACCATTAATCATGAAGCCTTACCCTCTCAGAGCCTGTGCTATGCATCTTCACAAATACACTGCACAGCCAGCTCGCAGCACACGCGGTCCTCTTTATGCGCTGCCAGGCTGAGGGAGCCCTCGTTTTTCATTTTCTAAGATGTAGGCAGCAGAAGCATTCTGAAAACATTCTCTCTCCATTTTAACTTTGCAGTTTTCCAAGTAGCTTCATTGTTGCGAAATTTAGAAAAGGGTGGTTGAGATCTTAGTGAGGAAAAAAAATGACAAAGGGGCGTTTTTCTTCCTTATTTTGGAAAAGACAAACAAGCACACGTTTTCAACTCTAAAATGGCATCACTTTAAAGATGCAGAACTTTGAGAAAGAAATGTTTTTGTCTTCTGTTTTGCTTTAGTTACTAAGAGAACTCTGATAGACTGATTCAAATATAGTTTTTATTTTAAAAGCTTTTATCACTATAGTCAATGAACAGAAAAAGGAAATGAAAAGAAAGCAGTTGTGTTAAGAGACACCTGAAGCTTCCTTATCAAGTGCTATTTCACACACACACACACACACACACACACACAAAAAAAAAAGACTGCAGATTACAAAATATGCTCAGATATGAGTGTTCAAGGGTTGGGGGAAAGATGTAAAACCTTGAACACAGGACTTAAGTGTGGGATTAGATATGTTTAGGGCATCTCCCATTTGCCAAATCTCTATGCTGTGGGAGACACTGTGCTTGGTACTCCACATGTGCCCCTCACTGGTTCCTAGGTAAAAACACTGGATGAGTCGGTGAGAACAGAGTTGGAGAGATGAACTAATCTAACAATAACCTATGGTTTATGGAATAAAATGACAGGTACACATGCATGGGGTAGAGCCATGCTTCTCGAATCTCAACAGCCCATTTCCCAGGGCCTTCACAGTGGAAGACCAAGATCAGGGAAAAAGTTCAAGGATGCACTTAACCTGTGGCAGAGCTGAGAACCTGGCTTGGGCTCAGTTACGTGGAAATAGGAAGCTGATGGGATTAGGGCAGTCAGGCCTGGCTTGGTGGCAAATGCCCTTAATCCCAGCACTCAGAAGGCAGACTGATCTTCATAGTGAGTTCCTGGTCAGCCAGGGAGACGCAGGGAGACCCTGATATAAGTCAGAATCCATGGCTAATGTTTGAGTGTTCTGTTTGGAATTACATGCAGAAACCCAAGAAAGCAAGCTTAGCATTGCAAACATAGTGCCAAGCAGAGAGGGCATGTCTCAGAGGCAATGAATTCTTCAGTGAGGCCCACGCCCAAATCGTCACCTGGGGCACGCATCAAGTATCACTAGCTGCCTCGTATGTTTCAGCTCACTGGGAATCCAGAGCTAACCGGAAGCAGGAAGTACCTCTGCTGGCCAAAACCAACTGAACAAATCCCTGCTGTCAAAAGGAACAGTGGTGGAGAGACTGACAACCCAGCCCTCTGGGGAAGTCTTTAGGCTCAGATATCAAGAGCCAGGGTCAAATCAGGCCGAGAAAAATTGAGAATAAAGCAACAGTAGCCCCAGGGACACTACTCAAGACTCTCTTCAAAAAAGACCTGGGTATAAATAGGTCTGTCCTATTTCTATTTGTATGTGCAGGGTTTCCTCATGAAATCTGGGTCTTCTGCCTTGAAGTTCCAAGAGAAAACTATTTCCAGCTCCATCACTCATAATGTAGAATCCTGGCTCAGCACTATAAACTTCATGTGCTTGAATAACACAAAGATTCCCATGACCTCACAAGTCACGACAACCAAGCAAGGCAAAGATCACAGGTGGAAGCCAACAAAGCAGAGGAGGACACTGGGATGGCTCAGTAGTGATGCTGCCTACTGCCAAGGCGGGCAACCAGAGTCTGATGAGTCCCTACTCCTCTGACATACACAAGCAGAATGTGGCCTGCACACATACACACACAGAGACAAAGAAACAAACAACAAATACATGTGATTTTAAGGCTGAATTGTTTGGAATTTGCTGTCTTTTTCCTGCCAATAAAATTTTTAATCAATAAATGAATCACATCTCACCACACAGAGACCTACCTAGAAACCCTCTTCCCGTACAAACATTCTTTTATTATCATTTGAATATTTTTGTTCTCATTCTCCAATTCATTTTCCAAAAATTTAAAGTTATTTTATCCTTTGAAACTCATAGTTTACATACAAATTAATCATATGTATATAGTACACACATATTCATGTATATAAAGTATGTTAATCCTATCCGCTCCCAGTCTTCCTTCCTAGAACTTTGTTCTTAAAGTAGCTAAAGCTTTGCAAACTGTGTAACTAGTCTACTGACACCGCAAGCGAGGTACAATGCATTAGAAAATTGACTATCTGCTATTTATTTATTTATTTATTTATTTGTTTGTTTATTTATTTATCTTAGGACAGCCTTGGCTGTCCTGAACTCACTTTGGAGACCCAGACTTACGAAGGTCCCCCTGCCTCTGCCTCTCGAGTGTTGGGATTAAAAGCCTGCGCCACCACATCTGGCTCTACCTGGTATTTGTTAATGCAAGTTTAAAAACATAATTTTGAATTTAGGAGTTATTCATCTCTCTTCCAGCTATAAGCTATGCTTCAGGGGGGAATATACAAAAAAGAAAAGGAAACAGCCATGTCTGAGACATCTGACTACTTTTAATTTTTGTTATTTCTACAGAGAAGACAATGCACTTTTATACATGATGTCAAGATTTACAAGTATGAATGCCTAAAATTCAAAAATATAAATTATGAGATAATTCACACACACACACTCACACACATTCTCACACAAACACACACTCTCACACACACACGTACTCACACATGCTCACACCCATACACACACACTCACACAGCAGCTGACACTTACTAACTGGACATGAGGAGGGCAAACCTGCACTATCGGCCTTCAGTTGTCTTTTCTGCATTCAAAGGAAAGCGAAAGGCTTAGCAGCTCTCTTCATTGATTTTTAAAGCTGATAATGACTGCAGAATAGCCAGGTTACAAACTGGACTGAACCTCGAGTCTTCTCACTAGTGACACTTGAGGCATGCCGTAGGTGCCCGCGTTAGTCATTCTGCAAGCGTTCTGCTTGGCAAAGACCTCAGGCAGATGGAAGCTATAGACTGAACAGGCAGGCCAGAGCCAAATGGACTGGAAGAACTAGGAGACTTGTGGCTCTGAGGAATGCAATTCATGCAGAAAAGCGTTGTCAGAGCCGGGGCAGGGGACCTCGTGGGAAGAAAGCAAAATAAACAGTTCAACAAAGAAAACAAAGACTGGCCAATGGCCTTTTCTAAAGCTTGAGTACACTAAGACTTCACTGGGTGCCCACGAAAAGACTGCATCAAAGAAGACCCTTGCAAAGCAAATAGACCAAGGAAGGAGGCTCCCCTCCCTCTACACACTGGAGGAGGGGCTACACTCTGCTTTTCCTTCCCATTCAAGAAGTAGAGACTCCTTCCAAGGCAAATCTCTCCTCCCCATAAACAGAAGCCTCGAACAGTGACCCACTCAGGCCAGGCTCTGGCTGCGTTGAAAGATGGAAAGGTGAGCTCAATCTAGTGATGTGCATTTGCTTCGGATCTCAGAAGGAAACCACAAGAGAGACGTGCGGGGGCAGCCAGGTCCAATCCCTACAGCCTGTTGCCTACCTACGAACAAGGAGCCACTCCTGAAGTGCTCAAGGACTCTTGCAGGGAGTATATGACACCCACAACTGAGGCATTGTGCACTGGTGAATGGCATGCACCAAGGCACAGCGCAGCTTCTTGCAGCAGGTAGCACCTGCTTTAGTACTAAGTCCATCTCTTCCCAGTAACTCTTGAGTTGGGGAGCCCTCCTCTACACAATCATGGCATGTGTACCCAAAATCTCATATCAAAGGAGCCCAGGGTCTGGCCATTTAAACCAGATTAAAATACTTCAAGCTGACATCCTTTACTTTTCTTGATACTTTCATTAAAATGGAAGATCATGAAGGCTTTTACTGCCAACTTTCTCAAGGACTAGTTGCCATAGAGAAAATCAACAGGAGTGGGCATAATGTGTGTGTGTGTGTGTGTGTGTGTGTGTGTGTGTGTGTGTGTGTGTGTGTGTAGTAAATACAATAAAGACCTGTAAGATATCTAATATAACTTTAAATTAAGCAAATAGAGTAACACTTAGAAGTCAGATCGCCTGTTAGGGCTCAGGTTTGTAAACTTGTTCTGGGAAATTCCCTCGGATGTTTATATCAAATGCTGAAAACAGTTCAGGCTAGAAACTTGGGAATTTGTTCTCTGGAGAAGCTAGAGTTTAGTTTATCAATAAGAAGCCATTCATAGTAAACTAGTAGGGCTTTTTAAATGAGAAACGTAAATCGGAGTAATAAGTTTTAGTGATTGCTCTTGTAAATGGCAGAATCCACCTAGACCCATATGATAGGACATACAGACCCCTTAGGCATTTGGTAGGACTTAGATATTATTAAAATGCATTTCAACTAGGACATGGATCTCCTGTGATGTCTAGCTTATTTTTTGGTAGTAAAAGTTGCATGTACCCATGTGACAAAATTCTTGTAAGCCAAACCCTCGCTACCTGCAGTGGCTCAAAACAGGGCAACAGGCACCCTAGAAACAATTTACAGGTTTTGCCTAGCAGTCTATGGATGAACTTTTCAAAAGCCTTTAAAAATGCATGCTGACACACTCTGTGAGTCCCTATGAGTATCTGTCCTGCTGTGTCTGGGAAACACTCGTTCTTTGGAATTACCCACCACCGCTGGCTCTTACTATCTTTCCTCTCTTCTTCCACCTAGATCCGGAGCCTTAAGGGAAGGGGTGTTATAAAGACATCCCCTTTAGGACTCAGTGCCTCCAAAGTCTCTGTACAATGACCAGCAGAGGGAGGGTCTCTCTCTGTTAATTCCCATCAATAGCAAGAAGCTTAGTCAGACAAAACCCCAGCAGGGAGGAGTGGGCACAAATTCCCCGCCCCTCTCCCCAGCCAAGAAGCTGTTTGCAATTGATCCCGCTGGGAGAGGGATCATCAGTTTTGTCCAGCAGAGTGGTGCTGGCTGGATCAACACACTCCCTCAGGAGTACTTTCCCTACACAAAGAAACCTTCAGGTTGCTTTTGTTGTTGTAATTGTTTAATGTGCTTTTTTGTTTGTTTTGTTTTAGCTAAGTGGGTTTTTTCTTTCTCCCTTTTTCTCTTTTTATTTTTCATTAATACATTCGTTCATTTATTCTTTTGTTTTTTTTCCAAGAGAGAAAACATGGGGCTGTTGGTGTGGTGAGGTTATCTGGGAAGAGTGAAGGGAGAGGAAAAATTATGAATAAGGTATATTTATTATATGATTTTCTTTAAAAATAAAGGCAATTCCTCCTACTGCAGAAGTTCATGTAATTCATTTTAGTGTTTACTCAGGTCTAAGATGGAAGCCAAGGCTATATTCCTTTAACAGTCCCAAGTGAGGACTTCATGCTATGAATCTGTCCCTTAGTTGTATAGCAAAGTTTTAAGTACCTATGACTTTTAAACATTTGAGATGTTGTTTAATATAATATTAGGTCAGTGCATCTGAGGCAGCTTGTGGCTTTGGGCCAGAGGTCTGAGTGCTTTTCTTCCCTGGAATGTACCCTCATGCTCTACAGCAGCTCCTGAAGTTAAATAAAGCTCCTGGAGGTGAAAAGTAAGCATCAGTCACATCCCAGAAATCTACAATAATGACAGTTCTTGCAAGGCATCCCCACTGGTGCAATAGTGGCACAAGCATCATGAGAGTGTAAGTCCCTGTGCACAAGATGAAACTCATACCAGGCCCCTTTATCAGGCTAAGAACCTATGGCCAGACAAGTCACAGACCCACAGACCTAACACTACTATACTCCTAAATAGACAGAGCATTAGACTGATTCCTAATGGCTCATCACTGTACCCACAGATCAGTGCATCTCTCCGCCCTTATCTGAGAAGCTTCTATGTGCAGTACGTGGTATTTACCATAGAGATCCACAATTGGCTGTCTTGTAGAGTTAGAGACTTCACAATGCTCACCACTAAAGGAAACATACACACGTTTCTGTGCCCCAGAACGCCATCCAATGTCCCTTCAAGGATCACTATAGAAACAGGCAAGGACAGCGTTTCAGCAGAGGCAACAGATGAATACAAGGTGATAAAGCCGTACATAGGAACTCGTAACAGTAACATTTGCAACAGATTAGCAAAACCTGTGCAGGCCCACCCGGGACTAAGTGCAGTATGGAGAGAAGAGTGAGGCATATAATCCCACTTCTTGCTGTGGAGCTCCCAGCAAGTGTTACCTACTGGGAGACAGACACAGCTTTCTTTACGAGTGCAGCTACTGGTAAATTAACCTGCGCCTCCTAGGTAGCACTTTTTGGACTCGGGGTTCAATGGGGATAGATCTAGGAAGAATTAGGCAAGGAAAGTGACTATTACCCAAAGACACTGTACGAAACTCTCAAAGAATAGGATTTTTTAACTTAAAAAAGAAAGGCCTTTCTTAAAAATTACAATGTCCTGGGTGTGGTAACACACATCTGTAATCCCAGCACTCAGCAGGCAGAGGCAGGCGGATCACTGTGAGTTCGAGGCCAGCCTGGTCTACAAAGTGAGTCCAGGATAGCCCCAAGGCTACACAGAGAATCTCTGTCTCCAAAACCAAAACAAAACAAAACAAAAAGTAATCTCTAGATCTAGTTTTATTCTTTGTTTCATTTTTGTTTGTTTTTTTTTTTTTTCAACTTGAGAGTTTGTTGTTGTTGTCTGTTTCCTACAAGCTTCGGAGTTTTAAAGGTTGGTGCAATGTCACTCTTCCATCTGAGTCAGAACAACCCAAGGGAAACGTTAAGGATGCCTGGCCTATTCTGGTATGTCTTCTGAACAGATCACAACAAAACAAAAATGGCAAAGATCACGCTTCAAGTCCTCCCCAGCATGCTTACCTGACAAATGTTGTGTAAAAAGACGCTATCTCACTGCGCATGTTGTTTTCCTGCTTTCTTTCCATCTTGCTGGGATCCTCCGAGGTGGGAAAATCTACATAATTTGGCATTTAGGATTCAAAGAGTTCACAAGCCAGTTCTAGAAACATAACTGCGAACATTTTATTTTCCTGATGAATGCATTTCCCTGGGGGCAGGTACAGGGCTATGGCAGTAACAAGAATGAATGACAGACAGCCTGTGTTCTGGGCCCTTGTTTCCCCAGGGAAAGTACTTAAATGAACTTGCTGGGCAGCTAGAGGAAACAGCCTGTCCTAGGTTAGTGCAGAGTGAGCTCTTCCACCTAAGACAAGGAGGGACTCCTGGAAAGTGCTGCTCTCAGGTCTAGGTGGGCAGTGGGGCAGTGTTTGTGACCTAACACTCACTTCCAAGTGTCTTTCTGTGGGGAGAAACTCTGCTCAAGTTCAATATTTAGAACTCATATTTTGAAAAATAAATAAAACAAATAACAGTAAATTTCTGTTTTCTTTGAAGCCAGGTTTAACATGAGTGGAGGCATTGTGCTCAAAGAAAAAAGTCGGTTACAGTCCAGTACCTCCCAGGCCCCCACAACAGGTTTGACAGCAGCCTCTATAGAGTCGGCGGCTTCCGGCTCAGTGACTGTGAATGCCTCAGCCAATATCTGCTCTGGACTGTGTTGCTGAGCACAGCACAAAGAACACAGGAATTTTTTTCCCAAGAAGCTGCCACTCGGGCTCCACGAATGTACGCTGTAATTAGGACCTGTTTTCTCTGCAACTGAGGAGCAGGTTCAATATTTCAGTCGTTAGAAATACTGCAAAGCTGAGAAACCAATGTGTTTTGTGTTCATTTCTCGATGTAAAGTAAAATGTGTGCTGGTTGATCAGAACATGTGTTGTCTACCCATGACAATTTTAAACATTTAGGAGGTGACACTCGATCATATAATCAAGCCAGTGGTGGGGGCTGAGCGTGAAGGTCAGTGGTACACTGATCCTGATGCTTCTAAACTTCTCTGCATCTATTTTGAAAAACTACAGTGGAACATTTGGACTTATTTTTTGAACTGAGATGACACTCAGTGGGGACTCCGGGCATCGGTGTGAAAACGGCTGGTGTTCCCGTAAGCTGCCCTGCACAGCAATCACCATAAAACGGGGCTGGAGAAGGTACGGTTTAAACCGAGGCTGGCACACTTGGCACATAGTTTCCCAAGTCACACTTTCGATGCTGCAGTTACTCACCTGAGCCCTTACTGTTAAAAGTTGCTGTAGAACTCGTACACAGTGGTTATCACTGTGCTCCAGCAAACTGTACTGACACAGATCGTGGGCTCAGGGGCCACACACTAACTTAGGTGGCTGTAACCAGTAGTCTGGTAAGAAGACACCCAAGCGGGAAGATGTTAAGTGAGGAAATAAGCATAAATATCTGAAGAAAAAGAGGTTCCAGGAAAATAAACACTGAGGGCGAGTTAACGAGGCTTGAATTCTACTGGGTATACAGGGCAGCTGCTGGTTATGTATGCATGTTTTAATGCAGTCTTGTCAAAAGTAATTAGGCATGCCACACCTATGGCCGGATGTGTCCCCTGTCCCATCAGCCTCACACGTTCTACAGCAGTGAGCACTGGTGTCTAAGTTTTCTAGCTAGGGAGAAACTTTTAACTCAAAAGCCTGAACAAGTATGCGGTTTTTTTTTTTTTTTTTTAACAGCACTTCTCCAGATTGTCATGTGTTCATCTTTGCATGTTGCAGAAGCCAGTTTCAGATACCCACCCCCTCCCAGAGGTGTTGACAGAGTGAGCTAGGCAGGACCCAGGCCTGCAAAGTGTGTGGTATTCGTTTTATTAGCAGAGTAAGAGCAACACAAGCAAGGAGTGTGGACTTGAACCCTTGAACTAAAATACAGGTATGGTCCCCTCCAAAGCGCTAGTGCTCTTATGTTTGAATGCCTATAAGCTTAAAATGGGACTAATTATAAAACCCCCATCATAGGCTTGGGGCAAGTGTCATGGTCGATAATTATGGAAAGCCTTGAAAATTGTAAAATTGTGCTTAACACACAGTAAGTCATCAGTAATGGCTTGGACATTATATATATATATATTTTTTTTTTCCCACATAAACTGTTTCTTTTGTCCCTTATCCATGAAATTTTGCCATTCATAATATAACTAGTACAATATATATTATATGAATGTAATATATGATATATAGAGAGAACACACACACACACATATATATATATATATACATACACACACATACACACACACAGTACCATATATATACACACACACACCCGTAGTACCCAATTGCAAGGAGACAAGAGATACCCACAGCAATAGCTAATTTACTATAAAAGGACCAGTCTGGCTGTGGGAAGCATTTACCACTGCAATTGGAGCTTTTAATAGAATCTTAGCAATCAAGCACTTTGGATTTTTCACTCCTGAGTGTGATGGCTTTGTCGACGTTAGGAAACATACTCTAACAAAATGCAACAAATGAAAATGAGAAGAAAAAAAATGATGACAGCAGCCTAATAAGCAGCAGTCCATTCTCATCTCCAAAAGCTATTCATTTAGGCGCCACAGGGTTTGCAGCACAGGCTCAGTCACACATATGCAAAGAACTACACAGTCTTTGCCGCAAGAGACACAATTACAATCTAGTTTTTTACTTTTTCTGTGTGGAGCAGTATTTGTGTTGCTACAATACTCAATGTAACCAGACACTATTATACTTTACCAGTCTCAGAGTCATCTATGGTAGATCCAAACACTGGAAGATATTTTAAAAAATACTTTCTTCGTTTTAAATTATGCTATTAAAATGTTCCAAACAAGTATGCTCCAAATATAAAATGTTGCCGAGTCTCCCTATCTTAGTGGAGGATTCCTTCAGATTGAAAGGAAACCACTATTTTGCGTATGCACACATCGCAGAGTTTTAAGTAAGGGGCAGGCTGAGGGCTTTTTTTGAACAAATATTACATGCGCTCCCAATAAAAAGTTGGCACTAAAGAGACGCTGAATTCAACGGCACAGGGAAGGAAGGAGCAGCCCAGGTCATCTGCTTACTGTTTCTCTCTCTAGATATTTACCATAATGATGTATCTTTTCTTGCACTTTCTCTCTCTGGGAAATAATGAGCGCAATCATTCTCCAAACTTGCTGCTCACATTCTGCTCTCAAGCCTAAAAGGCTGTCTAATCAAGGGGCGAAGGCTCCCTGGCCCCGATGTACTGCAGCTCAGCGGAAACATTCATAGTGTTCCCTGCACTTCCTCCCCAGGCAGCGGGAGGTGGGCCGCGACTTGGGAAAAGAACAGCTCTTCTTAGAGTGATTGCAGTGAGCGGAGCAGCCTCCAAGCAAGCCACCCTGACTCAAGGAAAAGAGCCATGACGGTGCTCATTTCTCATTGGGCAGCAAAGATAAAGCCGCTTTTCTAAGAGGAAGCAGTGAAGTGGAAGGTTACGCACACCCGCGCGTCTGTGTCATGCCTGGAGATGCAGTCTTGTGAAGGGCTGTTTGCATCCAGTTCACGAGGCAAGCGCAGCACTCAGTTCCACCAGAGAGAAGATCAGATCACTGGGGCTTGAATTATTGCGATGGATTAGTAACTAAGGACTCGGCTTTGGAAAATGAATTGCAGGCCTCGGTATAAAGCGAGGGGAGAGTCCAAAATCTAATTCATACTGGTTCATGAATGGGAGAGACTTGGCTCAAAGACTTTTTACATACAGAATAGACCCCAACACACCCTGGGAACCCTAAGGGAATGCGAATGAAATCATACTGGAATTCAAAACATCTTATAATTTGGGTTTCTAAATATACATCATGTCTGCTTTTAAACCGAAACATGATCAAATAAGTTCCAATGCTAAAAATGCACACACACTCAAAACAAAGCCACATTCTTCACTGCTGTTAAAAAAAAAAAAAAAGCTATGAAAATATGAGTGTATTCTGCAGGAGCATGTTATAACTGTGTAACTCAACAGCTGTCTACATTTTAAAGAAGTTTTAAAAGTTGGTAGTAACGCTCAGTGTAGAGGGCTTCCTTAAGGCCCAGAGAATACAGTCCTACAGCCCTGATGTAAACAACTCAGGCCGGGCAAGAGAGAAGGCTGAACAAAAGCTGTACGTTCCTGCTCCGTGTGTGTGTGTGTGTGTGTGTGTGTGTGTGTGTGTGTGTGTGTGTGTGTGTGTGTGTGTGTGTGTGTGTCTACCTTCAGGGTTACTGTCAATGCACCCAATGTGCGCAGTAATATGCTAAGCGGACTTTGGTGCTTTCTCTAAACGTGTGTCTCAGCATACGTAGAATCTGTGATCATAACCAGAGAGAAAGAGAAGCTCCAACTGTCTGTTGGGCGCAGGCCTGGTGAGTTCATTCCGAACAACTCAGAAGATGAGGAAAGGGTCTCACAGTCCATGTCTAAGAAACTATTTGAATGACATAAACACAATGAAGCCATTGTCCACTTTATGAAACAACTTAATGTGACAATCCGCAGTGAGAAGATACCTATGCCATGACTCACTTTCTAATTTAAATTAGTGATTTTTGGGCTGAAGGAAATAACATCAACAAATGCTAATGTTATTCCTAGAACTGTATTTACTCACTTAAATCTCTACCCTTGAGCTACCCTGCTCAACTGGAAACCATGGCTAACAATGTGAGAGTGAAGAGAGTGAGCTAAAGGCATCATCTCACACAGCAAACTCAGTTTTAAACACAGGCTGACATATTTCCGTACATATTTATAAGGCTTCTTGGTTATTATTGGGCTGTAATTGCGGTTGTTCTACCACCTAATAAGCCATGGTTGGAAAAACAAAAGCAGGTTAATTTGTGATTTCCGCTACTCATTCAGAGGCAAATTAAGTGTCAAACAGCTAATACAGAGCATATTTCATTTTATGAGATTTTAATTTAATTCTGCACCGTATCATTGATGCCTTAATATAGGGTGGTTTATCTAAAAAGAGGGGCAATTTATAAACCTTTTCAATAGAATCTTTAATGATGGAATATGATAGCATAATCACCGCAGTGCCTGCCATCGTTCTGAACACTGGTCTGTCAGCATTTCCATCAACATAGGCCTTGTTTTCCAGAGACTTATAATTTAGTTTCTGAAGTTGGCAGCAGAAGAACAATTGTGTTTACAAAACAATGAGAATATCACCAAGTTTTACCTTCCTGTAATTAAAAATGTTCACTCTAGAAGCTTGGTAAGCTCACTTGATTTCATTATCTAGAAGACAATTATACAGCAAGCATTTTGGGATTCAAATTCTGTATAAGATACTTGTATAGCTTACAGTTACTACTTTGAAGATTTGGATATATAAGCCACATTTGCTATCCACACCCTCAGCTTTTAACAATTACAGGTGTGCCCACACCTGTCAGAAGGGGTACAGGCAGATGGGTCATCATGCAACAAGGCCTTAAACAACTTGGTACCCCGATATGTCAACCCTAAGCATTTATTTAAAGACCCAACCTTTACAGAGTGCATACATGAATGCTATTTTATTGGGTTCTTCCTGCAAGCCAGACAGCTTCGTTTTAATGAAGTAGAAGGACCACAGCACGTAGAATTTGCCAGAGCTTACAGAACAAGGTGAACCTAAATGGTAAGTCAAGCATCCTGATAACTCAGCCACCACTTAAAGACTGGACCAGCATGGCTGGCCACTGAGGACCACTTACATGACTCTGCCTGTTCATATGCTGAGCACTTTCCACAAGCCAGCAAAGAGTAAAGACAATTCCCGACAAATTACCAAGCAAGAAAAAAACCATGACACTAAATAGGTATGCATGAGAGGCTACAGCCACAGCCTCCAGGATATGAGCCACAGTTCACCATGCAAAGGCATGGAGGACAGGGCGAAGGGAGTGTCGTGCTACAAAGGCATGGAGCTGTGACTTGCTCTAAATGCCTAGAGCCCGTGTCATAACCTCAGTATTCCCCCACAAATCTGCTAGGACAAGGTGAAGTGGAACAATCCCACCTGCACATCCAGAACGTTCTCTCAGAACCCTCTAGAACTTGTCTCTTGAAGCTCAGAACTGTCAAGCAGCCTTACATTACAACTTTCTGATACTTACACATGTAGGCTGCTCAAAAACAATTCAGCCAATTACTGCTTATCTATCTTAAAACTTGGCTGAAAGAGCAGAAAGCACTAGGATGCTCAGAAAGCCAAGCTCAAAGTCACAGCCTGAAGCACATCGTGGCCGTTTCTCAGCTCTTCCAGGATGACTTGCCTTACCCGTGTCACTGCTTGTGCTATGAACCCATGCAGGGCCCAGACTCGGGACTGCAGGAGGCTTTGCTGTGCCTATACCTCTGCCAGTGGACCAATAAGTGCAGTTTTAAAGTGGTAGCTTACTACTTGAATTTACTTACATGATGAACTATGGTAAGGCCAGAGGAAAGAGTCTGGCATATTATTTGAGCTCAGTTAAAACGAAATCTCTAGAACATGTATTTTGAAAGAGTCGGGAGCTTCCAGACGCCATAGACCATCTGATTTAAATTACTTTACCAGAAGGAATCAAGTCTGGGCAGAATTAGCCATCTTTGTCTCCAAGATACAGGACAGAACCTCAGCTAAGATCCACATGGTCCCAGTGATACCATAGAAGTTGTGTAAGACCAGGTGAGTCACAGGCCATCTTGCTAACTCAATTAGAAATTCCCTTCCCTTTGAGTAGTAGGACATCAGCTGGTCCTTTGGTTTTCTGTGCATGCATTCTTGGGCGTGGGGGGTATTTCGAGACAGGGTTTCTTTGTGTAATAGCCCTGGCTGTCCTGGAATTCTCTTTGTAGACCAGGTTGGCCTCGAACTCACAGAAATGTGCCTGCTTCTGCCTCCCGAGTGCTGGAATTAACAGCGTGCTCCACCGCACCCAGTTTGTGCGTGTATTCTTAGCAGGCCTCAGAATTCTGTAAATGCTTGCATTCCAGTAAAAGTCACAAGAAGAGTAAGTCAAAAGTCTTTGCCTTCTCCCTCTGTAAATACCCACTTCTGCAATGCTTACAGAAGTCTCAGTGCAGATTTATTACTCACCTCGAGGCAAATCTGAACGGAATTACAATTCAGTAATGGGAGATGGATCCCAAAACCGGCTGGTAAAATATTATATGTGTACTTGGGCATGCAGTTAGGACTGTTAATATCAATTAATTCTGTTCACAGAGGAGGACTTGTTTTAAAACAACTTCATTTTTCTTCAGCATACCATATAATTACACAGCTGTAACTAATAGTCAGAGAGACGCAATCCAGCATCTATATAACCAGCATTATTCTTCAAAGTATTATTCCCGCTTCTCTAACTTCACCGTCTCAGAAAGAATGGTGATTATTACATATGACTACATGTGTATCAAGGCCATTAGCAGGGTGCAGCAGCCCCCCCTCAAGAGTGCATCCAATTATTACAGCACATGACAGTTTTCCGGATAACATTGCAGAAGAATGCTCTGTTAGTTTGTAAATCCACAATTCTTTTTCTTTCCCTTCAAAACCAAGAGAGATAATATTTCTATGAGATCTTATTTTTTCCTTTTATAAGAAATACATTTTACCATCACACTCTTTTATCTTATGTGAACCATGGGCTTGATCACATTTGCCATTTTGTTTGGGTGACATTCTCATCAATCAAGTGACTGTTGGTATATGGACCATGGGGACTGTGAAAATCGTCCATAAACATTTCATTTTGATCCACTGTAACCCTTGGTCAGAACTTTCAGGTAACAAAAATTTTAATTTCTGGAACTTCAAACATACATCAGAACCAAACACATATTGGTAGCGGTAAATGTTCATTAAGATTTAACTTGAATGATTTAAGTTTATCACTCACAGCTGTTTGTCTCTCATCAGGAAAATGCTCAGAAACCAGCTGCAAGCTATGCCATGTGACAGGCATCCTCAGAAAGCACAGGGTTTGATTCGGTCTACGAACTGCGAGAGCCTTGCCATGCTTTAAGAGTAAATCTCACACTACTGTCGCAGCTTCAAAGCCCAGAAGACATGCATTAACAGAACGGCCTCAGTACTTAGGTCCATTTCATTAATGGGTACCGTTTTAATACTTACACATGTAACGGAGGAATAGGAGATGGATCGTAATGGTAACGGCCCTCATGATGTCTGGCGTCAATTGGTACAGGAGGATGGAAGGCAGGGAAAAGATGAGGAGGGTCTGAAAAGGAAAGAGAGCACACCGTACATAAAACGAATATGGAAAGAGAGGACACCTTACATAAAACGAATGCTTTGAGATGGCATTTCAGCTCAAGGCAGACTGACGGAACCAAGTCTCTTTTAAGAATTTCAAGAGCTGAGAACAAAGAGATGGGTCAATGATTGAGAGCACTTGTGGCTCTTGCTGAGGGACCTGAGTTTGATTCCTAGCACCCATGTCCAATGGCTCAGATCTGCTTATAACCCCAGCACCAAGGGAAACAACACCTTTGCCTGGCTTCCACGGGAAACTAGCACATAACATGTGCACATACAGACACACATACACACAACTAAAAATAAAACTGTAATGTGAATTTCGAGGACAACTATTGAAAGCTTATGAGGAGGCTCACTCACATACTTGTAGAACTATAACCAGGCAAAGAATGCCTGCCTGCCCTGGAGAAAGAGAGCCTACGAGTGTACTGTACAACCTAGCAGAAAAGCAAGAATGGGAGGAACAGCACAACTTCCTATTCTGGAAGGAACCCTGCCCGGAGGGAAGATAAGCAGGGTACACAAAACTTGAAGAAAATTATACTGTCCAGGGAATTTTAAATAGGCACATGACAGCAGTAACATATTAGTGTCATGCCCCTGATCTTTTTAAAGCTGGCCTTCCCTTGGCTTCTGCTGGTATCTATGTATATATATTTGCATCATAATGCATGATTTAAAAATAAAATAACCCATGTTTCCCTTTCTCCTGGGCCTAAGTTAGGCCTCCATAGTTCTAATGCCAGGACACTCAAACCTCCTCTTTCCCAGAAGAAGAGGCCTATAGACCTAAGTGGGAGTAATGGTCAGACCCACTATGCCTCATCAGTGGGGGAGAATGGGGAAACTGAGGCAACTGTTCCCTTTGCAGCCACCTTCTGCTGGTCCTCACAGCCTGTCCATCAGCTGCTAGGTCCCGTGTGTGTGTGTGTGTGTGTGTGTGTGTGTGTGTGTGTGTGTGCGCGCGCGCGTGTGTGTGTGTGTGTGCGTGTGTGTGTGTGTGTGTGCGTGTGTGTGTGTGTGTGCGTGTGTGTGCTCTACTTTTACATCATCTCCCAACCCAAATTCACTCGTACCTGCTATCTCTTCAAGTCTGAAAATGGAGATTTATTTAAAATATAGTGATCTGCTATGCGAATTGAAGGGAGCTTCAGTGGGCTTTAGAACCAGAAGTATGACTGAGAGTTTGTCCTAGTGTCTGTCCTCCCAAGGGATAAAATAAGGGAACCCAAAACCTGTACCTTTGGCACGGGTGCTAAATGACATCACAGCAAGTATGTCAGAACATGATCCCTTAACAGTGCCGTTGAGCACTGACAGTCACCTGTCACAGCAGAGGCACACACAGCAGAGCACTCCAGGACACTGATGTGCGCAGCAAACAGCCCTTAGAATGGTACCCAGTTACTTCAGGGATTCCGAAGGTTATAAGCAGCAGGCTCAAGGGCATGGTCAAACAGAAGCTATAAGCAGGTTTGTGCACCCTGAGCAGCCACCGGAAGGTACAAACCTGGCAACAAAGTCTGCGAAGCTGTGCCAAGCACACCAGGCAAGTGCGTGAACTGCACCTCCGCAGCTGACAACAGTGCAGGCCAGTTGAGAATGTCAAGTAACAAATGTAAGTGGACACGGGTGACTACTACATCG
The DNA here is from genome assembly GCF_903995435.1 of Acomys russatus. Classification (NCBI taxonomy): domain Eukaryota; kingdom Metazoa; phylum Chordata; class Mammalia; order Rodentia; family Muridae; genus Acomys; species Acomys russatus. The sequence goes on along the minus strand of NC_067139.1, from coordinate 2,235,782 downwards.
CTGAATTCAGGTGAATCCCATCTCCCTCTACCTCTATTTCCCAATTTTTCTTTGATAATATCTTTTAGAATGAAAGCTGCACTCCAGTCCCCGCCCCCCCCCCCACGTTTTCCCCTATGGCCTTCCTTAAAGATTTAAGTACACCCAGGACAAAAAGGTAAGAGGGGAAAACTATGAGTATATCCTGACTAATTACAGGTAGCCTCAATGTTCAAAACCCAGAATATAGTGCAAGAGGTATATGAAACTGAAGAATGCTATTTACTCAATAAATCCGTGTGCCTGTTTAGTATCAGGCAAAGAAGGAGTTAACAGTATAGAAGCAGAGAAGGAATTAATTTGGAATTATCAAATCAGTGTCACTGTGGCATCATGAGGAAATCCATCAGGTGGGGTTATTTAATCACTTGTCTCACCTCACATAATGCATAAGTACACATGCAAAAAGTCTACTGTGTTTTAACAATCAGTACTCAAAGGATATAAGGTGGTGCTCTTGTAACAGCTTGCTAAGTTTTAGGTAGAAGTTTATTTGGCCATGTGGTAAATTCACTGTTACACTTAACTCAGCCATCCTGAGGTGAAAGGTCATGCTATGGAAAACCAAAATGTCCTATAATTATTTAACCAGCTTTGGTGAAAGTGGCCTTATCCATCCTCCTTAAGACAACATAAAAAGCTAAATGGGACCGCTTTTGAGACTAGTTGGAAAGTAGACCACATTCTCACTGAGTGTCTGAAGTTTGAATTCTGAAACAAACCCACATTAATCACAATGAAATCCAGCATCAAGGTAGGAGGAGTCCCTTCCTTTCCACACCAGAACATACTTGGCTCTGCAGCACCCTCCCCTTCCCCCACCTGTGCGCCATCACTCTTGGAAATAAAAGAAATACATTTAGTAGAAGTGTGTGGAAATTAAGCAATTGTAAAGCACGGTCCATGTCTGAAGAGGGTCTCATATGCTGGCCTCTAGTGGCACTGTGACAACTGTGTCAGGGTTGATGGATAAGAGGTTACTTGTAGTGCTAACATCCGACACATCAGTGGATGGTGGGCACTACTACAAATGTGGCTGACTTCACATACAGAGACATGGCATGCGTAATATATCCCATATTTAATAAATACCTCCCACGTCCAAGAAATGAGCCATTATCTTTTATGTTCACCTTTATAACGAAGTTCCTAGTGATTATGTATCCAGGGAAGGAGACCAAAGAGTTAATCCAATAAAATCAAGAGTGCCAGGACAGTGTCACAATCTCTTGACTGCAATGGCTTGATCATTGACACTGAAGGCACTTTCCCAACTTTTCATTTTCAAGAAAAGTTTCATTGTAGTTTTAGTCACAAGAGAGGAAAATATGAAAGACAATTGCTGTGGCATTGAGTCAAATCCTCCCCTGTTAGGTTTACAGCATTTTGTGAATTTGAAAGTTAATTCTATATATATCTGATAGCCCTGTTTATACAAAGTGTTATGGTCAAGGAAACTTATGAATTCTTAACTCTGGAACTGGACCTAAACAAAGGACAGAAAACTAATAGATGTGATGGCATGTAACCAAAAGACAAGTGACTGCAGTTCAGGGTTTTTCAACTTATATGCTTCCCTATTGATTAAGTTTGGACAGGATTTTCTGGACGGTGGAAACCCATGTGAACATAATACCTTTTATTGCAGGTTATTCATAGTAATCATCCCTCTGAAGCCAGTTTTTGGGGGAGAACTGGCAAAGACACACCTCTTTTGATTTAAGGCATGGTTGACACTGCCTGAAGTTATAAAGAATGAGAGGACCACCACTCCTCTAACACGTGCAGCATCACACGGGAAGGATCACAACGGTTCCTTAGAGGATGCTCCCCGGTTCAGCAACGCCTGCTTCACCTTGCATCCTGGTTTGCTGTTTCTATGCATCAGCAGCATATTCCATCACAGACCCTGAAAGCTGTCCAAGAAAACCCACAAGACAAGAAAAGGTCCCTGTTCCCAGAAGCCATCATAATCAGCCACCTCAAGGTTTATATTTCACACATGAGCAGTGCAGCTGGGGGTACATCATAACTCAATGTATGTGTAATATGTTACAGAGCCCTAGCCATCTCTTGCCCCAGGACGTGACAAAACACTCCATGGTGACTTCTCCAAAGTCAGGCGAAAACTGCTGAAGCAGAAGGAAGTGCCACTAAACCTGGCTCCCTCCTATTTATCATACAATTTCCTGACTGATGGCTCCACAAACCAGCTGCTAAGTGCTGTGTACTCTACTGTCAGCGAACTAACGCGCTAAATAGAAGACAGGGAGAATAATGTGCAGAACCAGTGGAGTCAATCTTACTGAGGGAATTAAAATTCCAGTGGGCAGGGGTGGGTCTGCAGAGCCATGGTAAGCAGGGGACTATACACAAGCAAGGCTGCAGAGGTGATTTATTACAGACCTGCACAAGGTTTGGCTGTGGTACTGGAGGCCTCTGATACTAAACAGAGATTTGAAAGGTGTGTCCTAGCAAAGTCCTTAGACTTATGGCTATGTAATTGGCTTGATGTCCTTTTAAACAGAAGCGCATAGTAAAAAAATATTTGAGCTGGGTAGAGTTGTCAGTATGCAGCTTCACACTGCCTGTCACCATGACAAGTACTAGGGGTTCATTAGAGATGAGAGGCACTGAGGTTTGGGTCTAGTCACAACAGCATGGGTTGATCATAAAACCTATGGCCAGGGAATCCCAAAGCCGCATGGAGACCGATCTTTAGTTACAGCCCCCTCCCAGGAAATAGTTTCAGTTTCCTCGGGCTATAAGATCTCTTGGATGCCATCCTGGGAAACTGTCTTTTAAGGTTTGACATTTACATACAAAAAATGGAGATTAAAAAAGGAGAGATCAAAGTCAACTCAGTCAGTGCCCTGAAGGAGTAATTCACCAAATGATGCCAGAGTGGCCTGATTGCCCAGGAGGCAGTAGATTAGAAATCAACAGAAGTACACTGCCAGGTACAGAAGTCCTCCTGGTTGAAGTAGGTATCAGCGTGGTCCAGCCTTGGGATTGTTTCAAAACCAGAGCTAGCAATGCTGCACCTGGTGTTAGACACCCCTGAACATGCTGTCAGTAAAGAGACCTTAAAAGGATGCATGGACAAAAGTCAGTCCCCACTCTCTACTCAACTGTGGAGAATGTCCTGCCCATTGGCTAGATCTGGGTAAGGGTTCGAAGTTTACTGCACGTATTGTCCTTGGCTGATGCCATAGTTTGAGCAGGACCCCTGAACTCTGGTGCCCCATATTTGACCATATCCCCTGGATGGGGAGGCCTGGAGGCAATCACAGGAAGGACAGCAGGCTACCAAGAAGAGACCTGATACCCTATGAGCATATACAGGGAGAGGAGGTCCCCCTCAGTCACAGTCATAAGGAAGCGGAGTAAGGGGGAAATGGGAGGGAGGGAGTAATGGGAGGATACAAGGGATGGGATAACAATTGAGATGTAATATGAATAAATTAATATAATATATATATTTTATAAAAAGGACGCATGAGCTTCCGTGACAAAATCCACTCTGGTAAATTTAATACTTATATAAGATGAGGACTTAAGCTGGAAAGGAGGGGGAATGAAGAAAGGAAAAGCCAGAGCAATGGTAAGAAACTCCACTGATGGAAGGAACGGTCTAGGGTGGCACCCCAGGCCTTAACACGGCTTCTTTTAAATGTGCGGCGTCCTCAGTCATTGCCTCTTCCAGGGCCTGGTGGCCTGAGGGAGACCGTGTGATAGCTGACTTCAAGATCTAGACTGACTCACTAGCTCGGACTCTTGCTACTCCTGCCTATGGTCATGTGGCACCCAGGAGGAACTGATCTGGCCCCTCGGGAGACATTCCAGGTACTTCGCCTCAAGCCTTGAGTGAGGCAGCCTTCGGTTCTCCTGAGAGGAGTCTAAAGAGTCCTACTGTACACGGGCAGAACAGGCCTGTTCAGTATCCACGTAGCATCACCCCGAGCACCCCACAGAGCACCAAGATCTTATTCTTCTCAGTGCGTGCTGGATGGAGCTGGATACCTTGTGAGACTTATGAGCACACATCGTCATGTTTCTGTGGCACAGGTGATGCGAAAGTGCCAAACACCCGCACCTGCACCCAGCACGTGTGGTGTTATACAACAGTGATAGTTATGACCAAATGACACCATGCTGTGAAAGTTTTAAGAAACAGTAGCTCTGCACACTGTAGAAATTGTGTAGAGGTAAAGAATCTGTGTGTCAAGCCGTCGCTGTTCTGTGCAAGCATGTAGGCAGCACGAAGTGAACTGATACCTACCACAGCACTCTCACCACGCTGCACTACAGTTCATCCTCTTTGCAGCACTCAAATCCCTGCTATACTCTCTTACAGATATAACTGGATGTTTTCCACAACAAAGTGATAAATGACTCTCTACATGTGATTTGACAAAAGAATCACCAGACCTTACTAACTGCAGCTGTGCCCTGGGGAGTGAAGACATGGTTGCCTCTGTTCATTTCTGGAAACTTCTACCATTTCTTGTCAGCAGATTTGCAGGCTTTCCGTCCCTAGATTCCATCTATTGGGTGCCCAAAGGCAGAAAACAAACCATTCCTCCATCAGCACTAGACTCTCTGGCAGGCATCTAGTCCATGCTCCCCATACAGGCACAGCCTAGCAGGTGTCTAGTCCATGCTCCCCATACAGGCACAGCCTGGCAGGTGTCTAGTCCATGCTCCCCATACAGGCACAGCCTAGCAGGTGTCTAGTCCATGCTCCCTATACAGGCACAGCCTAGCAGGTGTCTAGTCCATGCTCCCTATACAAGTATAGCCTAGCAGGTGTCTAGTCCATGCTTCTACATACAGGCACAGCCTAGCAGGTGTCTAGTCCATGCTTCTCCATACAGGCACAGCCTAGCAGGTGTCTTGTCCATGCTTCTCCATACAGGCACAGTCTGGCAGGTGTCTAGTCCATGCTCCCCATACAGGCACAGCCTAGCAGGTGTCTAGTCCATGCTCCCCATACAGGCACAGCCTAGCAGGTGTCTAGTCCATGCTCCCCATACAGGCACAGCCTAGCAGGTGTCTAGTCCATGCTCCCCATACAAGTATAGCCTAGCAGGTGTCTAGTCCATGCTTCTACATACAGGCACAGCCTAGCAGGTGTCTAGTCCATGCTTCTCCATACAGGCACAGCCTAGCAGGTGTCTAGTCCATGCTCCCCATACAGGCACAGCCTAGCAGGTGTCTAGTCCATGCTCCCCATACAGGCACAGCCTAGCAGGTGTCTAGTCCATGCTCCCCATACAAGTATAGCCTAGCAGGTGTCTAGTCCATGCTCCCCATACAGGCACAGCCTGGCAGGTGTCTAGTCCATGCTCCCCATACAGGCACAGCCTAGCAGGTGTCTAGTCCATGCTTCTACATACAGGCACAGCCTAGCAGGTGTCTAGTCCATGCTCCCCATACAGGCACAGCCTAGCAGGTGTCTAGTCCATGTTCCCTATACAGGCACAGCCTAGCAGGTGTCTAGTCCATGCTCCCCATACAGGCACAGCCTAGCAGGTGTCTAGTCCATGCTCCCTATACAGGCACAGCCTAGCAGGTGTCTAGTCCATGCTCCCCATACAGGCACAGCCTAGCAGGTGTCTAGTCCATGCTCCCCATACAGGCACAGCCTAGCAGGTGTCTAGTCCATGCTCCCCATACAGGTACAGTCTGGCAGGTGTCTAGTCCATGCTCCCCATACAGGTACAGCCTGGCAGGTGTCTAGTCCATGCTTCTCCATACAGGCACAGCCTAGCAGGTGTCTAGTCCATGCTCCCCATACAGGTACAGTCTGGCAGGTGTCTAGTCCATGCTCCCCATACAGGCACAGCCTAGCAGGTGTCTAGTCCATGCTCCCCATACAGGCACAGCCTAGCAGGTGTCTAGTCCATGCTCCCCATACAAGTATAGCCTAGCAGGTGTCTAGTCCATGCTCCCCATACAGGCACAGCCTGGCAGGTGTCTAGTCCATGCTCCCCATACAGGCACAGCCTAGCAGGGGTCTAGTCCATGCTTCTACATACAGGCACAGCCTAGCAGGTGTCTAGTCCATGCTCCCCATACAGGCACAGCCTAGCAGGTGTCTAGTCCATGTTCCCTATACAGGCACAGCCTAGCAGGTGTCTAGTCCATGCTCCCCATACAGGCACAGCCTAGCAGGTGTCTAGTCCATGCTCCCTATACAGGCACAGCCTAGCAGGTGTCTAGTCCATGCTCCCCATACAGGCACAGCCTAGCAGGTGTCTAGTCCATGCTCCCCATACAGGCACAGCCTAGCAGGTGTCTAGTCCATGCTCCCCATACAGGTACAGTCTGGCAGGTGTCTAGTCCATGCTCCCCATACAGGTACAGCCTGGCAGGTGTCTAGTCCATGCTTCTCCATACAGGCACAGCCTAGCAGGTGTCTAGTCCATGCTCCCCATACAGGTACAGTCTGGCAGGTGTCTAGTCCATGCTCCCCATACAGGCACAGCCTGGCAGGTGTCTAGTCCATGCTCCCCATACAGGCACAGCCTAGCAGGTGTCTAGTCCATGCTTCTACATACAGGCACAGCCTAGCAGGTGTCTAGTCCATGCTCCCCATACAGGCACAGCCTAGCAGGTGTCTAGTCCATGCTCCCTATACAGGCACAGCCTAGCAGGTGTCTAGTCCATGCTCCCCATACAGGTACAGTCTGGCAGGTGTCTAGTCCATGCTCCCCATACAGGCACAGCCTGGCAGGTGTCTAGTCCATGCTTCTCCATACAGGCACAGCCTAGCAGGTGTCTAGTCCATGCTTCTCCGTACAGGCACAGCCTAGCAGGTGTCTAGTCCATGCTCCCTATACAGGCACAGCCTAGCAGGTGTCTAGTCCATGCTCCCCATACAGGCACAGCCTAGCAGGTGTCTAGTCCATGCTCCCCCATACAGGTACAGCCTGACAGGTGTCTGATTTTCAGCCTTCCATGCCAAGACAAGAGAGAAAGAAAGAAGCAGAGAGAGGCAGCGAAGAGAAGGTGCACAGCTACTGCATCTAATCTTCAAATTCACCCAAGGAAATCGCGTAAAAGCATACCAATCTAATACTCCAAAACATGCTGTTGACAATAAATAAGCTTGGAGGGTAAAAGATAAGCTAGTTCTTAGTGACACAATTATCAATACTTTTACTGTTTTTAAAAAGCAGTACTTCTTACAGCCCAACTCAAAAGTCCCACCCACAGCTCCAAAGCCATGTGCGTGGACTCTTGGTGCTTGGGCTGTGGAAAGCAGAGGCTGCAGTGTGCACAGCATAAACAGCGAGCAACCCTGGCTCCGCGTGCAGGGGCCTTGGCGTTACTGTATTCAGAAGTTGTTAGGAAACCAAAGATCACTGAAGGTTAGGTCTGGCAGCTGTGTTTTGTCCATAAGAACCAAACAGAAAAGGCCTCAAGCACTTCTCAACACTGGCGTTAGCATACCCAAGCAAGGGCCTCCTTGGCCACCTTGAAAGCAGCATTTCTAAAGTATTTCCTGTCCCCATGTCTTATCTGTCTGTATTCCCTAGAATAGATGAAAAGAAATCCCAGTGTCTATTCAGACCCACCCAAGTCCCATGAAATAAGGACTATGGAGCAAGAGAGACGTGTCCGCCCACTGTCACAGCACACGAGAGACAGGGTCTCTGTAAGCGGAGAGAAATGCAGGCACAGTTACAAGTCTTCAACTTTGCTCTCCACCCTGCAGCAGAAGCAGGAGTCCTGAGGAGCAAGCAGGCAAGACACACCCAAGCTTCCCTGAAGAGGGCTGGCCCAAGGCTCTGGGTGTTGTTGCTGGCCTCCACTGATCTACCACAGAGAAGAGTGTTCACCAGCCAGAGCCATGCATCATTGAAGTCAGGGGAAAGTGACCAACAGTTTGAGTATGCTGGCTGGCGACGGCGTAACTCAGTGGTAGCAAGCATGCTTAGCATGCAGAAATACCTAAATTAGTTCCCAATGCTGGGGGTGGAGAATGAGAGAGAATTAAAAAAAGAAATGAATGACACATGCATTCTTCCTGTTCAAAATTAGACAAGTTTTTTAAAGAATGGGTTATTCTCCTCTCTGCTTAATTCCCACCCTTATCCCATTTATCACTCCTGTCAGCGAGGAGCTAAAGTTCTCCCAATGTTTTCCTCAAAACCAGCAATAATCAAAATGATAGTGAAAATAAATAGAACCCACAGAATATGTTTATGTGTTTGAAGCACACACTCACACAAAGGCTTTTTAGACAGCTGATGCCATTTATTTCTTCATATGGCCTGACCCCGAGAAACAGGTCTCATACAAACAGATGGGGAACCAGTTAAGGTATTTGTCTAGTGGAAAAAGAGTATAAGACCTGAGTATTATGACTTCAAAGCCACTACTCTTAGGGTTTTTTTTTTTTTCAATCATTTCTTTCTTTTTTCTTTTCTTTCTTTTTTGGTTTTGTTGTTGTTGTTTTTAAAACACGGTTTCTCTGTGTAGACTTCGCTGTCCTGAAACTCATTTTGTAGACCAGGCTGGCCTCGAACTCACAGGGATCCACCTGCCTCTGCCTCCCTGAGTGCTAGGAATATAGGTGTATGCTACTGCGCCAGGCTTGTTCTGTTTGTTTGTGGTGAGACATGGTTTCTCTTGAGCAGCCTTGGCTGTCCTGGAACTTGCTCTGTAGACCAGGCTGGCTTCCAAGTCATTTTTTTATGCTCCCTAACTTGCCCTTTGCCAAATATCCAGTGTATAAAATATCTTTCCCATCTCAGTTCAGTCTAGCTTAGACAGCCTATCTAAGCCCTGGCTATCCCTCCTCAGGCAGCCATCTATGTCCATGGTATACTGTGCTGTCCCTCAGCCAATAGGGAATATATCCTGTTAGGGAAATATGAGTATGCAATGTTCATGCTTTGACTGTTCAATGGTATTGCTTTGGGATGTTCTGGAAACTTCTGGAGATATCACCTCACTGGAGGAAAAAGATCACTGAAGGAGAGGGTTGGAAACATGTTTTTCATGACCACTTCCTGTCTTGCTCCCTAATTCTGAACTAGCTATGAAGTGAAGTGCCTCCTTCTACCATAAGCTCCTACTGCCATGACATTCTTCCTAACCACAAGGATCAAATGTCGATGGGTTGAGCCCTCTAGATCCCTGGGCTAAAGTTAAGCCTTATTCTCTTCAATTGTTTCTCTCATGTATTTTGGTCATGAACACAAAAAGCTAACACACTATCTTAGCTAGGTTTAACTGTGGACTTGACATAGCCTAGAGTCACTTGAGTAGAGAATCCAAATTAGGGGATTTTCCCAGATCATATCAATCTGTCAGCATGTCTTTGGAGAACTGCCTTGATTGTTAATTGATACAGAGGAGCCCAGACCACTGTGGGCAGCACATTCCCCAGGCAAATGTTCCTAAGAAGGACACAAGCAGTGCACTAGCAAGCCACATTTCTTCATGGCCTTTCAAATGAAACCAAATAAACCCTTTCCTGCCCAGTGTTGCCTTTGGTTGTGGTATCTGATTCAGTTACAGAAGGAAAGTAGAAGAGAAGTTGGTACCCGGAGTGGGTGTTTCTGTGATGGGCCTGACTGACCATGTGACTTTTTAATGACTTTCCACAATTTTTGGAGGATCATGAAGGATTTTGGAACTATGAACTAGAAAAGCTACTGAGAGCTTAGAGCTTAGCGTCTTCTTGTTGAGGAAACTTGAAAATGTGGACTGCGGCAAGGAGAGCATGGATACTGTCAAGTCTGAGGATGGCAACCATTGATGTAATATTTTAGATTAAGCATCTGTGTGTGCTGATCAGCTGAGGCTGAAGGGTCCGCTATGAAGAATCGGAGACCAGCACCACTGAAATGAAGTCTTCCATGTTTCATGGGGAAACAGAGTTGGCAGGGCTGGAACTGAAGCATAAGCTGGGGTCAGTACACGAGAAGCAGCACAACATGCCATCTCCCAAGCGTCAAGCAGGACAGCAGGAAAGTGTTTCCTCAGAGTCAGTACACGGAACTGGTCAAGGAAGCACGGGCTGCATCTAGAGCAAGAAGCAGAGCTTAGCAGATGGTATGCCAGAGGCGCTTGTGTGGTGCTGGTCTTGAAGAGATGAAGGCATGAAGGGGTCGTGGAGATCAGCACAGGCTAGGCACAGTGGAGAAGCGTCAAAGTCCCTGAAGAGAGGGTATGGGAGAAAACTAGAACAGAAACGAAAGTAGAGTGCACGTTTTCACCTGGGTCTTAGCAACTATTCATGAGAGAATGAAGATGCCACCTCCTAAGTCAGCCTACTGGTGGTCCCATGGGGTTGGGTGCTCCTATTTCTTTCTTTGTAATTTAAGTGAATTGCTGCTACTGTTACCCACACCATGTCCTTCTTCGCTTACTAGACTCTAGATCTTTGGATGCATAGTGCAGCATTTCCTCTGCCCAGTGGCATTCACGGTGCCCCTCTATCACGCCAAAGTCCTATCTCATGCACAAAGCCCCAGATCAGAACTGCATGCTTCCCCACCTTGGCCACCTGGACTATGAGGGCAGAAAGGACTCACTTATCCTTAAACCAGTGGGGACATGCAAATCACAAATGTTCATTATACAACTGAAAAAGTGAGGAGGAAGACTGCAAAAACAAAGAGGCCACTCAACGAATGCCAACACTGGCTCAGGACAGGGCTCCCTTCTGGGCACTGCAGGAAACATGTCTCCTCAAAGAGGACTCCAGCTATAGGCCAAAATAGGGAACCCACAGGGTGGACCTGCCTTCTCTTTAGAATATGGTACAGACTTCCACACGTTACTTAAAATCAGAACATGCCAGGACCAGATGTGCAGCTGGCATCTCCACATCCTGATCCAAACCCAAGAGCTCTGAAGTGCACCTTCTAGCCTGCAGGATGACCTCCGTAGCAGTCCAGCCCTGCAGATCCACAGGCTAGGATGGACTATGGTGGGCGCTCAGTAATACTACTAACAGTGTGGGCACTAAAATCTTCTCAAGACTCTTCTGCCACCAAGAAAATGATGCTCCAGTGCTTTCAGGGTACTTCATCAGGCTGCTAATACCCATCTGCAAGGAGCTCTTTGACACAAAAGGTTGGAGGTCGAAAGTTTAAAGGCTCCTGACAGAAATGACAGGGGCCCCTTTGCCCCGACCCTCTCTCTGTCAATAACATCAAAGGTCTCACGGCTTGCTCTTCATGCTGGTATTGTATGCCTTTGGATTCCACTGAAATTCCGGCATGTTTATTGCATACTGGGAGCATTAAAAAGGCCCCACTTTCTTGTCTCTTAAACTCTGAACTCTCATTGTCTAGCAGGAACACACAAAGCCTTTAAGCAATGAGTTTGTTTTAAGAGCTTCTCTCACCATGACTGTAAATAATAAAGCGCAGCAGCCGCTGCCTTGCAAGGATGAACAAGGAAATGAAAGAAAGGAAAGAATCCCCCCACTGCTCAGGGGAAAGGAATCCCTTTCACGTGCTTGGCTCAGGAGAACGCAAGCGGGGAAACACTTCCCAATTTCCTTTCCCAGCAGTTCTGAGTCAGCCTCTAGTCACACAGTCTGCGGACATCCTCGGAGATGTTGGCCATATGGGCTTAGAGCAGATTTACCATCTAAGGGATTTGAAAACCCTTCTCCAGACCCATGTCTGGCCTATAGATGGTCTAAACTTAGGTGAACATACAGAGGACAAGCCCACCGGGTTCTGCAGGTCCGATCTGGCCACTCCAGGAAGCACTCCCTGAAGTTCCGCACACCCCCTCCTTGGCTAGATTTCATCTGTCTCCTGTGGCCTCCCATCTTGATTCTCAGCTTAATTCCATCTGGAATGCATCATAAATTCCACACTGTTTTCAACCTGCCACCTCTTCGTGTGTGTACCAGCTCCGTGACAAAGGCCTTGGATACCTATCAGGCATCTCGCCTGGGCTCCCAAACCGGAAGTGTCCAATGGGGACAGCTGGTGCTCATTTTCCCTTCCTCTCCCTGTTTCCTAAAGGCAACACAAATGGAAATGCTCATAAGACCCAAAAGGAATTCAAAGGACCAGTGTTCTGCTCTTCAGACTGGGGCAGGGAAAGCTTGGAGGTGTGTGTGTGTGTGTGTGTGTGTGTGTGTGTGTGTGTGTGTGTCAGGGGTGGGGGAGGTGGAGGGGTAGGGGGTTGGGGAGGAGGGGGGGTCAACAAACCTTACTATTTAGCTGGGGGCTACTGGGGACACTCCTTCCTCAGGAGGTCAGTGACCCTGGGGACACTCCTTCCTCCAGGGGTCAGTGACCCTGGACCTGCTCTTGCATAGCAGAGGTCTTTGGTTTCTGAGGCCATAAGATTTCCTGCCAATCTCCTGCTGGGACTAGGTGGGTAACCTTGCTGGCTAGCTCCTCTCAGAGGATTCTCATCAAGACCCAGCAGCTTCTTACCTCCCCTAAACAAGCTGCACAAGATCTCCAGATAGCCTCGATGTGACTTCGCCTCACTCTCCCCAAAGCAACCCTGACTTCTAAACACACCTCATGGACTTCATCTTCATAAACTAGGCCACAAGCATGTAAATTCAAAGGTATCCCTTTGTTTGCATGGGCTCCTAAGAACCTGATCTTCTTCCAGAGTCTGTGTCGCAGTCTGTTTCACCTGAGTGCACAACCACACACCCTGAGTGCACAACCACACACCCTGAGTGCACAACCACACACCCTGAGTGCACAACCACAGTCTGGGGGCCACAGCCTCAGCCAGGAACGTTTCTCTGTTCTGCTGAATAGAGGCATAACCTCATGAAAAGGAAACCTGTCTTTTACTTCTTCAGCCCTGGCCAAAGTGTGAGGGCTACACAGACTTCTAGAGAGTAACGCTACATCTCACAAACCTGAGCTGTGTCAAGGAGATGCCTTGACTCATTTAAAACGAAGCACAGGTTTCCTGACTAAGAGCGATCCACTGACACAGTGGACGCGACATGTGTCAGTCACCTCTTTTTGTTTGTTTGAGACAGCATATCATTATATTGACCCCACTGGCCAGAGGCTGCCTGTGTAGACCAGGCTGGCTTCACAGAGAGCCTCCTGTTTCTACCTCCTGGGAGCTGGGATTGCATATACCACCATATACAGTGATCTGCATCTTGCACCAAATTTATCAAATTTTTTCACTATGAATCTCTAGAATGCCATATTTTCTGCTCAATTTTTCTGTCTTCAAATTCCAGCTTCAGCACTCCAAGGACACATGACCTTGCCAGAACAATCCATCTCTTCTCCATCGCATCCACAGCACTGGAAATGTTCTCCATTTGGAACCATAGTTAAAAAAAAAAACAAAAACTGCAATAACTACAGTCATGAAACATATTTGCTTCATCTAAAAAGTCAAGCCAAGGGGCTGGAGAGGTGGCTCAGAGGTTAAGAGCACTGGCTGCTCTTCTGGAGGTCCTGAGTTCAATTCCCAGCAACCACACGGTGACTCATAACCATCTATAATAAGATCTGACGCCCTCTTCTGGCGGGCAGGCACACATGATGGCAGAACATTATATACACAGTAAATAAATAAATCTTTAAAATAAATAAATAAAATAAAAAGTCAATGTAAAATGATTCTGTGCTACTTATTTCCCATAAGAGTTCAAGGCACCAAGTGATACGTGGGAAAGGTGTCCATAAATCCCAAAGTCCATACAACGGGGTCTAGAGGGCCACGAAGATTAAAGCACCAATGCATCGACTGGACCTAGGCCCTCTACACATACACATATGCAGCCACCGACGGGCAGCTTAGTCTTCATGTTGGGTCCCCTAGTAAGGGGAGCAGGGGCTGTCTCTGATATAGACTCTGTTGCCTACCTTTTTATCACTTCCCTCTGGCGGGGCTGCCTTGCCCAACCTCAGTAGATTAGGATGCGCTCAGTCTTGATTCAACTGGATGTGCTAGGCTAGGTTGGGGGAAGGCACTGCCATTTTCTAAGGAGTAGGGAAAGGAGGATGGAGAGGAGGGAGGGGGCTACAATCAGGATGTAAAGTGAAACAAACAAACAAACAAACAAGCAAACAGAATACCTCCCCCAAAAGACTCAATGCTATTTCTAAGCCCTTCGTTTTGGCACAGGGTCTAGTACACATACACAAGGAAACGCATTATGTGGGTATCCACAGGTCTGCAGTTAATCTGGTGGCTCAGGCAACCCAGGCAACGCTTGTTCCCCTTTCCTGAGCCCTCCCTCAGCCTCATCCTAAGGCACAAAGAGATTCTCCTCATCTCCATTCCTAAGTAAGCTCTGAGACCAGGACTTAACTCTGGCTCCTGAGCTTCCAAACAGCCACACAACCAACGTCCTCAGCTCAATCACATGAAACAAAACAAAACAGTTTATAGCCAGGTGCACACTCAGGTAATAAATGCCTATCACTTGCTGAGCACTGTATGTGCTAGAGGTTCTTAGGCACCGTTCTGTTGGTTTACACAGCACCCCCGTTTGTCTGGACCCTGCAGACACAGGGCAGGGCAGTGAGTGCTTGTATCTGTACTTTATAGATGAGAAAGCAGACATCCAAGAAGAGAAGAAGTGCTCCTCAGCTGGGTCGGAGCAACAGAGGTCGGCCTAGAGTCCAAGGCTGCTTCATTAGGTTGCTAAATGCAGCTCCCGGTAACCTGACTGAAATTATCAGAGCGAACGCTCTCAGGCTAGCAGCTCTTACAGGCTACATCCAACCAGCTGACCACAAATGACAGAGAGATGAGTGATGGTGAAAAGTGTGGAGTTTTTCAATGTGGCCACACTGCAGAGTAATAGATACAGGAGCCCAGTGTCCCTTAAGTCTTGCAGGGATTGTCATTAGTTGGGGCAGGGATAAGAGGCATTTGCAATTCAGCAATAATGCCAAGGTGTGTGGTCCTTTATCTCTGTGCCAGTGAAAAGTAGAAGGGCACAAAATGAAGGCATCTGCTTTTAGTCTCCATAAAGAATCAATGTAAAACCAGCCAGTTTTTACGGTGACCCTTAGAGACCGTTTCGTTGCTCAGAGGGGCCCAAGCTGCCTCCATCTTGAAAATTTTAATCTCTGAACCCCAGGTTTCCTAAGCATCTCTCACTGAACCCTGAGTATAACTGTTTTTCCCTCCTAAACACTCCAAATTCTCCACTTGGTCTGCTTCACCCCTCGTTAAAAACAAATGCTAGATTCTACTAGAGAGCTCTGACGTGGAAGTATGCTATTGCAGCTCACATACCTCCCTCAGTCAAAGGCCCAGACAGGCAGGGCTTGGAACTTTTACCCCCACAGGGGACTCTCCTGTCCCATCATGCCAATACCTCAGACAACTCAACAGGGAGCTAACCTGTTCTGTGACCCTCAGCTCGGCCAGCAGGACACAATCCAGACCCCAGGACAACATTCACAGAACAAATAGGGCCTTGGCCATTGCTGACAATATTGCCCTCCCATTCACTTGCCATCCTGAGGGCTAGCAGAGCTTGTTTCTCAATCAACACTGAATGAAACAGAAGTCCCTCTACACCAAAATAAATCATAATTACTAACTGTAGGAAGTGAGCGGCTCTCTCCTCCCCTCGTGGCCACAGCAGAGTAATTCTCAGGCCTGAGCACAAAAGCCCTAGAACAAGCTGCTTGCTGCACTCGCTCAGCTCGCTCAGTTTATTATTTAAACAGTTCCTTAACGACTCTTCCAGGAGGTGAGGGAGGCCAAGCTATTTGCCTTCCCTTCACAAAGCAGATATGCATGGCTTATTTGAATCTCTCCAAGGTTTCCTTTAGTCCGTAGTTAAATACCTTCCACCGCAAAGTCAAACAAACAGTTCACTTCATTAGAAAAGCAAACAGTTTAGGGAGAGAATGCCCTCTGCTCTTGAAGGGAACCAAGCTGAGAGTGAGACCTCTGCCTGGGAAGCCGGCGCAGGAGCTCCGGCGGCAGCAGCAGAGCGCGGAGCTCACTTCAAAAGCCCTTTCACAAACATTTCACACATTCAGTGGTAATTAACAGATAACCCTGAAGAGATTATCTGCCCTAAGGGCCGAGGGCCCTCAAGGATTATCCACACCACCAGAGAATAGAAGGCAGGGCACAAGAGTGTGTGCAAGTACACACACACACACACACACACACACACACACACACACACACACACAGTACTGGAGAGTTGATAAGAGTCTCTCAGGAGCACAGAAAAGTGAGAAGCAGTCCTCTTGCTGCACCCCACTTAAAACAATGAAGCTAAAGCTCCCTGAAAAAGAATACAAAGGTTTCCCAGCAGACAAAAGCACAGAGACAGTAGTGAGTTCATAGGATCTGAGCAGGAGGGGGGAAGGCACCAATGCTGCGTGCTCCGAAACACTGAAGGACAGCTTATGAGCAGGAAATGAGTCTATTTTCTTTTCTCAAGAACCCCTAGAACAGAAAAGAGTCAACAGACCACTGAGAGCAGAAAGCAGGCAATCCCTACTGAGTCCAGAAGGATACTCAGTGCCTTTGTCTGGTCTTGGACGTCCTTTACAAAGGGAGACAGAGCCCCAGGCCTGCGAAGAACAGCCTCTCCTGTCCCAGTGCGTCTGGGGAATGGCTGAAGACCCAGCAGGCGCAGCTCCTGAACTGACTGGAAATGCCCAGTCACACCGAGGGACAGAAGATTCAGGGAACTGCTCACATCACATTATATCGTATCAGTCAGATGGGCCACGTTCTATTGCCTCAGAGAACACAAACATTGGGGCCTTTAACCCAAGAACCTGGGAAACTGAGGCAGACTGTTCTATATACTGAGAGAGTCCCAAGTTAGCCAGGGGTACATAATGAGACCCTGTCTCAAAAAAACCTAAAAGCAAAAGAGCAGAAGTGTAGGACCGTGAAATAACTCAGAAGGTAAGGAGAATTACCATCAAGCTTGAGGACTAAGGCTTGAGCTCTGGTGTGCTAGGCAGGGACTCCCACTTCGTTCAGTAGTACTGCAATCTCTTTCTCTGTGTCTACCCACCTCCACCCCTCACCCCCGCCACACACTCTCTGCCACAGGAACACACAGACAAAGCAAAAGTAACTCCAATTCTGGAGTAACTCCAGTTCTGGAGAGGTAGCTCCAGAACCCAAACAGGCTGGCAAGCACATGGGGCCAAGATGACTTCTGTCTGTTATTCCTCACTCGGTAAGGAACACCTCATCCTACCAGGAAGAACTCTCACTGACACCAACCTCAAATCAGTGCAAAGGGGAAGGGCAAGACTCAGGGGCTACAGGCCCTTGGCAGGTTAACTCCCTCTACTGGGAAGAGAAAGTCTCTCTTACCCACACATAGAGAAAATTTAAAGTAGTATTTTTTATTATTATTAATTTGTTCTGATTACATCTCAGTTGTTATCCCATCACTTGTAACTTCCTGTTCCTCCATCCTTCCCGCTTTCATTCTATTCCCCTCCCCTCACTAGCACAAAAGCCATATCCTGGTCTTCACTTACCAGGAGATTGGGATAGATGTGAGGACATCCTACTGGGACTCTAGGTAAGAGAAATATAGGAGAATGGGGAAATAGAACGATCCAGAAGGTCCTAGAAACCTACAAGAAGGACATGACTGGTGGATCTGGGCCCAGGGGATCTGCTCAAACTATTGCACTAACCAAGGACAATACAAGTAATAAACATCAAACACCTTCTCAGATCTACCCAATGGACAGGACATTCTCCACAGTTATGTGGAGAGCAGGGACTGACTTTGACATGAACTCTGGTGCCCCATATTTGATCACTTCCCCTTGGTGGGGAGGCCTGATGGCACTCAGAGAAAGAAGAAACAGGCTACCAAGATGAGACTTGATAGCCTATGACCATATAGTGGGGGAGGAAGTCCCCCTCGGTCAAAAGTAGTATTTTTAAAGAGACTGAAAATGTAACTGTGGTCACTGCCACACCTATCACAGCAGTGGGCAGTAGCATTAAAAAAAAAAAAAGTGAGCGTGGTGGGGCGGACGCCCTGTTTAGACTTGATTTGGGGTCTCCCCCATGTTGCGGTTGGCCACAGGTAATGCAAGCACTCCTGGCTCCTAGAATTTGGTAAACATTAAGTGCCAAGTACAATAAACTATACAAGACTCTATTAAAACCATAAATCACTCATGAGATTTAATACTGTCATGAAGAGTAATTAAATGCTAATGAAATAAGTCTACAAAAAAACAAAACCAAACCAACCAAGCAAACACACAGCAGTGGGGACTCTGAGAAGGGGATGCTTCGGTGTGGGAACGTGAAGAGAAATCTTTGCGCCCCAACAGTAATGTCCCTCTTCTTTTCCAAAGCCTGAGGAAAACATAAAGAAGGGGCTGTGTTCCCAAATAAGTTCAGGGCTGGGGGCAAAATATACCAAAAGCTAGTTGCATCCATGCTTTTTCTTGTTAAGCAGAACAGAGGCAGGCCACGCCGACGCAGTCTCTGTGGGAGGAGGCTGCTCTACGGAGCACAGTAGCAGGTGGGAGAGAAAGGGCTGAGAGCTGCTCCCCTAGTAGAAAGGAGAAGCACAGTAGGGAGGCTGGGGGTTCGGAGGATGGGGGGGTGGGGCAGCTGGAACTCAGGGACAGCAGAGCAGGAGGAGCCAAGGGCGTGTTCAGAGTGCCAGATGACAATCACTGGCCACGCTGTACCAGTTACTTTTTTGTTGTTGCTGCAAAGTGCCTAACAAAAGTAGCTTACAAAAGTAAGGGTTGGGTCATTTTGGCTCACAGTTTGAGGGCACAGCTTACTGCGCTGTCACATCTGCAGTCAGGAAGCAGAGAGAAATGGAAGGTTTGGGCAGCTGGATTTGTCCTTTCCCTTCTGTTCAGAAGTCCAGCTCATGGAGCGGTACCACCCACATTTAAGGTGGGGAATCTTTCCCACTGCAGGTAACCCCATGTCGAATCTCCTGTGCAGACATGCCGAGGGGTTTGTCTCCTCTAGGGTTCTAGACCTGTCAGATTCACAGTAAGTTTCAGCCATCCCATGCGGCAATCATTCCTGGCTGTTCAACAACTTTGGATCTTAAGATTTTTTTATAAAAACAGTTGGAAATGGGGTTTGTTTCCTAGGCCGCTTCAGTCCAATTACCTCAGAATTCAAGTTGTTCAAAAATATGTAAATAAAATATAATCCCATAAGTAGACTCATCAACACTCCCAGGTCCCTAAAACGGTTGCCTTTTGGGGGCCAACAATACAGCCAGGTTCCCAGGTACCCAAAATAGCACTTTGACCCTGAACCACAAGCCACCAAGCGGCACAGCATCCCAAACTGAGATCAAAGGAACAGGTAAGATTCCTTCCAAAGGTCCTGCTCATAGGAATGCTGGTTCAGAGAAGGACCACTGAGGAGATGCATCAGTCTCCACAGGATACAACCAGGGGCCTGCTCAGGGAAAATGCTTGCTCAAAGGCCCACCAACAAGGACTTCATTGAACATTCCTACCAGGGCTGGTGAAAACACAACGTGTGGACTAGGGTGTAGCTCCTTGATAACAGCCCTTGCCTTAGCAACCCTCAGACCACAGGTTGGATCCCCAGCACTGCAAAAAATAACCATGACAATGATGAACGATTAAGCCCACCCCAGGGCATCTCCATCAGTAGGTCTGAGGTCAACCAAGAGAATCTCTCAACTCCTGAATGATACTTATGCAGTTGCTGTGATGGGAACCACATTTAAAGGTCTGCCTCTTCAGAGCTTCCTGTGAGAAAGTGAAGACAGGCTGCAGAAGGAAGGGTTCACAGACCAGACCGTACCAGCCACCAAGGGGGACCAGTCAGGAGACCCAGATACTAAGTGTGATTTTTTTTTTTTTTATATAAAAACATGTCACTACCGTTTTGGTGGTAATGTGGTTGGAACTGTTACAGATGGAAGATGTGCAAATGGAGAGCGACAGGAGAGGGAGAGGCTCAGGATTTAGGCAGGGGTGGGAATGGAGGTTAAAAACAAAACAGTAACAGGGATGGCAAAAGAAACAAAGGCTGTGTGTCCTTCAGGGCAGTGTCAGTGGTATCCTGGGAGCCAGAGCCTAGGGAGAAGGGATAGGAAAAAGTGAATTCAGTCTGGTGTGTGTGGAAATTCAATGGACCCTGCCTTTCAGACTCCAAGCAAACATCCCAGAGAGGCATATTCGGATCAGGCAAGCCTGTCCTCCAAACGGAGAAAGAGGATGCACCCTCAGGGCAGGTGAGAGGAATCTGTTCACAAAGAGTGTATAGTAACTAGCAGACACCTGAGAGATGTCCAAGGGCAGAGGATGAGTAGACAGACATACCGAGGCTCCAGGGAAGCAGTAGGTAATGGTTCCCAAGGTGCCAAGGAGTGGAAGCTGTTCCTCGCAGAAGTCTTTGCATCTACAACCAACAGTGTGGTGAGAGGAGGGGTGTAAGGGAACTAAAATGCTCAGTCATTCGTGGACTCAGGCTGGCAGTGGAGGTGTTGACACGAGAGATGCGAGATCAGGGGGTATTCTGCTGGGCCTAGTTCAACTACGGTTGTCAGCAAAACTGCACCTGAACACTTGGAAGTGGATGTGATGACATGGGTGACAGTAGAGGTTTGAAGACTTTCGTGACAAGTCTGAGTGGGGCCAGGCACTCTGGGCTCTAGATTCCAGAGAGGGTACAGATTAGCTTGGAAGCGTTCACTTCCCAAGGGGGAAAAAAAAAAAAAAAAAAAAAAAAAAAAAAAAAAAACAAGAGGGAAGGAAGGAAAAAAAGACAAAAAGGGAAGCAACTGGCTCTAAAGCGTGTGTCAAAGAGCTGCTCTGAGTGGCAGCAGGAGCAACTTAAGCCCAGTGAGATTCATAATAAGGACGAGCTAAGGGACTTCCTTTACAATGGGAACTGGAGTTCTTTAACAAGGGAGAATAGGAGGCCATTTCTTCTCCCAGCAGTCTTGACCCAAGGAAGGCATCAGAATGCCTGCACCCTGGCTTGCTAGAGCAAGTGCCTGCCTTCAACACTGTGGTACCTACTAGGGCTGGGTATTTCTCTGCCTAATGAGAAGGAAGACAGGGTAAAAGTTGGGGGCAAGGGGCTTGGGAGAAATGGATGACTGACACCAACCAAAGCAAATTCCAGTCAGGAAGACATCTCAAGACCGCAGCCTAACCGCTGGACGTATCACTGGAGTACTTAGCTCAGGGGTACACCCCGGGCTGGGAGGTGGTGGAAGCTGCTGTGGGACTGAAAGCTAACTCAAAGGGCCAGAGAGAGTGGGCTGGGTGTCTGATGCTACAGACCTGCAGCTGCGAAAGTCTGCCTGAGGACAGGGAGCCCTAACAGACCTGCAGCTGCTAAAGTCCGCCTGAGGACAGGGAGCCCTAACAGACCTGAAGTTGCGAAAGTCCTTGTGCGCAAGGACAGGGAGCCCTAATAAAGCTGTGTGGTCTATGCACCCCTTGCATCTCTAACTGCAGTTTCTTTCTTTACCTGGTTTGAGAGTGGTGTAAAAATTCCGAGGAGTCAGGAAAAGGAGCAAGAAGGAGAGAGGAAGACAGAAAGAGTTAATGGGCAACAGCTTTGAAGGGGTAAAGCTTGTAGAAGAAGCAGCAAATTCACTGGCACTCCCGCTGTGTTTATTGCTCTCGCTCAACAGCTGGAGAAAATGTTTGATCAAAATATTTGTATTATTGTGTTTAAGTGAAATGACATATGACAGCTCATTATCCCAAACTCAGAATTCCCACAGCATCTGTCAGAGCCACCCTAACACAGGCAGTTTCTCTCCCTGGAAGATAGAGAGGCTCAAATGGGAGATGTAGAACATGAAAGCCAGCAGGCACTGGACCCCAGGAAGGGTGGGAGGTGAGCAGGTGCCCTGCAGGGGCCACCACCATCCTGTCCTCTGCCAGGAGTACTGTGCATCACCGGAGCTTTCATGTCCCCGGTCATGGCTGGCCCTCAGCATTTGGGCCTTCCTTGGCAGGCTTCCTTTATTGATCTAAACTTTGTGCCCTTCTTCATGCCCATCTGGAGAAGAAAATTTAACCTTCAGAAGGTTATCCCATCCCTCTCTCCATCCTGACAAGAGCATCCTTATGCCTCTCATGACAACCTTTCAGTGGAGGGGCTCAGGGCTGCTACTGCCATGGCCGCCCAGGACACCTCTAGCAGCTGATGTTATGATGTCCTGTGCCAGATACATAAGAAAATAAAAAAAATCACCTACTGAACCCTTCAAATCCCACAACCAAAAAAAGGAGCCATGAGCTATCTGTCCTCAGAGAGGGTGAGCAACCGGCCCCAAATCTCAGTGCTGACCACAGAAAGAATAATCTGAACCTGGAACCTCAAGGCACCCTAAAGCAAACATATTTTCCACTGCACCCTCCTGCTACCAGGAGGAGCAGACGCAGCCATGCCGTGCAGCTGTCAGAAAAGCAGGAAAGGACGTGTGCACGGCGGATGTGGGAAGGGAAACTCACTTGATCCACACTCAGCCAATCTCCAGATCAAGCTCTTTGCCGCAGACCCCAGGAGGGCCCAGAGGCCACTGGATGCCTTCGCGTGCCCGGGAACCCACAACAAAAGGCTTTGAGGAAGTTGGTTGCCAAGATGGCCAAGTAAAGTGATTCTGCTTCTCTGAACATCCAAATTTTTAGATATAAAATCTGACATAAACACCCAGTTCAAGCCAGGAGTCAAAATCCAAATGACACGTCGCCATATGCTTAAGTGTTCTGTAAACTGGAAAGCCCTGTATCAACTGATGGCATCTGCCCTGTACTACAGAGCAATCATGAACTCAGTCATGATAGTGTTTACTGGTCCATGGGTTGAACCCACGACCTTGGGCAAACTACATAAGCTCTCCTCACTGAGCCATAGTTGTCAGTCCTTCCTTCAATTTTAGTGGTACATTTTTCTCAATTTCAAAATGTTCCTAATTTCTCTAATGAATGGGGTTGCTAAACTATTCTCATAGAAATTCCAAATTGACCGTACACATTCCATGCATCCTCTCATGATCTCGTCTGGATACAAACAGGATGGATGACAAGTGTCATAAGCAACGCACTTTCTATCTATTCTGTCAGCTGTTCTTAAGGCTAGGACAACAGAACTGGACATCAGAAAGCAGCAAAGGCAAGAATGACTCTGGGATTCTGAAACTGAGGCACTCATTAAAGGGATGAGCTATGGGCACTCCCCCCAGAGGCACAGCTCAGCTGCCTCTAAAGGGAGGCAGTGCACCTCTCTATCCCCAAAGACCAGTGCTGAGAAAAGAGCAGTTATATCAGTCCACAGGGTATACAAGGCTACGCTTAGAGCTTCCAGGCTCCTTGTACTGTTTGAATGTCCTTCAAATCTCATGTAGCCAATGTAGGAATGTTTGGAAGTAGGACTTTAAGAACTACTTGAGATTACCTTCATGCAGGGGTTAACACCACTATCTGCACAATCAGGTCTTCCTGACAGAATGGGTTCACCACCATCATGAGCAATGTCGGCACAATCGGGTCTTCCTGACAGGAAGCCCACCGTGAGCGCAGCCTCGCCTTGTGCTCTCTCCCACTTGCTTGCTCACCCTTCTGCCACAGTTATGTAGAAGAAGGGCCCTGCCACATTCCGTTTCTTGACCGTAGGCTGCTTGGGTTGCAGAACCGTGATCCATAAAAACCTCCATTGTTTAAAACTTAGCAAGCCTGAGGTTTTGTATAGAAGCAGAAGGTGGACTAAGGCAGCCTGTGTTCAAATTATCTACATAGTAATCTCTGCAAAATGCTAATTTCAGTAAAACCAGTTGTCCTATTAACAGTTTTGGCATGTTTAATTAGCCCAATGGGTGCTAGGAAATACAAAGATATGCCAAGACTTCACACTGCCCCATAATGCTAACTGAATGATTATGTACTTTAAATTCATTCAACTCCATTCTCTGTGTCAACAATTTAAGGACTTCTGTAACAGAAGAGGTAGATCTGGGCACTGAGCTACACAAGAAAGCCAGCAGAGAACAGAGCTATGCTACTGCAAGCCAGGCAACACCAGAGCTATGCTACTGCAAGCCAGGCAACACCAGAGCTATGCTACTGCAAGCCAGGCAACACCAGAGCTATGCTACTGCAAGCCAGGCAACACCAGAGCTATGCTACTGCAAGCCAGGCAACACCAGAGCTATGCAACTGCAAGCCAGGGATCACCAGAGCTATGCTACTGCAAGCCAGGCAACACCAGAGCTATGCTACTGCAAGCCAGGCAACACCAGAGCTATGCTACTGCAAGCCAGGGATCACCAGAGCTATGCTACTGCAAGCCAGGGATCACCAGAGCTATGCTACTGCAAGCCAGGGATCACCAGAGCTATGCTACTGCAAGCCAGGCAACACCAGAGCTATGCTACTGCAAGCCAGGCAACACCAGAGCTATGCAACTGCAAGCCAGGCAACACCAGAGCTATGCAACTGCAAGCCAGGCAACACCAGAGCTATGCTACTGCAAGCCAGGCAACACCAGAGCTATGCAACTGCAAGCCAGGCAACACCAGAGCTATGCTACTGCAAGCCAGGCAACACCAGAGCTATGCTACTGCAAGCCAGGCAACACCAGAGCTATGCTACTGCAAGCCAGGGATCACCAGAGCTATGCTACTGCAAGCCAGGGATCACCAGAGCTATGCTACTGCAAGCCAGGAACACCTGGAGCTTCCATAAGCTGGAAGAGGCACACGAGCCTGCCTAGGCATATCAGCAGGACGAGGATCATGCCAGAACCCTGACCATGGGCCAGAATCGTGAAGTAAACGGAAATACTTGTCTGTTTTGAGGTGGCCCTGTTAGTGCCACTTTGTTATCAAAGACCTAGTAAGCACATACTCCGGGGCTCCCTCACAGCCTGTTTTGTGAAGGCCATTGTATATTGGAACTGATGGAGAAGAGTCTACCTAACCCTCTTCTGTGGCAGAATTAATAATTAATATTTACAAAAAAGACATAAAAATTCTCAGAAAATCTGAGAAAAAAAATCTACAGTGGCACTCTCTGTTGTGTAGGAGCTCTTTTTTTTTTTTTTTTAAGATTTATTTATTTATAACATATACAGCATTCTGCCTACATGTATGCCTGTATACCAGAAGAGGATACCTGATCTCATAATAGATGGAGATGAACCACCATGTGGTTGCTGGGAATTGAACTCAGGACCTCTGGAAGAGCAGACAGTGCTCTTAACCACTGAGCCATCTGTCCAGCCCAGGAACTCGTTTTTTGAGGCATGGATGTGAAGGATGCCTTCTTCCCACAGCACTTGCTCCACACTTCCCAGAATTTCATCCGTACTGATATACATAGGCTCCATAAAGGATTGGTTAAAGTATCATGCCCCTCCCTCCCTCACTAGACAGCAAGAGCATCCAGCCCTAACAGACAAGGCATACCCAAGAACCTGTGCGCCGGGCACAGAAGAAGCAAACAGTAGAAACAGCTCTGCTGCATTGCCGTCGAGATCAGCTCTCCAGACACTTACCCCTCTAGACTGTTAGACAGCTGGTAGCCTCTGGCATCACCCTAGCAAGTCCTATTGATGTACCTTTTATAATACAATTTCAGAAGTGACAACCCATTGCCTCTGCCATCCTATTTGCAAGAAGTACATTGTTTTAAGTATGGGCTTAAGAAAAGGATTAAGTCTTACCTTTTGGGGCTACAGTATTAAAAATTTGTAGGCCATGTTCTTAAACCCTCCTGTAATGCCATAAGTAACTGAACTTCTTTTTTAATCTCCAATTTACCCAGTGAAATGACTCAAAGATCAAATGGATCCCATTAGATGGAAGCAGAGCTAGGAGCCAAAAGATGGTGCTTTGATCCAAGTTCTGATAGCAGCTCAATATGGTAACTGGGGAACCAAGATAATTGGTTCTGCAAGATAATTGGGGGGCATCTCTGCAAGTCTGCTTCTCAGCAATTACACTCTGGCCACGCAGTGCCCTCCACAGATGATCTCACGGGGTCCTTTTCACATCTTAATGACACAGATATTTGAATCTTCATACCTTAAATTGTAAACTGGGGCACAAAGGCTAAGTACCTTATCCAAAACCACCCAGGGGCCAGCATGGTCCACTTGTCAAGCTTCAAAGACAGAAGGCCATGTGAAGAGACGAAAGAAATTAAGAAGTACAAGTAAAAGCACTGTCACCTCGTAAAGAATGACCCTGGTCAGAAGTAACAGTGTAGGAAGTGTAGGAGAGACAGCCACAGAACACAGAAGTGCACACTGCGAGGATAACTTTCAACTCAATGTTAGTCAACAGCTCCCTGATGTGACAAGTACATGAGGTAAACTCATTTTTATAGGGACTCATAAGAATTCTCAGTTGGGGAGGTTTCAGCCCAGGGTTGGTTGGTGCGTAGTTGTGGCCCAGTATTGATGTCATGCATCACGGTAGAACGTGGCGGCTTAGAAAGGTGATCACCCGATGGCAACAAGGAAGCAAAAAGTAAAAAGGAGGCATGAATGACCCAAGCATCTTCTTGAAGCATCTGCTCCCAGTGGTCTGACTTCTGGTCACTAAGCCACGTCGCATGGACTTTAGGGGATACCTTACAACTAGGGTTGACTATTTTTTCTGCTGTCCACTATAATATCTTTGGAATACCATGCATTTAGTGAGGAGTATGAATCAGGTATGTAAGTCTATGTGTGAACTCTGCTTGGGTGGATAAACCACTCTAGAGTAAAATGGTGACAAATAGGCAGGACACAAGTGAAGACTGCATCACATTCAGTGAAGTCTTAAACTTGGCTTCTTGGACAGTTGACACTGCATCCTCATCAGAAACAGACGTAAGGAGCGGAGACACATGTCACATAGAACAGCCTCTAATACCCACCCCCTGGCTAGGCATGACCTGACTGCTGCTCCCTGAGCTTTGCTCATGCATCATGTCTCGTACCTTCCCTTTTTATAGTGGATAGCAGACAGAGCAGGGAAGAAAAAAAAAAAATCCCTCACTAATCTCTGAGTTCCATTAACTCAGAAAGCAATCTAGCTTTTAACAGACATTTCCAAATATTTACTGAATTATGGATCACTCCTGATTACCACATTCATTGGATATAAGATTATCATTTAATAAGCATACAACTCAAAATACCAAAATCCATTGCATTAAAGTGTTTAAAAATGAATGGATCCAGGGAAACTCCCAAGTTACAAGACTGGTGTATGTCAAATCTTTGTGCACCGCCTCCCCCCCCCCCCATTCCTGTGTTGATTTGAATGAGAACAGGTCCCACAGGCTCGCATATTTGAGCACTTGCTACTCACTTGGTGGAGCTATTTGGGAAGAATTAAGAGGTGTGATTTTGATAAAGAAGGTATGTCACTAGGAGCAAGGTTTGAGGTTTCAAAAGACCATGCCATTCCCAGTTAGATGCACACACATGCATACGCACGCACGCACGCACACACACATGCACGCACGCACCTCTGCCTCATGCTATAGATGAGATACAAACTCAGCTACTGCTCCAGGCCCATGCCTGCCTGCCTGCTGCCATGTTTCCTGCCCTGACAATCATAGACTAACTCTCTAAAACTCTAAGCCCCAATAAACTCTTTCCTCTATGAGTTGCCTTGGCCATAGTGTCTCTCCACTCCAACAGAAAAATGTCTAAAACAAAACCTTATCGCTACGTGATGACATTTGGGGTGGACTTCTACAAGCATGGGTCACAAATGCTGAATCCTCATACACAGGATGCCTTAGTAAAAGAGGTATCGGAGAGGTTCTTGGCCCTGTTGCCACTTAAGAGCAGAGCGAGGACTCAGTAACAGTCTACAAGTTAGTGAGTGGACCCCAGCAAAGCTGCCTCAGCCTCCAGAACTGGGAAGACTGAATTTCTACTATTTATGAGCCGACAAGTCTATGGTACTTTAGTACAGCAACCTAAGCCGACTAAGACAGACACATTTGCCAGGACTTTTCACAACCCTAATCTGACTTTTCCCAAAGTAACACTGTAAAAACTCTATCTTTATTTTATGGATTAGAAAACCGAGGGTCCCAGCGAATCATAGGCTGCCTGGACCAGGCCTGAGTGATGTCTCACAACACATGCCTGGGTGTGTGTCTGTCAGGACGGAGCCAGGAGAGCGGCACAAGGCCAGGGCCTGCTCATCTCAGAGTAGAATGGCAGCCACACCCTGAATGGTTGCTTTTTGTTTTGTTTTGTCTTTTTGCTTTCCATTCTGTCTCTTTTTTAAAAAAAATGGATCACATATTTTTATCCTCAGAATTATTTTTTTTTCTCCAGAAAGAATCATGTTTCTGGGAAGCACAAATTTAATTCATCACTATGAAGGAAAGCACAACTCCATATTAAAAGAAAAACTGCCAAAAAGAACACTAAAAGGAGTGTGAGGAAAGCGAAGGGTACAGAGATACATGAAGACAATGAGGATAGAAAAAGAAATCAGTGAAACATTTTTAGAATGAATATATATGTGTGTGTATACACATATACACATATATACATAAGTACATATACACATATACTTAAATAAGTTGGAGATTTAGAAACAAAAAACAAAAATTAAATAGAAATGACAGAAAACCCTTTTCAGGAAATCCATGTCCAGTGAATGATAAGCAGTCCTAGTTTCCTCAGCAGCAAGCACAACAGGACTTGAGGGCCTGCGAGGCCTGAGTCCCTGCAGGGCCCTGTGTGTCTACCACAGGCCTGCTCAGGAGAACCCGGTCTCAGTAGGCATCTGCCTGAGTATGGTCCGTCAACAGGCGCACAGGCTACATTTAACGAGCAACGTATGAGGTCACGGCCAAGTTGCATGAGCTCATGCAGGGAAGCCAGATGCACCACAGGGGAAATGAAGCTCCCACTACGTACCTCAGCGCTAAGCCTTGCCTAGGTCCTAATGTTAGTTTCCAGCCAAGCAGGCTGAAAGCTTTAGCAGCCGCCTCAGCCAGAGGTGGAAGCTGCCAGGCAGGTGAAGGAAGCTATACTACAGAGCTATGTAAGGAGCAGGCTTGCCTCCCTAGCACATGCCTTACAGACTAGTCTCCTAACTGCCAAGTGCATAAGTTTGCTATCTGCATTTATTTTAAGAAACAACAGCTAGGCCTTGGTGATGCATCCCTTTAACAACAGCACTTGGGAGGCCTGGTATTCAGGGTGAGTTCCAAGACAGCCGACACTACACAGAGAAACCATGTCTCAAATAAAATAAAATAAAATAAAATAAAATAAAATAAAATAAAACAAAACAAAACAAAACAAAACAAAAACTACAAAAAAGTCAAGAGGCCAAGCACACTCACAGGTACTCAGCTCCAGTAGGGCCAGAGCCCTGTTTTTTCACACCTCAACAGTTCCAGCAAACCTCTGTCTTGGCTGATACCCTTAAACCTCTCAGTGTCCCTCCGGCTGCCACCTCGGAGGTCCCAACAACTACACCAGCAAAACCCTCCAACCATAGTCTAGTTTATGCAGGGACGGACCTCCCGGCCATGTCGTCTGGTAAGCCTTCTATGCAGGTAAGGTGGGTTTCCCTTGTGACATTTAGATCTGCTCTGCTGCTGAAAAGAAGGAAAAGTCCATTCTTTGGGAATCACTTACAGTTACGACCTCCACATCTGGCTAGAAACCTATAATTATGTTGACTGAACAGAGGCAAAATGAGAGAAATGGGGATAAAAGAGCTGAATGTCCCATGCAGCCAAAGTTACTCACTTTAATTTTTAAATATATTTTATTAATTTATTCATATTACATCTCAACTTTAAAACAGTATCCTTAGGCTGGGCTTGAGGATTCTCTCCTTTAACTCCAGTGCTCTGCACGTAGAGACAGGAGGGTCAGAGTTCAAGGGTCCTGTGCTTGACTCCATAATAAGTGTGAGACCAGCCTGCACTGCATAAGACCATCTCAGAAAAGCAGAATCAGATAGATGACCGTATTCAGGTCTGCTTGTTCCTACCACGTGAGAAAGCAGTCAGAATGCTTTGGGTCGCTTTCTCTTTTACAGCATCCATCTCTACCCCAGCCCCATGTCCATAAGAACATTGATCTAAGGCATACAGCTTCTAATAATTTGATTGTCGAAAATCTAAGAGTGACCAGGAATCCAATAGTTCAAGAACAGTGAGGAGTTATGCGGGAACATGTAGTGTAAAATGCTAGGGTGGCTGAAAAGAAACTGTGGTGATGTGTGTGCCGACTTGAACACAGCGGAGGAAAGAAGTCAGGAGGCTGCAGAGGGCCTCACTTGTTGCCCCCCCCCCCCCCCCCGAGAGACACAGTGCGGCTGTGGACCGGTGAGGAGCCAGGGGACAGAACTGCAGCTGGCACGTGTAAACAGAGAGCAGGTGGCTCTGTTCCAGGGCTTTGTGAATGGGAGGTGTGGAGTGTTTCCTGCACATTCCAGAGGAGGAGGAGAGAGAGCCATGCAATGCCTGGGGGTGGAAAAATCGCTCAAGAAACAGTCTCTGGAGGCGCTCTGCAAACACGCTGTGATCACGGCCTGTCTGTGAGTTCAAAGAGCGGCTGCTCAGAATTAGCAACCTGAAGTGTGCTTTGTTTTCTTTTTGTTTATTACTGTTATTTTAAAAACTGTAAGACTCCTGCCAGTGGTGCAGCATACCCTTTCACGGTCTTCCTCCTTACAAGCATGTGCACGCTTTTGGTCAGGACAAGCTGGAGAGCTGAGGGGTTTCCTACGCTTTGGACTTAGAGGTCATCCACTGGTTTTCCTCCAATGTACTGTCTCGAAGGGTTTGAAAATGAAATCAAAGGTCGTCGGAGATTACTTGGGGGCGGGCGGGAGAGGGGGGCAGGGAGGAATTGGCATGATGCAAGCATCTGAATGCCAAATGAAGACTTTATGTCTTTCAAAGGCTTGAATATTTGGTGAGCCAGAGAACGTGTTTGTCTACCTGATAGAATGTTGCAGATTCCACAGACATCATTAACTCGCCTTCCCCAGTCCTCACGAACCAAGGATGAAAGGTCGTAATAAGCAGCACCTTGAAATTAAATCAGGAACTGATGTGCAGGAAGAGTCATAAAACCACACCCACTCCCGAGGGAGAGCAGCCTCTCCAGCATTGGTGTGCTGAGGTAACACTGCCAATGACGAAGTGCCTACATGGCCCCTTCACATACATTGATAGACACATGATTTGGCCAAGCAGAGCATATGTTGATGTTTAACCCTTAGTCTGGTTGTTTTGAGACAGAATAAAAAGATGAAGGAATTGATGGGGACATGGCAGAAG
This sequence comes from Acomys russatus, assembly GCF_903995435.1. NCBI lineage: Eukaryota > Metazoa > Chordata > Mammalia > Rodentia > Muridae > Acomys > Acomys russatus. Next base: position 2,204,493 of record NC_067139.1, on the reverse strand, counting down.
AAAAGATGCACTCTCACTTTGGAAGTAGCCAAAAATCACGGATCACAGCATAACTGACAGTATTTGCTTCAAGATAGAACCAGAGTTGAGATAGCAAAGGGTCCTGATAAAACTACAAGGCTGTATGGCCTCCAGGCATGGCTGAACTCCTTTCCCAGATAGTGGCAAACTCACAAACAAGACTAGACATGTGTTTACTTATTTACTTACTTACTTACTATAAGACAGGGTTTCTCTGTGTCACCCTTGGCTGTCCTGCACTCACTTTGTAGACCAGGCTGGCCTCAAACTCACATCAATCCCTCTGTCTGTGCTTTCCAAGTGCTGGGACTAAAGGTGTGCAACACCACGCCTGGCTAGATCTTGATTTATAATAAAATGATCAGAACTTCTCTTGCAGCTTTAACCCTGTCAGGTGCATAGGAACCACATTATGACTACATTTAGGTTGCTTAACAACCCTTAAAGATGCAACCTGATCTTCACTTACCAGGAGATTGGGACAGATGTGAGGACATCCTACTGGGACTCTAGGTAAGAGAAATATAGGAGATAGAGAAATAGAAGGACCCAGATGGTCCTAGAAACCTACAAGAAGAACATTAGAAGAACATCGTGACAGGTAGATCGGGGCCCAGGGGGTTCTGCTCAAACTATTGCACTAACCAAAGACAATACAAGTAGTAAACATCGAACCCCTGCTCTGATCTACCCAATGGACAGGACATTCTCCACAGTTATGTGGAGAGCGGGTACTGACTCTGACATGAACTCTGGTGCCCCATATTTGACCATCTCCAGTTGGTGGGGAGGCTTGATGGCACTCAGAGAAAGAATAATCAGGATACCAAGATGAGACTGGATAGCCTATGACCATATAGTGGGGGAGGAAGTCCCCCTCAGTCTTAGACCTAGGGGAGGGGAATAGGATGAAAGAGGGAGGGAGGGAGGAACGGGAGGATACAAGTGATAGGATAACAATTGAGTTGTAATCTGAATAAACTAATTAAATAAAAATAGTTGCAGGAAAACAAACAAACAAACAAACAAAAAAGAGATGCAACCTGATTGGCCACCCACACAGTGAATATGGCTACTGTAAGGGATGGCTTAGCCAAGAGGAGCCACACCGGATTCGCCAGCGTGCCTCATTTTCCTACCAAGTGCTTTTCTTTCTATTAATCTCCCACTAAAATCCACCTTGAACTTTCCCTTCAATAGACATCCAACTCTGCTTCCTACTAGCTTTTCCTGAAATTCTCTGTGGTGAAATCAAGGTCTCACCTGAGAAGAGGCCCTAAAAGACTCAGTGAACATGTCAGGCATCGAATGGTAAATTAGCAGTCGCACCTCTGTCCCTGCCACAATTCCAAGCGAAGTAAAAGCACTTGGCCTTAGTGTCCCCATCCCACCTCGCGATCCTGCCCTATCGCAGTCTCTGTGTGAAGGTGTACTTCTTAGGTATAGTTGGAACTGCTAAAAAGCAGCATTTAGGGGGCAGAGGCAGGTGGATCTCTGAGTTCAGGACCAGTCTGGTCTACAAAGCAAGTTCCAGGATAGGCAGGGATACAGAGGGAAACCATGTTTCAAAAAGCAAACAAGCAAAACTCTACAAACACACAAAATAGAATCACACACAAAAAAACATGTGCTGTGCCAAGATAATGATGAAATCTGAACTGGATATATCAGAAATCCTAGTGGGCATGGTCCAATGGTCTGAACGGAGACCATTAGAAACTGAGGGATGTCTACAGAAAACCAGATGGGCACCTGAATTGACAAGTAATGAACAAACACAGCTAGGTTTCTGTTGTTGTTTTACACATTTATTGTGTGTGTGTGTGTGTGTGTGTGTGTCTGTCTGTCTGTCTGTCTGTCTGTCTATGGGAGAGCAGTTGCTGTAGGGGAGTCAAAGAAGAATTTGTAGGGGGCAGTTCTCTCCTTCTACCACGCAGGTCTTAGGAGTCAAGCTCAGATTGTGAGACCCACTAAGCCATCTCACCTAGCCCCGCTTACCTTGTTTTTACTTGAGGCAGGGGCTCATATAGCTCTGGCTGGCTGGCCTCAAAGTTTCTACACACTCAAAGGTGACCTCAAACTCCTGCCCTCCTTGCTTCTATCTCCAGAGAGCTGGGATACAGGCATCCGCCACCAGGCCTGACTTCCATGCTACTGGGATCAACCCCAGAGCTTTGTACGTACCAGGGGAACATTTTTACCCATTAAGCCATATCTCTAAGTTGGAAATGGTCTGTATCCCCAAAAACCTGTTTCCTAACAGGGAAGTTAGCAGTGTAGGACAGAAGGTTTCAGAACAACGAAGAACCAGTAAATAGGACGAAAAAGCACTCCTCACCGGGTGTAAACTAGACAGGGCTTCTCAGTGAAAAGGCAGGAAAGTATCTTAAAAGTGTCATGGTGGATGTCATGGACAGGAGCTTCATTGCCAGGTACTAGCTCTATCTATCAGGGTTACTTTATTTTCTGATAGAAAATCGAGTACCACCCTTGTGGAAATATGAAATGTGCAGAATATGTAGAGCTACCTTGTCTAAGCACTTGTTTTATTTTAATAGGAAGAATTGGTCTGAAGTGTGAGGGCGGCCATCACCACTACACAAGACAGGAACTAAGTAGCTTTTGTCTTCATCTGCCCTCCAAATGTTTCCAAACTTTTCCAGTTCCTCCACGTGAATAAACTGCTCAGTTTTATAACATGACTACTAGGAAAACAACCTCTTTGCCACGAGACTTTCATGAAAATTCAACACAGGATTCCTAAAATAGGTCACAGGGCTAAGCATGCAGGATTCGTTCGTTGGTATATTCAGATTTCTACAAATGTTGATTGAATTCCTACTGTGTGGTAGCCAATCCAAAGGCAGCAACAAACAGCACAGAGGTACCTTCTGCCTTCCAGAGAGAAACAAACATCACATAACCACACAAGCAAGTACCTAATTAAGGTTCTAAGTCCAAGGAGAAAAAAGCAGAAGGTGTGAAGAGAGAGCCAGCATGCCAGGGTAACACAGGAGTCTGCACAGGAGCAAGAGGGACATGCCACATTGCCACATGCCATGCCGTGTTGCCGACTCATGGTACCCATAGTGCTATCAACTGCCACATTTTAAAAGCGCCACCAAAACAAAATTATTTTAAAGTGACCCCACTTACAAGAATGACAAAGGATGGAGCGAAGGATGGTGCTGACAATTAACTGAATGAACAATCAGATCAACGAGATTTTAATAGACATGTTCCTAAAATGTTAGGCCACTGGGGCTGGAGGGATGACTTGAGGGTTCAACACCCTTGTTGAGGACTCAGACTCAGCACTCAGTGTCTACACCAGGCAAATCCCCAGACCCCAGGGAGCTGATGTCCTCTGACCTCCAAAGGCACCTGCACACATGGTGCACATAAATCCACAAAGGCACTTGTGCATAAGGGAAGGTCACTCTATTGCTTGGAGCACAGTGAACAGCCAATGTAGGCGGCGTAGCATCAGAGTCCAGCAAGGCACAGCTCTGGGAATCAGACACTTGGGGTCCACCTCACCTTCACCAAGAATTACAGACATGCTGAAAGACTATTCATGACCTCCAAGCCTGTATCCCTACATAATTCCTATCACTAGTAGTTGCAGTAGGAAAAGACATGACTGCAGAGTTAGCAGAAATAAACACAGTACCTGACCAACTACCATCCACACCAAGCTTTAAGGGAAGGACTCTTGGGAGGCATCGATTAGCAAAGGGCTGACACATGGGCCTTTCTACACACCTCTATAGATACTTGGTTAGAGTCAGCACATGGTCCAGATGTGGGTGCTGTAAGCAAAACACCAGACCAGATCAGGAAACCACAGGTGAACCTCGCGTTGGTGTGGGTTGGTCACTGGACAGTGGATGACTGGCACTACTCATTAGAAACACGTCTGCTGAAAGAAACAAGACCTGAAGAAAGCAGAGCTCTGATCAGTTTGGAGTAGCAAGGCAACTGTAGGTCAGAACAAGAGGTAGGGAGGCTGTCAGTGAGAACCAGCACCATTAAGAGGTGGTCAGGAGTGTTTCAGGACGATTAACAAAGCAGAAATTGAAGGTAAGTCTGAAGAGCAGAAAGATGAGGCTAATCAAAATGTCGGCACAAACAGGACATCAGGGACAGAGTGGAGGCTCCGGCCTCAAAGTACCATTCCTTGTGGGTGGAAGGCAGCCAAAGAAGCCTGCAGAAGGGAGGCATGTGGACTAGCCAAGGTCGAGCGCATGAGCCCCAGCAAGAAGAAAGCGGTGCTGAAGTAGCAAGTACCGAGGGTGTTATGCACCACCACGGCCAGCTCAGCCTGCTCTGCTTTGTCCTCAGCTTCCACTCTTCTGGTCCAGGAAAATGAGCACGGACGGGAGATGATGACGGTTCCACGTTACTGTGATTGCACAACACAATCATAAAAACTGTGTGAAGGCTAAACATGAGAACATCAGCGAGACTGCTTGAGTGTGTCTCTCAGAGGCCCATGTGCTAAAGGTCTGGTTCCCAGCTTACTCTACTAGGAGGGAGGTCTTTTTTTTTTTTTTTTTTTTTTTGAGACAAGGTTTCTCTGTGTAGCCTTGGATGTCCTGGACTAGCTTTGTAGACCAGGCTGGCCTCGAACTCACAGTGATCCATCTGCCTCTGCCTCCTGAGTGCTGGGATTAAAGGCGGGTGCCACCACGCCCGGCTCCTAGAAGGAGGTCGTTAAGAGGTGGGGAACTGTAAGACAGCAGGTCTAGAGAAGAACAGCCTGCTCTAGCATGTGTCTCTGCCATGAGCCCAAAGGCAAAGCCCAAAGTAAGCATGGTCTGGGACCTCTGAAATCACTAGCAAACACCAAACTTTCTCCTTCCCAGACACCCACCCAGTGACCCAGGAAGGTTCTGTACCAGGATAGAGAATAAAAGGCTAGGCCTAGACCATGCGAACACTGCCGCATTAGTACAGCCTAGAATGGTTTGGAAATGCAGAAAAGCTTGAGAAGTGGCAAAGGGTGAGTAAGTCACCAAGGATAATCACAGAATTCTGGAAGAACACTATGTCCCAGTTGCTGCAGATACTCAAATACTAATGAGGGACAATTTACCCCTAGCCCCTAATATCATGGGCTGTTTTCAAAAGCCAAGACTTGGTTTTCTAAGTGGGGTAAATTTAAAGAACACTAGGAGCCTGTAAACACTATTGTGGTAGGTCAGAACCCAGCCAGGTAACTTTCTTGTTGAGGGACAAAACTGGAGTTCAACTTCTTGATACTCTACTTAGATTTACATTGCCACACAACCATAGGAAATACTTGCAATTTTAATTTTCTAATATTCCTTCAGCTAGCAAACATAATGGTGAGCAACATTCACTGACTACCTAAAAAATCTAAAGAACCTGTAAAGAGAGCACCAAAGTCACCTCCATTTCACAAGAAGACAAGAGAGCACACATTCCAAATGGACCAGGGAAGAAGGGTATCTAGGGCTGGAGAGATGGCTCAGAGGTTAAGAGCACTGGCTGCTCTTTCAGAGGTCCTGAGTTCAATTCCCAGTAACCACATGATGGCTCATAACTATCTATAAGGAGATCTGGTGCCCTCTTCTGGCCTGCAGGTGTACATGCAGACACAACACTGTATACATAACAATAAATAAATAAATTAGAGTGACAGAGAAATGATGGGGCAGGAAGTGTGAGGTTTGCATCCCTGGTGAGTAAGAAATGCAGATGTGACATCTTGTCAGCCACATGTATGAAAGGCTGACGGTCTATAAGAGTAAATAGCAGCATGTCCCGTGGCCACCTCTAAATAACATAACCATACCCTACTGTGAAGATGGCAACTCCAAATGTCTTGTGTTGGCTAGAAACACCTTAGAAATAAAATGCTGTATAAACCGTGTGTGTGTGTGTGTGTGTGTGTGTGTGTGTGTGCGCGCGCGCCCACGCGCATGGACAGTTCAGGAAATATGAAGGCTGCGTAAGCTCTGTAGACTTTCCAGCTGCTGGTAGGCATCCTGAAGTATAATATTGTCACAGTTTCCTAAGAGTGGAACTTCATGTCCACCCCCAACACACACACACACACACCTGCCACCAGCCAGTCAATTGCTCAGGAAAAAGAAACAAAATTTCTTCTCTGAGTGAAGCCATTTAATGGTGATCACAGGTTGCAGTGATCTGAAGTAATTTCCCTTCCCACCTGGAAGTGGGAAGGCGCTGGCTCAGAGATTTTATTTTCATAGAACATTATATAACCTCGGGTTGGCGGGAAGTGCTCACAACTGTCATATCTACCCACGGCTACATTAAAAATGAGACTGAAATAGAGGTTGCTGTAGGCTGTCTTGAGTTTTCTCAAAGACCAGAGGGGGGAAAAACTACTGCAAATTGAGCATAGAAGATAGTTTTGACCTGCAAGCAGTCCCAGAACACGAACCTCAGCAAGGTGGATCAGCAAAATACCCACAAAACATTCAGTTCTGCAAAATCTGCCTTGCAAGACACTACCAGATCCCAAACACATCATATTTATAAAAGAAATTTCAAGTTTGTATGCGGAAAAAGTAATTTTGTGTGACCTGCCCAAGTACAAGTCTCTCACTGAACTGTTATACTTAAAGTGTACATAAGGAGTCAATCAAAACTTTGAAATCTCAAAGAACAAAATACAAGCTTATATGGGTTAATCTGCTGTGACTAATGTGAATATGGGTTAAAACTGTCCAGGGAAACAAACAAAAAAAGGTAAACTATACTTATCCTAACAAATCCCATGCCTTTGAAACTGAAAATCTTCATTAATATCCACAGCATTAGCTCCAAGTTTCAGAGTTACAAGAAGGCTAAAGTAAATTGTTTATCCTTTCTTAGTGAGGAAATCATTTTATAATTTCTTCATGAATTTTCTCCATTGGCTTCTTTCACATGAACAGGTTTTAAAGAGTCAAGCAGATGGCTTTCACGAGGTAGAGCTTTGCTACCAGAGTTGGCCAAAGTCATCTTTAAACCAAGTAAGCTTTGCAGGTCACTCTTTCATGCTTCCAGGAATATTAACACATAAAACACTAACAAGGCTTAAGCCGGGACAGCTGACGTGCCGTCACGTTCAGCATCCTGGAACAGAAGCTGACTAAGTTTGTGGTCTCATGATTGCTGTGTGTCATTTTCAAGTCCCTTTCAACTCTGCACCCCAGAGTAATTCTTAGCAGTCAACGAAGTTATGAATGGTCACTTTTACTAGCATTCATGCCCTGCAGATGCCATGTATCTCAATTCTTTTCCCTGTGGCTATAAAGGACTCATAGCTTTAGCACACACTTTAAATAAATGGAAGGCAAATGCCCAAGCTACCTCCAGAGTCCCTGCTCTCCGGAGGGCTCCAGTTCCTTAACCTAATGCTAATTTTGAATCTTGACATTCAAATATTACCAAGTCAGGGGATATGGCTCGCTGGGATTCCACTCAATAAACTGGTCAGAAAGGCTAGAGGGAAGAAAGGAAAAGAGAGACTACGTGCTGGGAAAGGAGAAGGTGATGGGAGCAACATGAAGGGCCTGATTCCACGGATGCCTTTTTAAGCAATGTTTTCACCCTACCGTCTAGGTGTACCCTTATATGGTCTGGGCCTTTATTTATAATTCCATCCATCTTTGACAGGTAGTCTTACACTCCGCAGTACCGAGGAACAAAGCCTTTTAGTAAGCCTGGAGAATAAAAAGTCTGCTAGACACTAATTGCCATAACTAAGTTGTAAGAAAAATGGCCAACAGCTGAGGATTTCAAATGCGGAAACACCCCTTGGTTCCCTGCGATCCTGACTGTGTTACCTGGGAAAATCACAAAATTTGGGTGCAGGAGACACAGGAAACGTTAGCTTTTAAAAAGATCAGGTCTCATGACTGAAAGTTTGGACTCACTTTTCGCCTGCTCTCGCTGGCAAACTGAGCAAAGGACATTTTAAGCTGAAGCTGCCAAGTTGTGTTAAAGCTGTTCTGGTAAAGAGTGTGACCTCAACAGCCATGCATGCTAATTTACAGTACAGCTTAGATTCAAGCGATGGCTGGGAATCTGGTGTACATTTACATATCATTTTTAAAGAAACCCAGGTTGGGGCTTTCCAGCCCCACATGCCACCGTGGATTCCAGGGTCTGGGAGACACAGCCTGGGGGCTGTCGGCTGCTGTCTCCATAACTGGCCAACACCACAGTTAATAAAACATCCGTGCAAATGGTAAAGTTGGTTATCTAACACTGCAAGTGCAAGAATGTATCTGATGATTGTGCTGTCGGAAGATCCTATTAAATATAAGGCAAGACAAAGAATTTGCCTTTAATATTAAGTCTTTTACACAAGGAGCTCCTAACATCAACTTGCAAAACTTAAAAATCTTGGAAAGAGACAGTCGAGACTTTTCACCATTAAGTACCTTTTTATTTTTATTGTTTTTGCAAAAAGTTTTTAATGTATGGGTTACCTCCAAAAATTCTTAGTTAGGGTTCCTATTGCTGTGACAAAACACCATGACCAGAAACAAGTTGAAGAGGAAAGGGTTTATTTGGCTTACATTTCGGCATCATAGTCTGTGAAGAAAGCCAGGGCAGGAGCCTGGAGGCAGGAGCCTGGAGGCAGGAACCCGGAGGCAGGAGCTAACACAAAGCCCATGGAGGGGCACTGTTTATTGGTTTGCTCCCCAGGGCTTACTCAGTTTGCCTTCTCATAGAAGCCAGCACCACCAGCCCAGGGATGGAAGCATCCACGATGGGTTGGTCCCTCCCCTATCAATCACTAATTTAGAAAATGCCTTATAGCCGGATCTTATGGAGGCACTTTCTCAAGTATGGTTCCCTCCTTTCAGATGACTCTGGTTTGTGCGTCAGGTTTACATAAGACCAGCCCACACAAATACTTTTGGTTAGTCCTAATATGGAGCTGATCCCTACCTATAAGCTGAACAATTTTCCTATTTCCTATCTCATATATTCACAGCTGATCTTAGAAGTCAACATAGTTGTGTTCAAACCCTTTAGAAGAAATAAACAAAGCAACTGTCTATATCCAGGAGTCCTGGCATCTTTTTGATTCCCACAGTTAAGTTTCCACCGGCTTGCCTTGTTCATTTGACACTGGAAACAATCGTGGTGCTTGCCACCATTGTTGCTTAGGCTCGGAAGTTTTATGATGGACACAGGTTCAGGTAAACTACTACTGCTAAGAAAAAGAAACGCCAAAGCCAGCACTGTGAAAGCTTCCCCAGCACTCCACGGGGAAGAACTCCATTCCAAGGTCATCCTCCTGGTCCTTCTCACGCGTCAGGCCCTTCTCATAGCGGAAAAGGGTTTTCAATACCCTTCCCACAAAACCCGTCTCATGACCTCTGAAGTGGGCAGGGCCTCTTTGAATTTCTCTTTTGAACACATGACAATGGGTCAGCCAGAGAACTGGGACAAAGAAGCATCAACAAGCAAAGATGAGAGTCACGCTTGGCCTCTGGTTCATGGCCCCTCCAACGGGCATCTCTAGGGCTGGAGCCCACGGCCCTTGACAATGACAGGCAAGAGCTCTACCACATGACTAAGCACAATCACATGCCTGGGTTTGACCTATTTGTTGTTCAAAATATATTTGCAAAACACAAACACAAAATACAGCACTACGTATGGACAATAAAATTAAAATCTAAATTTTTTTAAAATCACACTTCTGAATATATAAAAAAGTGACATGATCCAAAAATATGGCAAAACATTTTAACTTATGTTTCCAATCCCAAACTACCATCTAAAGTATCTAGAAACACTTTCAGATCAATATTACATAAACAAATAAACTGTCAATTGCCAAATAGATAAAAACAACTCAATTGTACATCAAACGTCAAATGAATGTGAAAAATTGGCAACGAAGTACTATTCGGCTACAAAACACTTGTGTGCAATAAATGCAAGTGAATAATGAAAGGATCTCATGATTACTATTTTTATACAATTCTCATTTTCACCTGTGACAAATTTATACAGGTATATAATGCATTACTACCATTTCCCACTTCCCTCCCCAGTACCCCTCTTCCTTACAAGTCTTTCCTCAGATTTATTCCTTTTTATTTTGTCCAGTGACCCACTGAGCCTGACCACAGGTTTCCAGAGACGCACTGGAACCTGAGGGAGTCTCCCGTGGATATGCAAGTTAAGCCTGTGACGGCCTGAGCCACCAAATCCACCAGTGGTCAATAGTTCAACAGGTGGTGTGTGGTCCCTAAGGTATGTGGAATAGCCATTACTTTATATTGTATTAAAGAGGGAGACCTACCAACCCCCACGTCCCTGTGCTTGCACTTCTATGTAAGGAAAAAGAACACCAGGAAGCAACTTTCCAGTGACAAAGAAGCCACACTCAGTCTCTTCTCACAGTGCCTGCTCTACCTGGATCATCTCAAGGCTGTGTGCCATCAAAAGGACTCTCTTTTCCCAAATTCGGAACTCAAACCTCTGACTTATCCCAAATCACCCTCCTTGCAATGCTGAATTGTTTCAGTACAGTTAGAAAGTGAGGCTGTCAACTTCTGATGGTAACAAGATCTCCAGTCTAAACGCAACGTTAACTTTCTTCTGAACCTCAGCACAGGAGTTGAGATACTCACTATGGGTGGGAAAGTTTAGGGGTACCCATCTGCTTTTAAGTTGGGTCCCTTGTCCACAGTAAAACACAAAAGTACTACAACACAATTTAAATATCCCACGTTTTCCAGGAAGAAACATTCATTTCTCGTTTTAAAAAAATGCCCTGGGGTCCCAGGTGTGGTGGTGCAAGCCTTTAATCCTAGCACTTGGGAGGCAGAGGCAGGCAGATCTCTGTGAGCTTGACGCCAGCCAGGGCTACACACAGAGAAACCCTGTCTCAAAAAACCAAAAGCAAAACCAAAACTAAAACAAACAAATAACCCCCCCCCCAAAAAAACCAAAACCAAAACACAAGCCTTGAGGGTCATGGATTGGTGCAGGGCTCTTCCTAAACATCGGAAACTGACAACGTGCCTCCCTCAGGAGTCCATTTTTGACATCTGAACAAAGTGAAGTCACAACAACATTAAGTGTAATAACTTTCAACCCCCTTTTTGCTTCCCAAAATGAAACTTACTAAAATAAAACTCGACAGCCCAAAGCTCCCTGGGATGTGTTCCAGATGAATTGAGTCATACACACTCAAGGATGCAAGGTCTCCCTCACAGACACACTCGTACGCTTTCTGAACCCTCATGTGGACAGGGAAAGCTGTTTTCATCCGCATCTGACAATCCAGAGCCATGGGTCTCAAAGCCAAGGATTGCTGATGAAGGCAACTTTACATTTAATTTGGGGAGATGCTAATTGTGGAGTGATGGAAAAATGCTGGCGACATTTTGACTTTAGCAGCCCTGCTGCCCTGATTAAAAAAATATCAGCTTTCCATCTGCAAGACATTTCTAAGGTAGACTCCTTACAAATTGTTAAGGTGCAATTTGTGCACAGTTAGTTCTTTGTTTAATCGAGAAATCTGCCCAAACTCTGATTGGACTGATTTCCCTAAGGCCGGCACTGAAGGTTATTTCCTTATGCCTTCTGGGAACACAACCTCTCTAATACATTTCTGAATTATTCCAGACTGAGCTGAGGCTGAACACGAGAACAAAGGCCTGGTTCCACAGCAGAACAACTAACTCAGGTCCCAGCTGGGAAGGTTTAGGCAGAGATTTATAAGTACAAACACTGAAGAAATTTGCAAGTAATTGCATGTATTTGCTTTCTATTGTGGGAAGCAGTAAGGCAGCATTTATTAAAAGGTATCAGGCAGGTACTGTTTATTGGCCTCTCCTTGATGCCTTCTAGAAGGAATAAAGTGTATAGCTCTTTTCATTTCTTTAAATTAAGGGGCCAAAACAGCATTTCATTTCAAAGACTATAAAGAGGACGCTGAAATTGGGCACACTATGAATGGATGTTGCTTCTTAACGTGGAATCAAATCACAAACACGGGTCCAGATCATCGCTCTGGTTTCATCTTGTAAAGTGTAACTTTTTAAAGCACTGAGAAGTCTCCAGGAATCCATCACTTGGGGATCAACAATTACCTGCTTTTCAATGAAGTGTCTACGACTGTTATTGCACTGCAGCTTACAAAGGTGGACGAACGACAGGCTCAGAACGCTACAGATTCATAGGCAAGGATTTAACTAACAAGAAAGGGAGTTATTATGTTCACTGCCTTCTGCATCTGAACCCTTGGGCCACTGCTGGCTTTGGGTGTCTAAACTGTCAGTACGAGGTGGTCATTAATAAAAAGAAGACAGGCGACACTCATTCCCCTCAAAACTTTGATGACAGCAAAGAGTGAGACAGAGAACTAGCCTAATGGGTCTTCAACTTTAGCCTCAACCAAAAAGCTTGTCAACACAGGTTTCTGACGCAGATGGAAGAAGGGAGCCCCCAAACTACGCTAAAGTCTAACAAGTTCTCTGGGGATGCGCATGCTGGTAGTCTCACGGAAATATCTGTATAGTCAAAATGAAAGGGAACAAAAAGATTTTTTTTAAAACACAAATGGCAATCCGAGGGCACTTCACCTTCTTTCTTCATACAGAAGTGAGTGTGTTATTTTAGCCAACTAATCCCAATCAGTGCCCCCTCCCTAGTGTGCCACTGATGGTGCTGTCTCTATGCTGAGTTTTCAAGCCTTCCTGTGTCTTCAACAGAGGGCTTTGCATTCGTTTTCATTCTTTTTAATGTGCTTCAAAGACCAGGAGGAGAGGGCAGGTCGCAGAATGGGAGTACCCTGTTTTCTATTTGCTTGTCCGAGGACTGCAGACATCATCGCCTCTGTCAACAGGGTACAAACATCTAGGAGATTGCAATGATTGCACACAGGGCACTCAGCACTCCACTGGAAAAGCCAGACGCGCAGACTGAACACTAGGCTACTCTTCCTTTTAAATGATGATCTTTCTTATAATAAAATCATAATGCACAAAGCAAGCCAGGGTGTTTCTTCGTCCCCTAGAGGCATCCCCCACAGCCAAGCAACTAGAATTAGCTGAATTTTAGGATCCGTAATTATCAAATTCCAGATCTGAACATTAAAAGTGCCCAAGTAGTGGCATCAGGTGGAAGGTTTCTGAGACTAACAGCAAAGACAGACCTCTTCCCAGGGATCAGCTCATATGTTTCCTATATTGGCACCTATTTCTTTAAAACAGAAACATCTCCCAATGGTTGTGACACGAAGACAAATGATTAGTGACCACACAGGAATACAGAAATGAAAACTGCTATTAGATAAAAACTAAGTCAGGCAAGGAAATCTTATTTTAGAACCCTCTTTTTTTTTTTTTTTTTTTTTTTTTTTTTTTTTGGTTTTCAAGACAGGGGTTTCTCTATTGTAGCCTTGGCTGTCCTAGACTCGCTTTGTAGCCCAGGCTGGCCTCGAACTCACAGTGATCCGCCTGCCTCTGCCTCCCGAGTGCTGGGATTAAAGGCATGCACCACCACGCCTGGCCTATCTTCTTCTTTTTTTTTTTTTTTTTAATTTAAAATATTTTTATAGAAAAAGCCCTAGCTTCTTTGATTTTTTTTTTCAATTATAAAACCATTTCCTTCTGCTTAGGTAAAATCATATTTCTATTTGTTCTCTAAAGAATAAAAAAGTCTATGTGTACAATCACGAACTAGCCCAAAATGATATAACCAGGACAAAAAACTTGGTAGCTTTATGCCTTAACTCCTCTGCCTAAGTGCTTCCTCACTAACAAGAGTTCCAATGACCAAGGGACCAGTGCGCCACAAGGATGCTTTTCTACCGTCAGAGAAAGCCTGAATCAGTACATGGTGATGGCAGGTCACGAACACAAGTTGTCCAGTACCTTACACAGAAAAGTTTCCCAGTCAGTGATGAAAACAGGCTCCTGTCCTATTCCAAAATTGTATCGAACTTTCTTCAAGTAACAGTCATTAACACGCACCTTTTCTCTATTAGAAGAAGCATTCATAAGACAGGTATTTTTATAAAACAATCAGCCATTAAAACTGACAGGGGACTCCCAAGCTTACTAATCCCCCAACGCGCCAAATAATAAAGTGGAAAAGATGCATTGCATGTGATGAAGAGGGTTCATAGACAGTGTAGGGATACACACACTGTGTAATGCTTTGACTGCAACACAAGAGTGTCTAGTCGATTACACAAACAAAATGAACAAAGGGATAAATTTAGATGTCAATCTGACATAAACTCTGGTGCCTCATATTTGACCACTTCCCCTTGTTGGTGAGACCTGGTAGCACTCAGAGAAAAAATAGGAAGGCTACCATGATGAGACTTGATAGGCTGTGACCATATGGTGGGGGAGGAGGTCCCCTTCTGTCACAGACCTAGGGGAAGGGAATACAGTGAAAGAGGGAGGGAGGGAGGGAGGAACAGGAGGAGAGAAGCAAGGGGATAACAATTTAAATGTAATCTGAATAAATTAATAAAAAATAAAGTAATTTCAAAAAAACTCTAGATGTCAAATACAAACACGTACAGCTTCAAACTTCTAATGTACTTGCTAGCCTTGCTGTTTCGTGTGGTCACCACAAATGCTAACCAACAACCAGAAGGCATGCTAAGCAGCTGACTGCTCATATTTACTTTAAGTATATGTCTTAGGTATGAATAATTAATTTCTTAAGCCAAGGACTTTTTCTTCACTGAGGCCATTGGACAGACCAAGGCAACTAAATCTATAATGTCTAATTTTACCTTTCTAGAGAGAGGCAGGCTTTGCTGACATTCCTATGTGCTGGATATAACAGCCTCAAAACCTTCCTTTAAAACAGAAAACAAATTTGGTAGTCATCCTAATAAGGGATTGCTTTATCATATTTAATAAGGTCTGTGTTTTAGCTGTCAGTACATGGCAAAATATATACATAGAAGTGTGTATGTAGTTACCTTAACTTACCCAGGGTTTCACACTCTGATGTTTCAATTATGCAGCCACATGATATCCGAAATATTAAGTAGAAAGTTCCAGAAATAAGCAACTCGTAGATTTAAATTTTCACTGCATTCCTAGCAGCATGATGAAATCTTGCACAGCCCAGAGATGTGGCTCACCCCTTTGTTCAATGTATCCATGCTATATACACTACTCAGCCTTCTAATCAGTAGACCTTCCGTTTTGTCAGTCAAGTCATAGGACACTGACTATGGCGCCGACATAAGATGAATGATGTGTGTGTGTGTGTGTGTGTGTGTGTGTGTGTGTGTGTGTGTGTGTATATATATATATATATATATATATATATATATATATATATATATATATCTCATACACACTATTTAAGGAGTATTAAATGTACTACTACAACTATTCCATAACAAAACCTACTATTGTTGCTTGTTTGTTGAACCAGCTTAAGTATTATATTTCACCATAGGTATGTATGTATGTATGTATGTATGTATGTATGTATGTATAGGAAAAAGAAGAGTATGCCAGGCACAAACTGCAAGCCCGGTTACTGAGAAGTTCAGTGAAGAGAGCACTGTATGGCGGGGGCCATCCCAGTATCTACAGAGAGGCCCAGGCTAGACAGGGCTACCTATAAGAACCTGCCTCAAAAACCCAATATGAATCGTAGGTGTGGGGTCAGGGGGTGGGGCTGTCACTATTTATGGTTCCGCTATGCCCTCTTTTCGGGGAGTACTATATTTGTATTTCTTAAATAGAAGTTCACTTTCCAGCCATAATTACACAACTTATCCCATTCCCCATTTGTACTTAAAGTATAAAATGAGATATACTTAATAAAATTCTTCACAGTATCTAAGAGCTGGTATTAAGTTTTTATCTAGCAGGGAAAGTATGCACAATTCACAATAAAAACTATTTTATATTCAGGTCTATGTGTATATGATGTCCATGAGTGAGTTTAGGTGGGCCTGTGGAGGTCAAACACAACTCTCTTTCATCAGTATTATCCTTCCACTTTTACAGATATTCCAGGGACCAAACTCAATTCACCAGACCTGTGCAGCAACTGCCTTTACACACCTGGCCATCTGGCTGGCCCCTCCATTTTGAAAAACAATAGGTCTCACACTCTACTCAATAAATTATTGCTAAAAACAGCTTTATGGATCATGTTCCCACAGATTCTGATGCAAGGGTCTATAACTCTTCATGGTTACCGAGGACCTCAGGACTGACTTGGATATCCTGAGTGTGTCAACCTCAAAGGAAGGCTCTCAAAGCCCACCAAAGCATCACTCTGCTAATAACAAAAGCCACCCATGCTCACTGACTGGGATTGAGATCATCCACATCCCATAAGCATGCCCAGAACAATTCTAATCCCCAACACCAATATGACCACAGAACCGGCTCAAATGACTCAAGCAAGGTAACTTCGTGCCTACCTTCAAGAATCATTTAAAGGCTTTAAAGTAAAAGTGTGATACTTAACTCACTCAACATTCCAAGATTCAATTGACTTCTGAAATCTGGGAGACAGTTTGGTCTTAGTTGTTGCTAATTATACTATTGCTGGCCCTAGCTTAAACATGTCATAAATCAAATCTATAACTTCTTTTTCTCTTCGTGTTTAGAACAGCAAGCCTGGGTCTACAAAACAGGACTCAGTGGCCAAGTACTTGCCTAGGGCTCAAACCCTAGCACTGGGCCTCTGTTTAAGACTTTAGCATGCTAAAAACAGGGTGTTGTTAAATTTGGTGTTCTAAACAGATGCAATGTAAGCAGACATAGTCATGTACCTACTAAATCTTTCTAGAAAACAGTATGTCTGGGTGAGCAACGGGCCACAGCACTCAAACACCCCAAAGTAGGTGGAATAGATAACAGACCGAGTGGAGGGGAAACATGAAGAATTCCTGACAAGGAGCACAGTGAGCCTGGCATTAATGCAGATGGTTCTAATCACAAGACATGAGCAACCCCCAAAAGCTCAGCAACGCCAGTGGCCCTGGAGCAGGAGTGCCAGCAGCCTCCAGCTCTCCTTCTGAGAGAGGCTGTGCAATGCTGCTCACAACTTGCAGAGACAAGAGAGAAAAAAATTGGCTTGAGGTGCCTTGTAAGGGTGTCATCAAGGTCCCGGGCTGGGTCAATGGACAAAACCGTCCCATGTAAACCTTAAAGAGGATTAGTCCACAAGGAGGACTCTAATAAGACCTTAAAAGGCTGAACAACAGCAGCCTACCACGCAGGAAGGCAGCCGCCTGCTTCCCCAAGTCTTGTTCGCAGTGTTACATCAAAGCCATCAGGCCCCAGATAGCAGGTTTCTGCAGCAATCCCTTATCTCAGCTCCAGCGGACACCCCAGCGGGGATTGTCTTGAACTGCCACCTGTCCCAGGCATCTTTGAAGGCAAAGCTAAGCCTCTGATGGGTCTGACCTCCATGAGCTGAGAGCCTTTTATGTCTTTCTTCATTCTCTGCCCTGCGACATTCTTCCCTCCCGCCATGCACAGGACATGAAACAAAGGGAGTTCTCACTTCTGACTCACTGTCCCCAGCCATTTGAGAGCAAAGAAAACAACGTTTGGGA
This sequence comes from Acomys russatus, assembly GCF_903995435.1. Classification (NCBI taxonomy): domain Eukaryota; kingdom Metazoa; phylum Chordata; class Mammalia; order Rodentia; family Muridae; genus Acomys; species Acomys russatus. Next base: position 2,186,897 of record NC_067139.1, on the reverse strand, counting down.
TTATACTGTGCCCGTAATGTGTAGCTGTCCTCCCGAGACAAGCCTCTTATTTTCTGAGTATAACTCGCTGGCAACTGGCACTTTACAATGGAGTTGAGGCAACTGGGAGCCAAGATCCGAAAGCTGCATATCTGAGATAACTTGAAAACACAGGGCAAGATCACAGAGAACTCGATTAAGAAACACGTTCCCTAACAGGAGGAAGACGGATTCTAAACTATTAGAACAGGCTTATGGATTCGCTGCACTTGGGGACTTGGAGAGAGGATGGTGACAAGAAAATGAACCTAAACTTGATTTAACTTTAAAAAACATTGTTTTTGTGCGATGAAGAAACTGTGAAAAGATACTACAAGTGAGAACGATTTAAAATCGGCAATAGTGAGCCAGTTCCCTCTGGGGCCTCCCAGGGAGATGGGGGAATCTGGGGCTTCCTGGAAAGCACACTAGGAGGGCCTGCACTGCCTGTGAGTCACTGAACAGATCTGTCAGGTATTACAGGAGGGAGGGCCACTAAAATCAAATCCATCCACAAGAGGCCTCATCCCCCTACCTATGCAGCCTGGCAAGTGTGTCTCACATGCTGCTTTGGTAACACTCTTGTGGCTGCTGCTCACAACCAGCGACAGCCTAACACCCCCAGGCACCCAGTTAAAGCTGTCTGACTTTGACACTGTATTTCATTTCACTACAGATGCCAGAATGTAGGAAATACTACCAGCCAAGGAAAAACCTAAGCAGAGAACAGTCTGGACAGAAAAGAGACCTGGACAAAGCTAAATAGAAGGTAAATGGGTCTGGAGTCACAGAACAGCAAATTTAGACTTGAGTTTCTTAGAAGGCAAGAGGAAAAAGGACAGTAAAACCACCTATTTCCTACATCCTGCAGGAACTGATGGGAACTGCTTTCTCTAACCCTGTGCAATGTTTTACAAATCTAACCAAGTGCATACCCTTACCTGAACACAGCCAAGCTGCTTACTATGGAAAATTGCCCCTATAATCTTCTGGTTTAGGTTGTATGTTATTCTGCTAACACAATATAATCATCATGCTGAGTTTTTCATCTAGACTGGGCAGTAAAAATTGAATTTATTTTCAGTCTTTTCAAATTTGTAAATACCAAAGAGACCACAATACATTCTGCACTTGTTACTTTTCTTGTTTCTATGAAAAAAAAAAAAAAAAATCCCGAGGAGCAGCCACTGAAAGGAGGAAGGGCTTACCCTGCACACACTTCAAGGGGATACAGTCCCTCCTGGTGCTGAAGACACAGCAGCAAAAACAAGGGGCGTGGTCACAGGGCATCCGCAGTCAGAAAGCAGAGGAAGAGACAAATGCTCCTGCTCAGCCCACTTTCTCCTTTCTCTCTGGTTCATGGAGTGATACTGTCCACAGGTAAGGAGATCTTTCCACATCAATCACTCTGTCTAGTCTCTCGTGGGCATGCCCAGAGGCTGGTCTTCTAGGGGATTCTAAATCCTATCAGATTGACAGGCGGTAGCAACCACCACACATTCTTTAAAAAAAAAGTCAAGAGAAAGGAGAAGGAAGGCTTCCATAGCACCAAAGAGAGCCTCAGTGTTTGAAAGGCCTGCCTGGGCATCCAAGGCATCCCTACCGTGTGCCACTGTCATCCTCTGTGGAAGAACAGCAACACTGATGCTATGTAATACCTCGTTTAATTCCTGTTATTATACTATGATGCTGCTTGTGATGGTTTAGATATGATTTGCGTATATTTACCAAAAGTTCAGGTGCTGGTTTTCAGATATGGAGCATTTATGAGTCTTGTGAGAGAAATTTGGTTGTAGAGTAACTGCCCTTGGAAGGCATGAATGTTGGACTCTAGGAATGAAATATGTCACAAAGGAGTGAGTGGATAATCTTGAAAATCACATGGAATCCTTGAACAGCAATCCTGAACAAAAGGAACAGTGCTGAAAGTATCACAATACCCAATTCCAAATTATACCACAGAGCCATAGTAACAAAAACAGCATGGCACATGGTGCTGACACAAAAATGATACAACTTGGTGGAACAGAAGGCTCAGGAATCAGAAATGAATAACTGTCAGAGTTGACAAAGGTGTCAAAAGACTCAGGGGAATTGGGGGGGGGGCTGCCTTTTTAACAGCTAAGAAAACTGGCATGTGCTCTCTCTCTCTCTCTCCCTCCTTCCCCGTGTTCCAAAATTTTATTAAAAATGAATTAAGGAATTTAATGTAAGCTCTGAAACTCTGAAAGTACTAGAGGAAAGCATGAAGGAAACATTTGAATATATAAGTAGAGGTAAGGGCTTTCTGAAAAGGATTCTAGCAGTTCAAGAAATACTAGCAAAAACTGAGAAACAGGATTTGCATGAAGTGTGCAGGCTTCAGCACAGCAAAGCAAACAATTAGCTAAGTGAAGAGAGTCTGTAGCAGTGGTTCTCAACCTGTGGATCACAATCCCTTGGGTAAGGGGGAGGGGTCAAAGGACCCTTCCACAGGGGTCATCTAAGACCATCAGAAACATTAGATATTCACTTTATGAGTTATAACAATAGCAAAGTTATAGCTGTGAAGTAGCAACAAAAATAATTTTACGGTGGGGGTGTCACAACATGAGGAGCTATATTAAAAGGTCACGCCATTAGGAAGGTTGAAAACCTCTGGTCTACAGAATGACTGGAGAGAATCTTTGCTAGTTATACCTTTGACAGGGCGTGATACCTAAAAACTTCCACAGATCCCACAAATCAACCAATCAATAAATGGAATAAGGAAAGCAAAGATAGCTCTCAAAAGATGAAGTAATACAAACGGGCAATAAACACACAAGAAGATGTTCAACATCCTCGGCCCTCTGGAAAATGTGAATCAAAACCGCACTGAGAGGCTGGAATGCCTCAGGTAACACTTGCAGCTCTTGCGCAGGGTCAGAGCGCTGCTCCCAGCACTCACCTGCAACTCCGGCCCCCAGGGACCAGGCGTGCTCTTCTGCCCTTCATAGACAGACATAATACATATAATTAAATATAAAATATATCTGTAAAGAACACATTGAAACTCCAGCTCAACTCAGGCAGCATGGATAACACTAAGAAAACAAACAATAACTCGTGCTGGCAAAGTGTGGGAGGAACAGCAACTCCAGGCACTACCTGCAACAGCATGGAGATGACCAGAAGAAGTAAAGGTGCAAATGCCCCACTGTGCCACTCCCGGATGTACCCAAAAGAGTATAAGCCAAACTGCAATAGATGGAGCTGCAAACACCTGTTTACTGTGGCATTGTTCACAATAACCAAGTTACAGCATCGGCCTGGGTGCCCATCAATAGCCAAACAGGTAAAGAAAACGTGGTATATATACACAATAAAGAAAATGTGGCATATACACTCAAAGGCATTTTAGTCAACTATAAAGAACAATAAAATTATTTGATCTGTAGGGAAATAGATGGAATTAAAGATCAACACTTTAAATGAAGTAAGTAGGGCTAGAATATTGTTTTTCCCCATATGTAGAGCATACATTGTATATACAACAATATATGATCCATACATGTGACACAAAAGTTGATGGGAGCTATGTGGGACGAGGAAAGTGGAAAATAGTGGGACTCAGGAGAAAGTAGCGGAGGTGAATATATTAAAGTATATAATATACTTGAATACAAATGTCATCACAAAACCTACCCCTTTTTATACAATGAATGCATCTTTATAAAACTGTTCAAAAGTAAAGTCCCGTACACGCTTGGCCCTTACTGCAGACAGCCAATTTCCTTCCTATCTCTCTAACACAGTGTAATGCCCATATACCAATATCTCATGCCTAAACCTCCACAACTGAGAACTAAATAAACTTTGTTATCCATGAGACATCAGTTATTTTTCTCATAGCAACACAAACCAGAAATCCAGACTTCAGAGCTTGCTCAAGGTTATCCCGCCAGAAGGTGGTCAAGTTGGAAATAAAGTTACTTTAGACTGTCAGAGCACAACAGAAATGTAGCATATTTTTTCTGCCATATTTAGCCTAAAGCCTAGACAATCACAATTCACATCTCTCTGAGAAAACATGCTGGAATAAAAGTAGGAAGGCACCAGTTGTAGTAATGATAAAAATAATAGTGAGAAGTATGAGCACTCACTCTACAACAGACACTTCTGAGAACACTGAGCAATTCAACGCCCACAGAAAAAGCTGTCAGGTGCTTGTGTACGGATAAGTCAACAGAGGCAGAGAGAGACTGGCAACAAAGCGGCCATGAGCACACTGTAGTGGCCGAACTAGAATTTGAAGCCAAGCTCATACATTTTAACACAGTCAATAAAATAAAATCAAGATGATTTTATGATACAAGATTCAAAGTAGCCAAAGCTAAGAGTCACCTCCGATGATGTCCAAAGCCAGTCATCTGACCGTCTTCTGGAACCATAGCACAGCATCAAAGTACCCGGAATTTCTGAATAAACAGTTCCGTGCCTCTTCTTTAACACACAGGAAGAGCTGTACTGAGAACGCAAAGGTTTGTGTAGGTCTTGGTGCCGCCTTCCCCGGGTCCTGTGCTCACCACAGAGCTATGCCAGCTTGAACTTCCAGCGCTGATCCCAGTGTGTTAGAGTGACCTTCAGTTGATGCCCAAACCATCTGAGTTCCCACAGCCCTCCAGCATCAAGCGCCGCGGGCTCTAGCACACGCAAGGTCCTACCTTGTGTTCCTAAAGAAAACACTGCGAGTGGACACAGGCAGCCAGAAAGCTTGCTCTACGAAAGACATGCCTCCATGTTGTCTGCGTAGAAGAGAATGAGGTAATCGTTCTCAGGCATGGTTTCCACAAAAATGATGGCCAGGATCCAGAGCTAAGTATACGAATGGATGCCCAGGATCCAGAGCTAAGTATACGAGTGGATGGCCAGGATCCAGAGCTAAGTATACGAGTGGATGGCCAGGATCCAGAGCTAAGTATACGAGTGGATGGCCAGGATCCAGAGCTAAGTATACGAGTGGATGGCCAGGATCCAGAGCTAAGTATACGAGTGGATGGCCAGGATCTAGAGCCAAGTATACAAGTGGATGGCCGGGATCCAGAGCCAGGTATACGAGTGGATGGCCAGGATCCAGAGCCAGGTATACGAGTGGATGGCCAGGATCCAGAGCTAAATATACGAATAGAAGGGTGGACGTACGAACAGAATGACCAGAACTGTAACTTAAGGAAACTTTTGGAATTTGACAAAGTGCTACATACAAAGGTAAGAACCAGGTATCTAGGGCAAAAGCACAATCAAAGGGCCTATTGATGTTCTTTAAAATTAAGACAATGACTACAAAAATTACAATGATTCTTAAAAATTAGAAATATCACTACAAACATTTAAATATCCTTAAGATCACTTGATGAAGTCAAGAAAATTTCTCAGAACACAGATTTAAAAGCAATGAAAAACAGAATCTGATTAAAAAGTAAGAGGCACAGAGAAGTAACCCAGGTTTGCCCATCCAGCATTCAACTAAGAACCCTGAAAAGAGAGAAGAGAGAATACAAAGTGCAAAACAGTACTAAAATTCAGTAGGAAAGAAACCATCTCAAAAGATAAAAGACTGCATCATCCTACTGAAATAATCCATCCATTGATGAGACTAGTGAATAAAGACCAACTAAAGGTTAAATTAAACAAAAATAAATCAATAGGCATGCTTTAAACTCACTTTGTAAAGAGAGCCCAATAAGAAATGCAATTCATAAACATGCATGTATGAATGCATGCATACATAATAGACATGAATACATACATACATACATACATATCCACTATTGCCAGTAGCAGAAAATACAGCAGCGGCCAAAAATCGCGCCAGGAAAGACTGTTCAAGATGGGCTTCTAGAAGCCATCCCGCAGGAGCACGGACAAATTGACATTAATGTGCCTCTTCTGTCTGGAGGAAATCACTCCATATCTTCTAGTAACACAAAGAAACTAAAGCTGAGGATCCTAAAACCCAAGAAACAGTATCTCCATACCAAGGCTCTCAGAGGGATGTTTGAGACTGACTGCCCAGGTGGGCTCCCTTAAGGGCAAGACAGAGTGGGAGTAAGGACAACACAGACATCAGTGACAGAGGGGAGCTTACAGGAAACAGCCAAAGAGGAGGCGGGTAGGCAGAAGAACACATTTTCAAAGTTAGGAAACACAAACTGTTTTTATACCTTGACACAAATGTGCGTGTGTTTTTGTCTATTTGTTATTTGCTTGTTGTAATCACTGTTGGGCAATTTATGGGTTCTGGAGACCAGGTCCACAGAAACTAAATACAACCTGGAGTCTACTGACCAGGATAAAGAGCAATTTCCTACACCCAGAGTGTTGTTGGTGCTTCCTTGATTTTCAGTGTTTAAGGTCCATTTACAAACACATGAGCAGATGTGGTCATGACTGTAAGGCATCACCAAAGTACCAACGTCCTTGTCACTGCTGATAGAAGAAGAGGATGTGAATGGGGGAAGAGACTTGATACTCGGCTTCTAAACTAGAAAATTTAAAAATGGCATGACAAGTTGGCAAAGCTGTTGTCAAAGATACTAAGCCATAAGAGCCGCCAAACAAGGATGGCAAGCTGAGGGACAAAGGCTCTTGTGCAGCAAGCCCTAGAACCCTTGCAAAGTTGTAAAGGGAAGACCAGCTACACTGGCCTGTCTTCTGACCGCCACACACACTGGGACACACACACACCCCACACACACCACACACTCAGATGCATGAGATAATTTTAATCTATCAATTAACTTCACTGTTGAAAAGAAAGGAAGATGGTGATAAGTAGTTCAAGGTAAACTTTCATATTATAGAGTTGTAAACTGTATTATGTAAGGAATCCCTGAATTTGACATGTCAGGAAATAATTATAAAGAGCTATTGGGGTTATCTACCAAAAGAATAAAACAAAGAAATGATACATGTCTCCCCAGGGCTAAGGTTAGAGAAGGCAGGACAAGGCAACTACAGTTATCCATCCTGAGGTCTTTGGCTACCTCAACAGTTTGTCTAAATGAGCATTATACCATTAACAAATGATAATTTAATTGTTTTGGAGATTTTGCTTGTTTTTATGCTACACTTAAAACAGTCTGTATGTCTGCACCATGTGCCCACAAAGACCAGAGGGGGGCACTGAATTCTCTGGGCTTGGAGTTACAGAGGGTTGCTAGGCACCTTGAGGGTGCTTTGGAAATTCAAAAGAGTCCTCTAGAAGAGTAGCCAGTGCTCTTAATCACTGAGCCAGCCATCTCTTTAGCCCCTAATTAAATGGAAATATAATAAAGTGTCAAGCCTTTTTAGGTTTCTTCTATTGAGATCTTTCTACAAAAGAAAAAAGATAAATAATCATAAATAAATACACGCATGTATATCAGTGTTTCTCAACGTGTGGGTCACAACCCCTCCAGGGTCCCATCTCATGTGCACCACTTAGCTGCTTCTTCAAATCTGTTTCAGGGAGAAGCCTTCTCTTTCACTGGACACAGACCCCCTACTCTGGAATATTACTTGGTAGCAAAATCACAGTAAACTCTCTTTATAGCTCATTAAGTGGATTAGACTTCACAGTCTCTAAGTTTCTTTCTACTCTTGGGATTCCCAGAAAACTAACTGTCATTGCTCAGCTCCTTCCTGCATCAGGGAACAGAGGTGACCCAGTAGAGACAGGTCAAGCTTGGAAGCTGATCCTAAAAGATGTGTGAACATGCAGTGAGCACCACACACCTGATCAGGCCAACTCACATCGCTGTCTCCAGGGCTCCTGCCACCATCATCCCCAGGGCAGGAAAAACTTCCCCCAGTACTTCAAATCACTGAAGGTTTCCTGCAGTACTGAGTCCTAAAAGAAATATCCTTTTGTAGGAAGGTCTGAAGAAACAGTTTTTAAAAACAAAAGCAGTGGGGCCAGTGAGACGAACAGTGGATAGAGATGCCTACTGCCAAGTCTAGAGACCTGAGCCTAACCCCACAGAAGCACACAGTGGAAGGAGAGCATGGTGGACTTCAGCAAGTTGTCTTTTCACACACAAATACATACATGTAACCAAAAAAAATAGTAATAATAGTAATAATAATAATAATAATAATAATAATAATAATAATAATAATAATAATAAAACACAAAACATACTTCCTCTGTTTAATGGAAAAGAAGGAAAAGCTCGGGTCCTTGCGTTGTTTCTGCTTCTCTCTCAGGCCTTTTGACAAAAGGAGGTTGGCATCCAAACAAAGCTGAGAACTACAGGATAAGTAAAGATACTCCCTTGGTTCTCAACAGAAGTAGCTCACAAGTAAGGACATGGCGTACCCAGGAGACAGCCATCATCTCTACTGCCAAGTTCATTAACCTCCAAAACTCAACGGCACGAGGAAGGCACGGTGCATCTCAATCTGCATGTGGCGTCACTCGTAGGTACATCGAGCCACCTCCATTCTAGGGTCAGAAACAGCAGCACTGGCTCGTGCTGACATTTTCACCCCATGGGACAGCTGAGAACAAGGGCCAGCCACAACTTATCACCCAGCTCTAAGTGATGGAGCTTGGAACTGGAGTCTTAATGCTGAACACAAAACAGCAAGAAGAATTTATGCCTTAGAGCAGTGGTCCTCAAGCTGTGGGTCATGAGAACCTTTGAGGACCAAACGACCCTTTCGTAGGGGTCACCTAAGACCATCTTGCGCATCAGATGTTTACACTACAAGTCATAACAGTAGCAAAAGTACAGTTAGGAAGTAGCAACGAAAGTAAGTTAACAGTTGGGAGTCACCACAACATGAGGGTTAGGAAGGTCAAGAACCATGGCCCTACAGTGATACACACTTGGTGGCTGGTAATGCGACAGCCCCTGAAAAGACCTCCAGGGTAATAACAAATGCATGGCATCGGAAGTCCAAAGGTTGCACTGTTACCAAAAGAAAAAGATTAGAAGAAAACAACAAAACAGAATACTCTGTGGGCGGAAGAATCCACATAAGATGGTGCATTCCAATACTTTCTTCCTCTGGAACGGTACCTTAGTTAGGGTTCTATTGCTCTAATAAAACACTATGACCATAAGCAACGTGGGGAGGAAAGGATGTATTTCATCTTGCACTTTCACGTAACAGTCTATCACTGAGGAAAGTCAGATCAGCAACACAAGCCAGGAACCTGGAGGCAGGAGCTGATGCAGAGGCCACGGAGGAGTGTTGCTTACCCCCTTGCTCCTCACGGCTGGCTCATCCTGCTTTAGCGTGGCACCCAGGACCAGCAATTCAGGGATAGCACAGCCCACAGTGAGCTGGGCCCTCCCACAATGATCACTAATTAAGAAAATGCCCTACAGGCTTGCCTACAGTTCCATCTTATGGAGGGATTTTCTTAATTGAAGCATACAGAGGGAAGCCCAGTATTAGTGACCCAACTCTGAATACCACAAGCCCAACAATCTGTTACTACATCCAAAGGCGTAGAGAAAAAAAATATATATTCTCAACAGCTTTGGTGAGAAAATAAACTGAGAAATGAAATTACACTATGTGTAACCAGAAGGCAGGAAGAGGCAAAAAGGAACAAACAAGCAAGCAAACAAACAAACAAAAATCCAGAAAACTAGTCATGCCTGTCCTTATTGGATTTTAGGAGCAGGTACTATGTGCCAACCAGGCAACCAAACGTTGTACCAGTTTGACTAACCAGGTAAGGGGCAGAAGGAATCAGCAGTTACAGACACTAGCTAAACACTGTCCATGCCACCACAGAAAGGCCCTGAAGGGTTACTTAAGGAGCAAGGAATCAGTATGCTGAAATGCCAGCAACGGTCAAGATGAAGTCACGTGGAATCTGCCGTCGAACGGCTAAAATTCAGGGGAACACTTAGGATTGCGTTCAGAACTGCTCATAAATTAACGATAGTCAGACAGGAAAGTTAATAATGGCTGGAACAGATCAAGCAGAAAGACAGCGGGCGCTGGCGTGCGTGTCACATGAATTTCTTAGAGTCCATAAATTTGATATTTGGAAGGAATAAGGGAAATGTTAATTAGGAGAAATTTCATACTGGATTTAATTTTGCCATGGAGCCAAAGCTCTATTGTAAAAAAAAAAAAAAAAACTCAGAATCAGAAATCACCCTCACCAGACCTGGGCCCTGTCTTTCATCTCGCCAGTTCAAACTTGTCGATAGGTGACTTAATTGTTTTCGTGTGCTGTTTCATAGTTTCTCTCCCCCGAATATAAAATCAAGAGCTAGGGCCATACTTTTATTTTACTGTGTATGAGGATCAACTAATGGGGGTGGCAGAAAATATCTAAGGCATCCCTTTGCTTTCGCTAAAAGGCTTGTAGTCATTTTCCATAATTTTTACACTTCTCTAGTTGAAGGTTTCTCAGGGGATCACAGTCACTGTGAAAAGTCTCGACATTCACTTTTCTGACTTTCCAGACACAGAAGGGGCATTGTTATGACACGTATCTGGATCACACAGACCTAGATCTAGCTCAGCTAAGTCTCCTGGACTGCAACTTTAGACAGACAGGGACTAATGCCTCATGGATGCCTTTAATGCAAACATCAGCCCTAGCTGCAGGTCCCTGGGGAGGCAGGAGATCCCAGAGGCTTCCTCAGTTGGCTCCACAGATTTTCCACTCTGTCTTTCTCCAATGACTGCTTGAGAATTATCACGTCTAGCTTTAGCCTACTAGGTTTATCATCCATAGTGTCTTTTTCATCTTTTCCCACAAATCACCCCTCTGGTCCCTCAATCATGTGTAAGAACCTTTCCATTGATCTGAGATGCAAAAGTCAAGCGACAATGAACTGTCCTGTCCACTTAAGTGGGACTTCTGGACATTTAGGTAGGCCTGCGTTGCACCCCTCCAGATGAAAATGCCGAGTATTTAGGCTAAGGCTGGAGCACTCTCCCTGACACTTCTCCCCTGCAGATGTGGGAAGAGGTCTCTGCCCTGGGCAAAGTCACTGAGAAGGGCAGATGGGGGCATCACACAGTGACTTCTGTGTTGCTGGTGGTTCTGGGTACAAAGAAAGTATGCAGAACACCAGATAGTGTGCCATTTGTTGATACAGCAAAGCTCCTAGTACATAAAGACCCTGCTCTTTAGAACTGAGAGTTCAAATAGTAAGTAGAGATCTTTGATCCAAAGAGGGTCTGTATTCTAAGTGCTACTGTGCCATCAGGAGAAATCCGAGTAAAAGTGCCCAACTGTGGGGACAAAATAGAAAAGCCATGCACCCAGGACCTCCCTCCCCGACCTGAAACCTCAGGTGTGGAACTCAGGCTCAAATGCACACATCATCTAACTGACCCTCGGTCTCTTCAAGGTAAAATGTGTTTCTATACAAACAAAAGAAGCTGTGTACTGAGCTCCTAGGACCAACAACTGGGACAGTAAGTATTCCACAGAGGAGCCTACTGTGATTGCTACCGTTTCCCCTAAATGGGAGCCCAGAGAGGACCCTTCCTATAATTAAGTTATATATAACTTCATTTTCTTTGAGAAAAGTATTAATTAACTAGAAATTTCTCCTGCTCATCCACTTTAGACCTGTATCCAAAATCTACATATAGCCACTGCCGCTACCAGTACTAGGCCTACAGACAGACAGAGCTTCCGAGTCTCCCCTAGTTGTAGAGCCCGCACAGGTTTGAACCATTCTTTGAAATTCAGTCAGCTATGAATCACAAGTGAAGAACCTTAGATTCTAAGTGAAACTGGGCTCAAACCTCAGTTTAGCCATTCCTCAACCTTACTAAAGTAGGCAACTTCATCAGCCCACTTGGGCTTTGATATCCTCATCTATCCAAGGGGAAGCCTTGTCAATATCACAGGAGACTGTGTGAACGTAGAAGTTCAAGGGCAAAGGCTGTGATATAAACTGTTTACAGAGGGGGACCTCCACATCTGGGTCACAGTATCTGAGGAGGAAGCTTCCTAGATGGGCGGCTACAACACCCTGCTAAACACTGTTCTATATCCTACCCGCTCCTGCCAATCCTAAAACAAAAAACAAGTCATATGGAACCTCCCCCAGTCTTCCCAGACCACCGCACTCCATGGCCAGGACCACACTTGCCCATTCCCCTGCTTTCTAGCTGCTGGTGCCTGAGCAGGATTCTCCTGCAGGGCCAGGACCACACTTGCACATTCTTGCTCCCACCCTCAGCAACAGCAACAACAGCCCATCTCCAGTTGCAGCCTCCTCAGGGCATGTCTGTTGTTCATTCTTGAGGTCTCTGGCTAGGTTTGCTTCCAAACCCTGGTCATTTGGGACAGTGTCTCAGTCATGCAGACTCTCAAAAAATTCCAGGTGCTTTATGCTTACACAGGTCATATCAGTGTAGTCAACTAGAGGGACTGGGACCTAGAAAGATATCCAGAAATGTACCCTAGATAGGTGCCTCCAACTGTTCATTGACTATGTCTCTAGGTCATCAAATGACAGTAATATAATAGGTTCATAAATACAGTCCAAATATCAATGACAAAGGGGTCTATATAAAAATGCATGTCCTTAGATCTGTGGGGGGGGGATATGCATTATAGAAGTAAGCTGCGTACAGGGTTGAAATGGTCAATCCACATAATGCAGGAGGCCTCCTGCAGGAAACGACATCACAACAACCCTGTGGCAAAGAGGTTAGAATAGTCTAGAGAGAAAAGAACATTTGCAGTGGCCTAGAGACCAAAGAGAGCTCTGATGCAAGGGAGCCTGGAAGGAAGCCCTGGTGGCTGAAGGGATTTAGTAGGGGGATGGAAAAAGGGAGGGGCAAAGCTAGAAAGGATCACAGTCCTTTGGGTAGGGAAGGAGGCCACAGGAAAACCACCATATTATGCAACTCCCTTCTAGGCCCTGAGAACTGGAGGATGAGGAGGGGGTGGGGCAAGGGTGTAAGTACTCCTTACAAAGGGGAAAAACAGCAACAAGGACAGAAGCCTTGAAATCTAGCCCCAATTTGAGAGCAGGCTTTAGCCCAAGAAGGCAAGTCAAAAGAAGAGGGGTTGTTTGTTTCTCAGCACCCCTATGTACACTTCTCGGCTCCTCTTTCTATTTCCTAGGAAACAGGCTCCTCCCCCTTGATTCCATGCTCTAGTCAGAGCACAATCAGCATGTAGATTTGGGTCCCCCCAGTGGACAAGGTAAACACCAGCTCCCTAGAGTGGGCTCCCACTGACTGGTACAATGTCTGCTGATTAGGCCCCAAGACCCCCACAGGGAGGCCAGTGTCTCCTTCTCCTCCAGGGTTCCAGCATCTCCATCAGATTATTTCCGGCCAGGAAGATTGAAAGCTCATTCCACTAAAGTGATTCTTTGTTCTTCTTTTCCCTGACATTTGGGCCACTTGATGGCCCAGAATCTCCCCCTTATTGCTGGCGCCATCTCCAGCTGAAGGAGGGTCCTTCCTACAATTTTTCTGGCTTGATTATCCTATGCAGATTCAGGAGCTTCCCAATAAAAATGAACTCAATGGTTTGAGTTTTCTCATTGTGAAAATGAGATTTTAAAGGTTAAAAAAAAAAGTCTTCATACAGGATACTTAGTTCTTTGGGAAAATAGCCAAATGATTTCTCATGTTTGAAATTTGTAATTTGGGTTCAAGATACTGTGATTATTTAAATCACCTATTACCGACAAAAGCAACAGTTGGACAACAAGAAAAAAAATGCCATTATGTTGTCTTCATATCAAAAAATAAATAAAATGCTGGCCAAAGTGGTGGTGAGCAGCCGAGTCCCAGAAGGCTAGCCATAGGGTGGAGATGAGGGAATAGGCAAATCCACAAAGGGAGGTAAATTCAAGTCTCTGAGGCAGAAAGGCTCTGAGCCTGCAGTCTCAAAAAGTCACTCAGGGGTTTGTCAACTCACAAGAGCCAAGTCCCAAGTCTCTGGCATCATCCTGGATTTGATACAGAACAGACATATCCTGAGGACACTGTTTGTCAACATCTCTCTACCCTTATCTTTCCCGTTATGACTCCACCCTCCCTCTGCCTGCAAAGGCTTACTTAGCTTTCTTTGGCCTCCTGGCCAATGGGAATATCATTTGACCTAGACTCCTCTTTCCTCCTGCCTTTGCCTAAGAATGTCTTGACTCCTTCAGAAAGCCTTCTGGGCTGAGGATGAAGGTTGTGTCATTCGTGTATTCCTAAAGAACACCACACTGTCCATCCTGACAGGTCCTTCCCAATGACTGTCTACAAGCCAAGGCTCCAGAGAAGCAGGAGACGCTCATTTTACTCAGTGTTTTGTACCACTTGGGCCATTCAATAAGTACATGCTCAGTTAACAAATGACTGACACAATCAAAAGCTGAGCAGTCGAATCAATCAATAAGAATTTTCCTTCTCTTTGCTCTAAGATGAAGAAATTCATCTGAAATAGATGCCAGTGAAAACTTGGGCTGTGTCCCTCCTCGAAAAAGAAAGGAGGGGTCTAAGGTGAAAACAACTTATTTATTTACTGGAGACCAAAACAGAGACCTACATTTTAAAAACTTACTTAAATAACTAAGAGAGTAGGATACAGGAACCTAAACTGGGACTGCAAACAAAGACCAAACTGGTTACTCGGTACAAATCCAAACCGAAAAGGCACAAAGAGAGGAAAGCAAGCCCTTCACGGAGAAGTGTGAGGACACAGCACAGACTTACAGATGCAAGATCAAGAAAGCTAAAGTAGGATGGGAGACGCAGCTCGCGAGAGACATCAAAGGTAACATTCTTTAATTATACAAGAAAAAGGAGTAGGGCTGAGGATAATGTTGTCTCCATTAGAAGCGGGAAGGAAGCTCTCAGAAGCCTTGTGGAAAAGGACAGGAGTCACTGCCTCATCGTGTCACTCTAAGAAGGAAGGAAGTAAAGCGGGGAGAGAGAAGGGAGGTGGGCACCCACGAGAGGAAAGGCCTCAGACTGTGCCCTTTGGGTGGGTGCGGAGTTAAGAGGGGTATAGAAACCATGCGACCATTTTAAAAGCTGTATTCTTGCTGCTGAGCTGTGAGGTGAGGTCTAATTAACACGGACTTCACACACGCTGGACAAGTATAACTTGGGACATATTACCCAAACTGTGAATTACTGAGGCTCCTGGAGGAAAAGGGCACAGGAGCGCCATAGTTCCCTCGGCTTCAGGCAGAATACCCGGCAGTTCCATACCGCATGAGTGCCATGGCAACTAAGACAGGCAGCTCTGCTGTGCTGCTCCCACAGTGCTAGAAAAGCTTTCGTGCCCCTTTTGTGACTGACCAGTCCACTTATTCCAAATGGCCACAATTTATCTCTCATGCGAATCCTAGCTACATCATACCTCTCCCAGGAGAGTACAGCACAAGATGACTAGGCTCGAGATGCCAACAGAGTAACTTCTGTGGGGCAGGATGTAGAACTTCACTCTCCAACATAGGCAAGGTCAGGCACCCTAACAGTCCCTAACCACACTCTCAGCTACGGTAGGCTACAGGCCTTCTCCCCAACCTTTCCAGAAAAATCTGGCGGACGTAAGAGCCAAGTACGGCCTTTGAGCTGATCACAGTGGTCCAAAAGAGATGTGGCTTCGGTACACCGGCAACCATAGCCCAGTAATAACAATGTGTTTGAACATGAGACTTACATGGTTTCTCAGCATCCAGGCTGGGAAAGCATCTTGGCAGATGGTACTTAAAAGAGTTGTGCCTAGCTGGTCTAGGTGAAACAACCGCATGAGTAGAACCGTACAGGCAGGGGCATCAGAGGCAAGGTACAAAGGGAGCCAGTTCTGATTGATGCAAGGGGATGTTACCGAGGGGTATGGAGGAGGGCGTGGCTATCTTGTCTAAGTGGTTTTCTCAAAAAAAAAAAAAAAAAAAAAAAAAAATCACAGTCTCCTTTTCTTCCTTTTTCTCATCTGTGTGCCTTTCTAGCACATCTATTCTCAAGACCTATAGATAGAAGTAATTAGCATTTCTCCAAATACTACAGTAATTTTCTCAGTTACCTGGTTCCTACTTTCACTTACCATCTCTCCACCTTCGTTAGGAAGAAGTTCAACCCCAGCATGCTAGAAATATCCCCACTTTGACAGTGTTTTAGGTGGCTAGGGAATCTCCGGACTGTAGCTGTGGTAGTCTAGAGCAATGGTTCACTGTTTCTACCCTCGGTCACTACAGGAAACACCATGTTCCGAACTTGTGAGAAAAGGTAAGAAAAGCAAAGTGTCTTACGCTCACAAATAACAGTTTTGCATTGATTCAGAGACTATGACAGCCTCACTCCTCCCCTCCCCACATAGCTAGGAAGCAAGGCAGCCAGCATAGCCCCTAGACAATGACCTAGCACCAGTCACACTACTTAAATAATCTAACATTCAGTAGGGAAAGAAAACGTCCTGATTGGCTGGGCAGCCATTCTCCACAGAGAAAGAGACAATCTGGAGGAGACCGGAACTGTGTGCTCAGGGAGCTGTCACTACCTTTGCAGTTAGGGCAACACCAAACTGTTCATTTATGCCTTGTGGGCATTTTCGTCTCCACAGTCTCAAGATGACAACTGCAAAGTAGAAGAAATGTGAGCAGGTGCACCTATTAAATATGTAAAATACATATCCTCTTCCCCCTCAGTCAGAAAATGTGTGTCTGAGGCATGTGGAAAGTCAGCTAATACAAAGACAGACAGGTAAGAAAAAATACTTGCATGTGCCTTTTTTTTTTTAAGCACCCAAGACTATAAGTGGGCTCAGCACAATAGCTTTACACAGAAAATAAATGCCAGCCAATTAAAAATTCCATTTCTTTTCTTTAAGCTAATTCCTCAGGTTTTGCTAATTAGAAACTAATAGTTCTGTCATGTGAGCTGGGTAACATAGGGAAAAATACCAGTAGTGTGTTTTCAATCAAAGCATTTACAGGCAAGAATGCATCATATTTTCCATGAAAAATTGCTGGTACATGGGGGGGCAGGGAGTAGTTTGTGCACAACTTAATAAAACTATGGTGGAGACTTGAACTTTTGAAAAAGAAGAACTCTTTCTGCTCCCCTTAACAAAACTGAGACCTTCTATAACATGCTCAATGAATCCCACAGACTTTACACACAGAGCCCTACAGGGGACAGCTACAAAAATACACTCTTCACAGTGAGAAGGGAGGCTGTGAAACACGTGTTTTGTGTAAAAGGAAAGAGAATAAAAGTTAAGTGCCAGTCCGGGTACAAGGAATGCTTGAACTATTATGTCACCTGCCTTCCCAGGTTTATAAAACAATAAATGCATGGCAGTAAATGAAAGCCATGGGTGATGCTGGTTTGAAATATCTGGCTACAGATGGAGCAGGAGGAGAAACACTTTGCTCAGCAATCTTTGGGCAAAAGATGGGGTCTCCTAGCCTGACTCCATTATAAGCAGATAGGGTCCCTAAATCTAGCCCCCCACCCCCCTCCCCATGCCATGGTATCCCAAATTATAACATGTGAGGGATGCTGTGGCCAAGAGGCTGTCAGCACCATACCATGCCTGAGCCATGCAGCTTGTGTGTGTTTTTTTTTTCTTGCCCTGATATATAGCCCATCTACAGCTACCCTACATGAGAGAACACCCCACCCCGCCCCACTGTGTGGATTTTATTCCAAACACATGTTGAGAATGTTTGAAGTGCCTGCTATCCCTGGGCTTTCTTTTTTCTTTTTCTTTTCGTATTTTTAAAGTCATACCCACAAAACCTAAAATACTTTGAATTCTGCCTAACAACAATTTGTGAAGACGCAGCAATGCGTACCCAAGTATAATAAACTCTTATGCAATAAAAATTTTACATATGTCCTTCTGAAGGAAAAAAGATTTTTTTCCTTCCCTTTTCTGGTCTTACAGGAAACCTACCCACACTTTAGAAATACAAAAGTATATATAGAAGCGCAAATTAGGCATTTTGAAAAGTCTACATTTTCCAACCACAGAGAATTGAAGGAATTACTGAGTGTTCTTAGCCAGCCACATTGGACTGGTAGAGTCTTCTCTATCCAACTGCCCCCAAGAGCTGGCACACACAGGAGAGAGGAATGAGTGGCCTACAAGGATGTTACTGAGCAGTGAGTTATAAAGGTCTGCAATGCACTTGGGTTTGGAGAGCAATGTAGGAGTGAGACAGGTTTTATCCACGAGGAACAGAAATGGAATAAAAGTTTATGCTTCATTCAAATACATTTTTTAAATTCTTAGGACATTTATTACCTGTAGCTCACAGTAGTCATTAACTTTGACTGGATAATGAAATCCATGTGAGGTATGCAGATTTGGTCATAAACACTTTTAAAAAACACTAGAGAAGATTAAATAAACAAACAGGTTCTAGAAGAATAAAGTCATACCCTATCTGATGCAAGTTTAATTTAGAATCTTTTCATAATTTCATATTACCAAATAATACTGTGCTTTTTTGTATTTTTGCTTATTACATACACATGTCCTGCTATAAATTTAAAATGTTGGGACCTCTCAAAGAAACTTAAAAGCTTCTCAATGTCTTTATTTGCAAAGCAGTCAAAAGCCAGAGTAACTGGGGTTTAATGAGAAAGGCACAGGGTATGGGTATTGCAATTAATTTTGTTGCAGTTACCTTATCTGTATGGCCTAGGAAGCCAATAACTGATACAATGAGACTGTAGTGTATTCTGAAACTGCAAGCACTACCGTGGGCAGAATCTAAACTACTACTAATCTACTAGTAAACTAAACTACTCTAATCCTATGGCCTCAAAACCTACATGTATCCCAATGACTTGCCAACCTGATGCTCTTCAGGCAGCACCTGCTTCTCCCCAGCTCGTTCCTCCTGAGTTGCAGCCCACTTATTTTCTAATCTGTGTTTGTAGACAGAGGGGCGAGAGTCTATCAGAGAAAAACAAAACAAAACAAAGCAAACAAAACTCACTGTCACCGAAATGACATGGCTTGAAGAATGAACCAACTACGTGACGATGGTGATGGAGGAAGAAAGGAAATAAAGAGGAAACACAGAAGAGGAGGAGGAGAACGGCCTCATAAACCGAGGTTTGTTAAGACGTAGCTTCATTGTCTCCACTGCAGAAGAACCCGAGGCACAGACAATTGGGTCAGTGCACATGTTTGAGAGCAAGGAACTAACTGATTCTTGGGGATCAGCACACTGGGTCAAGGTCACAGGGCTGGTAAGAGAAACACTGAAATCTGAAGCCTGTGCCAAAACCAAAGCTGTGCCAAAGCCAAAGCTGTGCCAAAGCCATAGCTGCGCCAAAGCCAAAGCTGTGTCAAAGCCATAGCCGCGCCAAAGCCAAAGCTGTGCCAAAGCCAAAGCTGTGCCAAAGCTGAAGCTGTGCCAAAGCCAAAGCTGCGCCAAAGCTGTGCCAAAGCTGCACCAAAACCAAAGCTGCGCCAAAGCCGAAGCTGTGCCAAAGCCAAAGCTGTGCTGAAGCTGTGCCAAAGCTGTGCCAAAGCCAAAGCTATGCCAAAGCTGTGCCAAAGCCAAAGCTGTGCCAAAACTGTGCCATAGCTGTGCCAAAGCCAAAGCTGTTCCAAAGCTGAAACTGTGCCAAAGCCAAAGCTATGCCAAAGCTGTGCCATAGCTGTCCTTTTTCAAGACTTTCTGCACATGACTACATATATAATGTTCCCGAGTTAGGGGAAACCATTGGTGGGTACCTCAAAACTCATTTGCCAAGAGGATACAGGGCACAGATCTAGATCATACACTGGAACACTGCTTCAATATTCGTCTCTATAGCACAGTAGCAAAACACACCAATAATCAACTTATAAGTACGGTATTCTCAACATACAAGAACAATAAACGAATCTAAATCACAACGTGAGCTCTCCAGGCTGTGTTAGTCAACGTGACTTTGGTGAACCAGAAAATGGGTCACACAGACCACTGAGTGAGGACAGGGGTTCCGGGTGAAGAGAAAGCCAGCCCCTCAAACGATGGAGAGAGATGACCCAATGGGAAACTGTTCAGACAAAGGAATTAAGAACAAGCTGCAAACAGGACAGAAAGTTAACGGTTCCACTACCATCAGCCAACAGAAAGAAGTGCCCATCAGCTGTCTGGACTAATTAAACACCTCACTAATTAGTGGGCATCTGGAAAAAAACAAAACAAAACAAAACATCATTGTGATGGGAAAAGCTTGTGTTCACACAAAAAGACAAAACACTGCAAGGAGCTTGTGAGCAGGCATTGTGAGCAGGCTTGATGTTTAAAAAAAAAAAAAAAAAAAAAAAAACCAACAGGATGTGTACTTAGTTTGAGGGTGTATAAATACAGGTTGGGGGGCATATGTAAGTCCCAGATGTCTTCTGCACGAATGACACTCAAAAGAGACCGCAAATAAAAACACAATGACAGACACTTCAAGATGGGATCAGAGAAAAAAAAAATCCTATCAACATTATTTTAAATGTTTGTTCCTAAAAGTCAAGAAAAATACAAAGTGAAGTAAGCCCTAAAGGAAGAAGCAACAATAGTTGTCTGGATGCCTCCATCCTTATTTCTGCATCCATACACACCTTTGCAGGAATGGGACCAATGGGCATTTAAAAAAAAAAAAAAAAAAAAAAAAAAGCAGTCAACTTTTTAAAAAGCTGACAAAAAAAATCCAGAAACCCATTTTTCCATGCTTCTGACCAAAAAAAAAAAAAAAAAAAAAAAAAAAAAAGCCCTTAAAAAGAAAGCATTGCATCCCCATTTTTGTCCAACAATATATTCTGGTGGGGGAAACAGTTCCTGAGACTTAAGGTTGCTGCAAGACTCTTTGATCTGATGAGTGAGCGCTCCCCTTTGCTTCCAGCCAACTAATGAAGGGATGAAATTAGCTTTTATCCTGGGCACTTTCTTGAGCAAAATAGCACGCTCTAATCAGCTGTCCTCACTAATCAGTCATCTGGCTAATGACCTTTTGCCTTAAAACACTAAAATTTCTGAATGATGTGGGAAAAAGAAAGCACAAACCAGGCCCCTCTCTGGAGCTCAATGGGTCGGCTGAGTTGGAGGCAGGAGGGTTAAATGGCAAGCCTATATCCTGGCAAGGTGATAAATCTGTAATCAGGAGCTTCCAGCTTTGCCACCTCAACATGACTTTCATTACTACAGAGCCAAATTATATTCTTAAACCAGAAACAGGCCTGAAGTGAACTCAGCCCAAATGCATTTACCTGACAGTCAGCCTTTGAGAGAACTCTCACATACTCACGCTCAGAGCCCCGCTCAATTTCGTTAATTCTGTTAGGACTGGAAAGGCAACTCCCAGTGTCTCAGACAGGCACACAAGGAGAGGAGGGCTCACAGTGAAGACTCCCATAGTAACAAGTTTAGCACTGAACTGTTAAAATTAATGTTTTAGCAAACCATTAAGCATGGGAATAGCCAAAACCAGGCACCAAAAATCATCAAAAGTGAGAAAAAGTGCCATGGACAGCTGTCAGTGTAGCCTGCTTTAATAGCTCCCGCCCTCTACTCCGCTTTCTGCAGCAGCATCTCTGCACAGATTAAACATTTCTGGTTCAAACTCCAGCACAAATGCATAGGGATCCGCAACAAAATCATCCTTCTGAACCCTCACACCCTGAAAGAGTCTGAAACTGCTTACACTACAAAAAATTGTCATCCTGTAAGATGAATAGATATGAAACAGAAGTAGGAAAAATGTAAAATTAAGCATACATTTTATAAATGTAGGGTAAATAATTCATACAGAGTGTTCATGGCACACACACACGAGCACACACGTGCACATTCACGCACACACGCACTTACACATGCACGCGCGCACACACACACACACACCTACGCCCCGCCCCCCAGAATCCCCCACCCCCACCCCATGTATCCCGGAAAAAAGTGCTAATTGGCAGGAAGCACTTACGGTAGTGAGGCTCCACATAGCCATTGCGGGGGTCCATGGCAAACACAGTCCCACGGTAAGGGAGAGAGGGCTCCGCCAGATGTTGCAGAGACCCATGGATCTCCTTCTTGATCAGCGAGGCCCTCTCGTCACTCGATGTTGAGGGTTCCTCGCTGATTTTCCCGAGCCCCTGTACACTCTCAGGCTGCATGGCAATTGCGTTTCTTCTCTCTCGGTGATAGGTCTGTCCAGGACTTTCATCCTCTGTAGAAAGAAGGGAAATGAAAGACTTCAGAACCTACTTTAAGGAACAAAAAAAAAAGTCATCAATATAGTTCTCCCGGTCTCCCTATTGGAAAGAAGCCTCTTTGTCCGTCATAACTTTCTTTGTAAACTAAACACCTGTGGTAGGATATTTGCAAGACAAAGTTGTCTGTGAATGATGGCCAATGTTACACATGGAAAGATAGAGCAGGGGTTGAGCCTGAAGTGTAAACTACCTTGGGGCTGACAATGCAATGAAGACTCTCCGTAAAACATGTAGGGACCCTGCGGGTCCAACATAAGCTTTGCCAACCTCGACCTCAGATCAGGGATACCTGGCTTCTCTCTGCCATCTGCCACTGAGATGTCCAACTGCTCAGTGGGCCTCTGTGTCTCAGAAGACGACCTATTAGAAAGCCAGCCAAGAAATGTGGGCTTTGTTTTGGTTTTTTCTAAGTCAGATTTGTAACCCACCAAGAGATTTAACAAGGCCAGAAATAAACCTGAAGACCTCCTCGCAGCCTGGGCCAAGGATGTCAATCAGCAGCAGTACAGAGCCTAAGGTACACGTCACGTGTTTGCCCACACACCACAGCTGAGAACCGTGAGGGGAACGCAGGGAGACTGAAGGGCCACCAGGGGCAACATGGCTGTGTAGGTGAGGAGGAAAAGGCCCCCGGGGTGTTGTTCCCTGCCATGCCCTGATGTAAGTCAACACCTAAAAACAGGATGGAAGTGACACTCAGCTTACTGTCAGATCCCGAATACTTGAGCTCCCTTTGGTCTCTCAGAACTTTCCATGGCTCCACCACAGTTCTCTGTGAATGTGACTGGATGACCTTTGCTACAACCCATGCATAAACTTAAACCAAACTGGCTATCTGAACCCATAGCAGGTGGATTCATTTGCCTGTTAGAATCACACACAGTAAGCTCTGCATCCCCCAAACAAAGTCCATTTAGACCCCAGTTGTTGCTCTAGCAGAAAAAGCTCACAGAAACAAAGCTGTAAGGACACTGATTAAATCCTCTTAAAAAAAATTAACTATATGGGTTTAAGTAACCATTGTTGAACACCTCAGATGGACATGCAAACGTCTCTTCAAAGCATTCCATAAGTAGATGTAAGTATCTAAGTGTCCCCAAACCAGGGATGCTGCTAACTTCTAGTGCTCCCATAGCTCTGTGTTCACTGTGGAGGAAGGCAGTGTTGTATACACTAAACATGACTCCAAACCGAGGTAACAGCCCCCGCTTCTCCTAGTGCCAACACCAACGTGAGGGTTTCACCTTATTTGTGTGGACAGCTTGAAAATAAACACTGAATTATTCACCCCAAATGCCTTGCAAAACATGATGAAGTATGCTGGGGCCTTTACAGTAAATCTGCTGACTGCCACAAAGCAAGTGTGAAATATTATTTTAGTATTGTTTTGTGCAGATTCTCTCATCTGATACCTCATAATTAAAGGGTAAATCACAAGTTTAATCTATCAAATAACGACTGAAACCCACAAAAATTGAAATCATCCCAGATTTTTACATTGATCTTTGCAAAGGTAATTCAGATCATTGTTGCTGGTAATTTTAAGACAAACTACCAAAAATAAACAAATAAGAATCTTCATTTTTCTTCTCCCTCTCACGACATACATGCACTGGTCTGCCCTGGAGCTTCATTAGCAGTGAGGTTGCAGGCTACAGAAAGGACTTCAGTTACATACATTAAAAAAAAAAAAAAAAAAGATTGGTGTCAAAAATACTGAAACTAACAGTTTTATAAAAAGTCCTACAACCTTCAAATGGTCCAAGTCATAGTTTCCGCTCATTTGTGCTCTGCAAATCCCTTCTTTAAAATTTCAGGCTGAAGTTAACTTGGAGACTTGGCGTGGTTAAGGGCACATTCTGCAGAACAGAAAACCCTTCTACAGAGGGACTGTGACACATAATTAGCATTCTCTGGGAAAAATGAGTAAGCAAGTTCTACTAATCTGTTCCAGATTTGAAATGGGGGTTCCTTGGTTTAATCCTCCCAGGAGAAATTATTTTTTTTCTTTAAAATTGCATCCCTAACAATCAACTCTGAGCCTGTGGCGGTGTGTGAGGATATGAGCACAACATCACTAACAACTGATTGTTAATACGGTCCCCGTCCTGTCGAGCCCTTTCAACCATCAGGAAGAAAGAAGAAAGGAAGAAAAAGATGGGGGGTTGCCTCTTAGCAGAGTGTCTTTGCTAATGGGAACTATCCCAACATGTGTGGGTAAGGTTATACAAGCTCAAATAGTTAGTACAGGAAAAAGCGAAGGCATTCCCTTCATAAACTTAAATGCAGGCAAGAATGTTTTTTAATACAGAAACTTTCATCAGGAAACCTGAACTTTTATTACACAGTTGGCGCTGTGACCTTTTTGCTCAACATCCCACTGCCCCCAAGTGCCAGAAGACACATGCTTCATGAATTTACCTCCCATGTTGAGTTGCTTTTGATGAGCACTCAGATGCAAACTTGACAGTGCACAAGCTCCCAAATACACATCAGTAAGAGACCAGAGAGCCCGGTGTATACAAGGAAAGCACAGCTCCCAAGCAACGTTCCCACATGTTCTTGTGAGTTTTGCAGCCACTTCTGCATGCCAAAAGACGAAAGCTGTCTCATCTTGTTCAGCTGAGGCGAGCTGTGCAGTGAACTTGGAGAGTCGGTGAAGACAGGCTACACTAGGCCAAATTATTGACAGAAACATACTGTCCACCATGGCAACAAGCAGAAGTCAGCAGCAAAAACGTAAGCAAACAGCCCACGGCTCCAAGAGCATCTGCCAATGGACTTTTACAGCCAAACACAAGCAACTGTTTGAGCTTCCCTGCTGAAAAGCTGCAAGCTTGGGGGTCAAACTGAAACATGCCATTCTCTCAGAACTTTTAAGAGAACAAATGCTGCCATCATATTGCACTTGGTACATTCTTTCTGTCATCTGTGCTTAGGTAGACCTGGATGAATCCAGGCCCCAAAGACAGAGCTGCCCGAAGTAGCCTGTCTTACAAACTGCCCCAGGTTTTCCAGACTCCTCCAAAATCAGCCAACATGGAATCAGAAGGTGACACCAGAAACTCGGAAGGAGCAAACACTTCCTCATTGCAAACGACACTGTGGGGGGGGGGGGTCAGTTATGAAGGGCCACAGAAAGCATCCCAGCTCTCTCAGAGAGGACGCACACACCCCTACACACTTGGTCACAAACTCCTGGAACACAAGAGGCAAGGTCTTTTTCACTAGTGTGTAAGCCATGTTCCACCCAAGGCTTTCCATGCAAGAACAGAGCTCCACTAGGCATCACTGGGAGGAAGGCCTCCATTCTCTGCCAAAATGGCTGCTTAGGAGGAGCTCAAGGAACACCTGCCTGCTCTTTTCTCCATTAACACCCATCTTGCTCTGTTGTTGAAAACCCATTTTAATGCCATTACTCCTCTCTTGCCCCCCCTCCAAGTTATAAAAGCCGTGGGAGTGGGGTGGGCTGAGCACAGCAAACAAACAGATGATACTTACAGCTCAGTCCCTGGGCTCTGGCTAGCTACTTTCTATAAACTTCTCCGTGAGCTTCTCTAGCTGTGCCGACCGACCCTCTAGGAACATGCTCAGCGCGTCTCTTGGCCTTTCTTGCCGCTCCCTCTTGCAGGCAGTGCGGCTCCCATTAGAGGAATTAGAAGTGGTTGGAGCCATGCTAAATTTAACAAGCTCATTAGTATTCTTCGCAAGTGCTTGGAAGTGAACTCTCCCTATTCAAGCCTCCCTCTCCAGCAGAAGGGTCAGGCGGGTAATCATTAAATCAAACTAATGTCACCCTATCACAATCGGCCCCAGAGAAGGAGGGTTTATTATTTCAGTTTATGCTAAATAAACGGTTTTACAAATGGTCCCCAAGCAAGGTCAACAGCAGCTTCAATTACAAGACAAACTTAACAAGAGTTGCTATAAACCAAGTACTCCATATTGACTTAGGGACAGTCTGGACTCCGCATATTGCCACTGGCAGGATTGTACAGGAACGCACACTACAAAATAAAGGAAGGGGTGAGCTTTTTTTTTTTCTTTGCCAGAATTTGCGACTGCACAGCGACTCCTCATTCACCTCTCTCCAACCAGCTAGCCGCTCAGCTCAATTCACCCCACACAAAGGCTGGAGCCCAGACCTCAATGGACCGAGTGAAACATGTTCAAAACTAGGCTCTCTATTGTGACTGAATTTCTTAACATCTTTTCAAAAAGCGGAGAATGCCTTGAGGCTAAAGGAAGAGAAACAGGCTAATGGTGAATTGGGAATTCTGAGCAAATTTCAGAGCCCTTTCCTCCTAGCTTTTGAGGTTGAAAGCAAGCTCTTTCCTTTCAAGTTTCAAAGTCCTTTTTCCTCCCGCAGTGTCACAGAAGGATTTGAAAAGAAGGTAATTGTGCTCGCAGTCTCCCTGATCAGAGCTTACGTCCTATTTCTGGTATTTCGGAATACTTCTTGCAATAATAGTGCATATAGCTCAATCCCTTAACCGGCCTGCACTCCGCAATTGCTCATTAAATGAACAATTGCGGGTATAAAATGCCTTTTATGTTCAAGGTCTGGATATAAGATAAGCATTCTAGGATTCTAAATTTGGTTTACTAAGGAAACTCTCTATCATTAAATTATAAAACTGAAGTCAGAATATCAGGCTTTCCCAGAAAAAGTAGCACTCAGGTTGCAGTAAGCCAAAAAGATGGGCGGGGGCGGGGGTGGGGGTGGGGGTTTGGGGGGCTGGAGAGAAGGCACCAAAATGTTAGGGGCAGGAAAGAGAAGACTGGAGACTCAGACTTCTGGCCAAATGGGATTTTCCCCAGGAAAGGTCTGCGTCCCTGGTGCCCCACACTTTCGATGCTGAGTGATGGACTTATCTTTGAATGAGTTAAAACACCGAGCTGCAGCTCAGTAATACGGATGTGAGTAACGGTGATCTCAGGCCAGCAAGCACCTCTCCTTCTTCAGGGAAATAAATAACCCTTCACTGCCATCACTCATGCCGTCTCATGCCAGGCTCTCTCTCTCTCTCTCCCATCTGGTATGTGAAGAGAAGGTATGGGGGGCCAGCATGCAGGTGGAGGGAAGTTAGGTCCAAGGCACTGCGTGATAAGGAAGCCGTCCTAGCTGTTCCTCACTAAACTCACACAGCCCTGTTAACAAGGGAGCTACTCTCAGATAGGAATTTCAAATGAT